>NC_064620.1:395331671-395956671 GCF_023898315.1 Schistocerca nitens
TATAAGCTGTCCACTGATTACGAGAACAAGCATTGAGAGTGGGAAGTAAAATTATTCTGAACACAAGGCTTCTTAAGTGACTAAGATGAAACTGATTCGTAACAGCGAAAGACGATAATGTGTCCAGTACGGAGTCTGACAAGGGAAAGCGAATTCTCTATCGAACTGACCACATATTGAACTCCATGGTAGGTATAACCGAGCACAAACACATGAACTACTACCTTATAATCAATACTAACGGACAAAGCTCCATATATAGGGGTGTCAATCCAAGCACATGAATTCACATGATCTAGAGGCCAATCATCAACCACAGTATAGATAACCGTGAGAATCTGTACGGATGACTGGCACCCAGTAATCATTAATAGGCCGACGTCTCTCGGGATAGCGCGTCATGTAATCAAAGGAATAATATCGGTCCTACTTACACCACAACTTACGTAAATATTTATGATACTAGAATGAGTTTCATTTATGATACTGTTTATCTGTACTACCGATAAAATTCTATTAACTTCAAAGTGAGTGATTATTTCCTGTACATGCAGAAATCAGTACTGCTCTATACTGTATGTCAAAGGAAACCGAAAGTAGTATTTAAAACTGTATCGCTGTCTACTGATCAAATAGATTGAAACCCAAATACATAATCGTTATCGTGCAATACTCATGGAGTAGAACACATCGACATCACTCTTTCATCATCAAACTCCGATTACACTCTTCGGAATTTTTTATATCAAGGTGAACTATAATCTCATTTTCACAGATAAACTCCGTTATTATCACTCCCCCTAGTGTATTATAACCATATATTAATCCTGTAGCTTTTACTGATATGTAATCATAACATAAAATACAGCTCTATATAAACACAAATCGTTCTATACGAAAGATATTCTTTACGATAAAAACATAATGGCAGTACCATGACTAACATAATTAAACTTCATGTTAATGCCTACAGGGGGATAGAAGGCATAGCGATAAAGTCTATACTGACAGTGGTATTGTTACTTTGCTTAACCTAACGTTCTGAAATAACGTAACTAGAGGGGAAGAGGATTCTCTATAAAGACGTCCTTTATATAGCTATGTTCATAACGAACGTCAAACGCGTAAAATTCCAGCCTACAAAAAAACCAAATCATTCTGAAAATGATGTGACAAAACCACATGGTGTACAGCAGAGAAGTGATGTTATTTACCGATACTACTTATGGGACGTCTATATGGGTGACATTTTGCACGATTGCTCTGTGAAAATAATCCGGTACGGTTCAGAAACGACGTACCTGGGGAGCGATTTTTACTACAAGTGCTCCATTTACATAACGACGTTTGTAGTAACGGTCGAATATGTTGCCAACAAGCCTTCTAGGAAGCTACATCATTCTGAGATGTGCCAGTAACACGTGGTATGCGGATAGAGGAGCGGTCGTACTTCCTTATTACGTTGTATGGGATATCTAAATAGACAACATGTTACGACTAACTCACCATACACTTGTTGACGTCAACTGCTTGCGGCCGATACTAGAAGTCAGTGGTGAGATACGGACGTGCTCCGTGTGGAAGATGGTTAGTAACTAGTATGAAGTTTAGACCGGTAGTTCAAATATAGTAACCAAGTGAGCTTGGTCAGGCAATAAGAGCAGTAGTTGATTTCTTGCTGCCTGCGGCAGGTCTTGTGAGGGTAGGTTTTGTTAGTAGTGGGTATCATGCACTGATACCGTGTTAGAGCCAGAGGTCGTTTTAGTGAGAGGAGTCTGGTGAGCCGCTTTGAGTCCGCGTCGTTGGTGACTTGGGGCAGCATCAGCGTGAAGCTGAACGGCGGCAGCTCGCTGTTGGGTGGCGTCTCCTGTTTACTGCAAGGCGCAGTTTTCTGCAGTTGACCTTCGAGCAGATCGGCTTGCTCAACGATCCACACTGCTGATTTTACGGCTTCCGGCACACAACTCTGTATTTACCGCAGAGTTTTTCAATTGTGTTATCTGCTCAGACTCTCTCTTCGTCCAAAGCCTCTGTGTGCTGTAGGCTGCCCATCCCTTTCTTGATGAAGCCACTGTGGTGTTTATGTGAGTTCCTGGTAAAGACGGTCTGACAGGAAACGAGACTGTTGACGCTGCTGCCAAGGCTACAGTCCTCGTATCAAATGGTTCAAATGGCTCTGAGCACTATGGGACTCAACTGCTGTGGTCATAAGTCCCCTAGAACTTAGAACTACTTAAACCTAACTAACCTAAGGACATCACACACATCCATGCCCGAGGCAGGATTCGAACCTGCGACCGGAGCAGTCGCACGGTTCCGGACTGTGCGCCTAGAACCGCGAGACCACCGCGGCCGGCAGTCCTCGTATCACAGCCCACTAGTTTTAATATTCCCTCCGATGACTTCTGTGTTGCCATCTATTAGGAGGTGGTGTCACTATGGCATCGTCTTCCTTCATGGGAATACGCTCCAGGTTATTAAGCCTCTCCAGCAGCTTGGATGACCTCCTATCAGCCCTCCCACTGCGAGGAGGTCATTTTAACTAGGTTGCTTATTGGGCACTGCCTTTTTAGCCATCGTCATTTGCTAAGTGGCGCTCCCCCACCACTCTGTACACATTGCGCCCAAGTTTTAACTGTCCGCCATTTCCTGACGGAATGCCCATTTTTTAACCGTTTATGTTCCCGCTTGGGTTTGCCGTCTGAGCTATAGGCCGTTTTAGCAACCGAAGCGCGGGCTGTCTATCCCGTTTTACTTTTATCCGTCATAGCAATATGGCGAAGGCCATCTAAATTTAAGTTCTGGACCTCCGTTTCTTTATAGTGTATTTTGTACACCTTTCTTCACGTCCCTATTTTTAGCCGTCTCATGTCGATTGGGACTGACATGTAGTCGTTTTTTAACTCCTCTCTGTCTTCCTGTTGTACACTATTGACATGGGCTCGTATGACCCTAGTTGTTTTTGCCACCTAAAACAAAACAAACAAACCCCGGGGCTTTTGGCGTCGCTGGCGTTGCCTTTGGGGCGACGGATATCTTCCTGGCACCCTTTGGCGTTGCTGGAGCAGTTGCTAGGGCAGACACACTTGCACTCTTCTGCGTGGGTGCAGGAGCGTTCTCTGGAGTTTGCACCCCTGCTGCTGGTCGTAGGCCTTGGTCGAGAACTGCACGCAGTTGCCTCAAGGCCTCCTCCTCCTCCGTAGCCATGCCGGCTGCAAAGGCGGCCCTCTCTGTCGCCATGGCAGCTTTAATGCCCGCTATTGCTTCCTTCATGACGGAGTGAAGTTCGCTGCCGCTGCTCTTCTCGGGGACGAGAGCTGCATCCCGACCGTTCACCTTTGGGCGGTCGTCCCCGCTGTTGGCGCGGAGAGCTGCCTCCGTGCTTGCTGTACTACTGGACTGGGCTTAGCCCCCCCCCCCCCCCCCTATCATTGTCGTCTTCGTCCTCTCCTCCGCTGCGTCGCGGCGGCCGCGGCCGCCACGCCGCCTTCGGCTCGGCTGTGGCTTGAAAAGGCCGGACAGCCACGCCAGCTGGTTACGTGTGGCCCGCCGCACCGAGCACAGGTCGGCAGAACTTCTCTGCCACGGTCGCAGGTGCGGCTGCGCTATATAGTCCGCGCTCTGGTACTTGAAGCTCTGGAGCTGAGGATCCAGGCTGGAAGGGACAGCTCCTGCCGTTACAGGGAAGCCCAGCACCTTCCAGAAGACGTCGCTAGAGCCGTCAGTCGTTTGCACTGCGACGGCGAGCAGCAGCGGTCTCCTCTCGTTGGTTCAGTTATGCAGCCGCATTACCGAACCTGGGACGCAGCAGTCCTTCTCAGACTGCTGTCTCACCACAGCACCAAGGCCGTCCTCTCATGAGCGCTTTGGTGGTCTTCACACTTCTTGCAGCAGTGGTCTTCTCTCATGCCGGTAGCATGTGGGCAATATGGACGGCCACAGAGCTCTCGATCGCTCTGTGGGCGGCCATATTCGTCGCCAGCATGCAGATAATCGAGTCTGAATCCACCGACTCGTAGATCACATCGTGTTTTTTTCCAGCTCGTCATCAAGTCGAACAGCCCTGTCCAGCCACCTCTGCACTTAATGTACAAAGGGGTAACACTCTGCGACCCCACTTCTCGATTCTTCTTGGCTTGGTCAGTAGACTTAGAGAGCTGCAAAACCGTTGGCACCTTCGTAGTGACAAGTTTCTTCTGCACAGCTTTCTTCCGCATGCTCTGGCACAGAGAGCACAACATTTTGCCTTTGTTGTTAAAACAACGTCCGACAATTTGCTTTTCGCCGTGGTCACAGCACAGTACTTCTTTGTGAACTCTCGTTGACCCAGTAGGCGTAGCGCGCGGTAGCAGCAATCTGCATGCCTTGCTGGCTCAGACTGAATGCTGCTGCTTATCGAGTATAATGGATACAATATTTATATGTAAACTCTTCCCCCGTCATTGTAGGTCCCAGGCGTTCCGTCTGCGGTCCGCTCCCGCTAGCAGCACCCTTAGACGTTCCCTCTTCGGTCTGGGACGCCTGTCTGTAGGTCGCCGTTCCATTTTCCGTCCAGTGCGGTTCCCGGTGTTCTCTCTGCAGTCCGCTCCTGCTAGTAACATTCTTAGGCGTTCCCTCTTTGGTGGGATGCGCCAGACCGAGCGGTGGTGGTTCTTCTTCGGTTCCATGCACTCATCAGTGTGCTGGCTTTCAGTATTCGATCTGGTGCAGTTCCTGGTGTTCCTTTGTAGTCCGCTAGCTCCAGAAGCGCCCTGCGACGTTCCATCTTCGGTCCGAGCTGCTCGAGCAGCAGTAACGTTCAAATTTACGTGTGCTCCACTAGGATATTCTGAGTGGCTAACTCTATTTGGCGATGCTTCCTGTCCCAAAAAATGCAATTTGTAGTGTGCTCTCGAAACAAATTGTAGTGTTTCGAACCTTGGTCTGGCAGGGCAACCAACCAGGATCTTTCATGGTGCTAGGGCGAAGGAACTGACTAGAAGCCACCTGGTGGAAATTTTCCTTCCAGCAGCCCTAAATGAGGTTGACAATAAGATGGACACTCTCCGCAGCTCATGAATTCACTGCCTCATCGACTCGCTAGTGAGTAGAAGAAAGTGTTTGTCATCAGAAGATCTTATTGCCGCCCAGCTTGAGATGGAAGCTAGCTGAGTACGGGGTCGTCCCACAGATGCAGCAAAAACAATGCGTCGAGACTGAACTCAGTTGGTAGGGCCCACAGACATGGTGGTTAGTGGGCACTACCTTGCTACTGGCGTAATCCTCTATCGGTATCAGGAGGCCATTGTTTAACACATATGTTCCATTTACATCCCAGTAAACTACACCACTATGGCGCAGACTACAGGCACCATCCCCGCTGTCATCATGTCTCAGCAGACTACCCGGTTGCAGACTGCCACACCTGGCTTGTTCCACGGCGAGTCAACAACACTGATCACAGCCGCACCTGACAAGACGACAGATAGCCTGAAGTTGGGTGGAACGAACCCACACAATCAGAGTTAGGACATGATGGTAACTCAAACCTCACAGAAGCGCCCAACCGCCGCTGTAGATGCATCCAACGTCGAAACTCGTAAATTTTCCAGGTGGACAAAGTCCCAACATCTCAGTGAAGATGGAGCCCTTAGAGCAAAAGGTTTGTTAGCCCATTGCCATTCCTGCCAAGGCATGGACCACATGGTAACTACTGTACCATGCCTATTCACTGCACCAAATGTACCGAGTCACACAAGACCAAGGAGTGACAGAAGAAAGAGGAGGACCCACCTACTTGCTGCAACAGTAGTGAGCCACATGTGGCATGTGCTGCAACGATTTCCAATACAGAACAGCCACCAGACACGTCCTGCCAGCATGCAGCTTCACTGATGCTGCCAAGGGAATGGCATCATCCTCAACAAAGACCATCACGCACGCGCCACCAACTGCGCCGCAGCCAGAAGAACATGGGCACAGACATCAGATGGTGCAACACGCCACATCACAGCATGCAGAACGCACACACCAGCCAGCAGACCTCACCCCAGCGTCGAAGACCAACGTCGCAGCCACCAGAGAAGACGTCAGTGAACTCAATATGTTTTTGCGGACACTGAGCCAGCTTATGAGTCTGCTACCTGCTCTCGTCCATGCAGTTATGGTGGCCCCCCAGGCTAACGTCGTCAAGAACCAAGCACACCATGGATAATGCCCTAATTCGTAAAGGACAGGGACATTGACATCTGTCTTGTGCCAGAAAATTTCCTTAAACCTGGGGTGAACGTGAGGGCAGCAAACTACTGCTGCTACCAAGATGACCCACAAGGGCGGCACCTCCACCTTTGTAAGAGGTCGCTGCAGCATCATCGAGTCCGCTTACAAGAGCTTGCCAAGATGTGGGCCACCGGGGTAGCCATCACCACTAGCAATAGAAAGATTTTTTTCGTGTCAATATAGTGGCAGCATGCTAGACCAGTACATGAAGCGGACTTCAATGTCCTACTGTCGCTGGAGGGTAGACTGTTCATTGCATGCAACTTCAACAAGAAAAACCTGGAATGGAACTATCGCCTCACCACCACCAGTGGGCACCAACTCTCCCGCTTCATTCACTGGAATGGCACAGTCATCCTGGGTCGTTTGGTTCCACACACTTCCCTGTCCAAATCCAGCCAGATGTGATCGACTTCTCCTTCATGAAGAGCATCGGGCAATTTACATATGCTGAGACATGGAATGTCCTGTCATCCAGTCATGTTCCATTCATCTTTGACGTAGATGTAATTGCCATGTCTCTTCCAGACTGACCTCTGAATTATCGAACCCTGGATCGAGAGCGTTTCCACATGGAAATACTCGAATCACTCGAGAACATGTCGAACCCAGAAGTAGTCGGGGTCGACGTAACCATAGCTCTCTTCAGCTGACGAAGGTTTTAGAGAGGGTGTTTGCAGAAGGGCTCAGAAGGGTGTCATTCCTGATGAGCAGCTAAGTTTTCGAAACGGCCAATCGTCCTCTGGCCAGCTCTTGCAACTGATAGAGCTGGCGATGAGAGCACTGGGAAAAAGGGAATACCTTGCGAAGTATTCCTTGATATGCCCAGGGCCTCCGATTCTGTCTGGCATGATGGCCTTGTGGACAACCTCTTTGTACTCGCCTGCCGACGTCCTATGGAATCCTTCTCAGATTGTACCTATCTCAGCGAACCTTCCACGTGAGGGCAGGCGATGGTATTTCTATGGATCGACAAATACGCACAAGGATACTACAGGGGTTGGTACTCTGCCCCTTGCTATATTCTCTATACACTGCCGACATTCCACGGGTGACACGCATTGAACTGGCACTTTACGCCGATGATACAGCGCTGTTTATCCACAGCATGAATGTTCACATGATGAGACATCGCCTCCAGCCTGGGCGTGACTAACTGGGCGCATGGTTTGCAAAATAGCCACGAAAATTGAACGCAGCGAGTAGCCAGGCAGTAATCTCACCTGAAGAATACCGCCGACAGATCTCACGCCAATCGAAATCCTGGGAGCAGGATGGCGAAATATCATGGGATCACCCTAGACCACCTTGGGCACCTCATTTTCTTGGCCTCAAAGGCAGAGCCATTGGGCATCTCTGCGCTCTATACCCACTCCTCAGCTTGCAGTTGATGCTGCCATCACACCACGGTGTCATGCAGTACCTAACACTGTTTCAACCAGTGCTGGAGTACACAGCTGTGCTGTGGTGAAAGGCCACAGAAACATTCATCACATCGCCACAAAGGGTCCAGAACCGGGCTCTGAAGACCACTCTCTGTCTTCCAAGGGAATACTTCACTCACCTGCTGCTCCAAGACAGTGGCATTTCGCTCCTGCAGGACAGATTCCAGATCACCACAAGGTCCTTCTTCAAGAAGGCGGGTCAATCTCCAACCACCTTGTCATGAACTGAATCATCACTGTATCATCACAGGCCAGTTCATATATGTAAGATTTTCTTTTCTTTTTTCCTGAGTGGAGCAGCATATTAATGCTTCCAGTGCTCAACATGCCAAGAAAGGAAAGCTGTCCAACAGAGTGTCAGCACCTTCTGTCCAATACGTCTGGTGCTCTATCTAGGATCTGTTTCTCATGTGCACACCTTCAGTTGTTCTTTTTGTGGTATTCTGCTTCAAGGCATGAACAATGTACATACACCATGAGCTATGTGACATGTTGCATTGTTCTGCTGGTAGATGCCATTGTGCTGAGAAAAAATAAACTGCATGTTGGGGTAGACATGGTAGATGCATACTTCTGATGGTCAAGTGTGCCTTCCTGAATGACAGCTTCACCCAGGGAATGCCACAAAAACATTCCCCAAACCATAACACTCTCTCAATTATTGCAGAGTGTTTGCTTTCAGACATTTTAGGCTGAATACATCAGCAGCCGTCTGTCACCTGTAAAGACCACCTGGCGCCAATCAGTGAATTTCAGCCTTTGTTGCCAAAGAACAGCAGTTACCATGGGTGCATGAACCAGATGCCTGTTGTTCAGGTCCACTCACAACATTGTTTGGCAGAAATGTTGTTGAGGAGACACTGTTGGTAGCTCCTTGGTTCATCGTAACAGCTGAATGTTTCAAGACACAAAAAAGTTAAAGACATTAGCTGCCAGTGAGGATTAATTTATATCAGCAGTGCAAGCGGAAGATCTGTACCAGACTGGGACTCGAACCCAGGCCTCCTGCTTACTAGCCAGATGTGCTGACCACTATGCAGTCTGGACACAGTGGTCACCACAACTGTGTGGATTGTTCTAGCACCTCTCCCATCAGACATAAATTCTGAGCTTCCACTACATGCATAAGAGTTTGAGCTAGGTATGCAACTGCACTGGAGGGGCCATTGGCCATCATCATATTAATTATATATGTTGTGTCTGTTTTTTTCACACATGTCCAAAAGAACGAACACCATTTTGGCACAAAGGAATTAAAGACATTAGCTGCCAGCAGGCATTGATGTTCATTGATGGAGCAAGCTGGAAAATTGTCTGGACCAGGATTTGAACCCACGTCTCCTGCTTGCTAAGAAGACGTGCTGACCACTAAACCATTCAGACACAGTGGCTCCACAACCACACAGACTATGCTAGGCTTGCTATGGTAATATGTGCAGAAGGACAGACACTACATATATAATTAAGGCAATGAGAGCGAGTGATGGCTTAGTGCAGGGGCACACTAAGCTCAAACTGTTTCAGGAATCAGTGAGATGCTATGAGTAATAAGGCTAATGAGCAGGGGCACTAAATCAGTTGTGTGTGGTATAGGTTGAGAATTTGGGTCTGATGGGAGGCGCACTAGCATAGTCTGCATGGTTGTGATGACCACTTTGTCTGGACAGTGCACTGCTCAGCATATCTTTCTAGTTAGCAGTCTAATCTGTGGTTTTGATCACATAGAACTTATAGGAGATAACAACAAAGACCTTTTTCAATAGTTATTGACATTTCTGGGAGAAAAACTCAAGGAAATAAATCTGAGACAGCAAATAAAAAAATCATAGTGCCAAAAAATGAAGTGAAAAATGACTTAGGCAGTAGAGCTGAAGTGACAAAAAGTTACTAAAGTAGTAAAATTGATGGCACAAATACCGAGTTAAAAGAATTAAGAAATGAAATTTTAAATACTGATGTTCAAGTTTCTGATATAAGAGAGGATTACAAAAAAATATTAATTAGTCCTTGCGTTAGAGCACAAGCAAATCAGTTCATAGTTTCATAGTACTGTGGAATATCAAGTAACAGAATTTAATACAAGATTCACTGAAATAGTTGAGATGATAAATAAAGTTTATGAAATAGTGTGCAATGTCCTAAACCAAGACATCCATGTATTAAGATCAGAAATGGGTCAAAAGAATCAAAATCCTTAACATAAAATTAATAACTTAGAAATCAAAACAAAAAAAACCAACTCTTGGTGATTAGATCTAATAACAAAGTTGTTGAGGTGGAGAAAGGTGTAATTAGCAGTGGTGATGCATGTAACAGTATTGTACATCATGTTTGTAGAAAACTAGCTGAATTGGAAGAAAGTTTTGGTACTAAAAATTTCAGTGGTAACAGTGGGCCAATGTACCAATTAAAAGTTGTCAAGGAGATGATAAACTTCACCTAGTTGATTCTCTACAGCACTGTCATGACAATTTTATTAGTGGTATGGCTGATTTGCTTAAGTTAAAATTTGTAAAAAAGTTTATGGATGGAGAAATACTCTCTTGGGCTAACCAACATCCCAATACATATTTGACCAATAGTGATTTTCAGAAATCTTTCTGAATAAAATTTGGTCAGAAAGTGAACAAGCTAAGCTGAAAATTGAATCCTTGAATTGACCTTATTATACAGAAGGAAATAGTAGTATGAAAGATTTATGTGATCTACAACTGAGACAGTTAATCCATTTAGGTAAATTGTTTGATGAGTTTACACAAAAAGATGCAGCAAAGAAGAGAGTACAAGTGCAAGTGCAGTAACATTTAGTTTATGGACCAGGTGATTCCATTGCATAATTTTTAAAATATGTAGATAAACTAGACAGGACATTAGAGAGAAATGAAAGAAATAGTTATAATCAGAATGGATATTGTGGGAATCATCATCAGGCAGGGGAGAGGGTGCAACAAAAATTGTAATAACACAGGTAATCATGGAAAAAGAGAGGTAGGAAATTAGAGGAATAATTATCACAGAAGAGATGAGAGAAGAGGACCTCAGTGGAATAACAGAAATATAAATGAGATTAGGACACCTCAAAACAGAAAGAGACCATGAGAAGAGAAGAACAGACCATTTAACCACAGTAGATATGGACACAGTAGATCATGGTTGAAGGCCTTACACGCCAAGAATGGCAATATATTAAGAACGTTTAAGAACTCGCAGCAATTACAACTTACAGGTATTGAAATATTAAAAGGTAAGTGGCTACAAACACAGCAGAAGGTATCAGACGTCAGGAATGGAGTAAATAAGGTTTTAAGGCTTACTGCTAAAATACAAATATCGAATTATTTTTTTTAAAGAAATAATCACAATCAAGGCTGAAGGCCTTACACGCCAGGAACAGCAGTAGATATGGACACAGTAGATCATGGTTGAAGGCCTTACACGCCAAGAATGGCAATATATTAAGAACGTTTAAGAACTCGCAGCAATTACAACTTACAGGTATTGAAATATTAAAAGGTAAGTGGCTACAAACACAGCAGAAGGTATCAGACGTCAGGAATGGAGTAAATAAGGTTTTAAGGCTTACTGCTAAAATACAAATATCGAATTATTTTTTTTAAAGAAATAATCACAATCAAGGCTGAAGGCCTTACACGCCAGGAACAGCAGTAGATATGGACACAGTAGATCATGGTTGAAGGCCTTACACGCCAAGAATGGCAATATATTAAGAACGTTTAAGAACTCGCAGCAATTACAACTTACAGGTATTGAAATATTAAAAGGTAAGTGGCTACAAACACAGCAGAAGGTATCAGACGTCAGGAATGGAGTAAATAAGGTTTTAAGGCTTACTGCTAAAATACAAATATCGAATTATTTTTTTTAAAGAAATAATCACAATCAAGGCTGAAGGCCTTACACGCCAGGAACAGCAGTTATATAAAAAATTTGGAAACCTGCTGTAAAACAGCAAATACAAGCTATTAATTAAAAGAAACAAGCAACTGACCACCAGATGGGTGAGATAAGATGATGGTAACCTTGTAACACAAACCTTACACTGCTAGATTATTGGAAGGCATTTCATACCTGAAAAAGACGAGATAATATACAAAACCTATTATTTCCCAAAGGATATTCACTCAGTATTTTATGTAAGTAAATAACCATGACATTTAAATGGTGTACATGACGTCATTAGTATATGATAAGTACAGCTTTTATAATACGAATCATTTAGCCTAATTTTTTTTAGTTAACCGAACGCTAGTATCGACGCAACTCAGTCTTGTAATACACTCATTGCACTTTCGATACCGATGTCTTTCTTTGGAGAGTTCTTCGTATTTGACTGCGTATGCCGCCCCTTCACATGATTAGCACTAAGTATCTATGCCTGGACGACTTATCTGACTTAGTAGTAATAAATTATGTACACAAGTCTTCCTCAGGAATAGGTCTGTCTAATTGAAAAGCGTATCAAAATTGCTACAAATTTCCGAGATTAGCCTTTACAGACAAAAAACGTAGCAGGGGACTTTAATTTATAATATGTACGGAAGATATACACCGTTTATCCAGCAAGTTCTAAGGCTGATTTTATTCCTGGCGTATAATCGTCGTCAGCACAGTAAATTCGGTTGCAGTTTGAACTAAGAACCGTAAGTAACAAATGTTTGAAGTTTCATAGAGTTCCGACACTAGGCAGAGATGTAGTGAACTATCAAAATGGCGTCTATAGAAGACAGTCGTTACCAGCAAAGCGCCGTAATTGCATTCACAGGAGACAAGACTGTGTGATATGAGTACGAAGCTACAACAAAACGCCCAACTGCAGAATGGTTGGTTGGTTGATTCAGGGGAGGGGAACAAACAGCGAGGTCATGGGTCCCGACGGATTAGGGAAGGATGGGAAAGGAAGTCGACCGCGCCATTTCAAAGGAACTATCCCGGCATTTGTGTGAAGCGAGTTAGGGAAATCACAGAAAACCTAAATCAAGATGGCCAGACGCTGGTTTGAACCGTCGTCCTCCAGAATTCGAGTCCAGTATGCTGACCATTGCGCCACCTCGGTCGGTAAAGTCCAATCTCCGATGGTTCGCCAAGACCAAAGAAAGAACGATAATGTTGCGAGCGTCAAAAATGTCGATGAGGATTTTCTTCAATTTCGATTTGTCATTTTGAATGAAGTGAACGTCCTGAAACCAAAGTAAAATTGGGCAGTGGTACCAACTTTTAACATGCATCACCAGGTTGCACGTTGTTCTGCAGCCACGTCAGTGGGTTGTAAAATTTCTAATCCTATTTTTGAATTTAGGTGATGTAACAACTCTGTCGATATTGAGAAGGCACCAGCTCACGGATGCGACAGTTTTTCAAATTCGCTGAAACTTTCACGCAGTTGTTTTTCTGTTCGTTTTTCATTTTTAACGCATGAAATATTGTGATCCATTTATGGGTGAAACATTTGGGTCCATAGATGAAGCATTGAATAGCAAACCTGCTGCAAAACGTCTTCAGGGTCTACTACAATCGCTCTGTCATGTAAGACAGAGTGTAATCGCAGGGAGCTGGCACAGGTCTAGGCTGTGCATGGTCGAAAGGTGTGCCGTTGTGTTTATTAAGTTCTGTAAACGGAAGGGGCGAAAGGCTGTTCTTCTGGAAGAGGGGGTGTTAAATTTCCACCATCTTTCGCTTTATAAATTTCCCTCCAATTTTTAAATTTCACACCAACGCCATGTTTGATCGTTTTAAATTTCTCGTCATGTTTTTAATTCCCAATCATCCGTCATCTTGATGACGCCATGTATGCAGCTAGTAGCCTGCCGCTGTATGTGGGCAAACCAGACCTAATGGAATTTTTTCAAATTTGACAAAACAACCTATGTGAGCCAGAATCGCCGCTGCATTCCTTCTGGCAGATATCAAAGTTAAAGTGACTGCAGGACACCAAAAACAACTGAAATTGCTCAGCGAAGGCCACAGGGCCTTTGCAGTTCTATGCAACGCATGCGAAATTGTCCCTCCTCTACCAGCAGTGTACTGTACGTCACCGCAGGAGAGAAGCGTTCCTAGCGACTGGAAAAATGCACAGGTTGTTCCAGTGTTCAGGAAGGGTCGTCTAACAGAGACACTAAACTGTAGGCATATATCGCTGGTGTCAGAATGTTTTAGAATTTGGGAGTTTTACCATCGCTTATTATCTCATTTCTAGAGACTGAAAATTTCCTTTGTTGGAACCTGCATGAATTCCGGAAACGTTGATCGTGTGAAACGTAGATCGCTTTGTTCGTCCACGAGAAGGAGAAGGCAGAAAATACCGGCGCCCAAGTTGATGTCGTGTTCGTTGATTCCCGGATGGCATTCGGACTGTTCGCACTCTCAACAAATGAACAAACTGCGAGCGTACCGGATATCGGACCAACTTTGTGACTGGATAGAAAAGTTCCGAGCAAACAGAAGACAGGATGTCAGTCTTAACGTAGACAAATCTTCAGACGTAAAAGTAACTCTGGGCGTACCCCAAGGGAGTGCTATAGGAGCATTACTTTTTATAATGTATATAAATGACGTACCATGAGCCATGAGGCTTTTCACGGATGTTGTTATTATACATACAGAAATCACAACGCTATAAAACTGCAGCGATATCCAGGAAGATCTGCAGAGGAAATTTTGGAAATTTGTGGTAATTTCCTTTTTTTCTTGTCATCACTCTTCTGACTGGTTTGATGCAGCCCGCCACGAATTCCTCTCCTGTGCCAACCTCTTCATCTCAGAGTAGCATAGCAGCCTACGCTCTCTTAATTATTTGCTGGATGTATTCCAAACTCTGTCTTCCTCTACCGTTTTTGCCCTCAACAGCTTCCTCTAGTCAATCCCTCATGTCTTAACAGATGTCCTATCATTCTGTCCCTTCTCGTTATCAATGTTTTCGACATGTTCCTTTCCTCTCCGATTCTACGCAGAACCTCCTCATCCCTTACCTTATCAGTCCACCTAGTTTTCAACATTCGTCTGTAGCACCACATCTTAAATGCTTCGATTCTCTTCTGTTCCGGTTTCCGCACAGTCCATGTTTCACTACCGTACAATGCTGTACTCCAGATATAGTTCGTATGGGACCAAATTGCTCAGTTCATCGGTCCCCAGGCTTACACACTACTTAATCTAACTTAAAGTAACTTACGTTAAGGACAACACACACCCACCCACGCCCGAGGGAGGACTCGAACTTCGGACTGCAGGAGCGGCGCGAACCGTGGTAATGCGCCTAAGACCGCGTGGCTACCCCCTGCGGCATCTGCAAAGGAAACACGCTTGCTGCAGGATGGGCGATTGTACCTCAACACAAACAGCTGTAGAGTATTACACATAAATAGGCGACAAGATGCACTATTGTATGATAACAATATTGCGGCACAATCACTGGAAGCTGTCAGATGTAAAAGTATGGGTACGGGGCGATTTAAAGTGGAACCTCCACATACAACTAATAGCAGATAAAACAGACGCGAGACTAAGATTCACTGGAAGAATCCTGAGGAATAAGTAAATCACCCCAGAAGGATGTAGAATCAAAATTCTAGTTCGATCGGTACTGAATGCTGCACGTCGGTCTAGGATCCGCCCCGGAAAGGATTGTGAGAGGAAAGAGAGAAGGCCGAAAGAAGAGAAGCGCGTTAGGCACAGGTTCATTAGGTAAGTGCGAAAGCTCCACGGTGATGCTCATCCAGCTCCAGAGGCAGACGCTACAAGAGAGGCGTTGTGCATGACAGTGTCATTTACTGTTCAAATTGCGAGAGAGTACGTTCCTAGACCTTAATATACCAGGCCTAAGTAGTCGACGTTGTTTACCAAGCTGAGGTGTTCTTGGGTCCCTATATTTTTTTCTTAATTTATCAACATAGTGGTGTAGAAGGTTACTCAGATTAGGTTCTCTGTATGTCTAAAAGCACACTTAATTTAAATAATCATTAACGACGTGTTGCTTTATCGTCAAACCTGATAAACTGACGAATAGGCAAAAGTCGATTCCGTGCGACGGCTGCAATAGAAGCTGTCGAACGAATATTTTCGTCTGTTTTCCACATTTTAGAAATTGATTCCTTTCGTCAGCGAAGAGCTCCAGCAATCAGTAGCATACCAAGAAACTCTCTGAGTTTAACAGGATCATCATCTGTCCAAATTCTCATTTTGTTCAGAGCACCATTTGCATTGTAATACTGAACAACATATGACGTTTCAGCACTGGTGAAGGTGCATATAATATCTACAATTTGGTCATCAAACAACATGTTGCAAATTTCGGAACTCGTGGCTGCATGATCACTTTTGCGTGTTGGCCCTGGAGACTCTTTTGGAGTGTTATCTTGCTTAATAAAACGCTGTTTATCGCAGTGTCAGGGTGTCTTCTAGAAACGTCGATCTGACAGAAACAGGTTATCGTCGGTAGGACTTTATGTTGTTATCAAAGACTGGAATAAAAAACATTTGAGTGTTATACTGACTATTATAGTGAGTTACAGTGGACATTGAACTTGTTCATTTTTTTCCTGACTTTACAATAAACTCATCTTCTTCATCGGAATCCTCATCACAATTTTCGCTGGCAATGTTACTTCCTTCTGTTTCCATTTCAAGGTCGTCTTCTAATCCCGACGTATTTTGTTCGGGAATAAAGGCCTCATCACGCTCACTGAAGACATCTTCTGGGCCACGGAGGTCACATCCATTCTGAATCCGAAGAACCTCATCATCTGCGAGTTGCTTGCTGGAAATTTTTAAAAATTTATGTGTTCACATAATAAAAGATTACAAAAAAATTCATGAAAACACGTGACGTAGTATATCAAGCGTTATTACAATTCTTACGACCCCGCTCCCCCAACTTCTCCCTATTACCCTTCTTTAAGGGGATATACACTACTGGCCGTTAAAATTGCTACATTACGAAGATGAAATGCTACAGACACGAAATTTGACCGACAGAAACAAGATGCTGTGATATGCAAATGTTTAGCTTTTCAGGGCATTCACACAAGGTTGGGGCCGGTGGCGACACCTACAACGTGCTCACATGAGGAACCTTTCCAACTGATTTCTCATACGCAAACAGCAGTTGACCGGAATAGCCTGGTGAAACATTGATGTGGTGCCTCGTGTAAGGCACTTTCCGACTTTGATAAAGGTCGGATTGTAGCCTATCGCGATTGCGGTTTATCGTATCGCGACATTGCTGCCCGCGTTGGTCGAGATCCAATGACTGTTAGCAGAATATGGAATCGGTGGGTTCAGGAGGGTAATACGGAACGCCGTGCTGGATCCCAACGGCCACGTATCACTAGCAGTCGAGATGACAGGCATCTTATCCGCACGGCTGTAACGGCTCGTGCAGCCACGTCTCGATCCCTGAGTCAACAGGTGGGGACGTTTGCAAGACGACAACCATCCGCACGAACAGTTCGACGACGTTTGCAGCAGCATGGACTATCAGCTCGGAGACCATGGCTGCTGTTACCCTTGACGCTGCATCACAGACAGGAGTGCCTGCGATGGTGTACTCAACGACGAACCTGGGTGCACGAATGGCAAAACGTATTTTTTTCGGATGATTCCAGGTTTTGTTTACAGCATCGTGCTGGTCGCATCCGTGTTTGGCGACATTGCGGTGAGCGCACATTGGAAGCGTGTATTCGTCATCGCCACACTGGCGTATCAGCCGGCGTGATGGTATGGGGTGCCATTGGTTACACGTCTCGGTCACCTCTTGTTCGCATTGACGGCACTTTGAACAGTGGACGTTACATTTCAGATGTGTTACGATACGTGGCTCTACCCTTCATTCGATCCTTGCGAAACCCTACATTTCAGCAGGATAATGCACGACCGCTTGTTGCAGGTCCTGTACGGGCCTTTCTGGATACGGCACATTCACCAGATCTCTCACCAATTGAAAAAGTCTGGTCAATGGTGACCGACCAACTGGCTCGTCACAATACGCCAGTCACTACTCTTGATGAACTGTGGTATCGTGTTGAAGCTGCATGGGCAGCTGTACCTGTACACGCCATCCAAACTCTGTTTGACTCAATGCCCAGGCGCATTAAGATCGTAATAACGGCCAGAGGTGGTTGTTCTGAGTACTGATTTCTCAGGATCTATGCAGCTAAATTGCGTGAAAATGTAATCACATGTCAGTTCTAGTATAATATATTTGTCCAATGAATACCCGTTTATCATCTGCATCTCTTGTTGGTTTAGCAATTTTAATGGCCATTAGTGTAAAAAGCAAGCATAAATTGGTTCTTAGAGTTGCAGTACTATCACCAAAGCCACCTTCTGGGGTCTCCAGAGAACCTTGCTTAGTATGTTAAGGCCTATAAGAGTCAACCAATATATTACTTTCTCCTAGTATATTTCGTGAAGATACCGTGAGGTAAAATTAGGGGAGTTTGAGTTCACATGGAATCACCAAGAATAATTCGTGGACTGTTGTAGACTGGTTCTGAGAAGGGTGGAAGTGACAGTGGAACACAAAGTACTCTCCGCCACACACCGAAAGGTGAGTTGTGAGTGCCGACGTCGATGAAGATGTCGAGGGGTCGGTTCTTCGGCAGAAGGGCTCCTCGGCGGTGGCGGCAGTCGGCTGCCCGAGGTGACAAACCCGGGCCCCGGCAGCGGTTGCTACAATCAATAAGGTTGCCAGGTGCAGCACAAGACAAACACTCGAGGGCGCGCGAGCGGCAAGAAGCTGCCACCGGCGGAGCATCGATCGCCGGCCGCCGTCTTGGGCGGTTGTACACACCGGCTGCGGCCGGGCCTCAGCCGGGTCCCTGGGAGGCCACCGATAACAAAACTGTTCCAGCCGGTGTGCAAGTGTATGAGCCAGTACCAGAGGACTTCAACAAGACGCTAATACACTACTGACCATTAAAATTGCTACACCAAGAAGAAATGCAGATGATAAACGGGTATTCATTGGACAAATATATTATACTAGAACTGACATGTGATTACATTTTCACGCAATTTGGGTGCATAGATCCTGAGAAATCAGTACCCAGACAACCACCTCTGGCCGTAATAACCGCCTTGATACGCCTGGGCATTGAGTCAAACAGAGCTTGGATGGCGTGTACAGGTACAGCTGCCCATGCAGCTTCAACACGATACCACAGTTCATCAAGAGTACTGACTGGCGTATTGTTACGAGCCAGTTTCTCGGCCACCATTGACCAGACGTTTTCAATTGGTGAGAGATCTGGAGAATGTGCTGGCCAGGGCAGCAGTCGAACATTTTCTATATCCAGAAAGGCCCGTACGGGACCTGCAAGATGCGCTCGTGCATTATCCTGCTGAAAAGTAGAGTTTCGCAGGGATCGAATGAAGGGTAGAGCCACGGGTCGTAACACATCTGAAATGTAATCTCGACTGTTCAAAGTGCCCTCAATGCGAACGAGAGGTGACCGAGACGTGTAACCAATGGCACCCCATACCATCACGCCGGGTGATACGCCAGTATGGCGATGACGAATACATGCTTCCAATGTGCGTTCACCGCGATGTCGCCAAACACGGATGCGATCATCATGATGCTGTTAACAGAACCTGGATTAATCCGAAAAAATGACGTTTTGCCATTCGTGCACCCAGTTTTGTCCTTGAGTACACCATTGCAGGTGCTCCTGTCTGTGATGCAGCGTCAAGGGTAACCACAGCCATGGTCTCAGAGCTGATAGTCCGTGCTGCTGCAAACGTCGTCGAACTGTTCGTGTAGATGGTTGTCGTCTTGCAAACGTCCCCATCTGTTGACTCAGGGATCGAGACGTGGCTGTACGATCATTTACAGCCATGCGGATAAGATGCCTGTCATCTCGACTGCGGCCGGCCGCGGTGGTCTAGCGGTTCTGGCGCTGCAGTCCGGTGCCGCGGGACTGCTACGGTCGCAGGTTCGAATCCTGCCTCGGGCATGGGTGTGTGTGATGTCCTTAGGTTAGTTAGGTTTAAGTAGTTCTAAGTTCTAGGGGACTTATGACCTAAGATGTTGAGTCCCATAGTGCTCAGAGCCATTTGAACCATTTTTGAACCATCTCGGCTGCTAGTGATACGAGGCTGTTGGGATCCAGCAAGGCGTTCCGTATTACCCTCCTGAACCCACCGATTCCATATTCTGCTAACAGTCATTGGATCTCGACCAATGCGAGCAGCAATGTCGCGATACGATAAACCGCAATCGCGATAGTCTACAATCCGACCTTTATCAAAGTCGGAACGTGATGATAGGCATTTCACCACCTTACACGAGGCATCACAACAACGTTTCATCAGGCAACGCCGGTAAACTGCTGTTTGTGTATGAGAAATCGGTTGGAAACTTCCCTCATGTCAGCACGTTGTAGGTGTCGCCACCGGCGCCAAACTTGTGTAAATGCTCTGCAAAGCTAATCATTTGCATATCACAGCATCTTCTCCCTGTCGGTTAAATTTCGCGTCTGTAGCACGTCATCTTCGTGGTGTAGCAATTTTAATGGCCAGTAGTGTAGTTCCAGCCAAAGAGAAGACGTTGCTGGCAGGTGTGTATACTACCGAACCATCAGTCTAAAGTTGTGGTTGCAAAATACAGAGGCGAATTATTTACAGACGAATGGAAAAACTGATAGAAGCCGATCTCGGGGAAGAGCAGTTTGGTTTCTGTAGAAACGAAGGAGTGATCGAGGCGCTATACGACGTATCTTGTGTTGGAGAAAGACAAACCTACGTTTATAGGATCCGTAAATATATAGAGATAGATTTTGACGTGTCGGGGATAAAATGTAGAGGCCGAAAGATTATCCACAATTTGTACTGAAACCAGATTATAGTTATAAGAGACTAAGGACGTCAAAGGGGAGCAGTAGTTGAGAGGAGAGTGAAACATATTTGTAGCCTGTCCCCGATGGTTTTGAATCTGTAAAAATGGTTCAAATGGCTCTGAGCACTATGGGACTTAACTTCTGAGGTCATCAGTCCCCTAGAACTTAGAACTACTTAAACCTAACTAACCTAAGGACATCACACACACCCATCCCCGAGGCAGGATTCGAACCTGCGACCGTAGCGGTCGTGCGGTTCCAGACTGTAGCGCCTAGAACCGCTCGGCCACTTCGGCCCGCTTGAATCTGTAAGCTGAGGAATCAGTAAAGGAAAGGGAATTTAAGTTCAAGGAAAAGGAATAAAAGTTTTGAAGTATACTTATGACATTGTAATTTTCTCAGGAATGGCAAAGTACTCGTAAGAATAGTTAAGCGGAATGCTTAGTGTCCAGAAAGCAATTATAAGACGACATTGATAAAAGTAATCCAAGGGTAATGCAACATAGTCAACTCAAATCTAGTGATGCTGAAGGAATTATAGACACTCAAAGTAGTAGATGAGTTTTCATGTTTGGGAAGCAAAATAACTATGGCCGAAATAGAGAGGGTATGAAGTGCAGACTGACAATAGCAAGAAAATATTTTCTAAAAGAGGAGAAATAATTTAAGATTTAATATAAATTTAAATGTGAGGAAATATTTTCTGAAGGTATTTGTCCGGAGTGTACACTTGTACGAAAGTGAAAAATGGAGAAAAAATCTTTCAGTCAGGAAGAGAACAGAAGCTTCTGAAACGTGGTTCTACAGAAAAAAGACTTGAAATTAGATGGGTAAATCGAATAACTAATGAGGGCATGCTAATCGAATTTGGAAGAAAATAAATTTATGGCACACCTCAACTAAAAGAAGGATAATAGAGAGAAGTGGGGGGAGGGGGGGGGGAAGTATAAGAATGGTAAGGGAGAGCAAGAATTGAATACTGCAAGCGGTTTCAAATAGATGTAGGTTGCAGTAATTAGGCAAATATGAAGAGGCTTGTACAGGATAGACGAGTGTGAAGAGCCGGATCAAACTAGTATTTGGACTAAAGAACACAACAACAACAACAACAACATCCTGAGCTGGAAGCCATACTTGAAATGTTTCACTCAAATTTTTGTACCGTACAATAGTTCCAGAGAACCTGTGTTTTTAGAAAAATGATTGATTTACCTCCTATTCTAGGTCACACGGCAAATTATCGGGATAAAGAATTTAGTAACTATGAAAAATGGATACCCATACGTAATTGTAACTAATAACTAAATTTTTTGGGCTCGTGTAGGTGGCATACTCGTTGGGGAAAGGGAAATGGAAAGAGAAAAAATAAGCGTTGGTTGTAAATTACAGTAAAACTTTCCACATGCCAAGAAATTTTTGTATCCAAACGGGAAAAGTTTACTACTTGCTTCAGACAAGTACGTGATTCAAAGATGACGGAGACCAATGCATTAGACACATAAGGAGTAAAATATACCACAGCGTGTTATTTGATCTTGAATGAATATAATCCACTGTTTACAGATGAATGTCTACCCAATTTCGAGAAAGATCCTCATCGCACATTTGCCTAGAGCAGGGTCGGTCATGACGTGCGGAACTTCACGCGTGCACAATGTTATTCCCACGTGCGGACTGAGGCTCGACCTGAATCGGCGCTGTTCGGTACGTCTCGGATTTCTTCGGTCCTTCTCGGTATAGCGCGACATTTCATTTAACAGTGGGATGCGACACCTTCCAGCACTTGGTATTGCTTATTATGGTCGGCACGACTGTCTTCAGTTCTGCAAAAATCATGAAGTAAGCGCCGTTTATCCTTTGCTGTTTGTTCGTACTATAAAGGAAGTTCATAGGTTCACCGACTATTTACGCAAAAGAGGTAATCTTGCGACATATCGTCACAATACTTTTAAAATGAATGGGAATCACAGACGAGAAAGGTGAGAACTCTCAGTAGCTATTATCTAGTGGCATAATCGACGGGTACAGCAAATTTGCAGTGAAACGACATTGCAAAAGAAGTTGACGATGAAAGAACTGGAAATTATAACGATCGACATACGATTTGTATGGGATTCATTGTTCTGTACATCGAGAACACTAGGTGTTAAATATTCGGAGATGCACACGTGGTGAAATCAGCGGCGAAAATAGTAAATTCCCTGAAGTCGTACGCCTTATTACATCGTCAGTTGCAGCAGTTTTTGATGGAATCGAACGAAGTGTTTGGAGACGTTATGTACGACTGAAAAGTGCATTGGTTTAGTCAGAGGACGTGTCAGGAAGGAGTTT
The DNA here is from genome assembly GCF_023898315.1 of Schistocerca nitens. Classification (NCBI taxonomy): domain Eukaryota; kingdom Metazoa; phylum Arthropoda; class Insecta; order Orthoptera; family Acrididae; genus Schistocerca; species Schistocerca nitens. The sequence goes on from NC_064620.1 coordinate 395,354,560, forward strand.
TCGATTTTAGACCCGCTATTGCTGAATCAGGAGAAACAAAACTGGCGTTCTACGTATCGGAGCGTGGAATGTCAGATCCCTTAGTCGGGCTGGTAGGTTAGAAAATTTAAAAAGCGAAATGGATAGGTTAAAGTTAGATATAGCGGGAATTAGTGAAGTTCGGTGGCAGGAGGAACAAGACTTCTGGTCAGATGAATACAGGGTTATAAATACAAAATGAAATAGGAGTAATGCAGGAGTAGGTTTAATAATGAATAAAAAATAGGAGTGCGGGTAAGTTACTACGAACAGCATAGTGAACGCATTATTGTAGCAAAGATAGACACGAAGGCCACGCCTACCACAGTAGTACAAGTTTAAATGCCAACTAGCTCCGCAGATGAAGAAGAGACTGAAGAAATGTACGATGAGATAAAAGAAATCATTCAGACTGTGAGGGGGAGACGAAAATTTAGTAGTCATGGGGAACTGGAACTCGATAGTCCGAAATGGAAGAGAAGGAAAAGTAGTAGGTGAATATGGAATGGGGGCAATAAATGAAAGAGGAAGCCGCCAGGTAGAATTTTGCACAGAGCACAACTTAACCATAGCTAACACTTGTTTTAGAATCATGAAGGAAAGTTGTATACGTGGAAGAGGTCTGGAGACTCTGGAAAGTTTTAGATAGATTGTATAATGGTAAGACAGAGATTTAGGAACCAGGTTTTAAATTGTAAGACATTTCCAGGAGCAGATGTGGACTCTGATCACAATGTATTTGTTATGAACTGTAGATTAAAACTGAAGAAACTACAAAAAAGTGGGAATTTAAGGAGATGGGTCCTGGATAAACTGAAAGAACCAGAGGTTGCCGAGAGTTTCAGAGATAGCATTAGGGAACGATTGACAAGAGCGGAGGAAAGAAGTACAGTAGAAGAAGAGTGGGTAGGTTTGAGAGCTGAAATAGTGAAGGTAGCAGAGGATCATGTAGATAAAAAGACGAGGGCCAGTAGATATCCTTGTGTAACAGAAGACATATTGAATTTAGTTAATGAAAGTAAAAAATATAAAATGAAGCAGGCAAAAAGGAATACAAACATCTCAAAAATGAGATCTGCAGGAAGTGCAAAAGGACTGAGCAGGGATAGCTAGAGGAGAACTGTGAGGATGTAGAGGCATATATCACTAGGGGTAAGATAGATACTCCCTACAGGAAAATTAGAGAGACCTTTGAAGAAAAAAGAACCACATGTATGAATGTCAAGAGCTCAGATGGAAAACCAGTTCTAAGCAAAGAAGGGAAAGCAGAAAGGCCGACTGTTGTGACCGAGCCGTTGCAGGCGCTTCAGTCCGGAACCGCGCTGTTGCTACGGTCGCAGGTTCGAATCCTGCCTTGGGCATGGATGTGTGTGATGTCCTTAGGTTAGTTAGGTTTAAATAGTTCTACGTCTAGGGGACTGATGACCTCAGATGTTAAGGCCCATAGTGCTTAGAGCCATTTTAACAATTTGAAAGTAGAAAGGCGGAAGGAGTATACAGAGGGTCTATACAAGGGCGATGAACTGGAGAGCAGTATCATGGAAATGGAAGAGGATGTAGATGAGGATGAAATGGGAGATACGATACTGCGTGAAGAGTTTGACAGAGCACTGAAAGACCTGTGTCGAAACAAGGTCCAGGGCGTAGACAATATTAGAACTGATGTTAGCCTTGGGAGAGCAAGCCCTGACAAAACTCTACCGTCTGGTAAGCAAGATGTATGAAACAGGCCAAATATCCTCAGACTTCAAGAAGAATATAACAATTCCAATCCCAAAGAAAGCAGCTGTTGATAGGTGTGAAAATTACGATCTATCAGTTTAATAAGTCACGGCTGCAAAATGCTAACACGAATTCTTTACAGACGAATGGAAAAACTGGTAGAAGCCGACCTTGGGGAAGATCAGTTTGGATTCCGTAGAAATGTTGGAACACTAGGGGAAATACTGACCCTACGACTTATCTTAGAAGATAGATTAAGGAAAGGCAAACCTACTTTTCTAGCATTTGTAGACTTAGAGAAAGCTTTTGACAATGTTGACTGGAATACTCTCTTTCAAATTCTGAAGGTGGCAGGGGTAAAATACAGGAAACGAAAGGCTGTTAACAATTTGTTCAGAAGCCAGATGGCAGTTATAAGAGTCGAGGCGCATTAAAGGGAAGCAGTGGTTGGAAAGGGAGTGAGACAGGGTTATAGTCTATCCCCGACGTTATTCAATCTGTATATTGAGAAAGCAGTAAAGAAAAATAAGAAATATTTGGGGTAGGAATTAAAATTCACGGGGAAGAAATAAAAGCTTTGAGTTTTGCCGATGACATTGTAATTCTGTCAGAGACAGCAAAGGACTTGGAAGAGCAGTTGAACGGAATGGACAGTGTCTTGAAAGGGGGATATAAGATGTATATCAACAAAAGCTAAACGAGGATACTGGAATGTAGTCGAATTAAATCAGGTGATGCTGAGAGAATTGGATTAGCAAATGAGACACTTGAAGTAGTAGATGAGTTTTGCTATTTGGGGAGCAAAATAACTGATGATGGTCGAAGTAGAGATGATATAAAATGTAGACTGGCAATGGCAAGGAAAGCGTTTCTGAAAAGGAGAAAGTTGTTAACAATGAGTATAGATTTAAATGTCAGGAAGTCTTTTCTCAAAGTATTTGTATGGAAGTGAAACATGGACGATAAATAGTTTAGACAAGAAGAGACTAGAGGCTTGTGGTGCTACAGAAGAATGCTGAAGATTAGATGGATACATCACGTAACTAATGAGGAGGTACTGAAGAGAACTGGGGAGAAGAGGAATTTGTGGCGCAACGTGACTAGAAGAAGGGATCGGTTGGTAAGACATGTTCTGAGGCATCAAGGGGTCACCAATTTATTGCTGGAAGGAAGCGTGGAGGGTAAAAATCGTAGAGGGAGACCAAGAGATGAATACACTAAGCAGATTCAGAAGGATGTAGGTTGTAGTTGGTACTTTGAGATTAAGAAGCTTGCACAGGATAGAGTAGCTCGGAGAGCTGCATCAAACCAGTCTCTGGACCGAAGACCACAACAACATTGCTGAGTTTCTGAAGAAAAAGGAAAGCATAAACGAAAATTAGATCATCCGGAATGAATTGTAGACATTGCGTCTTAAATAGAGTTGACTGCAGAAGGCCTTTAGTAAGACATTGCAACGTAAAAAGCAACTTAATTATGATCTCATGGCGAAAGCGGATGCATTTAGTAAGAAAATCGCGTTGTGGAAGGGACAACAACTGATAAGGAACACCGTCGATTTACTTAAGGTCACTGGCGTTAAGGAAAACACGAATTTTAAATAATCCACTGTGGCGTTGAAAGAATTCTAGGTATAGCTTTATAAACGGTTGAGGACTCTTCCAGTCTTACATCTGTTTTTGTGATGTTTTCGTCACAGTTTGCACTTCTCGATTATGAAACTAAATAAGTCGTTACGTGGCAATATGAGTGACGAAAATCTTCGAAATTGCCTGCGTCTGTCCTTATGCCGACAGTTTGTGCCAGACACAAAATTTATTATGTCATTAGCGAGCCAAGCATAATTAATTAATACAAGAGATTTTGTTGTTTGTTTTTCCCGCCGCCCCTCCCCACCTCTTCCCACTCAGATGGTGTGGCGTGGAAGACAGAGAAACGTGACTCAGGCGACTCAGATTCGTACACGTGCACGTGCCGGGATCTTGGACATCCCTGCCTTAGAGAGAATGTGGTAGCCGATAAAATTATAAGAATTTTTTTGATAAATTTATGCATTAATGAATTATTCTGAAGGAGAATTTTACTAATAAGTCCACGGTTGATGAAGTATTTATTTTAGAAAAGTATGTTCCACGAAATTCTGAGAAAAATAGGTGTAAGTTATAGGTAGAAACAGGTAATAAATAATATGTGCAAGAGCTAAGAGGAAGTAATAAGAGTGGACCGCCAAGATCGAAGTGGTCGTGTTAAAAAGGGTGTAAGACACGGATGTAGCCTTTCACGCCTATTGTTCGGTCTGTACATCGAAGATGCAATGATTGAAATAGAAGAAAGGTCTAAGAGTGGAATTAAAATTCAAGGCGAAAGGATGTCAGTGATACCATTCGCTGATAACATTGCTATCCTGTGTGAAAGTGAAGAAGAATTACATGATTTCCTGAATGGAATGATCCGTCTAATGAGTACAGAGTATGGACTGAGAGTAAATCGAAGAAGGACGAAAATAACGGGAAGCACCAGAAATTTGAACAACCAGAAACTTAACACCAGGACTGATGGTTACGAAGTAGATGAAGTTAACGAATTCTGCTACCTAGGCAGCAAAATAAATAATGACAGACGGAAGAAGGAAGACGAGAAAAGCAGACTAGCACTGGCAAAAAGGACATTGCTGGGCAAGAGAAGTCTACTAGTATCAAACATGGGCCTTAACCTGGGGAAGAAATTGCTGAGAATGTACGTTTAGAGCACAGTGAAACATGGACTGTGGGAAAACCGGAACAGAAGAGAATCTAAGCATTTTAAACGTGGTGCTACAGACGAACGCCGAAAATTAGTTGGAGTGATAAGGTAAGGTAGGAGGAGGTTCTGCGCAGAATTGGAAATAGGAAATTTGTGGTAAGGTCGTATGGGACCAAACTGCTGAGGTCATCGGTCCCTAAGCTTACACACTACTTAATCTAACCTAAACTAACTTACGCTAAGGATGACATACACACCCATGCCCGAAGGAGGACTCGAACCTCCGACTCTGCGCAGAATCGTAGAGGTAAGGAATATGTGGAAAACACTGACAAGGAGAAGGGACAGGATGATAAGACATCTACTAAGACTTCAGGGAATGACTTCTAGGGTACTAGAGGGAGCTGTAGAGGGCAAAAACTTTAGAGGAAGACAGAGATTGGAATACATCCAGCAAGTAATTGAAGATATAGGTTGACAGTGCTACTCTGAGATGAAGAGGTTGGCACAGGAGAGAAATTCCCGGCGAACCGCATCAGACCAATCATCAGCCTGAAGACTCAAAGAAAAAATAGTTCCACAACTGCACTGTAGCTGCAGAACGTATATTTCCAAAACAGTTACAAGAAAATCATGAATATAAATTAGTTTTGTAGTGATAAGGGCTGGGTATAGGCAGACACCATTTGGAAAGGGCCTACAGAAACAAACAGTCATGCCTGGATAGCTCAGTCAGCAAGAACATTGCCCATGGAAGCTAGGAGTTCAGCTTTGAGTGTTGATCTGGCACACAGTTTTAACTGTCAGTACGTTTCAAAACAGCACATGCGCCATTGTAAAGTGAAAGATTATTTCCGAAAATAATCCACTAGGCCAAACGTCCCCAACCTTTCGTCACAGTGGGGTGGTTATTAACAAAATGACGAACATGTGCCGCATCATCATTCTGTGCAATAACAAGATACAATAATCGACAACTGAACATAACAATTTTATGGCAAATAGCAGCTATTACATCTCTGCACATGTGAAGATTTCCTGGTACTCTAAACACAATATTTAAATTTAAACTGTATCGCCATGCCTCATGCTTCATACCTTTCATCAAGCAAATTCAAGTACTGTTAATAAGCCAGATGAAGTGACATCGCAGGACATTTCCGACCCGTGGGCTATAGTTTAGTAACGCGTGCCTTAGGCTATGCTGTTCCAACGCTGCTCCAAGGGGCGCAGGTGTTGCTCTCTCGCAGGCAGGAGCACCTAGTATAGGCTATACACCAGGTAGCCATATTGGATGCATGTGAGGATCAAGTTGGCCACACTTCTCTGCGGGACTGTTTGCTAAAGCTTGGCTATATAAGGCTGTGGCTCAGGGCTCAGCCGCTTTACCAACCCTGCTTGCCGATGCCTGTGGGAGCCCAGCAGCCCACAGGTGGGCACTCGAGCTGGAACCGCTTATCCTAGGCTCTGAGTAAGCCATTTGTCCATGACGCAAATTTCTCAAGGAGTGCGCAGTGGAAGTTAGCCACACTTCTCTGCGGGAGTTTGCTAAAGCTTGGCTATATAAGGCTGTGGCTCAGCCGCTTTACCGACCCTGCTAACCGATGCCTGTGAGAGCCCAGTAGCCCACAGGTGGGCGCTCGAGCTGGAACCGCTTATCCTGGGCTCTGGGTAAGCCATTTGTCCATGACGCACATTTCTCAAGGAGTGCGCAGTAGAAGTGCAACACTAAAGTCATAAAACGAACTAGACCTCTAGTTAAACAAAGAGGAGCCTCTGCTGCTTTCCCACCCCTGCCCCTCGATGCCTGTGGGAGCCCAGCAGCCCACAGGTGGGCACTCGAGCTGGAACCGCCCATCCTAGGCTCTGGGTAAGCCATTTGTCCATGACGCACATTTCTCAAGGAGTGCGCGGTAGAAGTGCAACACTAAAGTCATAAAACGAACTAGATCTCTAGTTAAACAAAGAGGAGCTTCAGCTGCTTTCCCACCCCTGTCCTCCAATGCCTGTAGGAGCCCAGCAGCCCACAGGTGGGCACTCGAGCTGGAACCGCTTATCCTAGGCTCTGGGAAAGCCATTTGTCCATGATGCACATTTCTCTAGTAGTGTGCAGTAGAAGTGCAACACTAAAAACATAAAACGAACGAGACTTCTAGTTAGACAAAGAGGAACTTCAACACTGGCTACCTGTAAGACACGAACTGGCACCTTTCAGAGACGCTCACTTTAGTTTGAAGCGTGGCGAAGTGGCTCGTGCTGCCTGCTCAAATGTATTCCGTCATTAGCTAGCTCCCTGTAGTGGCTTGGCAAAGAAACGACGCTGTTACGCTGCTAGAAACGAAGACTCTTCTCCCAGACTACAGCGTCCACAGGTTACCAGAGTTATTATTTGGGTTAGTGTATCCCTGATGAATCCACTTGACAATTATTGTCTCGCGGTAGACTGTGTTAGGCTCTTGTGAAATATTTCTTACAGAATGCTCGAGCCTCTGTCCCGTGAGCACCTGGTTTGATACCATGTGCAAATTCAAAAATTCTCTCTTGTGATGAAGGAAGGAAAACTAGGGTTTACAGTCCTGCCGGCGGCTAGGTCAGTAGAGAAGGAGAACATCTTTCACTCCGGAAATATGTTGGGCAGCGGCGGAACCGCAGGCGCGCACCTGGGGAGATGAGTTCGGTTTGTAATGGGGCCCCACATATATGGAGGACGGGGCGCGTAGCTGTTATTTGGTGTCTGGAAATAGTTGTAGAAGAACGGAACAACACTGACTTAGAGAGATGTCTGAGGAGCCGAGTGGCGGTTGGCAGTGGACAACACAAGTGAGCAGTCCAGAGGGCTAGAAGTACAGGCTGGTCTGTGTTGTCTTGGTGCATCAAAGTGTGTTCCATGCTGCTCCTGTATAGAAGAAAGACTATCAGAAGTAGAACAGAGTAGTTTGTGCAGTTTGAACCTACAAATAGTTGTAGTAGATTAGAGTTCTTGCTGTTGTCTTCGTTTGACAATATGTAGTCTGATTTTTCATTGTGTGGAAATATATAGTTTTTTTAGTCGTTATTATGAATTAGACACTTAGAGGAGAATCGGCCAGATTTTGTCTCGATTTAAGTCGTTCAAAATTGGTGTTATTTCACATCCACCATATATTTTCATGTACTTTACTATGTGTCTTAAGTTGCAGGAATAGAATTAATATCATGTTCCATAATTAATTACAATAATTTCGTCTGGAATCATATTGACTTGAATATTTCCAAATCGGAAAAGGGAAGGCGGGTACAATAGCATCCTGTAGATACTTACATCAAGTTGCAGTTATGGTATAGGTAAGACTCGATGTAGTTCCGAGATGGTCATGAACGCTACACTGGTGTCCAAAATTAAATCAACAGAGGGAAATTTTATAAGGTTGCGTTCATTTTGCGACAAAACAGTATAAACAGGTGATGGTAAAGTAGAAACAATGTAGAGAATACAGAAAGTAATCAACTGCAACATGCACAATGGTAGACAAAAAAGTTCTTCGTTTTTTTCCAACTTAACGGATTTGCACACACACTCTGACAACTGGTTAACGTGTTCTGTATGGTGTGTGAACGCCTCTGGCACCAATACAGGCCTGACAACGACGGGACATGCTGTGAATGATGTCATCAATTTCATGTTGAGGCAATAACGCCCATTCACCCGCTGAGCTGCTCACAACTCTTGGAGAGTGGTCGGTGGATGCTGACGTGACGCAGTCCGCTTCCCTAGTGCATCCCAGACATGCTCTATGGGATTCAAATCGGGAGAGCGAGCACGACACGCCACGCATGAAGTATCTCCCGTTTTTTCTTAAAGTGCTCTATAAGATCGAGCATTATCGTCCATCAGTACGAAGTCTGGGCCCACAGCACCTCGTTACAACCGCGCATAGAGTCCCAAGATAACGATATCTCCTCACGGTACCTGACAACAGTTAAATCTTGCTGATTCACCCTTACAGTTTCATTAAGAGATGTTTGAGTGCTCAACGTAATCCCTGCCCTTACCATTAGGGATCCTCCTCGATATCGGTTTCTTTCCACAATGTCTGGGTCCCGAAACTGTGTTCCACGTGCCCTCCAAATGCGAATCCGTCGCTAATCACTCTCCAGACCAAATTGGGACTCATCTGTGAAAAGGACATTGGCCCAACCTTAGACCTTCCTGGTAGCATGTTGACGGCTCCGCTCTAGACGTTCCCTTGTGTGAAGACACGCCAGAGGCAGACAGACAGCAGGTCTCTAACAATAAAGGCCACTGTGCCGAAGCCTGCTGTACACCGTTTGCCTCGATATAAGACGACCAATGTCAGATGCCTGTTGCAGTGCAGTGGTACGGCGCCTCCGTCGTGTCCTCACAGCCAAATAACGGCCCACGCTTTCTATCACACGTGGTCGGCCCTGTTCTGTTCTCCGGCATACATTTTCGGTCTCTGTGAACTGTCGCCTCATCCGAGAAACAACAGAACGATTCATATTAAGCCATCGAGCCATATGAGTTTGCGACTGCCCTGCTTCCTTTCTTCCTATGGCCCTGTAGGCTTTTTCTCTGTGCCATACTGCACAGTCTGTGACTGTGTACACAGTGATTGTGGATGTGAGACTACCCTGCAAACACTACCCCGCTTGATAGTTGCCCTCACGTCATTGCTGGCGTGGTTGTCCATTATTGGAATGCCATCTGCCATGCAGAACGCGATCGTAACATCTGTTGATAGTTTATATGATTATATCGTGAATTAGACACGGGACGGGGAAATAGTTTGTTGCTTTAATTTAGCGTTATCTTAATTAGTGAGGATGGTATATTTCTTTCTTTTTCAATGTTTGAGTTAAAATTCTCCTGTAAAATGTATATAAATGAAAAGTTTAGGCTGAGTGTTTGGTTGTGGAGAACAAGGAGTAGTCAGTGTGGATCCACATCACTACGGACAGGAAACTCCCCGACTGTGACACCCAAATGGGCAGCTATCGAGGCTAAGTAGACGAGATAGTAGAACTACTTGTAAATCAAAAATCTCTACTGGGGGGGGGGGGGGGAGGGTGAATAAGTAAGTTTCCATATTTTATAAAAAAATGCATTAAAGAAAATTTGTCACTGTAAAATAATTTTATTGACATTGTACAATGCTTCTGTTGCTTTTGTACATAGTTATAATGTTTTTCAAAGCATTTTTTTGTAATGTAACACAAGTTTTTCCAAACCAGTGTTGTAGCAGGTCGGGTCCTGTGCTCGTAGCCAGCTGCTCACTGTTTATGTTGCTTCATTGTCGGTATTGAAGTGCTTACTTCCAAGATAACCTTTGAGTTGGGGAAACATGTGAAAATCACTTGGCGCAAAATCTGGTGAATATAGGGGAAGCGGGAACACTTTCCAGTTGAATTTTTCGATCTCCGCCTGGGTAATTCGAGCGATATGAGGCTGAGCATTGTTCTGAAGGAAGATACCATTGCGAGAGAAAAGTCAGAACGTTTTCTTTTGATGGTATTTCGCAGGTTCCTCATGACATTACAGTACTTCTCTGCATTCATTGTGGTGATGTAGTGTTGTGGTGCAGGTAGTGAACGAGCAAAACCTCCTGACAGGCCCAAGAGATGGTTGCCATATCTCTCTCTACCAAATGCGTGGCCTTTGCCTTTTCTGGCGCACTTTCGCTGGGTTTCTTCCACACTGTGCCCTGACATATCGTCTGAGGAGCTGAATGATGGAGCCAGGTCTCATTCCCAGTGATAAGCCGTTTCAGTAGCAGATCTTTCTCTCTCTGATGCATTTCCAGAAACATTCCGGCCGAACCCAGCCGTTGCCGCTTGTGGACATCACTCAGCAGGTGTGGCACCCATCTTGCACAGGCATTGCTGTAGTGAAGATGGTCTGTCAGGGTTGTTGCGATGAATGGGCGCCCTATTGTAGCCCCAGGAGGTAGCCGCATTAGGGTGTTGTCAGTGGTAACTTGACCATCGTTCTCCACAATATTGCGAATTGAAGTAATGGCATCACAACATATCGATGTAGTGGGCCTCCCTGTTCACTGTTCGTCATGCAGTCTTCTCGCCTTCCTCAGACTGTATACGCCGAAGTCAAGCCATTTGAATGCTCGTACAGCTCCCCGATAGACAGAGGTTAACTCCCGATGGATATCGACAGCAGACAGTTGTTCTGCTGCAAAAGAGAAAGGAACGAATGAGCGCAGAACACAAGCGGATACACTTTGTATTGGTAACTCCATGCTAACTTGGCAGCATACTGACCAGATACTGAGCTAGGCATCGTATACCGCTCTGAGCAGTGTCAAGCCATGCCAATCGAGCTTGCCAACCCTTATATGTCACTGGAACAGTTTATTTTGCGGAGGAATAAAATAGGGAATATTACGCGTTGGACAACCCTCGTACTATATAACTATTGTTTCTATTATGTAACATTACCTGCTTTAAACTTTCTAGATATCAGGTTCATGTGTAACTAGCTTAGCGCCAGCTGCTTCACTCGGGTAGACTGTATGACCTACAGAGATTTTTTTTGTTTTTATTTACTCGAATTTTCACGTTGTTCACAAATTACAACACCTTCTAAGCTTTCACGCTAATTACGCCCATATAAGCATGGTATCTTTCGAATGTACTTGGGACCAAAAAGTAGTTCTGGTAGCTGTAGTCCAAAGTTTTTGTTAATCATGCCTTTTGCATTCTTGTGGAGATATTTCCATAGCAACTTTCATCACTTAACAAATTTTTCTTTCTATCTAACCGCGAAGTGAAACATCTATTTTCATAAATTTAGCTTTAATTTTTTTAATGTAACGGAATATTTTCTTATGAATTTTGATCCTCTATTGCACTCCCTGAGGGGTTGACTTTCCAGAAACAATGAAACATGTATTTTTAAATTTCTAATTGAGAAGTCAAATACCAATTGTCGTAGATGTAACCTTAAAATTCTTCAGTAGTTCTTTCGTAATTATTTATTTAAAAAAAATCTTTCACCAAATGGTTCAAATGGCTCTGACCATTATGGGACTTAACATCTGTGGTCATCAGTCCCCTAGAACTTAGAACTACTTAAACCTAACTAACCTAAGGACATCACACACATCCATGCCCGAGGCAGGATTCGAACCTGCGACCGTAGCAGTCGCGCGGTTCCGGACTGAGCGCCTAGAACCGCTAGACCACCGCGGCCGGCAAATCTTTCACCCACTGTTCTACCCCCTTAGTGGTTGAATTTCGAAAACTGCTGAAACAAGTATTTTTCATTTTCTGACTGTGAAACCAAATACCTTTTTTTGTAGTTCTAGTTTCAAAATTCCCTTAATAGTAACATACTTTCAAAAAGCCTTTCATCCTCAATTTCGGACAGTCCCTCCTTAAACGATACCTAAAGTATAAAATCCACACCCTGCCCTTCCTTCAAGTTTCTGTCCTTAAGGTTTGCGCTATGCGACGATGAGTCAGTGAATTCATAGATTTATCTTCCAAAGAACTTTTATAATAAAATATTTTCAAAAAAATCTCATCCCTTATTTCACACCCTTATTGGATAAACTTCCAAAAACACTGAAATACGTATTTATTATTTGTAAGTGAAAAATTAAATATCAATGTTTACAGATGTAACTTTAAAAATACTTTAATTGTTCTTCAGTAATGGTATGTTTTCAAAAAAACCTTGCACCCTCTGTTTCACCCCATACGATTAAATTTCCAAAAATGCTGAAACATGTATTCCTTTATTGTTGACCGGAAAACCAAATACCAATTTTTGTACATCTAGCTTCAAAATTGCCTTAAAAGGACCTTCAGCCCCTATTCCCCCCCCCCCCCCCCCCCTTGGGGTCTGAATTTCGAAAAATCTCTTCTTAAACGAAGTTTATAGTATAATATCCATGTTGTTGTTGTGGTCTTCAGTCCTGAGACTGGTTTGATGCAGCTCTCCATGCTACTCTATCCTGTGCAAGCTTCTTCATCTCCCAGTACTTACTGCAACTTACATCCTTCTGAATCTGCTTAGTGTATTCATCTCTTGGTCTCCCTCTACGACTTTTACCCTCCACGCTGCCCTCCAATGCTAAATTTGTGATCCCTTGATGCCTCAGAACATGACCTACCAACCGGTCCCTTCTTCTTGTCAAGTTGTGCCACAAACTCCTCTTCTCCCCAATTCTATTCAATACCTCCTCATTAGTTATGTGATCTACCCATCTAATCTTCAGCATTCGTCTGTAGCACCACATTTCGAAAGCTTCTATTCTCTTCTTGTCCAAACTATTTATCGTCCATGTTTCACTTCCATACATGGCTACACTCCATACAAATACTTTCAGAAACGACTTCCTGACACTTAAATCTATACTCGATGTTAACACATTTCTCTTCTTCAGAAACTCTTTCCTTGCCATTGCCAGTCTAGATTTTAAATCCTCTCTACTTCGACCATCATTAGTTATTTTGCTCCCCAAATAGCAAAACTCCTTTACTACTTTAAGTGTCTCATTTCCTGATCTAATTCCCTCAGCATCACCGGACTTAATTCGACTGCATTCCATTATCCTCGTTTTCCTTTTGTTGATGTTCATTTTATATCCTCCTTTCAAGACACTGTCCATTCCGTTCAACTGCTCTTCCAAGTCCTTTCCTGTCTCTGACAGAATTACAATGTCATCGGCGAACCTCAACGTTTTTATTTCTTCTCCATTGACTTTTATACCGACTCCGAATTTTTCTTTTGTTTCCTTTACTACTTGCTCAATATACAGGTTGAATAACATCGGGGAGAGGCTACAACCCTGTCGCACTCTTTTCCCAACCGCTGCTTCCCTTTCATGCCCATTGGCTCTTATAACTGCCATCTGGTTTCTGTACAAATTGTAAATAGCCTTTCGCTCCCTGTATTTTACCCCTGCCACCTTTAGAATATGAAAGAGAGTATTCCAGTCAACATTGTCAATAGCTGTCTCGAAGTCTGCAAATGCTAGAAATGTAGGTTTGACTTTCCTTAATCTTTCTTCTAAGATAAGTCGTAGGGTCAGTATTGCCTCACGTGTCTCATCATTTCTGCGGAAACCAAACTGATCTTCCCAGAGGTCGGCTTCTACCAGTTTTTCCATTCGTCTGTAAAGAATTCGCGTTAGTATTTTGTAGCTGTGATTCATTAAACTGATAATTCGTTAAGTTTCACATATGGCAACACCTGCTTTCTTTGGGATTGGAATTATTATACTCTTCTTAAAGTCTGAGGGTATTTCACCTGTCTCATACATATTGCTCACCAGATGGTAGAGTTTTGTCAGGGCTGGCTCTCCCAAGGCCGTCAGTAGTTCCAATGGAATGTTGCCTACTCCCGGGGCCTTGTTTCGACTCAGGTCTTTCAGTGCTCTGTCAAACTCTTCACGCAGTATCGTATCTCCCATTTCATCTTCATCTACATCCTCTTCCATTTCCATAATATTGTCGTCAAGTAGATCTCCCTTGTATAGACCCTCTATATACTCCTTCCACCTTTCTGCTTTCCCTTCTTTGCTTAGAACTGGGTTTCCATCTGAGCTCTTGATATTCATACAAGTGGCTCTCTTTTCTCCAAAGGTCTCTTTAATTTTCCTGTAGGCATTATCTATCTTACCCCTAGTGAGATAAGCCTCTACATCCTTACATTTGTCCTCTAGCCATCCCTGCTTAGCCATTTTACACTTCCTGTCGATGTCATTTTTGAGACGTTTGTATTCCCTTTTGCCTGCATCATTTACTGCGTTTTTATATTTTCTCCTTTCATCAATTAAATTCAATATTTTTTCTGTCAGCCAAGGATTTCTACTAGCCCTCGTCTTTTTACCTACTTGATCCTCTGCTGCCTTCACTACTTCATCCCTCAGAGCTACCCATTCTTCTTCTACTGTATTTATTTCCTCCATTCCTGTCAATTGCTCCCTGTACAACCTCTGGTTTAGTCAGGTTATCCAGGTCCCATCTCCTTAAATTCCCACCTTTTTGCAGTTTCTTCAGTTTTAATCTACAGTTCATAACCAATAGATTGTGGTCAGAGTCCACATCTGCCCCTGGAAATGTCTTACAATTTAAAACCTGGTTCCTAAATCTCTGTCTTACCATTATATAATCTATCTGATACCTTCTAGTATCTACAGGATTCTTCCATGTATACAACCTTCTTTCATGATTCTTGAACCAAGTGTTAGTTATATTTAAGTTATGCTTTGTGCAAAATTCTACCAGACGGCTTCCTCTTTCATTTCTCTCCCCCAATCTATATTCACCCACTATGTTTCCTTCTCTCCCTTTTCCTACTCTCGAATTCCAGTCACCCATGACTATTAAATTTTCGTCTCCCTTCACTACCTGAATAATTTCTTTTATCTCATTATACATTTCATCAATTTCTTCATCATCTGCAGATCTAGTTGGCATATAAACTTGTACTACTGTAGTAGGCATGGGCTTCGTGTCTATCTTGGCCACAATAATGCGTTCACTATGCTGTTAGTAGTAGCTTACCCGCACTCCTATTTTTTTTATTCATTATTAAACCTACTCCTGCATTACCCCTATTTGATTTTGTATTTATAACCCTGACCAAAAGTATTGTTCCTCCTGCCACCGAACTTCACTAATTCCCACTATATCTAACTTCAACCTATCCATTTCCCTTTTTAAATTTTCTAATCTACGTGCTAGATTAAGGGATCTCACATTCCACGGTCCGATCCGTAGAACGCCAGTTTTCTTCCTCCTGATAACGACGTCCTCTTTAGTAGTCCCCGCCCGGAGATCCGAATGGGGGACTATTTTACCTCCAGAATATTTTACCCAAGAGGACGCCATCATCATTTAACCATACAGTAAAGCTGAATGCCCTCGGGAAAAATTACGGCTGTAGTTTCCCCTTGCTTTCAGCCGTTCGCAGTACCAGCACAGCAAGGCCGTTTTGGTTAGTGCTGCAAAGCCAGATCAGTCAATCATCCAGACTGTTGCCCCTGCAACTACTGAAAAGACTGCTGCCCCTCTTCAGGAACCACACGTTTGTCTAGCCTCTCAACAGATACCCCTCCGTTGTGGTTGCACCTACGGGACGGCCATCTGTATCGCTGAGGCACGCAAGCCTCCCCACCAACGGCAAGGTCTATGGTTCATGGGGGTAGGATAAGATCCATACCATCTCAAAATTTCAAGTTTCTGTGCTTAGGAGTTTGGACTCGGCGATTATGTGTCAGCCAGTCAGTCAGTCAGTCGAGACATTGACTTTCATATATAGAGGTAATTAAAAATAAATCAAATAATGTTGTTACTGGAGAGCACGGACTTATATAGTGATCTGGGCTGCAAGTGTCATGCACACAGTACTTCCCAAGGGCCAGTCGAGTTGTTTTTAAGCCTGCCTTCTATACTGCCGACAGCGCTCTTACATGATGTACACTGAAGCGCCAAAGAAACTCGTATAAGCGTGCGTATTCAAATACAGAGATATGTAAACAGCAGAATACGGCCCTATGGTCGACAACGTCTATATAAGACAACAAGTATCTGGCGCAGTTGTAAGATCGGTTACTGTTGCTGCAATGGCAGGTTATCGAGATTTAAGTGAGTCTGAACGTGGTGCTATAGTCGGCGCAAGAGCGATGGGACACCGCATCTCGAAGGTAGCGATGAATGACAAAAGTGCAACCCTTCCGCAAATTGGTCAGATTCCGATGCTGGGATATCAGCAAGTGTCAGCACGCAAACCATTCAACGAAACATCACCGATATGGGGTTTCGGAGCCGAAGGCCCACTCGTGTACCACTGATGACTACACGACGCAAAGCTTTACGCCTCGCCTGGGCCCGTCAACAAGCACATTGGACTGTTGATGACTGGAGACACGTTGCCTGATCGGACAAGTCTCGTTTCAAATTGTATCGAGTGGATGGACGTGTACGGGTACGGAGACGACCTCATGAATCCATTGACCCTGCATGTAAGCAGGAGATTTTTCGAGCTGGTGGGGGCGTGTGCAATGGGAGTGATGTGAGACCCGTGATACATCTAGATACGACTCTCACAGGTGACACGTACGTAAGCATCCTGTCTGATCACCTGCATCCATTAATGTCCATTGTGCGCTCCGACGGACTTGTGTAATTACAGAAGGACATGCGACACCCCACACAGCCAGAATTACTACTGACTGGCTCCACGAATACTCTTCAGAGTTCAAATACTTCAGCTGGCCACCAAACTCCCCATCATGAACATTACTGAACATATCTGCGATGCCTTGCAACGTGCGGTTCAGAAGAGATCTCCACCCTCTCGTACTCTTATGGATTTATGGAAAGCCCTGCAGAATTCATGGTGCTAGTTCCCTCCAACACTACTTCAGACATTAGTCGAGTACATGCCACGTCTTGTTGCGGCGCTTCTGCGTGCTCGCGGGACCCCTAGTCGATATTAGGCAGGCGTACCAGTTTCTTTGGCTCTTCAGTGTAGAACAGGCACTAGCGTTACACAGCATGTTTGGGCAGAGATTCTGCACAAAGTTGTCCACTTTTTGTACTGCTTTGAACTATCTTTGTGTGTGGTTGGTTACACCTGGTTATGAGACTCATCGCAAACATTATTTCGTGCTGTTCTAGCAATAGTGTAGAGTGACGCAAAACTGTCAATTTGCAACTAGAAGATAATGGGGTAAATTAATTTAATAGAGGTTGTTATGTTATTAATTGGGATCTTCATTTCATTGTCCATTTGTGGGGCTCTGAGCACGACAATTATAACCCGAATATTCTTTGCATTGTGTAGTCTAGGTTCTAAGTGTAATTTAATCAGCTGTTTTTTTATATCGTAAATATTGGTTTTTCCTCATGAAATTCTATTTTATGAATCGTCGTTTCATTATGAAAACATTAATTACTATATGGTTATAAGAAGTTGTGAGTCCCCCCTCGGGCATGGGTGTGTGTGTTGTCCTTAGTGTAAGTTAGTTTAAGTTAGATTAAGTAGTGTGTAAGCTTAGGGACCAACGACCTCAGCAGTGTGGTCCCATAGGAACTTACCACAAACTTCCAAAAACAGAAGTTGTGTGGTATTCTACAGCCCTCCCATCTGTGAGATCGCCCCTGTGTGTCAGACCAGTACTCGACCCCGGGACATTTGCCTTTGAAGGATAAAGAGCAGGTTCTGACGCATTTTTGCTATCAAAAGAAATGACGAATTAATTAAATTAATCAATTAATCAACCTCTCCTCACAAATCTGGAAAGTTGCTGGAAATACAAATTTTCGTGGTAAATTCAAACGCAGATTACATTGCGTAGCAGAAGACGTAATAGAGAACAATGTATCTGTCCACACAAACGGTATGAAACTGAATTTTTATGAACACTGAATATATAGTAATAATAATAATAATAATAATAATAATAAACCCCGTGGAGGCCCGGGTAAAGAATAGGCCTCCGGTATGTTCTGCCAGTTGTAAAAGGCGACGAAAAGAACAAACCACTAATAGGGCCAACTCCCCTTTTAGTGTGATTAGTTGGCTCAGGACAGAACTAATGAAGCCTCAGACAAGTGCTGTCATGGTCGGGGACGACGCTTGAACCCTATGCCCGTCCACAATGGTAACGACACTGCTAGCCACACGGAAAATGATTTAAATCCAAATAGAGGTGTTTTGCAGGATATGCTTCCTGCAACCACTCTAGAAGGAAAACAGAGGATGAGATGGTCAGTTGAAGTTAACCGACACCTCATGTTCTGTTATTACCAAGCAACAAAGTTAGGAACTAATACAGATCACAAGTATACACAACATTTATTACAAGATACCCAGAATTAAAATTTTTAACAGAACAGCAACTGGCTGATCAGATCCGTGTAATAATCAAAATTAACAGGATACCCCAGTCAGAATTAGAAAACATCAAACAACAAGTTCAACAAATACTGGAACAAAATAATGTGCAATCAAAAGAAGAAGAAAATACAGTAATGGACTCAAACATCCCATAGCAAACAAACCAAGAACAACACGCATCAATTAAACAATCAGAGGAAAACGAAATCTTAAGACAGCCACCAGAACAAGCACAAATAGAACATGAAGTGACACACATGTTAGTTATAGAAGAAAAATTTCAGCTGACATATATAGGATACAAAGACACAAAAACAGACATTAGACCATTCTTGCATAGACCACCAAATAACCCACAAGTCGAAACAACAATAACAACTATCAACACAATCATACACAACAAAATAAATGAAAATACAACTATGGAAGAGTTACAACTACTAGTTTATATAGGAGCACTCACTACACTAAATATACACACTAGGCAGAGATCAGAACCAACCAGCACACAGAAGAAACCCACAAAACCAGCATGGCAACACAGGCTACAGATCAGACTAGAAAAACTGAGAAAAGACATCGGGCAGCTAACACAATTTATAAGAAATGAAATATCAGACAAAGAACGAAAAAGGTTAGGTAAAATCTCACAACAAGAAGCGATAGAGCAATTAGACGAAAAGAAGCAGAAATGAAAAGCATTGGCCAAACGACTTAGAAGATACAAAAAAAGTGAAAATAGAAGGGAAAAAACCAAACATTCAACACAAACCAAAAGAAATTTTACCAGACAATAGATAACACACACATTAAAATAGACAATCCACCAAACATAAGAGACATGGAACACTTCTGGAGCAATATATGGTCATATCCAGTACAACATAACAGACATGCACGGTGGATACAAACAGAAACAGACAAGATGATACCACAAATGCCTGAAGTGATAATTTTGCAACATGAAGTCACCTGAGCTATTAATTCTACGCACTATTGGAAATCCCCTGGAAAATATAAAATAGTAAATTTCTGGCTAAAGAAGTTCACCTCAACACATTCACATCTAACTAAACTATTTAACATTTACATTGCAGACCCATACACAGTCCCTGATACACGTACACAAGGAATAACTTATCTGAAACCTAAAGATCAAGCAGACACAGCAAACCCAACAAAATATCGCTCCATAACATGCCTACCAACAATATACAAAATATTAACTTCAGTCATTACACAGAAATAATGACATGTACAACACAGAACAAAATTATAAATGAAGAACAAATAGGCTGCTGCAAAGGAGCACGAGGATGAAAAGAGCAACTGATAATAGATGTAGAGGTGACATATCAAGCTAAAACTAAACAAAGGTCGCTACACTACGCATACATTGATTACCAAAAACCTTTTGATAGTGTACCCCACTCATGGTTACTACAAATATTGGAAATATAGAAAGTAGATCCTAAATTGATACAGTTCCTAAACATAGTAATGAAAAATTGGAAAACCACACTTAATATCCAAACAAATTCAAATAATATCACATCACAGCCAATACAGATTAAGCGTGGAATATACGAAGGAGACTCATTAAGTCCTTTCTGATCCTGCCTTGCTCTGAACCCACTATCCAACATGCTAAATAATACAAATTATGCATATAATATTACTGGAACGTACCAACACAAAATCACACATTTGCTGTATATGGATGATCTAGAACTACTGGCAGCAACAAATCAACAACTCAACCAAATACTAAAGATAACAGAAATATCGAGCAATGATATAAATATGGCTTTTGGAACAGACAAATGTAAGAAAAATAGCACAGGCAAGGGACACACTAAACAAGATGATTACATATTGGATAACCACAGAGACTTCATAGAAGCGATGGAAAAAACAGATGCCTAAAAATATCTAGGATACAGACAAAAAATAGGAATAGATAATACAAATATTAAAGAAAAACTAAAAGAAAAATATAGACAAAGACTAACAAAAATACTGAAAACAGAATTGACAGCAAGAAACAAGGCAAAAGCTATAAATACTTATGCCATACCAATATTGACCTACTCATTTGGAGTAGTGAAATGGAGTAACACAGACCTAGAAGCACTCAATACACTTACACGATCACAATGCCACAAGTATAGAATACATCACATACATTCAGCAACAGAAAGATTCACATTAAGCAGAAAGCAAGGAGGAAGGGGATTTATCGACATAAAAAACCTACATTCGACAGGTAGACAATTTAAGAAAATTCTTTATAGAACGAGCCGAAACTAGCAAAATACACAAAGCAATCACTCATATGAATACATCGGCTACACCACTGCAATTTCACAACCACTTCCACAACCCTTTAGATCACATAACATTAACAGATACGAAAAAGTAAATTGGAAAAAGAAAACACTACATGGCAAGTACCCGTATCATCTAACACAGCCACACATCGATCAAGACGCATCCAACATGTGGCTAAGGAGAGGCAATATATACAGTGAGACGGAAGGATTCATGATTGCAGTACAGGGTCAAACAATAAACACCAGATATTACAGCAAGCATATTATTAAAGATCCCAATACCACAACAGATAAATGCAGACTTTGCAAACAACAAATAGAAACAGTAGATCAGATCACAAGCGGATGTACAATACTAGCAAATACAGAATGCACCAGAAGACATGACAATGTAGCAAAAATAATACATCAAAAACTTGCCATACAACATAAACTAATAACACAACACGTTCCCACATACACGTATGCACCACAAAATGTACTGGAGAATGATGAATACAAATTATACTGGAAAAGAATCATTGTCACAGATAAAACAACACCGCATAATAAACCTGACATCATACTCACCAATAAAAAGAAGAAATTAACACAACTAACTGAAGTTCCATACCCAACACAACAAATATACAGAAGATAACAGGAGAAAAAATTGAAAAATACGTTCAACTGGCGGAGGAAGTCAAGGACATGTGGCATCAGGATAAAGTTGACATTATACCAATTATACTATCAACTACAGGAGTCATACCACACAATATCCACCAGTACATCAACGCAATACAGCTACATCCAAACGTATGTATACAACTACAGAAATCTATAATTATTGATACATGTTCAATTATCCGAAAGTTCCTAAACGCAATGTAACACATACCGTACAGTTAAAAGGAAGTCACGCTCGACAGAGGTCCGTGTCACTTTTCATTTTTAACCAGACATATCGTCTGGGAAAGGAAAGAAATAATAATAATAATAATAATAATATATTTAGTATTTATAAGAATTCACTTTGCATATCATTGGTGTTTACGGATATAGGGTTCTCTCTCTTTATTTCATCATCTTTGTAATACTGGCGCAGTTTAGCTATGAAGTCATAATCCAAGACTGCATATCCAGTCAGGCTTCTCTCCTCCTCCTCCTACCCCTACTCCTTCTACTACTGGCAGAAAATTCAAAAATTAGCGCGACATTAAAAATCAGCGGGAAAATTCAATTTTTCTCCTCTGGCTGTGAAGCATGGCAATTGGGGAGAGGTAGTTGCCATTGGTCGAGTGGTGCAATGTATTTCTATCCAGTCTCGTCAGTAACTGCTGGATACAGAGAATATTTTTACTATTAATCAAGTACTAGAATTTTGCTCCACCAAGTCCAGCCAGTAGCCATACGGAACGATAGGTAATAATGAGAGGAGAGTAGACTATTACTGAAGTGCTGGGGAATAGCTGTTGGCAGGGTGGAGGGTAAGGAAGTACTTGAGTCCACTTTATTATGAATACATTTTTGAGGTCAATTTCTTAAAGCCTGTATATCGGTCTGTAAGATACTGACAGTTGGTGGAATGGGCTAGGATGTCATAGTACCAAGGAACGTGGTACCTTATACAGATGCCATGGGAGGGGTATTGTCGTGGCCAGAGCTTTTATGTGGTACACCGCATTACGTAAAGTGTCTACTTTGTTGCGCAGGATCGTCGTCCGTTTGCGAAACACTGCTTCAAGTACTGCAAGTCAACGATGCAAGTATAGCGGCTGGCACGAAGTATCCATCTGAGTACCACATTTTTTTAAATCTGTAGATCGCCAATTTGCACTGGAGTGGCAAGACCCAGTCGAGCTACCATACAGTATCTTAGAGAGAACGGTCGCCTTATGTAACCGAAGCTTTGCAGTGGTACTGAGGTCAGTACTCTTGAAAAAAGGTAGCAATTTCTTGGCCGTACCAAAAGGTTTGTTCCTGAGAGGGTCAGTATGTTTATGGAGAAAGAAGTGTTTGTCCAAAGTGTCACCGTTACCCCCAGGGAATATCCCACCCATGCAGTCTCGAGGTGGTTGTCTTCGAACAGCGTTTTTTGCTGAAATAGATGGCTGTCGTCTTGACGGGATTTAGTTGCATTTTATTGGTCTTACAGCAAGCGGCTGTGGCATCTAGTCCATACTGAAGCCGTCGACTGTTGGCGTGAATGTGTCTTCTGCTGGTGAGGAATGCCGTACCATCAGAAAACTGTGCAATTTGTACCCCTGTGATAGTTGGCATGTCATTTACATAGGGGTTAAATAGTAGTAGGGATAAAACGGATCAGACGATTGGCCTTCAGCTGTAACAATCATCTTTCTGTCTGTCAAAAAAACTAGCTATAAGTTTGACATAACAATTGGGTATCGACGTCAGTTCATCCAGTTTCCTCCATAACTTACCACATGACCTTTCAGTATCTAAGAAGAGCGCCAAAGCAGCAATAGACACGCTGAAATGTGTGGTAACATGTTCCGCCAGATGAACGAGTTGCAACTCTGCGGGTGGTTTACGTTAGAAGCCACATTGTTCTGCCCTGATCAGACCAGCTGCCACCAGTGGTTCCAAAATGCGGGCCTGGATGACTCACTTGAAGGTTTTGCCCAAACCACTAAATAGGCTAATGGATCGGTAATTTGTGGCCAGGGTAACGTCCTTTTGTGGTTTGGAAATAGGAACTACCTTGGCGATCTTCCACTTAGTGGGGAAATACTTCATCAAGTGACAGCCATCGTAAATTCTTGTCAAGAGCACCAATGGTTTATGTGATAAATCCTTCAGGTATAAGTTACTGACCTTGTGCCTTGTTCCCATTTAGCTTCCTGAGGATGGTCCTAATTTCACCAGGTGTACTTAGATGAGTACAGAACCCTTCGGGAATGGTGATGATCCGATCGACTAGTTGTATGAAGGCATATTCATTTTCTCTCTGGGCTCTGTTAAGAGGCTCTCTCAGAAGCGCCATTTGTCGCTCAAGTACCGCTGCGAATGTTCCCGCTTTGGTGAATGGGTCTTCTGTTAATCACTGAGGAGTCTGAACCAATTGTTTGGGTGTGGGATTGGCCCTCAAGTTTTTCACTAACCGCCATTCTTATGGTTTTCAAAAGAAAGGAGGACATCTCATTCTCCCACGTTTCTACTCGCCAGTCCAGTAAACGTCGTCGAAACTGCCTTTCCAGGCGATGCACCCATCGGCGGTAAGCTGGGATGCGAGTCTGTTGCCATAGCTTCCAATACTGGTTCTTCTGCAGCTGTAGTTCTTCAAGTAGGGGAGGCAACAGATCGTGGGTTTGGAAGTCATAAACAACCCTTATAGACGACAGTTTGTGGGCCTTCTGTAGTTTCCGCGCTAAGGAATCGATGGCATAATCGATTTGGGCCAGCGTCTGAACCTGCAGGGTAGCCACGATGTTGTTATTTAAGTACCTCAGTTATTTTCCTGGCGAACACGTTGGTTCGGTTGGTGACTGGTCCTTGGTAGCGTCGCCAGAACAGTACCATAGTTAGATGATAAGTCATTGATAGTAAGAAGACATGGATCAATCCCATACCCTTGGATGATAACAATGTCAAAAACATCTGGTTGTCGATGGCTGGGGGAGGGAGTGTGATACTGCTCGAAAGGTCCCCAGATCTTCAGGTCAAAGTCCTATTCTAGGTGATGCAGCACCAGTCCTCTAGGGTTGGTGGTACGTGAATTCCAGGTAGGATGCTTCACATTCCAGTCGCCGCCAATAAACGTCTTGGCGTTTGGTGCTAAGATATGGTGTAAGTCTTGTGCTATGAGCTGCATTGTGGGTCGAAGATATGCCGCCACAAAAGTGACCTCTCCCTAATCCGTCCAGACTGAAATCGCTGTCGCCTGCAGCCTCTGTAGGTTGGGTAGGTCGACATGCTGGTGAGTAATAGTACAGCGAAGGTAAGTTGCTTTTCCACCATCTTGTGCATGTCTGTCAGAGTAGTAACCCATCTTATTTAGAAATTTGAAACTTTCACTTGGCCGTAGGCGAGTCTATGCCAAGAGGACTATATCAGTCTTGTGACAGAAAATGAAGTCTTGTAGCCCATGTTTCTTGTTGCGAACTCCAGTGGCATTCCATAGATGCGAAGATCCTTCGTATGTGTGGGCATGATGA
The DNA here is from genome assembly GCF_023898315.1 of Schistocerca nitens. Taxonomy (NCBI): domain Eukaryota; kingdom Metazoa; phylum Arthropoda; class Insecta; order Orthoptera; family Acrididae; genus Schistocerca; species Schistocerca nitens. The sequence goes on from NC_064620.1 coordinate 395,379,399, forward strand.
AAATCTGACTACTGAATCTGCGCCAGTGTTTCTACCATTATAACTATCTTAGACAGCTTGTCATCAGCTGCCAACATCTTCTTTCCGAGCAGTGATGGTTTGTGTGTAAGGTTATGGCTGCTAAGAAATTTGAGAACAGCTGTCACCTCCGTAAGTGCAGCATAAACACGACAAAGTAAGTGCACCAAAATTTGAAATGCTGCCCAGGAGGGAAGGGAAAGAGGAAAGAGAGATTGGGGGTAGACAGAGGGTGGGGGCAGGAATGGGGGGGAACGGGTGGAGTCAGCAGCACACCAAGGAGCAGGAGATGGGGAGCGAGCGCAAGGACTGTGAAAGGAGAGGGACAGGGGGTGGAGTGAGGAAACAGCAGAGGAGGAGGGGAAGAGAGGGAACCCAAGGGAGCAGAGGAGAGAAAGAGAAGGGCCAGAGTTGGAAAAAGGATAAATATCAGGGTGAAGCACATCATCTGGGATGAGGAGACTTTGGATGTTCCTTTGGGAGAGGAGGTGCAGAGAGTGGAGGTGGAGAGAGGATGGGACACATCAATAAAGGTGCAGTAGCAGGTGGGGAGTGGAGGGGAAAGGAGACATCAGGAGGTGAGGGGGATCGAGGTTGTGGTTGGCATACAGATGTGTTCAGGGAGAAGGAGGGGATGTGGGCAGTAAAGGAGGTCATAGAGGCTCCTTGTGAGGGGTGGAAGACAGATATGGAAAGTAAGGCAGATTTCATGGCGTTAAAGGATTATAGAATTTAGGAGGGGTGGAGATCCAGACAACACTGGTGTAGCAAAGGATGGGATGAATCAAGGATTTGTAGGTATGAAGGATGGTAGAAAGGCGCAATCCCCATGTCCAGATGGACAGGAGTTTCAGGGGGCAGAGTCTACTGTGGGCTTTGCATTGGATGGTAAGGAGATGGGGAGTCTGGGTGAGGTGACGGTGAAGGGTGAGGCCAGGGTATATCAAGGTGGGTGTAAGTTGAATAGGGAAATCATAGATGGTGAGGTATAAATCATGGAGCCAGAAAGATGGGATGGTATGTTCTATAAATATTGTCTGGGTTTTGGAAGGATTGAATTGAAGGAGCCACTGGTTGCACCAAGTGGTAAACTGATTTAGGTGGGTTAGGAGGGAGCACTGGGACTGTTGAAGGATAGGATAGAGGGCAAGTAAGGCAGTGTCATCAGCATATTGAAGGAGATGGATGGGTAGGTGTGATTTGGGCATATCAGTGGTATTCAGGGGATATAGGAGAGGAGAAGGGACAGAGCCCTGTGGCACATCTGCATTTGGGTAGAAGGTACAGGAATTGGTATCATGAATGGTGACATAGGAAGGACGGCAGGAGAGGAAGAATGCAATGAGACAGATGAAGTTGATTGGAAGGACATAGGTCTGGAGCCTGAAAAGGAACCTGCAATGCCATACATGGTTTAGGCATTCTGTAGGTCAAGGGAAACAAAAGTAGCAGAGTGATGATGGGAGTTAAGTTAGAGGAAGAGGAGGTGGGTGAGGTTAAGAAGCTGGTCATTGGCGGAGAAGGAATGGTGGAAACCACATTGCATAGGAGAAGGAAATACGTTGTGTTAGGTGGTGATGGATATGGCAGGAGAGAATGGACTTAAAGACCTTACTGAACATGGAGGTGAGGCAGATGGAGTGATAGGGGGCCTTGTCGGAAGGGGCTTTGTTAGGTTTAAGGAACAACATGATGTGGGAAGTCTTCCACAGGTCAGGGTAGAAGCCAGTGGAGATGATGGTGTTGTACAGGTTGACATAAAACAGGAAAATTGTATTTATGGCCTACTGGTTTATGATTACAATACTCCTACAGTTTCTGAAGTTGCAGTAACAATAAACAAGGCTCTGGGTCAGAGAGAGATGGGAAGAGAATATGGACTGACTGGTGGGAGGAAATGAACACACAGGAAGAAAGAGACGGGCGGAGTGAGGTGGAAGAGGAGATGGAGATAGAACTGAGGAGTAGATGGACAGAGAAATGGGGGTGCAGAGGGAGGTAGAGAGGAGACAGAAGGAGATGGGCAGAGAGAGGGGGAAGAGAAGATGGACAGAGAGAGGGGAGGAGGCGATGGACACAGAGTGGGGAAAGGAGGGGGAGAGGGACAAAAGAAGGGGGTGGGAGAGATGGATAGAGATAGGAAAGAGCAGGAGATTAGGACGTTTATCAATACCCATACATGTTCTTTCTCTTTTCTTTATCTTCCATTTAAGTGAACTGGGTCATAGCAAAGTGTGACCATGTACAGCTAGCTAACAATAAAATACAAATCCTTTTGGGTTTAACATACTGGCCCTGTAGCAGCCTCTCTGTTACGGCAGTGTAACGACTTGAACAATTTAAAATGAAACTCAGCCTGAAACCAGCGTCTGCACAACCGCACTTTTGCACGGAACACAACTGACACAATCTCTTCTAACGCCATCGTGGCCGAGCACACACATTCGCTAATATCACCTTATATATTGTCTGCACCACTTCTCTGAGTCCAAGACGTCAAGCACTATACATTTCGCCCGGACAGGAATCGACGTCCCTTACTGACAGCAAACCCAGATCTCAGGCTCCACCTGGCTGGTGGTATATACATAGTTGGTGAAAGACCTACACAGCCTTATCAATGCTCAGATAATATTATAAATATTTGTGAAACGAGGAAACTCTGGTTAACAATTGGGATTTTGTTTAAAAGACAGGTGATTCATAAAAATTAGCTTCCTGCATCATTATCTTTCTCGTCCATTCCTGTCACAAAATGGTTCAAATGGCTCTGAGCACTATGGGACTTAACATCTGAGGTCATCAGTCCCCTAGAACTTAGAACTACTTAAACCTAGCTAAACTAAGGACATCACACACATTCATGATCGAGGCAGGATTCGAACATGCGACCGTAGCGGTCGCGCGGTTCGAGACTGAAGCGTCTAGAACCGCTCGGCCACTGCGGCCGGCTCTTCCTGTCACAACTCCTATAAGGTGGTTACCTCCTAGTTTTTCTACTTCATAGATTAACAACGTAAATACTTTTGCAGCTTTTTTTCTTGATGAGCAACTATTTAAGTTGGACGATGCTAATATGGTGATGTCATTGATCGGCCGATATTACATCAGCCTTAAATGCATATCGCATGGTCAATAATAGAACCTGCATTTATTCTAAATTTATCACACGATATCCGATACCTTATAAAAATCACTGCATTGTAAAGATCATACAGGCTTTAAAATACCAATTCACGATCATGCATCACGCTCTTTGCAACGAATCAGCGATCACTGATTAGGCTGATTTCTGCTTTAGCTCACGTCATTAAGATAATTTAGATTTCTCTTCTTGCTAGTAATCAAATAATTAACCTATAATACCGTACTTCCCGTGAATGAGGAATTATGCTGCCCCCAGTGCTATAATGCATGAACTTCCTGCTCCGCCTCGTCCGGATAACTACGTTCGCAGATACTCGCTTCCTGTAATGCAGAGGTCTCCAAACTTGTTTGCCTCATGGACCACGTGACAATTCTTTCTGTTTCGGGTAGACCTGCGTTTACATATTACATATACTAAGTTACTACAATTTCAACAACTTCAAATGTTATTTTCTGCCTTGGTCAGGGTGGAGATAAGCGATCTATGAAAGAGTTAAACGTTAAAGATTTTTTGATATAAAATCCTGTTCCAGATCGCGTTGTTTTAGGAATCATTGACTACTCGTTTCTGATGAGCAATCAGCCATCTTCAGATCTGTAATGTTACAGATAATTGCACGAGGAGGTGAAGAATAGTATAAACCACACGGTTAAATTTAACAAGAGGTAAATAAAGGACAATACATACCAATTAATAAAATGAGTGCAGTGTATATTCAGTTCACCCAGCAGTGTGACACTGCGCTCATTTTATTAATTGGTATGTGTTTGCCTTGATTTACCTCTTGTTAAATTTACCAGTGTCCTTTACACTATTTTTCACTTCATGTAACGTTTCATATTTGAAGATGACTCATTGTTCAGCCGAAACCAGTAGTTAATTATTGTTAAAATATTGTGATCTGAACCGTTAAACGACGTGATATAAAAATTCCTTAACGTTTAACTTGAAATATGTTTTTGACAGCTGATACAGTTCTACTCTCTTTGACAGGTTTGAATGTAGTAGTGTAGAGTGAAAAACCTATAAAAATGTTACGTTTTATACATTTATTGCTTTAGACAACACTAAATACAAATACAGTAAAGTTAATACATAAATGATTTTGTCGGAAAGGATGAGCCTGATGATTTATTAGGAAATTTTCGATATTTGGCTTCGATTTAATTCCAATCCTTTTTTGTAAGAATATTGGTAAACTCTCTGAAATCACTTTCCACGACGTATGAGGATTTAAAACCTATAAAAAATGTGATGGAAAATAATCCACTTTCTTTTCTCCTGAACTCCCAAAAAATATGACACTGACTCGCTTTAGCTTCTATGGTACGTAACTATAGTCTGTTCATAAAGAGACGAACTAAGGCTCCCTAGTTCCGGATCGGCAGAAGCCAGAACAAGTCGGTCGACTTCGGTCCGTTCGTGTTTCGTGCCCAGCCGCTGCCAGCCCCAGCGATCTGACGCAGAACCTTGCGTATGTAGCAACTGCGAAGTGACTCTTGTGCGGTGCTGTGCTGAGTCGCAAATTAATATCCTCTTGATGAGTGACGAAGTGGTTTCTGGCCAGTGGCGAGGCATCCCGTATTCGTAACTGTAATCGCTTTTAAAATTCGTTGAAAGTAACAGTATTGTTGTTAGAGTTATTATTATTATTGTCATTGTTAATATTATTATGTTATTGTTTACGATTATTTCTGTTATTATTATTATTATTATTATTATTATTATTACGTTATTGTTTACGATTTCTATTATTGCGTCACATCACGCCCTAGTATTACACTGAATAATGTTGTATGCCGTCTATTAAAGTACAAGCCCAACCTCCTAAAGATTAGGCCTACTGACCCATATCGGATACTCGGAAAATACCTGATACTATACCTATATGAGTAAGGATGATATTAAAAGCTCCGGTACTCAAAGTTTGATTTATATTAGAGGTCAGTTCTGCGGTTCTTCAGACATGGAGTCGTAGAATGACACTTGTTGATTTGCGGATTTGAGCAATCGTTATCCAGTGGACACCAAAACAAGGTGAGAAAGTTGAGTGTGGGATGTGTATTTCGAAGATAACTTTTGATTCTATTCAACGCCGAAAATGGTCTTTCTGCCGAAGAATTGGTTGCAGGAATGGCCAAAATGAATTTCGTTAGTTTTGATGCTTCAGGTACTGCTTTTCGAGACCACAGGAGTAGAGATTTTGACCTGGCCGACATTACAATTTTTGTGTCTCTTTACAGCCACATAATCATTTATAAGAGGAGTACCCAGATCACTGAAAACATGCTATAATATTTAGTATCTGTATTTAAATGTGGAAGATTTAGTGTAGGCCGTCCATGTTTGTTCATGTTACTTTTCCTCTCAAATTAAATCCTGCAGACTGGTATTTCTGCAGACCTTCTAGCACATATTTACAATCTGATATGTTTGTATCTGTTGAGGAGATCGATACTTCGTCCATATTGCTTCAGAAATCTAACTTCACGCTTACTTAATTAATTCAAAAGCATTAAACATATACCTGTTCACTAAAACTATAATGAATAAATAATAATATGTACGAAAACACTAATAAACTAAAATTTGTACTCTGATTTATATTTGAACACTTTCAACTCTGTAGTGCGCGAAAGAACAAGACATGTGTCTTTGGAACCGACCTAAATAATCGTAGGCGCTACACGATTATCAGCTGCCTTTAAGAGCTACGTAGTCCACTTCCTCTTTCTCTAGCGGAAGAGAGAGAGGGGTTGGATTTTGCAACGGGATGAGCGCGCACCAGTAATCGCTGTTGCTGCGAAGTTACAGAAGTGTAGTGTGTAGCTGACCAGCCCCTGTGAAATTCCAACCTGGCGCCTGTCACACTAACAGCCGTTAATGTCTTAAATTCCCCAGGGTTAATGGTACGTTTTACAAGTATGAAGTATGCTCGCAACTCAAACAGCAGCAAAAATATATACCATGGATGTTTAAATGTAAAAACATCTTCTTACCTGTAACTGTAATTGGCGATTGTAGCAGTCACCAGCACGCCTCGCTCCTGTTCCTGGCCCATCACGGGCAGTGCCAGATACTATTTCTACTTACTGGAGTAGGAGATTAGTGTTTAATGTCCCGTCGACAACGAGGTCACTAGAAAAGGAGCATAACGTCGGATAAGGGAAGGCTGGAGAAGGAAAGCGGCTATGCCCTCTCGAAACACAGTAAGACAGAAAAGCAAACTTTGACAGCTGTGTACATGCTAGCTCTCCTAGTGGCTGACATTTATTAGCAGAAGAATGGCGTGCTATCAACTGAGGAATTGCTATTTTTAATGCTGTTACTTCCACTTTTACCAGTTGCTAAATGGGGTGGTGATTTTTGCAATACGAATAGGAAAATGTAGTCAAACTAATATCCAGGCTCCTGCTATTGTTAATGTATAATAATAAAACGTAAGTGCAACGTCGAAAATCCTTTAAGGATATTGTTACCTGCTACACTTAAGCTCAAAAGAAAGTGACTGTGACGATATCCACGTACTTTGCCACGTACTTTCTGAGGCTTTAAGCCGATTGTAGTCGGCTTCGTGAGTTTATTTACGATTTTCATACTCATTTTAATATAGTCAAAATTAAGTGTGATGTTTACATTCTTGGCGGTTAGTCAACATTTATTCTTAAAAAAGATCTATTCTGCTTCCAAGTATTAAAATGTGTGCAGCGTCTTAACTAATATGGGGGAAGCCTGAGAATGGGTGGAGAACTTAAAGAGAACCATAAACGTTCATATGTACATACGATAATTTTTTTATTTTCTTAGTGACAGACACGTTTGTGGCCTTCGTTGTTTTGCTTTGTTTTCAAATTTCCAGATCTGAATCATAGGTATTTCTTTTTCTTTTAAAATGATGCTCAAAATGTCTACCTTTAGCTCTAACACTAGCTTCTAAACACAGCGTCAAGGACTATCTTATTCGCTCCAATATTTCACGTGTCTGCTGAATGGTGAAATCCTTCTTAAACACGCTGACGAAGACTGCCAACATTTTCAATAGGTATTGAATACAATATAGTCTTTAAATACCCCCCAAAATAAAAAGCCAGTGAACTGAGATCAGGAAAGCGAGCAGGCCAAAATGTTTCTGCCCCAAAAACCATCCATTTATTTGGCGAACGCTGACTTTTTGCTTGCAGAGCAAAATGAGATGGTGCCCCATCGTGCATGAACCGCATGTTCTGACGTATGGTGGAACATGTTCCAGCAAAATATTTAAATGTTCTATTAAAAATTCACAGCATCATGCTCCAGTGTTCCATGGAAAATGAAAGGTCATTTAATCCGTCTCCAGTTACTCCAGGCCAATCATTAATGCTAAACTGTTGTTGATGCTTTGTTTCCATAACTAAAAGTGTATTTTTACCTGACCATACATGAGCGTTGTGAAAATTCTGCACTTCATTCCTGGTAAACTTTGCTTCTTCAGTGGATAGTATGGTAGACAGAAATTGTTGGTCCAGAGAAAACATTCCCTGTAACCTAGTTCAAAACGTTTTCCTGGAATGAAAATCTGTTTCAGTGAGACCTTTACTCTCTGAAAATCATACAGATACAGAATTAACTGTTGTAACACTTTCCACAGTCACATGACTACTATTTTTTGGTGCTGTTATCATTATTGCCTTCAATTAATGAAGTTTTCGAACCTTTAAATCAGGTGTCCTAACTCTATTTGGTCTTCCATAGCGCAGTTACCTTTTCTCAAAAGAGTCTGTCACCACAAAACATTCGTATATTCTTTGAAAGGTCTTAGTGATCGGCAAGTGTCTACTAGGGAGTCTTTCAGCATACAAACGTCTGGCTTCAAACGGATTACAATTTGCAAGTTCATACGATAGGCGCATGCTCGCCATATGCTGATTAGAATACATATTAGTCAGAAATGTACAGTGCACGCTAGTCCAATAAGAATACGCCCGTGACTGGAAGTGAGACCCAACACGTTTCTCTCCAACTGAGGTCGCTAATGCACGCTTTTTCGATGGCGCCCGTCTTGGAAGTTGCCGATTCGATTCCCGAGGTGGTGAGGGTGGGGGGGGGGGGGGGGGGGGAAGGAAGGAAGAACAAAAAACAACTTAGAGTAAGCTTCCACATTTTATTGTGTTCTTAATACTAAAAGGATTTGTTTATTTACGAGCTCCTTGGCGACGAAGTTAGACATAAGACGGCTTCGACTTAACATTTACCAAAACAACCAACATTTGTAAAGAAAAAATACCTGTAGAGCCCAGCTGGAAATCTCAAAACAAAAGGACAGAAACGAGATAACTTTCCTCTACTCATTCCCTGAGGTTTCTCACTTACGGTATTAGTTAACATCCAGGATATCCCTTCTAGAGTCTTTCTCCCGGCTGTAGCGTTGAGTCGTCCAGCATGTCCACCTGTGTTGCTTACTTCTTATTTATGTGCATACATTAACCTGCAGCTAGCAGATGTTCCATTACTTTCGGCTACAGTGCTGCATTATCAGTGAATCGTAGGCCAATGTGCTGATTCTCTGTCCTAGACAAAGAACAACAGCCCTTTAGTTCCCTCATTTCCTGTTCCATTCATTGGTGGTGACATTGACTTATATTAAACTATTTTGCTTTTGATTTCTTATACAAATCTGCCAGTATATACTATTCTAATCCGCTTTGTAGTAAGAGAGTAGGTTTTCAGCACCCTGATTTATCGACATCATGCTGCCTAAAAAAGGAAAAGAAACCGTTCATCCCATATTATAACACGCCTTTCCGTGTTTTAAACCAAGGACCTTGCCTCAGTGGAAACGCCGGCTCCCGTCAGATCACCGAAGCTACACGCTGTCAGGCTTGGTTAGCACTTGGATGGGTGATCAGTCTGCTGAACGCTGTTGGCAAGCGCGGTGCACTCAGCTCTTGCGAGGTCAATTGGGAGCTATATGACTGAGAAGTACCGGCTGGAGAGCAGTGTGCTCACCACATACCCCTCCATACGCGCATCCGGTGGCCCTATGGGCTTAGGATGGCACGGCCGTCGGTCGTTACCATTGGACCTGTTCGGACAGAGGTTAGTTTTCCATTTTTATACTGCCACAATAAGCTCCGAGGTACGTCATCATTTGCACTGTGACTGTGCATCTTCATCACATGTACACAATACACAATCGTTTCGCAGTGTGTTTATACATGCCACCCGCTTGGCGGCGCTGCAGTAATGAAGTTGCAGAAAAGCAGTAAAGCAGTGGGAATTCCATGACTCATAGTTTTGGACTCTGTTCATACTGCAACGTCTCCAATGAGGCTTCACGTAGTTCCAGCTCTCATTAAAACACACTAACATTTATGTGTTTTTTATAAAGTACAAGCCACTGTCACTGTTTCATAAGAAGTGGTTATTAGCATGAGCGAAGAAAGACGAACCACAGAACAGTATGCGTTCAAAGAACTGACGCAAAATTTATATACGTTTGCCGTAAGACATTAGCTTCACACCTATGTGGCCGATGTTTAAAATTTGCATTGACAGCTATAGTGAAAACTTACTAAACTGGCACGTGGAGTTTTAAATAATAAAACAATGTAAACTATTAACTGGAATGGTTACAATAATAACGACTTGACTGCTTTAATACACAAATTATTTAATTTGCTTCCAGCGTGAACATTTCAAAAAAGCGCAGCGGTAGATATAATATCCGGCGCGCGTATGACAAAAACGAAGCCCTGAGATCAGAGAGCATAAAATTTTGTAACCGTAATTGAAATTAACAGAGAAACAGTACGGAAACCTAAAAAAAAATGGATTCAGGGCAGAAATAATCATCAGAGAGCCACCAAATGAAGAGCAAATAAAAAGCAAATTTTGACATATATTTTCGAACCTGTTTATTTTGCACAAAAAAAGGAGGGCGAACAACCGAGTTAGGCAATCATTTGTTTTGAAAGACAAACTGTTAACAGATCTTATGGAAGATTTCCAGAGTATAGCAGTCGAAGATTTTGACAGAGAAGAGAACTCGGTATAAGATCATAGTAATGCGCTGGGGCAATAAAGAAAGAGGTGCGTTTGCAAGCCATGAACCATCTTCCAGCACTAAACAAGACTTTAATAATGTGGAACAGACATTATTGAGTCACCTCTCAGACGTTTACAAATACGCATCGGAAGTTTTCAAGTAGGTTTTCAAAAATGAATTAAATTTTCTCATTTTCCGAGAGCTGAACGGCGATCTGTTTAATTGTTAAAACCGCGCAACAGCCAAGATCGCATAAATATTTTTTATTTAAGACAACCGGTGTCAGAGCATGCTGTCATCTTCAGGTCCTAAAATCTTTTCATGTAAAATGTATTTATTTTACACTGAAGTCACGCACAAGATGTCAACTCGATAAAAATGTTACATTATGAAAGGTTTGTCATCTCTGAAACATTTAAAAAGATGGTCCTATTTATACTGGCAGACTATATGATTACACCGAGCGAGGTGGCGCAGTGGTTAGACACTGGACTCGCATTCGGGAGGTCGACGGTTCAATCCCGCGTCCGGCCATCCTGATTTAGGTTTTCCGTGATTTCCCTAAATCGCTCCAGGCAAATGCCGGGATGGTTCCTTTCAAAGGGCACGGCCGACTTCCTTCCCTAATCCGATGAGACCGATGACCTCGCTGTCTGGTCTCCTTCCCCAAACCAACCAACGAACCTATATGATTACAGGAGAGAGTGACATATAAAGTAAAGTATTTAGACAGTCAAATCTTGAGACTATGATTTCAAGGTGGAATAGAAGAATGATCTGGTCACCCAGGTCGCCCGACGTGAATCCCGAAGAAAATTTATGGGACGTAATCAAGAGGTCCTTTCGTGCATAAAATCCTGCACCAGCAACACTTCCGCAATTGTGGACGATTGTAGTGGCAGCATGACTCGATATTTCTATAGGCGACTTGCAAAGACTTACTGAGTCCATGCCACGTCGAGCTGCTGCATTATGCCGTGAAAAAAAAAGAAGGTCCGTAACGATACTGGGAGATATCTCACGACTTTTGTCACGTCAGTGTATTTCGCAATATTTCACATACTAACATGGACTTTTTTAGATATTCGTCTATGTTGTTAATATGTGAACTAGTGGAAAATAGGAAATCGCGGTTTCCTTGTTTGTAGAACTTGACAATGGAGCCGCACCTTCCCCACGCACGATGTGTTTCTAAATTAAACATATCATGCTTTTGGATAACTTGTGAAACATGATCACCGTATTAATATCACGATATTATTTGCACTGTGGTAATCTACCAAGGTGGCCGAGAGCACTAACGCGCTGCTTCCTGGACTCCGGTAGGCGCACAGGCCCCAGATCAAATCCGCCCGGTGGACTAACGACGAGAGATGGTGCGCTGGCCAGTCTGGATGTGGTTTTTAGGCCGTTTTCCACATCCCGCTAGGTGAGTACTGGGCTGGTCCCCACGTTCCGCCTCAGTTACACGTTTCGCAGACATTTGAAACACGTTCGCGCTATGGCCTACACTAGACGCAGACAGCTGGGGTACACTTATTCCATCCCTGGGGGTACAGGGTGGTGACAGGAGGGGCATCCAGCCACCCTTTAAAATTAACGTGCCACGTCCGTTTAACCATAAGAGCGGACCTCGCAAGCCAGGATTAATGCTTGGAAAGAGAGAGAGAGTATTGCACTGTGGCTCAGCAAACAAATAACAAATACGCAATGAAATAAATTTACCAAGGCGCTAACTTTCATCATGTAACATACACTGAAAAGCCAAAGAAACTGGTACACCTGCCTAATATCAACTAGGGCGCCTGCGAGCGCGAAGCAGTGTCGCAACACGACGTGGCATGTACTCGACTAATATCTGAAGTATTTCTAGAGAGAACTGACGCCATGGGTCCTGCAGGGCTGTCCATGAATCCCTAAGAATACGAGGGGGTGGAGATCTCTTCTGAACAGCACGTTGCAACGCATCCCAGATATGCTCAATAAATCTCACGTCTGGATAGTTTGGTGGCCAGTGAAAGTGTTTAAGCTCAGAAGAGTGTTCCTGAAGGCACTATGTAGCAATTCTGGACGTCTGGTGTGTCGCATGTCCTGCTGGAATTGCCCAAGTCCATCGGAATGCACAATAGACATGAAAGGATGCAGGTGATCAGACAGGATGATTACGTAAGTGTCACCTGCCAGAGTCGTATACAGGGTGAGTCACCTAACATTACCGCTGGATATATTTCGTAAACCACATCAAATACTGACGAATCGATTCTACAGACCGAACGTGAGGAGAGGGGCTAGTGTAATTGGTTAATACAAACCATACAAAAATGCACGGAAGTATGTTTTTTAACACAGACCTACGTTTTTTAAAATGGAACCCCGTTAGTTTTGTTAGCACATGAGAACATATAAACAAATACGTAATCAGTGCCGTTTGTTGCATTGTAAAATGTTAATTACGTCCGGAGATATTGTAACCTAAAGTTGATGCTTGAGTACCACTCCTTCGCTGTTCGATCGTGTGTATCGGAGAGCACCGAATTACATAGGGATCCAAAGGGAACGGTGATGGACCTCAGGTACAGAAGAGACTGGAACAGCACATTACGTCCACATGCTAACACCTTTTTATTGGTCTTTTTCACTGACGCACACGTACATTACCATGAGGGGTGAGGTACACGTAGACACGTGGTTTCCATTTTCAATTACGGAGTGGAATAGAGTGTGTCCCGACATGTCAGGCCAATAGATGTTCAATGTGGTGGCCATCATTTGCTGCACACAATTGCAATCTCTGGCGAAATCAATGTCGTACATGCCGCAGTACATCTCGTGTAATGTCGCCGCAGGCTGCCAAAATACGTTGTTTCATATCCTCTGGGGTTGTAGGCACATCACGGTACCCCGCAGAAAGAAGTCCAGATTTGTAAGATCAGGAGAACGCGCTGGCCAATTTATGCGTCCTCCACGTCCTATGAAACGCCCGTCGAACATCCTGTCAAGGGTCAGCCTAGTGTTAATTGCGGAATGTGCAGGTGCACCATCATGCTGATACCACATACGTCGACGCGTTTCCAGTGGGACATTTTCGATCATCGTTGGCAGATCATTCTGTAGAAACGCTATGTATGTTGCAGCTGTTTGGGTCCCTGCAATGAAGAGAGGACCAATGAGGTGGTCGCCAATGATTCCGCACCATACATTTACAGTCCACGGTCGCTGTCGCTCTACCTGTCTGAGCCAGCGAGGATTGTCCACGGACCAGTAATGCATGTTCCGTAGATTCACTGCCCCGTGGTTTGTGAAACCCGCTTCATCGGTAAACAGGTAGAACTGCAACGCATTCTCTGTTAATGTCCATTGACAGACTTGCACTCGATGATTAAAGTCATCACCATGTAATTGCTGATGTAGCGACAAATGAAACGGGTGAAAGCGGTGACGATGCAGTATGCGCATGACACTACTTTGACTCAGTCCACTGGCTCTCGCAATGTCCCGTGTACTCATGCGTGGGTTCATGGCAACAGCAGCTAACACACCAACTGCACCCGCTTCTCCTGTGACGGGCCAGTTACGGACCCGTTTGCGTGCTACGACCATACCTGTTGCATACAGTTGGCGGTAATTGTTTTGCAATGTGCGGCACGTTGGATGCTCTCTGTCCGGGTACCGTTCTGCATACACCCTGCAGACTTCAGCTGCATTTCGTCGACACTCACCATAGATGAGTATCATCTCCGCCTTTTCAGAGTTCGAATACGTCATGGTCACAGTTCCTACAACACTACACTATCACAGACGTCTGGTAACACGGTGTACTACAGTTGGTCTGCGTGCGGAGACGAATGCAGAATAACAATAGCAGCAAGCGCTACATGCGGACACTGCGACAGCTAGACCAAACCACAACAGTGCACTACAGCCACACTCGTAAACACGGTCGTCATCGTAAACATGTCCCTGCAGATGCTGCTCGCCGACCGTGGCCCGTGTTTGTTACAACTCGCAACTGAACATCGGAGGTTTCAAGCGTCAACTTTAGGTTACAATATCTCCGGATGTAATTAACATTTTACAATGCAACAAACGGCACTGATTACGTATTTGTTTATATGTTCAGATGTGCTAGCAAAACTAACGTGGTTCCATTTAAAAAAACGTAGGTTTGTGTTAAAAAACATACTTCCGTGCATTTTTGTATGGTTTGTTTTAACCAATAACACTAGCCCCTCTCCTCACGTTCGGTCTGTGGAATCGGTTCGTCAGTATTTGATGTGGTTTACGAAATATATCCAGCGGTAACGTTAGGTGACTCACCCTGTATAGACGTATCAGGGATCCCATATCACTCCAGCTGCACACGTCCCACAACGTTACAGAGACTCCACCAACTTGAACAGTCCCCTGCTGAATGCAGGATCCATGGATTCATGAGGTGGTCTCCATACCCGTATACGTCCATCCGCTCGATACAATTTGAAACGAGACTCGTCCGACGAGGTAACATGTTTCCAGTCATCAATAGTCCAATGTCCGTGTTGACGGCCCCAGGCGAGGCGTAAAGCTTTGTGTCGTGGAGTCATGAACGGTACACGAATGTGCCTTCGGCTCCGATAGCCCATATCGGTGTTGTTTCGTTGAATGGTTTGCACGCTGACACTTGTTGATGGCCCAGCATTGGAATCTGAAGCAATTTGCGGAAGGGTTGCACTTTTTCCACGTTGAACGATTCTTTTCAGTCGTCGTTAGACCCTTTGTTGCAGGATCTTTTTCCGGCTGCAGCGATGTCGGAGATATGATTTTTTACTGGATTGCTGATATTCACGGTACACATTTGAAGTGGTCGTACGGGAAAATCTCCCCTTCATCGCTACCTTCGAGATGCTGTGTCCCATCGCTCGTGCATCGCCTGTAACACCACATTCAAACTCACTTGAATCTTGATAACCTGCCATAGTAGCAGCAGTAACTGGTCTAACAACTGCGCCAGACATTTGCTGTCTTATATAGGCATCGCCGACCGCAGCGCCGTATTCTGCCTGTTTATATATGTCTGTATTGAAATACGCATGCTTTAACCAGTTTCTTTGGCGTTTCAGTGTAGTACTTAAAGCAGAATTTCTCTGGTACAACATTAGAATCTACTTTCATTCGGAATCATCTGTGCAGAGCGACCCATGAAGGATGATCAGTATTCAGGAATGACAGAAACGATCATTCGAAGCAAGAAAGTCTAGTAAAGACTACCTCTCACATGCATATGTTAAGAGCTATGACCATTTCTTCATCTTCAGCATCGAAAGAAATATCTTCTACTGCAAGATCTTTGCTCCCCATATTTACTGGACGTTATTTTCTTGCTTTGGTCTATATTACCACCTCTCGAAATATGGAATGCAAGGAGCTTGCTGTAGAAGAGATTTGTTTTCACAGTATCGAACATGAAGAGGTGCTCATATCACTTAGAGGACGGTATGCATTTTAAAGCCCATGTTTACTACACTTTTGTGCTTCGAATTATCGTTTGTGTCAAATTCCTGAACGTTGATCATCGCCCTGGGACACGCTGTATTCATAAATGGCTGAAGTGGTTCACAGCCTCCCTTGCAGGTTACATGTCTGACAGCTTCCAGAGAGACCAAAAATTTGATTTTCAGTATATCATATAATCACTGAGTTAATTTAAAAATGTGAAAACTGTCATAATATATTCATTAAGAGATATAATCTTATGTTAACGGTTTCACACAATAACTCGGGTATCGTAGAAACTGTGGGTGTCTTGAGGCAGCACAGCTCACTGTGAGCAGATACCCAGAATGTACCCATCCAATAATTGTGAACGAGAGCAAACTTAATTTCAAACATTTTCGAAACTCTTTCTTTCTGACACTCGTCGCAAATTAATAAAAGGGAATATGTTTATCGCTCACTACGTAGCGGTGTAACAGGACTGTTAGGATAATGGGTTGAGCGACTGATTGAGCCTGGAGTTACGTCTTTAACAAAGCACTTATTACTATAATTTCCAAATTTAACATTTCTGTTTCACAATCAGTTTCATGAACTCAGTTCCGCTAAGGAAAAACGTGGCCTCCAATTGAACAGAAATTTGTAGCTCGGATTTCTATTAAGAGAAAATAAATTTAACTTGACTAAAAAGATGCATAATAAATCATTACTACGCAAGAACGGCTGGCTAAACCGAAAATAAATAAATGTACTTAAGTACAACATTCCACACAGATACCGTAACCAGGAATACTTTAGAGAGACAATTAGTTTTACAGACTCGATGTCGGAGTACAGCCACCAGTGACACTTACACTGTGATCAAAAGCATCCGGATACCCCCCCCCCCCCCCCCCCCCAAAACATACGTTTCTCATATTAGGTGCATTGTGCTGCCACCGACTGCCAGGTACTCCATATCAACGACCTCAGTAGTCTTTAGACACGGCGAGCGAGCAGAATGGGCCGCTTCGCGGAACTCATGGACTTCGAACGCGGTCAGATTATTGGGTGTCACTTGTGTCATACGTCTGTACGCGAGATTTCCACACTCCTAAACATCCTTAGGTCCACTGTTTCCGATGTTATAGTGAAGTGGAAACGTGAAGGGACACGTACAGTACAAAAGCGTACAGGCTGACCTCGTCTGTTTGACTGACAGAGGCCGCCGACAGTTAAAGAGGGTCGTAATGTGCAATAAGCAGACATCTATCTAGACCAGCACACAGGAATTCCAAGCTGCGTCTAGATCCACTGCAAGTACTATGACAGTTAGGCGGGAGGTGAGAAGACTTGGATTTCATGGTCGAGGGGCTGCTCATAAGCCACAAATCACGCCGGTAAATGCCAAATGACGCCTCGCTTGGTGTAAGAAGCGTAAATATTGCACGATTGAACAGTGGAAAAACGTTGTGTGGAGTGACGAATCACGGTACATAATGTGGTGACCCGATGGCAGAGTCTGGGTATGACGAATGCCCGCTGAGCGTCATCTGCCAGCGTGTGTCGTGCCAACAGTAAAATTCGCAGGCGGAGGTGTTATGGTGGTCACGTTTTTCGTGGAGGGGGCTTGCACCCCTTGTTGTTTTCCGTGGCACTATCACAGCACAGGCCTACATTGATGTTTTAAGCACCTTCTTGCTTCCCATTGTTGAAGAGCAATTCGGGGATGGCGATTGCATCTTTCAACACGATCTAGCGCCTGTCCACATTGCACGGCCTGTGGTGGAGTGGTTACACGACAATAACGTCCCTCTAATGGACTGACCTGCACAGAGTCCTGACCTGAATCTGATAGAACACCTTTGGGATGTTTTGGAACGCCGACTTCGTGTCAGGCCTCCCCGAGTGAGATCGAGACCTCTCCTCAGTGCAGCACTCCGTGAAGAATGGGCTGCCATACCCCGAGAAACCTTCGAGCACCTGATTGAACGTATGCCTGCGAGAGTGGAAGCTGTCAAGACTAAGGGTGGGTCAACTCCACACTGAATTCCAACATTACCGATGGAAGGCGCCACGAACTTGTAAGTCATTTTCAGCCAGGTGTCCGAATACTTTTGATCATACAGTATATATATCTCTAAGGTTCAGTACGTAATACGGCATCACACAGGTGCTAATGTAACTAATGTGACTCAAGATTATAATCACTAGTCACAATGACATTAACTCCGAGAAAGTGAGTAACTCCCACTAACATGGCTTTCCCAAACTGTTCATTCAGTTACACCAACAGACTCCGTAGTAGCCAGCCGCTGTGGCAGAGTGGCTCTAGGCGCTTCAGTCCGGAACCGCGCTGCTGCTACGGTCGCAGGTTCTAATCCTGCCTCGGGCAGGGATGTGTGTGATGTCCTTAGGTTAGTTAGGTTTAAGTAGTTCTAAGTCCTGGGGACTGATGACCTCAGATGTTAAGTCCCAGACTGCATAGAGCCATTTGAACTTCGTACTAACAGAGAACAAAATTCCCCTATATTCCAAGGAGAAAACTGACCAGTAAATTTTAATATCAGGTTACTAAGAAAACTAATGGGCTGTAACTATTAAAGTTAAAAACCAGATTAAGGCAATGTTTAAAACCTTTTCCTATCAACAGATGAAACTCCAACTTCGGAAATTATCATGATCATATGAGCTTTTAGATGAACAGTATCACTTGTATCGCGCTACACCTCTTCCCACATGGCACAGATCTTTAGTACATGCCAGCAACAAAGCTAGAACATATTATTACTAACACGCAGAAATGGCGAATGTTATTATCAAACGAGTTCAGTTCTTCTTCTAGTTGCTATAATAACTAACAGCGTTCAGCTTCACATGCATTATAGAACAGTCAGGTAACATGAGTTAACCTGAATTCCAAAACCAGTTAGGAAATAATGCCTCCTCCAAGCAATGACGACAGAACTCCGCACACTCCAACCGCTCTCCTATGAACTCCCTATAGCTCACTATTATACATCGCAGAATGTAACAGATATCAGTACCTTTAACAGGGAGCATAGGAAGAGCACGACTAGTTCCACAGCGTGTAGATTCACACTCTTCCTTCGTATTACCCGCTAGAGTAGTGGCCGCCACAAAACGCACAGGCAACGCACATCCAGTATCACCCACCTGACCAGCTCCGGAACTCGCTTCCAACGCTAGGGCATCAACAACCCGCACGTTATAGTCACCGCTTCCTAACTAACCCCCCTCCCCCCCCCCCCCTTCCTGCTTGTCACACTCTGATAAACTACCTGCCTCACCAGCTGCGTCGTGAGTTCAGGAGGCAGAACAACTGCGTTTATACAGAGCCAACTACATTTTCATATGACTTCAGCACCACGCATGGCGTTCTAATTTATATTTCGTCACAATTTACTCCACTCGCAACGAATTTTGCATACAGTATCCACGTATACCACCGAATGTACTTGCAAAATTATATGATTGTACGATACACAGTTCTAGAAATACGACTTCGTACACAATGGGATGCGTGAAAAACTAGCTTTTGCTTCAGAAAGGAGCGTAAATTTCAAAACTATACGGTCCAGTCATGTTAATATAGCCGCCGTATAAATCCGACGTCAACGTGCAATAGTCACTCACAGTGGCAGCACAACCAGTGGTGGGTATATAAAGCGTCTTGGGAGAATGCGGAAAAAGAGTGCTGTCACTGTAATGCGGAATCGGAACGACATATTTGACGTCCTAAAGGGCATGATCATTGGCTTCCGAGCCAAGCGTGGAAGCATTTCCGAAACGGAAACTGTTCGAGTGCGGCTGTGCTAAAAGTATCACGTGCATGGCAAAACGGCGCTATTCAAACCGGCGCTGAGGCAACTGTGGTGCATCACGGGTCATAGATAACAGGGTGAACGACGGCTGCAGAAAAGTGTTTAGGCAAATAAACGTGTAGCTGTTGATCTATTGACCGCCCAGATGAACCAAGGGGCTACCAAAAGTGTTTCCTTAACGAAAGTTGCTGCGTAAGCGCCTCTACAGCAAATGCCTGTTTTATGCACTCAGGCTGATTGCTATTCACCGGCAACTAAGGCTGGAATTTGCTCGTCAGTACCGTAACTGGACAAACCAACAAACCAGAAACCACCAAATCCACTGGGTGGTGACAGATGACCTTACAGATGAATCACGTTTAATCGGACAGCTGGCCATTGCGTGTACGGCGTGAAACGTCTGAAAGTAAACACACTGCAACAATCGTCGGTGCGGTCCAGGCTGGACTAGGGGAACGTTGAGGTCTGGGGAATGTTTTCCTGGTGTTCCCTCAGTGATCTCGTCATTCTGGAAGGCGCAACTGATCAACACAAATATACATCTATCCTTGTGGACTATGTCCAGCCGTACATGCAGTTTGTTTTTACTCGGGACGATGGCATCTACCAGCAGGACAATGCGGTACGTCACGCAAGTCTCAGTAGAAACTCGAAGAGCACTAGGATGAGTTTACCAAATTCCGTTGGGCATTCAATTGCGCGGATTTAAACGCAGTCGAGAATCTCCGGGGCCACTTCAATTGGGGTGTCAGGCCACGGATCCTGGAACGAACTACCTAGCGCAGCTGACCAGAGCAGTGCAATCGGCATGGCTCCACATCCTTGTTACCCCTATCGGTACCTTGCAGAACCTCACTGGCTCTCTTCCCGCACATTTCATAGCGCCCCACGCTGCAAATGGTGGTTATACGGGCTTTTGACATGTGGTGAGACTAATTAGACTGGACAGTGTATTACAGACTATACTCGTACTGTGAATGGCAACGAGAGTTGTTTTATATGTGATATTTCGGATCTTTAATGAATCGGAAGGTGGAGACTGTTGGTTTATACTTCTGTTTGCCATTGTTAATTGCCAACAGCAAATCGGTAGTACACTACTGACCATTACAATTGCTACACTAAGAAGAAATGCAGATGATAAACGGGTATTCATTGGACAAATATATTATACTAGAACTGACATGTGATTACATTTTCACGCAATTTGGGTGCATAGATCCTGAGAAATCAGTACCCAGAACAACCACCTCTGGCCGTAATAACGGCCACCATTGACCAGACGTTTTCAATTAGTGAGAGATCTGGAGAATGTGCTGGCCAGGGCAGCACTCGAACATTTTCTTTATCCAGAAAGGCCTGTACAGGACCTGCAACATGCGGTCGTGCATTATCCTGCTGAAATGTAGGTTTTCACAGGGATCGAATGAAGGGTAGAGCCATGGGTCGTAACTCATCTGAAATGTCCACTGTTGAAAGTGCCGTCAATGCGAACAAGAGGTGACCGAGACGCGTAAACAATGGCACCCCATACCATCACGCCGGGTGATACGCCAGTATGACGATGACGAATACACACTTCCAATGTGCGTTCACCGCGATGACGCCAAACACGGATGCGACCATCATGATGCTGTAAACAGAATCTGGATTCATCCGAAGAAATGACGTTTTGCCACTCATGCACCCAGGTTCGTCGTTGAGTACACCATCGCAGGCGCTCCTGTCTGTGATGCAGCGTCATGGGTAACCGCAGCCATGGTATCCGAGCTGATAGTCCATGCTGCTGCAAACATCGTCGAACTGTTCGTGCAGATGGTTGTTGTCTTGCAAACGTCCCCATCTGTTGACTCAGGGATCGAGACGTGGCTGCACGATCCGTTACAGCCATGCGGATAAGATGCCTGTCATCTCGACTGCTAGTGATACGAGGCCGTTGGGATCCAGCACGGCGTTCCGTATTACCCTCTTGAACCCACCGATTCCATATTCTGGTAACAGTCATTGGATCTCGACTAACTCGAGCAGCAATGTCGCGATAAGATAAACCGCAACCGCGATAGGCAACAATCAGACCGGTATCAAAGTCGGAAACGTGATGGTAAGCATTTCTCTTCCTTACAGGAGGCATCACAACAACGTTTCACCAGGCAACGCCGGTCAACTGCTGTTTGTATATGAGAAATCGGTTGGAAACTTTCCTCATGTCAAAACATTGTAGGTATCGCCACCGGCGCCAACCTTGTGTGAATGCTCTGAAAAGCTAATCATTTGCATATCACAGCATCTTCTTCCTGTCGGTTAAATTTCGCGTCTGCAGCACGTCATCTTCGTGGTGTAGCAATTTTAATGGCCAGTAGTGTAGTTTGGAAACTGACGAGAGCGCTCTGGAAACGGAAGGCGGCACGTGGTTCAGCCCATCCCGGAGAGCTGCGACGCCAGTGATTCATCCCCGAGGCTGCTCCTGCAAGGGAGGACGCAGAGCGACGAACCGCGGCAGGGCTGCAGGGGCCGCCGTGACGCAGATAGGGCACGCGGGCCATCCGTCACCGGCACTTGCTGGGGACAATGCGTCACTCCCCTCCCGCACCTTCCTCTCTCCACCTCCAGCAGCCCGCCTTTGACGCGTTCTTTTCGTTTGGCAGACCCCGTCCCCTTGGGCTACGTCGCAGTAGATGATTAGTCATTTTCTTACACTCTAATGACCCTCATTTCTCTCTCACCCGGGGGGAAATGGGCCCCAACGTCTCTTCGAGGGGAAAGCAAGATAGTTGGAAGCTGGAGCGTGACTGAGATGAGGACCACAATATTAGAATTCCAAACATACTGAAGGATTTTTGAGAATATTTATCACTGATTATTAGTTTCCCCAGATTTGGATGATGCTAATTCCGCACCTGTTGTTCAGTCAATGAAAGTCCACTCCAGTTGCTTTCGTAGAAATTTATTAAGTTCGCACGACCTGTCTCTGCCTTTATATTACGCCGTTATCAAGTATATCTGAAGACGCCAAATGTTAACACATAGTACGATAGACATATAGATATTTTGTTTCTTTGTAATAGTGCAAGCGCAGAAACAATATACAACTTACATTACGCTGGAGAGAAGCAACGTCAAGTGATAACGATGTCATGGGAGAAATGAACGTCTCGTAATTATAAAAGCTGTACAGTCCAATATAGTTCATACTGATATACAGTTGTAACCTGTGGAATCTGATGAAATGGTGGCGCAGTAGTGGTGGCGAGCACGTGGCGACAACCTGGTCTCTCCTTTAGCAGTATATGCTCTATTTAGTTCTTCTTGGTGACGTGAATATCATTGTTATAGCCATTTCCAATGCGAGAGCACCATTTTACAGCTAAAATTATACCTGAGGCCATTACATCTCAAATTAGATACAGATTGCCTCGCTCGGCACCTGCGCTGTTGACTCGTCGCATGCTGGCTACTAACTCCTTCTTGGCTCTCTCGCTTCCCGCTCAGCCTGAGCGCCAATTCCACTTTTTAGCTCGCGCCACACCATGTCCGTAACGGAGGGGAATCACTACGTCTTTTACATTATCCAATACAAAATCCCTAAGTATGAACCAGTTTTTACATTCCATACATAAACAAACATAGTTAGTAAAATTCCATTATTTAAACACACTAGTACGTTAAAGAATTTATACATCACAAAGTACCACCTCCCTCCATGAATTCCAAAGAACTTAACTAGTAACGGGTCAACACTTCTTAAATAAAGTTGCTCTTCGCCAACGTATGTAGGACCATGAAGATAAAATCAGAGAGCTCAGGGCTCGGGCAGAGGCATGTAGATACTCGTTTTTCCCCTCACTCTATTTGCGAGTGGAACAGAAAAGGAAATGGATAGTGATGTTACAGGCTACTCTCCGCCGCGAACCATACGATGGCTTTCAGAGTATGTATGTCGACGTAGCTGTAAATATGTGACAGGCAGCAAAGTTAATGTTGAAAATAATCTGAGAAAGTTTCTCCTTGATAATTCGTTCTCTTCCGTAGAAGGATTTCTGTTACTGTAATGTGTAAAAGGTGGTGGGTAGAAATGACTAACTCCCATCTGCATATTAAATACTATTTTTTTTAAAAAACAAAATTTGTAATTGTTCAACATGTACCCATATTTACAATGTAATTTGTGATGTGAATGTAAAATGAGTCGCTCCACATCATTACCATCTATCGTGCAAATGATTCATGGTACATGAAACTGAATAAAAAACTAACCAAGTTCTTGATTGGATCAGGATAAATTTCCCACTAGCAACAAATTACTGAGGAAAAAATCCCTAAATAGTCCAGTAGTGTCTAGGAAACAGGTAGAAAGAAACTGTTCATGAGTGTGAAAATACAGAGAACAAATTAATATGTTGCTGGGGTGGCGCATGCTTGAGATTTACAGCGGGCTCTGGCCAAGATCCACGGAAAGTTGTTTGTTGAAATGAATCAATAATTTGTCTCGGAACATGGCTAATGATACCAAAAGTTTTATACGTGGACATGTCAGAGGAGTCATTGTGAAAGACGACGGGTTCAAATAAAATGATTCACTAATTATTAGTGGTTGTCATAAAAACGTGACTTACAGAAAAGACACTGTTGCTAAACAGGAACAAAGCATAGTACATAAATGTGGGCGTTGGCTTCTGCGTAGTCCAGGAACAAATATGTGTACTTAGCAGATTTCTGTTCCCTTCTGAATACCTCTTTTCAGAAACTCCGCTTGCCTGACAAATCACGGCGTTCAGTAACAAGCTAAAAATGTCCATCACCGACTTCGATAAAGAGTTACTGAGTATTGTGCTGCCCAAGATGCACTACCAGAGAATTTGAGGGATCTGCCTCTACTTATTCGAGGAGCAATATCGCCCACGCATGATGCATGTCTGTCCCATTTCAGCACTGGTGTGTGGTATCGTCTGGTAATCACTGTCGTGAACCGATGCATTGCACGAGACGGCCATGTGACTACTGATACCGCGTCATCTGAGATGTCAGGTTTTGTCCTTTTGGGTTTATATCAAGCAATTCACACACGAAAATTTCATTGAATCAGACGAATAAGATGTCATCACTGGTGGTATCTTGCAGGATTTGCTGGCGATCTTCTAACGTAAACAACAGTCAATATTTCGACATTGGGCTAGATGCAATGAAGCGGTGGTGGTGTAGTTTTGTATCTCCATTGATCTTACTGAGATCTAGCGCATGGTGCACCAAAATATCTTCACAACACGTACATGGACTTAAGCTATTTTCAGATGTTCGCAACTGAACAGCAGGAAGCTCTGTTACACTTCCTAATCCATTCCAGCTTACAGACAGGTTTCTGTTGTTCGTTGCGACCATTTCAAAATTACCTAAGGCCCCAAACCCGTTGTGAAGAAATATTGGTGCAGCTGGTACCATGAACCAATAAAAATGTTACTGGCAGTTGTGAAAGAGCTGTGTAGAAAAAACATTATTGGACGGGATAAGCCCCATTTTGTTTGAACATTTGTGTCGCGCTACAAGGCCTGTTGTGACGTCTTTGTAAATGTCCTTAGCGTCAGAAACTGGCGCCGAAGTGTACATTCCTATAAGCAATGCACTAATGAGCCAAAATATCAAATCCATTTTCTACCATGAGATTTGGTGCCGCCTGAGGACACTTGACGATATGTGATAAGTATATAAGCCGAAAAGAAAGGAACAGGCAACCATTATAACGACGAAGCGGACGGAAAATGGATAACGCTACTGTCTTAAGCGACTTTGACAAATAGCAGATTGTTGTGACTCGCCGACTGGGACCGTGAATTTCAGAAGCTGGGAAGCCGGCCGGCTGTATGCGTGCTACCCTTGGGAGCTTCTATAGAAAGAGGTGCAAATGTGGGTAGACGACTAGGTGTTGAGCGTCCAGTCCTCGTCACGGAAAATGGGGGTTGGATGCATCAACGTTCTGTAAAGTAGGTTAGGAGGCGAACTGTGGCAGATGTTGTTGATGTGGTCTTCAGTCCTGAGACTGGTTTGATGCAGCTCTCCATGCTACTCTATCCTGTGCAAGCTTCTACATCTCCCAGTACGTACTGCAGCCTACATCCTCTGAATCTGCTTAGTGTATTCATCTCTCGGTCTCCCTCTACGATTTTTACCCTCCACACTGCCCTCCAATACTAAATTGGTGATCCCTTGTTGCCTCAGAACATGTCCTACCAACCGATCCCTTCTTCTAGTCAAGTTGTGCCACAAACTCCTCTTCTCCCAATCCTATTCAATACCTCCTCATTAGTTACGTGATGTACCCATCTAATCTTCAACATTCTTCTGTAGCACCACATTTCGAAAGCTTCTATTCTCTTCTTGTACAAACTATTTATCGTCCATGTTTCACTTCCATACATGGCTACACTGCACTTCCTGACACTTACATCTATGCTCGATGTTAACAAATTTCTCTTCTTCAGAAACGCTTTCCTTGCCATTGCCAGTCTACATTTTATGTCCTCTCTACTTCGACCATCATCAGTTATTTTGTTCCCCAAATAGTAAAACTCCTTTACTACTTTAAGTGTCTCATTTCCTAATCTAATTCCCTCAGCATCACCCGACTTAATTCGACTACATTCCATTATCCTCGTTTTGCTTTTGTTGATGTTCATCTTATACCCTCCTTTCAAGATACTGTCCATTCCGTTCAACTGCTCATCCAAGTCCTTTGCTGTCTCTGACAGAATTAAAATGTCATCTCCGAACCTAAAAGTTTTTATTTCTTCTCCGTGGACTGTAATACCTACTCCAAATTTTTCTTTTGTTTCCTTTACTGCTTGATCAGTATACAGATTGAATAACATCGGGGAGAGGCTACAACATTGTCTCACTCCCTTCCCAACCACTGCTTGCCTTTCATGTCCCTTGACTCTTATAACTGCCATCTGGTTTCTGTACAAATTGCAAATAGCCTTTCGTTCCCTGTATTTTAATCCTGCCACCTTCAGAATTTGAAAGAGAGTATTCCAGTCAACATTATCAAAAGGTTCTCTAAATCTACATATGGTAGAAATGTAGGTTTGCCTTTTCTTAATCTAGCTTCTAACATAAGTCGTAGGGTCAGTTTTGTCTCACGTGTTCCCATATTTCTACGGAATCCAAACTGATCTTCCCCGAGGTCGGCATCTACTAGTTTTTCCATTCGTCTGTAAAGAATTCGCGTTTTATTTTGCAGCCGTGACTTACTAAACTGATAGTTCGGTAATTTTCACATCTGTCAACGCCTGCTTTCTTTGGGATTGGAATTATTATATTCTTCTCGAAGTCTGAGGGTATTTCACCTCTCATACATTTTGCTCACCAGATGGTAGAGTATTGTCAGGACTGGCTCTCCAAAGGCTGTCAGTAGTTCTAAAGGAATGTTGTCTACTCCCGGGGCCTGTTTCGACCTAGGTCTTTCAGTGCTCTATCAGATTCTTCACGCAGTATCGTATCTCCCATTTCGTCTTCATCTACATCCTCTTCCATTTCCATAATGTCGTCAAGTACCCTCGCCCCTGTATAGACCCTCTATATACTCCTTCCTCCTTTCTGCTTTCCCTTCTTTGCTTAGAACTGGGTTTCCATCTCAGCTCTTGATATTCATACAAGTGGTTCTCTTTTCTCCAAAGGTCTCTTTAATTTTCCTGTAGGCACTATCTATCTTACCCCTAGTGAGATAAGCCTCTACATCCTTACGTTTGTCCTGTAGCCATGCCTGCTTAGCCATTTTGCACTTCCTGTCGATGTCATTTTTGAGACGTTTGTATTCCTTTTTGCCTGCTTCATTTAGTGCATTTTTATATTTTCTCCTTTCATCAATTAAATTCAATATTTCTTCTGTCACCCAAGGATTTCTGCTAGCCCTTGTCTTTTTACCTAGTTGATCCTCTGCTACCTTCACTACTTCATCCCTCAAAGCTACCCATTCTTCTTCTACTGTATTTCTTTCCCCCATTGTTGTCAATTGTTCCCTTATGCTCTCCCTGAAATTTTTTACAACCTCTGATTTAGTCAGTTTATCCAGGTCCCATCTCCTTAAAATCCCACCTTTTTGCAGTTTCTCCAGTTTTAATCTACAGTTCATAACCAATAGATTGTAGTCAAAGTCCACATCTGCCCCTGGAAATGTCTTACAATTTAAAACCTGGTTCTAAAATCTCTGTCTGACCATTATGTAATCTATCTCCAGGCTTCTTTCATGTATACAACCTTCTTTTATGATTCTTGAACCAAGTGTTAGCTATGATTAAGTTGTGCTCTGTGCAAAATTCTATCAGGCGGCTTCCTCTTTCATTTCTTATCCCCAATCCATATTCACCTACTACGTTTCCTTCTCTTCCTTTTCCTACTGTCGAGTTCCAGTCACCCATGACTATTAAATTTTCGTCTCCCTTGTGGCAGATATGACGACAGAATGTAACACTACAGGGTACTACAGCGTATGTAAATCTTCGGTAATGTTACTTCTGCTGTAGGAATTACATTTAGGTGAGAAAAGTCATGGGACAGCGATATGCACAAGTACGGATGGCGGTAGTATCGCGTACACTAGGTATACAAGCGCAGTGCATTGGCCGGGCCGTCATTTTTATTATGGTGATTCACATGAAAAGATTTACGACGTTTATTTAGCCGCACCACGGGAATTAACAGGCACTGAACACATGGATCATTCCTTTTCGGAAATCGTTAGAGAATTCAATAATCCGTGATCCACAGTGTGCAGAGTGTGCCGAGAACACCACATCTGCAGTATTACCTTTCACCATGGACAACGCAGTGCCCGCATCTCGTGGTCGTGCGGTAGCGTTCTCGCTTACCACGCCCGGGTTCCCGGGTTCGATTTCCGGCGGGGTCAGGGATTTTCTCTGCCTCGTGATGGCTGGGTGTTGTGTGCTGTCCTTAGGTTAGTTAGGTTTAAGTAGTTCTAAGTTCTAGGGGACTGATGACCATAGATGTTAAGTCCCATAGTGCTCAGAGCCATTTTTGACAACGCAGTGGCTGTCGACCGAGTGTAGCGGCGTTTGCTCAGAGTTTTCAGCGCTAACAGACAAGCAGTAGTCCGTGAAATAACCACAGAAATCAGTGTGGGAGGAGCGGCGAACGAATACGTTAGGACAGCGTGGCGAAATGTGGAGTTAACATACTGTGGCAGCAGACGACCGACGTGAATATCTTTGCTAACAGCACGGTATCGCCTGCAGCGCCTCTCCTGGGCTCCTGAGCGTATCGGTTGGACCCAAGAATACTGGTAAATCGTGGCCTGGTCAGATGAGTGCCGAAGAGTTTCCCCAAGAACGATCGAATTTTTATGGATGAAAATTCGCTGTGCCACTGGGCCTCAATAGTTCGTGGCTGGTTTCGAGAGCATTCTGTTCAACTGGAGCGAATGATTTGGGCACCAGATTGTCCGACGTAAGTCCCACTGAACATTTATGGGACGTAATCGGGACGTCAGTCCGTGCACAAAATTCTGCACTGGCAACACTTTTGCAGTTACGGACGGCTATAGAGGCAGTATGGCTCAATACTTCTGCATGGGACTTCCAGTGACTTGTTGAATCGATGCCACATCGAGTTGCTGCACTACGCTGGGCAAAAAGGAGGTCCGACACGATGTTAGGAAGTGTTCCATGACTTATGTCACCTCAGCGCAATGTATACAGTAAGCAGTGGTCATGCTAGCGGAAATCGAACCAATCTTATAGTGGTTCTCTGCTGTATGAGACTTTACTTGGAATTGAAATCTGTTCATCTACATCTACATGGATACTCTGCAAATCACATTTCAGTGACTGGCAGAGGGTTAATCGAACCACCTTCACAATTCTCTATTATTCCAATCACGTATAGCGCGCGGAAAGAGTGAACACCTATATCTTTCCGTAGGACCTCTGATCTCCCTTATTTTATCGTGGTGATCCTTCCTCTCTATGTAGGTCGGTGTCAACAAAATATTTTCGAATTCGGAGGAGAATGTTGGTGATTGGGATTTCGTGAGAAGATTCCGTCGCAACGAAAAACGCCTTTCTTTAATGATTTCCAGCCCAAATCCTGTATCATTTCTGTGACACTCTCTCCCATATTTCGTGATAATACAAAACGTGCTGCCTTCCTTTGAACTTTTTCGATGTACTCCGTCACTCCTATCTCGTAAGGATGCCTCACCGCGCAACAGTATTCTAAAAAGAGGACGGACAAGCGTAGTGTAGGCAGTCTCCTTAGTAGGTCCTGCAAATAAAACGCCGTCTTTCGTTAGCCTTCCCCACAACATTTTCTATGTGTTTCTACCAATTTAAGTTGTTCGTAATTGTAATACCTAGGTATTTAGTTGAATTTACGGCTTTTAAATTAGACTGATTTATCGTGTAACCGAAGTTTAATGAGTTCCTTTTAGCACTCATGTGGATGAATTCACACTTTTCGTTATTCAGGGTCAACTGCCACTTTTCGCACCATTCCGATATTTTTTCTAAATCGTTTTGCAGTTTGTTTTGCTCTTCTGATGACTTTATTAGTCGATAAACGACAGCGTCATCTGCAAACTATCGAAGACAGCTGCTCAGATTGTCTCCAAAATCGTTTATATAGATAAGGAACAGCAAAGAGCCTGTAACACTACCTTGGGGAACGCCAAAAAATTACTTCCGTTTTACTCGATGACTTTCCGTCAAATACTACGAACTGTGACCTCTCTGACAGGAAATCACAAATCCAGTCACATAACTGAGACGATATTCCATAAGCACGCAATTTCACTACAAGCCGATTGTGCTTTGAACTTGGTAACGAAACAACAGCACGACCTAGCAAAGTATCTGTAAAGCAGCTAGTCGTGAACAACACAGATAAAAAGTTAAAAGCCGGCCGGAGTGGTCGAGCGGTTCTAGGCGCTTCAGTTTGGAACCGAGCGACCGCTACGGTCGCAGGTTCGAATCTTGCCTCGGCCATGGATGTGTGTGATGTCCTTAGGTTAGTTAGGTTTAAGTAGTTCTAAGTCCTGGGGACTGATGACCTCAGATGTTAAGTCCCATAGTGCTCAGAGTAATTTGAACCATTTATTTGAAAAACTTAAAATGTGTTAGCAACAAACTATCTGCCACTAACGCGCACTCTCTGTGTTAAATCAATAAAGATAATGTTCATTATACAGTACCACTTACTAATGGAGGAGCGTAGATAATTTGGACATGATGTGGCATGAAGTGGTCTTAACACTTTACTGCTGAGAGACAGTAAAATATAAATTATTATCAAAGTGTCATGCTGACTAATGTGATTGCTATTTGTTTACAAATGTAGCATGTAAGTCTCTGCTCTATGTAAAGCATAAGTGAAACGTGTGGATCCTGAATCTGTTATAGCCTCAATAAGCTGTTCCCAGATATACTTACAAGAACACAAATGTCTGTAGAATGATTATTGCACTTCATAAAAACTGTCACTGTAAGAATTACTGAACTGCAGGCTCAGAGTTTGGTAAGGGGGGGGGGGGTCAGAAATTCTTCTGTCTATTGACTGGCTTTAAACCTACTACTTCAAACCACACACAATAAAATAACACATATAAAAAGAAGTAGACGAAGAAAATCGCTATCGAAAGTCCACAAAATAAGTAATAACTCCGTTGGCCTCTAAACTGTAATAGCCGGCTATTGCTTATTATAATTATAACCCTATTCTGTTACTTTCAGTACTGTACAAAGATTAAAAAAAAAAAAAAAGAAAAATAAAT
This sequence comes from Schistocerca nitens, assembly GCF_023898315.1. Classification (NCBI taxonomy): domain Eukaryota; kingdom Metazoa; phylum Arthropoda; class Insecta; order Orthoptera; family Acrididae; genus Schistocerca; species Schistocerca nitens. The sequence goes on from NC_064620.1 coordinate 395,410,658, forward strand.
ACTGTGATAAGGACCCTTCATTTGTGCTCTTTTATTGGAATACTTCATGTATTTGCTTTTACTGATCATGTGGGCTATTTCATACAAATTATTAGCTAAACGTCTGAGAAATTTATAACTCCACGAAAGTTAAAATAAACCGATTTTGATACAATAATGATTCCGTAGTTCATTACAATTTGGACACCTGGAATTATTGCGTCATTAGGAAAAGAAATCTATGCAGGTAAATGACTAAGGAATAAATCAGTGTCCTTAACGCAAAGTTGAAATTAGATCATATTTGCACATTAAGCAGTTTAGTGGTCATTGAAAATAAATACAATATTAAACTTCACTTGAACTGAAGGTTGTGGCTGTGGCGATCTTCTTTGGCACAAGCATGAAGTCTAATACATGATCATGGTTAGTGACGTAAAAATGGTCTGTAAATTGTCTTCTTGGCGCCGGATTTTTATGATTCAGAACAAAACAATAACAGCAGTGGCTGATCGGAAGAATATCGTTTGTTGCTACACCTGGTCGATGTTCGTGTTTCGATACAATGTCATCCGGGCGAATAGCTGCACATCGCCACGACGCAGACAGTAAATGCAGTATTATACGAGGTGTTCAAAAAGTCTCTCCGCAGTGTCGTATGATTGTTACCCGCTTATGCAATATGCCGCAGTTAATATATCGAAATGAAACGCAGTGAAATACAAATTATTAATTTATGGAAAATTCATTTTTACTTACAAATGTTCAAATTAAATGTTGAAGAGTGTCCCCCGTGTTGTTGAATACATAAATCAATTCGTCTAATAATGTTTCCAAACACAAGTTGTAACATTTCTTCTGTAACAGAAGCAGTGAAAGTGGAGGTTGCAGTTTTCAATTCAGCGATGGATTTTGGACGGTTTTTGTAGACAGTTGCTTTCGGTGCGCCCCAGAATAAAAAGTCAAGTGGTGTTAGAACAGGTGATCGTGGAGGTCAAAGTCCCTGTGAAATTATGCGATCACCAAAAACATCAGCAAGCAGTGACACTGAAACACGAGTTGTATACGCGGTTGCACCATCTTGTTGAAAATAACCGTTCAGTATTTCACTTAACACAAGTTCTCCTACGAATGAGTACAGAATATCACTGCAGTATGTTTGTGCGTTTATTGTTTCGTTGAAAACTATGGGACCCACAATCCGACGACTAGGAATTGCAATCCAAACTCCTATTTTCACTGAATGAAGTGGTTCCTCATGAATACACAATGGATTTGCAGTACTCCACATACGAGAATTTCGCGAGTTCATGTACCCGGATAAATTAAAACACTCCTCATCAGTGAAAAACGTTTCATTAAGAATATCCCTTCCATTTTGTTGAACGAAATTTTTGAACTATTGACAATAATGCAGTCTCTTGCCATGGTCAGTATTTTTCAGTTCTTGTACGACTGTCACTTCCTATGGGAATTCTTTCCTGTGTGGGCCTTTCCAACACTAACATCGATTTCCTGGGCGTGTTTTCTTACTGACTTGTTTAGACTCATGGACATTTTATCGGAAATATCAAGTAGTTTATCCTCAGACAAAACGCTAGAACGACCACTTCTCGGTGCATGTGTCACTGAACCCGTACTTCGAAATTTGTTAATCAAAACTCGCACTGTATCGCGGTGTGGGAGTGTTGTCTCCGGGAAAAATGAGTTAAATGTTTGACGAACTGAAACTGTGCATTTACCGCCAGCTCTGAACAGTCATAAGGCACGCACGGCTAACAATCATATGGCACTGCAGAGAGACTTTTTGAACACCCCGTACCATGGAGTACGTAGCCAATAACATCCACATCGGAAGCATCATTAATACGAGTATAAACTTGGTGCTATTCTAGCTTCATTCAGTACTCAAAATGCTAAGTATTTGAATGATAGTCACCAACTATATGTGCCACAAAGATTTCTTGCGGCACTTCGCGCTGAACCACCTTTTGCATTTTCGCCTACAGTTTTCGTTGAAGAGGAATGTCCTTCCAGGTTTTACGTTTACTTTATACTACCTTCCCTGCGTAGGAACGTGTTTTACACAGAATATTTTAACATATTAGTTTTTATAAAGAACCATAGTTTCGAAAATTACATTGAGAAATTAATTGTTGTTAAATAACCTCACAGAAAATAAGAACAATTATTTCCATGTATGTTGAGCCAAAGAACATAGTAATACAGATCTAACATTATACTTCGGAAAACATAGAAGTTACGTGGAGAAAATTAAATCGATTTCGAATTTAAGTGTTACAAGATAGCAATGCTGATGCAGCATAAGTGTTTCGGAGCAAACCGTTCAGCATCCGTTGTTCAACAATTTACTCTGCAGCAGGCGACCTCTCCGTTCTCCGAAAGATCAATGGAAACATGTCAGCCGGCCGGGGTGGCCGAGTGGTTGTAGGTGCTACAGTCTGGAACCGCGCGACTGCAGGTTCGAATCCTGCCTCGGGCAAGGATGTGTGTGATGTCCTTAGGTTAGTTAGGTTTAAGTAGTTCTAAGTTCTAGGGGACTGATGACCTCAGAAGTTAAGTCCCATAGTGCTCAAAGCCACTTGAACCGTTTTTGAAACATGTCACCTGACCAGATGAATAGCGTTTAATGCTACACCAGGCCGATGGCCCTGTCTGCATACGTAGCCATGCAGGCGAACAGCACCACGAAACATGTACCTCGCCATGGGAGCAGGCTGTAGATGCAGTACTAAGCTATTGAGGACATTCACCTTATCTTCCACGTGACCTGTGGTAGTAATCGAAAGCACCATGATAGCTGTGAATTACGTGAACATTATTGCGGACCACCTTGTCTGATCATAGTTGATGAGTTCCCCGACAGCGATGGTGTCTTCCAGCACGATGACTGTCCATTTCACAAGGAAGACAATGGAAGACAACTGGGACGCTGTCGGACGCCATCTGCACGCCTACAAACCAGAGACCAGTAATATGCAGGATCTGGATGACCCGTACTTAGAGATCTGGTGTCCTACCTCCATGAACATACCAATGACTCGTCGAAACCATACAGCACAGAGTAGATGCTGTACTGCGCCCCGAAAATGGACCAACGCGCTATTAAGCAGGTGATTATATTGTTTGGTATTCTCAATGTAAGTTTTTTTTCCAAGTTGTGTTAATTGACGAATGTGGATACGACAAAATAAATAATAAAGCATTTCCCTGCAATAAGGAATGGTAACTTAAAAATCTTTCCGTATCTTACCAGCAGTATCAAGATCTTCGAGAGGTCTGGGTAGGAGATCTGTGGTTCCAATCCTGACTCTGATTTCCGCAAGAGAATCATGTAAAATATTTTAAATCATTTTCTTTAAGATTGTTTGTAAGAAACGCGAATTTCATTTACACAATCTTCACTTTTCAGGAATACGATCATCTTTTTTAGAAAGTAATCGACAGGGTCTTCGGACAGTGAGATCGTCGCTGTCACAGATTTCACCAAGCGCCGCAGTAGGGCATAAGAAGGATATGGGCGAAACCGTTGGTGTCATGCGACTATTTCGCTCACCGTCGAACCGGCAGCAGTCATTTCCAGCAGTACGATGCTTTGCTGAATACTCTCACTAACACCATGGTCCATTCATTATTCGTGGCTGTGATTTAGAACTTACTCTTTGGCTGTTTTTTCGGAATGCTTTCTTTGATGGCTGATTGGACTCTGGCGCGACAACATGCTCTCTTGGTGGATCTTTAGGCTGTCTGTATGTCACGTTTATCTCTTGAAGATACAGAATGGTTTGTTGCCTATCAGTTTGTTTTGGTGTTGTGTAAAGAGCAGTTAATGCTGATTCACACACAAACGTTCACAGAAAAACTACCCGCATGTTTCTAAATTACAAATGATGAAGATGCAAATTACAAATTTTTTGACGAACAAGGACCTACAGAGAAATTCAGATTCCTTGTAGTAATAAATTACGTGCGTTTATTTTCATGGTTTTTAATCCACTGGTGTAGCTTGATAAATATACAATTTAAGACAAACAAACATCTCAGCACAAAGGAATTATCCGAATAGGACGGAACTTGAGAGATGTTACGTACACGTACGGACAAACAAATAGTTACAGTTTCAGAAAAAAAAGGATGATTCATTCAAGACAAAGAGATTCACAAACTGAGCACGTCAGTAACGTGTTCGGCTACCTCTGCCCCCTAAGAAAGCAGTTACTCGTCTTGGCACTGATTAACAGAATCGCTGGTTGCCCTCCTGAGGGATGTCGTGCCAAATTCTGTCCCATTGTCATGTCAGATTGTCAAAAGCCCGAACTGGTTTGTGGGCCCTGCCCATAATGCTCCAACTGGGGAGAAATCCGGCTACCTTTCTGCCCAAGTTAGGGTTCGGTAAGCACGAGGACAAAAAGTAGGAACTCAGCCTGTGTGCAGTAGGGAGTTATCTTGTTAAAATATAAGCTCAAGATGGCTTGCCATGAAGGCCAACAAAACAGGACGTAGAATATCGTCGATGTTCCACTGTTCTGTGAGGGTGTCTAGATGAGAACGAGAGGGTTCCTACTATGAAAGGAAATGGCTCCCTAGACCATCACTCATAGTTGTCATACCGTATGGCGGGTGACAGCCACACTGGCATCCCACCGCTCTCTGGTTCGTTTTCAGACACGTATTCGCTGGTCGGCGGAGATCATATCTAAGTGGAACTCGTCACTGGAGACAGTTCTGCTCCAGCGAATGAGATTTCAGGCCGAAGACGCGTTTGAGACACACGAGACAGCAGTGGGACACTACGCCCGCCACACGGCGCAACTACCAGGAGTGATGGTCTGAAGTGCCACTTCATTACATGGCAGGTCCCATTTGGTTGTCACCTGCTACACCCTTACACAACAACAGTTAGTTGACGATATTCTGCGGTCCGTTTTGTTGCCTTTCATGGCAAACCATCCAGAGCTTACATTTCAGCAAGATAATACCTGCCCATACGCGCCTAAAGTGTCTACTGCTTGGCTTCCTGCTTGCAAACCGTACCTTGACCAGGAAGGGCAATATGGGCAGGGTCCTCCAACGAGCTCAGGATGTTGATGATGTAAAGCGAAAATTGGACGTTATCTGGCACGATATCCCCAAGGATCCAACAACTATATCAGTCAGTGCCAGACCGAATAAGAGCCAGTGGACCGACGCGTTATTCACTTACTCAGTTTGTGAAGCTTTTTCTCTTGAATAAATCATCAAATTTTTCTGAAATTGTAATCATCTCTCTGTAGATGTAAATCAAGTATTTCTTTTTTTTGTCTTAGATAGTATAACGGCTAAAATAGGTGAAAAGTTTTACATTTAGTAAGCTGAGCCAGTCGGCTGAAGTAGATTAAATTGCGGATTGCCCTATGATGGAAACTATGTGTAAAGGAGTGAGCAAATTCTTTCAAAATGCAAATCCTTTTTATATCGGTGTAATGGTTTCTGTTTTAGAGCCTAAGAAAGATTCTAAGATCAACGTGAAGAAAAACATGTGTCATTAATGGCAAAAATGATGTGTATAAGACATTTAAAAGAGGAAAGAAAAAGTTATATTTTAAATAAAGGTTTTGTTATTGAGGCATACGTCTGCTTTGGCCTTTTATTTATTCCAACTGGGATGACATAAGGGACTACCCGGATCCCTTGTCACTCTCATCCCTGATAACGAATAAAAAGAGAATTACGACTCTTCGAACAACTATTTATAGAAATAAAGTTAATGCTTCGGCTGCTGTTTTGGTATTGGAGGAGCTGCGGCACTACAAACCCAGTTGTAATGATACGGTTCGACTGTTTAGCGAAGCTTATCAGTAGTATGTATTCATGCCTAATGGTGAAAGGTGTGCAAATAGGTATTACGAATTTCGTCAGGACAGATACAGACCTCTATGGCACCGATGTTTGTTAAGACCTCAATAGTACACAAATTATTTAATAATTAATAATAATGAATTTGTTTGTACAGAGACGCAGACACTGCTAGCAGTAAATGAAAAACTCTTTCTAAGGATAAGATGTACATGTGTAAAATGTAGTGGGTAAGAGTTACTAACTCAGATCTGTATATTTAAAAAGAAACTTATAACTGTTCAGCATGTGCCACATTCGCAAATTAGTTTGCGATGGAATGTAAAATGACTCTTCCACATCATTACGATTTATCATGCAAAATGATTCTTGAAACATGGAACTAACTAGCTCAAGAGGGCTTTTCAGCCGTAGATCATCCTAAAAACTCCAAGCAACGGTTACTGTGACTATTGAATATTACTTCCCTTCAGAAGGCAGCCTTGAAAGTATGCGTAAACAAAACACACTTATCGAAGTCTTGAATGTTTAAAATTTGATGTAGCTGGCATTTACAGAATTCCAAGCTCTGGGAAAAGTCATCAGCTGCCAGAGCTTGTAACCTCTGGAATCCGAATTGACGAGTGACCGTTTCGTGCTGGACGTTCCACACATTGCCTTGGCAATGGATCATGTGGCGATGCTGGGTATCTTCTCAGTTTGCCGGAACAGAGCTTCCTCGAAGCAAAGAGTTACCACACTGTGAAGTCCAGCAGTTTCCCGTCGGTCTGCTCTTAGGAATCCTGTTTCACGAAGACGGCCATCAGGCCTTCGGAGTGTGACATGATTCGGTAACAACCTCCCCGGGAACTGTTTTGCTTACAGGCGCGTGGCTGGTAGACTGTTACATCGTGCTTCCCCAAAACTGAGAAGCATGTCAGCTAAATAGGCTAGAGTATAATCAGCCATCCGGAACTTACTACTGCTAGTACTTTTTGGCACTATTTGGCCTATTTCTTCTACATAACTGCTCGAAATTTTACGATCGCTACATAAACTGCAGTATTGTAATATTGTGTTTTGCGTATATTGCAAATGTCATATCGCGTTTTATTTTGTACCCCGCTTCAACACTTGTGAATATTGTTGATATTTGTTGTAATGTTTTAACTACTGCTCCATAGGTGTACTAGTGAAGATAACCCTAGGGAAAGTTCGAAACACAAAGTTTGCTTGAAGTAATCAGGAAGTTTTACCTGAGGTTTCTCCCTCGTTATTGAGAAAACCGCTTTCTTGGATGTTGGAGCGTCACATTTTAAAGGGAACTTGCTGTCATTGTGACATAACATATACTAAAATTAAAGCAATATCACTGAGAATACTTTAAGATTAATCGTTAAGCCTTCGCATTAAAATTGCACCATTCAGAATGCAACTCTACTGTAAACGCTGTTCTCCAGAACAGGTGGAGGTAGTTGCTGTTTGTAAGCACCTGGAAATCTCTCGGTCTGCTGTCAAGTGATTGGAAGCTGCCGCAAATGTGTGTATTGGGCAGAATACCAAGAGCCACATATCAGAGATAGCAAAAGTACTGTAAATCAGTTGGACCTTGGGGGGTTATTTGAACCCAAAATGTTAAAGTGATTCAAGCCGCTCCTGTTACCCGTGTATTGAAATACTTGACGTAGTTCATCCACAATGTATCAGCACTCCACGAGTTCCTGCTATAGTTTAGTGGAGGTTATGTTAATGGTATAACACATATACTATTTTTCTCTTCTTACAACTCCTTTGATCAAGGTGCGAAGAATCGACTTTTTGAATGCAGTAAGTGCACAGTTTTTTTCTTAAACAGTACCGTACAAGTGCTATGTAAATGTTTAACTATAAATCACTTTTAAAAAGTTATTCATCAAAATGTATGCTGGTGTACTGATAATAAAATGCAAGAGCTACTTAGACCAACGACTGACTTGGGTCCAAGTAAGTTTTAGATACGTATATTCTTTATTCACATCAAAATTAAACCTCTGTTACAGATTGGGACAAATTAATTTCAGTTTGTACGTAACACAAAATATGTCTGAAATTAAGAGTGCCTGGGAGCAGCAAGCACAATAATTTTGCAGATAAACACGAAAAAAATGCTTAAACGCTAGAACAAACAGTTAAAAATCTCAAACAAAACAACCACAGGAAAAGGGAAGAAGAATATCAATAAATTAGGAAACTATAAAAAAAGTCGACTTTGAGTCAACATCAGAAGAAGATGATGATTTCGGCCTTCAGTCAGCAGGAGAAATGATTTTAGTTTGTTTAACAGCGAGAATGAAGATCTCTTATTTGCCACCTAGCAAGCCAGGATGGGCAGTGCAAAAAGTGGGAAGCAGAAAGAAGACTGTGCTCAAAAGAGAGTAGTCTTAAGCAGACAGTGGAAGACGGCTCCTCTATAGTCGTTTCATGGGAGAATATTGAATTTCCCGGAATTGTGTCAATTCTAGACGATACGGAGCTGTCTTCGAGTCTATGCAGCAAACATAAAAATGCTGGAAGTGTTTTTAAAAAAAAGCAGTATTCTACATTATAAATGGTGCGACATTAAGGAGAACATTACCCTTCCAAAACTTACCTAAAGGGGCTTATTTTCTGTTCCATCAACCAAAGATAATGTTTAGGGCCGGTTAGGATTCTGTAATTTGTTTCACAACTCTAGTTTGTTCAATATTTTATTGTGTCGTTAAAAGAATTTTTCGAATAAAATTATTCTGTAATTGCACATCTAGGCATTGTTTCAAGATCCGACGTCCTACTGAAACCAACACACGTTTATAATATATTTCTGTACGAAAATAAATATGAGTTCACATAACCCAAACTAAGGGCTACTTGAACCCAATTTTGTCTTAATTCTTCTTTTTAATGTTGAAATGTGAAAGCAGGTAATAACTGTCACTAAGTACAAAAGTTTTAGATCAAGAATGGTATAGTTACTTGTACCTGTATTTTATAATTATGGTTTTACAAGAGCATGTGTCAGAAATATGTAAAAACTATGTCCAAGTGAGCCTGGTTTAGGGAACTTCAAGTATCATTGCCTCCAACGGTTACCGTCGCCATTGCAGGGAGTACAGGACTATCACTAGTCAACTTGACTGTGAGTGGCTATCAATGGTAGGTCCAGGCGCCCTCTACAGGTGTGATGGGAGTCAGGGAGAACTCAAGAGAGAACTCAGGGTGCTACTCCCATCCTCTAACCAACAAATTGGAGGTGTTGTCTTCCAGCGAAACTGGAACAATGATACATCACCTTGTGGGAAGCCTGTTGTGATGAGCGGTCAGGAGAAAATGAGCGCAAAAGGACAGGGGTGTGTTAATCTGTGGCAATTCAAATGTACGGCAAATGATGGTGCCGCGTAGGGAAATGGCAGCAAGGGATATGAAGCATCAACTTGTGCTCTCTTTGTGTATTTTCGAAGGCACCATTGCTGTTTTGATTGTCATTGAAAGAACCAGGTGCAACTAACTGCAGACTGTGCACACGATGGAATGAGCGATACCTGTCACCTCACCTCTGAGGTGAGAAGACTGAGGAGACCGAGTGGAAGGACTGAAATAAGGATTTCTATGGTTCGGTAGCAAGCTCAGCTGTGGCTTTGCGTACTTACGCCTTCGTGTTTAGAAATGTAGGCAGCCTAAATGGATCAGGTGTGCACTACACGTCACAGGCTGCTACTCAGCTTGCTGAAAGTGTGTGCAGTGCACACAAAGTTTTTTAGTTTAGGTGACTTTCCTTTCAGTCGACATAACGATAGCTATGGGAGACTCCATAGTACTACTGTGTGGTACAAAGAAATAGCCCCTGAAGATGAAATGATTAAAATCCTAGTGATCGATTGCCGAAGCATTCGCAACGAAGTCTCAGAGTTTGAATCAATCATAAAAAAAGTGGAGGTGGTATAATAAATACTAAGTACAGAAAGCTGGCTAAAACGAGAAACTATCATCTGTGAGTATTTTGGAGTAAATCTAAGTGCATGTCGAAGAGATAGGTCACAATGATTTAACGCATTAGTGTATAACCTATCTGAAACTTTCTGATATCAACAGGTCTCTCCAAAGTATACAATCTTCTGTCATGATTCCTAAACCAGAAATTAGCATGATTCGATTATGCTCAATGGAAAATTCTCGCCAGGCAATTTTCCTATTATTGCTTTCCCTCAGTCCATGTTCTCCTACTAGTGTTGCTTACCTTGCTACTGTCGAATTTCAGTTGCCTATCACAATTAAAGTTGGTTCAAATGGCTCTGAGCACTATGCGACTTAACTTCAGAGGTCATCAGTCGCCTAGAACTTAGAACTAATTAAATCTAACCAACCTAAGGACGTCACACACATCCATGCCCGGGGCAGGATTCGAACCTGCGACCGTAGCGGTCGCTCGGTTCCAGACTGTAGCGCCCCGAACCGCATGGCCATTCCGGCCGGCTACAATTAAAGTTTCTTCTACCTTAACCGTCTGAATAATTTCTTTTATCTCATCATACATATTTCAAACTCTTTTCTACGGAGCCAAGAGACATATAAAATTGTGCTGTTGTGGTGCATGTTGTCTTAGTGTCTGTTTTGTCTATGATAATGCATTCACTACGCTTTCCGTAATAGCATACCCAATTTTTTTTATTACACTTTGTTAGACTTATTACTGCGTTACCACTATTTTATTTTGTATCTGCAACCCTCTTTCCATCGGATCAAAAGACCTGTTCTTCCTGCCACCACACTTAACTAATTCAAAAAAATGGTTCAAATGGCTCTGAGCACTATGGGACTTAACATCTGTGGTCATCAGTCCCCTAGAACTTAGAACTAATTAAACCTAACTAACCAAAGGACATCACACACATCCATGCCCGAGGCAGGATTCGAACCTGCGACCGTAGCAGTCGCGCGGTTCCGGACTGAGCGCCTAGAACCGCTAGACCACCGCGGCCGGCACTTAACTAATTCCCACTACATTATCTAGGTACCTATTTTGAAACGAGCATTGGTGTCAGCTGGTATCAGTTGCATCATGGAAACCTGTTATCCACATGGGATGATACTGGAATTGTCCAGTACTTTGCAGTACTACACTCGGCCCGAACTACAGAGGAGGTGTCGTGAAAACAGAATCGACAAGTAGATACGTCGGCGCCCCTGCCACAGAGAGTGCGGGCAGCCCGCAGCGCGTACCAGCTGGAATGGTTGCAGCCCTTTGAGGCGTTGCACGTGAGCTGGGGGCGAGCAGCGGCTAATGATTGTCTGATTAAAGGCTCGCCGAGCGACGCCGGCAAAGGCACGGCTAGGGGCTGCTGTGTCGCCACTAATTGCACCTGCGCCTAATTACCTCGCCACGCACACGCAGCAGCCCATTCTACGTACCAGCCACAACAAGCCTCACGCCTTTGCACTCCGCCAAAGCTGCATAACGCCTTTTCTCACAATGGACAGCATTACGTATGCACATATTAGGGGACCGGTGCCTGATAAAACTTTTTACAACTGACGATTATATTGTGATAATTATTCAGGAATTATTATCACTGAAACTGAGCAGGGAAAAAATCTACATAAACCAATTTCTCAGAGTAAGAGTGTGCACCTAAATAAATTAATTTAGAAGAGAAAGATGGATTAGGAACTCTTACTTCTCTAAAGGCTGTACTTAAGCGGTTAAAAGATAGGTATGCTACTCAAAGTTAAATCGTTGAAATATTGAACATGACTGGAGGCAGCAATTGTAATGTTCACTTCGTGTAGGAAAAGGAGGAAAAGTAGGCAAATCAGTTGCAATGGTACAAGATTTACTGGAAACCCCTTGACCTATGTTCCGATGTCTTTAAAAACTTCAGAAGGATCAATGATTAACCTGGTTACCTACTGTTTTGGAGATACGTTATATACGGCTCGAATGAATATAAAATTCACGTCCATAATAATGAAACCACCAAATATCGTGCTGACTGTTATTTGAAAGTGCTTCACAAATGCAGCTGGTGAACTCAAATAGTTGACATTAGAATTGACAATGATACATGCGTGACATAAAACGCGCGCAGACACACACACACACACACACACACACACATTTATATATCACAACAGTTAAGGTGAAGCGACGAAAATTGACATATAGGTATATGTTCACAGGACTACACAAACTTCAGTTGCTAGTAGTAATATTACATTAATGATAATTTAGCAATGTTTTAAAGTAATACACAGGGTGTTAAAAAGAGTTATTCATATTTGGAGAGGTGGTAATATGGACCAAAACAAGACAAAAGTGTCTAGTAATCATTTGTTCTAAAATGTGCATCTGAAGAAGTATTAGAGCTACTTTGGTACTGTGAAACACATCTCTTCTACTGCAACGTGCAGACACACTAACATGACCTTACATTCTATCAGTAGTTTGACTGGTGGAAAGTATAGTCATTTTCCATCAAACGACTTGCCTACCCTGCTAGAGGAGGTAGAATTCTAATAATACTGGGGATATGGTTCATGTACGATGGAATTACCAGTCCATTTTCTCTCGGTAATGATGTACATACATTGCAGGAGCGCGTCGTCAATACGTGCCAGAGCATGCGTGACCAAACTGGAGTTTTTCAGAGAGCGCGTGAGTCAGTAAACCACCGGACAGGAGCACGCCTTACAGTGAGCGGACGTCGTATTCAGCACCTGCTTTAGCGACGGCTCACAAGTGCAGGTCATATGTAATAGCAAACAGATTACATTAGATGCTTTGCCGTTTCACAGTAACAGAATAATGTGTATGCTTTGCCGTTTCACAGTAACAGAATAATGTGTCCTCATTTGTTTATTCATTTGTTTACTGCTATCTGTAGGTCGTTCGTAATAGCAAAGAGTATACGACAGTAGAGATGTGTTTCACATCAGGGAAGATGAACAGATAATTCAAGTTCTTAAGGTAAGTCTTTTAGATTCCATATTTAATAGACATTTATTTCTTATTTTGTCCATACTACCACTTCTCAAAATACTTTTTTTACGTCATGTATAGGGAGCAATAAAGTGTCAGCACCAGAACTATTGATAGATTATAAGGGCGTAAGACGTAAGTCGGAAGTGCTCCATTTAAGTCAAAATGTTTATGTATTTCAATGCACTGAAAATGAACTGAATTAAGATAACACCCGTCTGGCAAAATGTAAACTGAATCTATTTAGTTGCACAAAACATAACCCAAAAATCATTAATATTAATAAGGTATAGAGCGAGGATTCAAGGTCAGTGCTGCTATTAATAAAAATAATAAGAATCAATCCAAGTTTATTGGTGTCGGGCTTAATACGCGTACATATGAATTAATCACGTGCTCCAGCGGCAGCTAAAGAGTTTATAAAACGTGCATTAATACGCTAAGTCTGCAATTAACTAAATAACAATCCCACTGGAGAACAATAAAGATGAATGTGGTCCTCTTTAAAAGGCTAAGACAGAAAAGTGGAGAACTAGCTACCGCATTTAACCTTCGTCACCGAAAGATTTGAAATGTGAACACATTTGCGCTCTTTTAAGACGGAATAATGTAAATCTTTATACCCAGACTCTCTTTATAGTGGAGCCCTCATACTGAGCATCTCCCTCTTACTGCCACTGTCTCTCTCTCACTTTCTCTGTTTTGACTCATTTGCGTTTTCTCCCGTCTGTCTCTCCGACTGTCTGTCTCTTCATCTCTTTCTCTCTCTCTTCCGTTCCACTGTCTCTTTCCCTGCCACTTCCGCTGCCATGTTCTTTCCCACATTCTGTATCCCTCCTATTGCCACTGCATCTGCTATTTCTCTTCAGCCACTATTGCCTGCTCTTCATACATGTTCTCGGGGATGGTTTGCCTGGGGGATTGACTCCTATACCGGGAAACATTCACACGTGGGTGTGAAGGATGGTGAAAAGGGGACACATTTTTCTCACGTTAAATTTGGCCAGTATGCGACGGATGGGGGGCGGGTGTGGGGAGTGGTGGTGGGATGGAGGGGGGGAGGGGAGGACGGGCGTGTCCGGACCCCAGTCTCTCTCTTTTTCATCTCTAATTTTTATTTCCACAGTCTCCTGTCTCTTTTGTTCAAACTGCTACTGTCTCCACTCACCTGTTTCTCTTTCACTGCCACCATCTTTCACAGACCATCACTATCTCCTCTTTCTTAGGCTCCCATTACTATTGTCTTCATACGTCTCTCTTTCTCTTTCACTGCCACTTTATACCTCCAGCATTGTTTCCTCTCTCTTTCTCTCCCACTGGCACTGTCTTCTCTCTCTTCCACTTTCTCTCTGATACTCTGTTTCCCACAGAAAGCGCGAATGTGTTAGCATTCGATAATTTTTGGTAAGGAAAGCGGAATGAGGACTGAGGCAGCTGGTTCTCTAATTCTCTGTGACATTCTCTTAAAGAGAAGCTTATTCGTCTTTTTAGTGTTCTGACAGAGGCATTTTTCAGCAGCTGCCCTTCTTTTCCCTGTCACAGAAGAGCGTACTGCTTATTTAAACGAATTCTGTAGATTGGTAAAGTTTTGACGGTTTGTTTATTAACCTCGACACAGTTATATAGTTTGATATAAGTAAACAACAAATAAATACGTATGATATTAAGTGATGAAAATACAGACGTGGTCATCCCCAAAATTATTACTTTTGGTACCCAAAAATCAAATTTTTTTCTAGCTTTTCTCAGGAACCGCTCATGAAAAAATGGTGCTTTTAAACGTCGTCTAAGATCCACCCTGGACCTCATCTAATGGAAAAGGACCAGCAGGTTTTCTCAATTTACCTGGGATGGAGGAAGCGTGTGGCTTTTAAATTATAGAATAGCTACAGTATGCCTTTTTCCAATAGGTAACAAATGGTCAATAGGCCATGAGCTATCCAAAACACCTGATCCCTTATCTCTGTTGTTAATAGAACCCTACATATGATCCCCTGAAAAATTGCTATTTGGAAGGTACTGGTACGGTGCGCTGTCATGCACGGACCTATAAACAGCTGGCCTCTCTCACAAAGTCTTGACGTACAAAATGCCTGGTGAAATGATGTAAATTTGCCATTTATCAGGGCATTAAACTAGCCACACATGGTAACTACAACTTTTGGAAACCTCTCTTAAAACGAGGTGACTGATAAAGCATGCACGTAAAAAGTGTATGGAAACAGACAATAATAAAAGTTTTCAGAATTCTGAACAAAACTTTATTATTACATAAAGCTGATTATATTAAATAAAAGAACAATTGACATTATACAGAAACACTTCTTAAACCCAAGGACAATAAGCAACGATAGAACCCGGTACGCAACACCAGTTGGAGTCTAATACGTAAAAAAATATCTTTTACATTCTGGCAGGATAGTTGTAACAATGACAATTAAAAACAAAAATAGAGCCAGACAGTACTACAAAGACACTGAAAGAGCAAATAATGCTTCGTAATTTAAATAAAAATTTAGCAGAGGTCAATCTAGCAATGACCACGCACAGAAACGCACTAGTCACTCCACCATGGTAGACAGGAGAGCTCAAAGCATTTTGTTTTAAGATGTTTCTCACCAGATAAAATTTTCTTTAGGCGCCATTGCTGGTTGTAGCGTCGGATTTGGATGGAACAGAGTACGGCTGGAGAGGGGGGGGGGGGTCTTGTGCAGCTGTGGGTTCATCTTAACATGTGAGTTATTAATCATAAAATCTTATTAACAATGAAACTGAATAAAATTTGCAGCCCAATATGGTTCTATAAAGCAGAGCTTAAAAATGAGATTAACACTTTAAAGTTCCTTCAGCACAATGAAATAGAATTCAATGAAAAGAATTAAAATCAACTTCGTCCCAGTATATAGACTCTGGCAACAAAAATAACTTGGCCACAGATAGGAAAAAAACCAGTAAATGTACGAGGGCGTGCCGAAAATTAATTCCTTCCAATGCTTTATCTTAAGACTCTTAATGATTTTTAAATAAAACGAAGTTACTAACATTCTACACCTTTATTCTTCACGTCTACATACTTGCAGCCCTCTCCGAATTGTAATGGGTAAATGGGGCTGTGCAATGTGACTAAATTGAGAAATAAGTATGTAGACACGAAGAATAAAGATGCAGGATTCTAAAAATGTTTTTTAAAAAGCCTTAAGTGTTTTCACATAAAAAATTTGGAGGTATTATTTTCGAGCACGCCCTCTTAGTTCCTATAGTTAATCATAGGCACTAAGACAACTCTCACACTTAATTACGAGCGCCGTCAACCAGTGGTCTACGACTACTCCCATCATCAACTAGCCAATACAGCAAGCTACTCAACTGTGTACAAGACTACGTACGTATATATCTCAAGACCGTCTGCTATACACAAAAACATGTAAATGAATCACAGAGCAGAACAACAAGGTAACCTTTTTGTACAAAAGGAATATTGCATAATCGGTCGCGGTCACAGCGTAATAAAAACGAGATCATCTTTTCTGCAATACAACATAGAAAGCAGTCACACTCACGGAGTGTAATTAACAAAATCAAAACGTGCCTCCCCTTTAGAGAAAACATTCGCACACCAAGCGTGACATGACATACCAACCATAGCTCGTCGCACTATAACCACAGTCATTCCGTACGTAATATTACTCTTTAATCAATAGAATCAGTCCACCGATTTTACTCTGCACTGTGCACTAAATCTTACACTTACCAACGAATATGCACTCGTCGGCTGCTGAGGCACATAGGTTACTCTCCTCTTGGGAAACCACTTTCTCTGCCTCCAACAGTGGAATCTCCGTTCTCTGCCCCGGGAAAAGCCATCAACAATTCCATCCGGTTGTTTGTATCCACACAAAGGACACTCCCTGAGCTGACGTTAGAGATGTCAGAGAGTTCCTTGGCCTTGGAGAAGGTTTCCCGTTCTTGGACGAGCGCTGACGCACTTCTGTTCGTCCATTCGTCCATGACTGTTTCACATCTGCCAAAGCGGTGCTCGCAGCAGTCACGCGAGTATGAAGCCTGCCCTTTCGCGGAAACGATGTTCCAGGCTGAACCAAGTGTTCGCACTTTTCGTCCTATGATGGTACGTCCAGCACTGTCCGACTTGATATTTCTGGTGGTCCAGGTGTTATCGTGTGGGGAGATATTATGTTGCGCTGGATTAAATGAAAAGGGTGAACAGACATGTCTTAACATTACATGCCACCCAAGACATGTGATACATGGAGTCGCATTCATTCTTCCACCACTTCTGAGAGAGAGCTAAAATGAGAAATGGGCCAGAGTGGCATACCGTTGTGAGTAAAAGAGTCTCTGAAGGAGGACGAATCTTAGAAGATCAATGGGAGGATGAGGTACAAAGTAGTGAGGGCAGAAACAGTGTCTTATATAATACTCGCCTCATAGTCGCTTCTTCAATATAAAAAAAAGGTCAGTGGGCTGTAAAGTAATGCCTCCTGTAAACTAATGTGAAAACTATTCAATCTTTTTAAATAAAACTAACGTTATTAACATTCTACATCTTTGCTCTTCATGTGTACTCATTTACTTCTCAACTTAGTCAACCTGACGACGAGCACATTTTTTTCCAACGAGACACCAGTTTGTTGACACCCTCACTGTAGAATGTTCGACTTGGTTGACGGGGCCACAATCTCACCTCTGCTTGCACCGCTTCATCACAATTAAAGTGAACTCTTCGAAGATGTTCTTTATGCTTTGGAAACAGGTAGAGCCTAGTCGGGACTCTATGAAGGGCGATCGATGACAGCGAACCCAGGGCGTCGGACTGCTGCAGATATCGCAGCGCTCGTGTGTTTTCTGGCATTCTGAAAGAGAGGGCACTCCATGTGGGAACGAATTATTCTAATTCTAAACTCCATTACAGCACGACGCTGTTTCCAACGCACCGACGTAGTTACGTTACACGTTGCCATGTTACACGCTACAATTCGGAGCCCTCAAATGGCAGAGGGTTGTAAATGTGTAGACATGAAGAATAAATATGTTGACTGTTAAAACATTTGTTTTATTTAAAAGCTTTGAGAATTTTCACACAAAAAATTCGCATGTATTACTATTCAGCATGCCCTCCTAGAACAAAAATTTGTTAATCCACAAGGACTAGAGATTAGTGAATTTAAACACAAAAAGGACAAAAAGCATGTGGTCAGAATATTATACGGTAATCAAAACATCACCCGTCAACAATGTAAGCACTGTATTGAAAGAAATCTGAAAGAATAACTTACTACTAACAATAAAATGAGGTAATTGTTCTTCTCAGAATGAAACAAAGTCAATGCCAACGTCGACATTATTTTAGACTCCGTGTCACACGTTACGATTTAAAGGAGAGTATGTAATAAAACGCAGAAATCTATGTGTGACTGGGCATAAAGTCCTCGGACAGTGTTTTGAGGGATAGAAAGGAAGGCAGAAGCACTTGATACTGTAAATTTGCTAGAAGATACTAGAAAGAAGAAAGTACTTTAGTGTTTTAGGATAGATTTTATAACTAGGTGCAACAAACACCGTTCCAAAATTCCAGGAGAAGAAGGTAAAGCTTGATGGTGATTTGAGACACAAGAAGATATCTTTAATATTCTGTGGCAAGATACATGGGTTAGGGAGCAATCACTAATATCAAGGCAGAACTCGCTGCAAATACGGGTCGTGTCTTACTGGTCATAAACATTACACGCAAATTCAAAAGAGTAACGGAAATCAGAGAGCTAAGCGGTAAATCAATAGACAATACGGAAAGAATGAAAGAAAGTTACAACTCTCTGAAGCAATGAACACCGGAATACGTCCAAATGTTCGAAGCAGCTAGTAGCAGAGAAGTGAAATGTAATGAAGAAGGAAACAGTTGTGCACAGAAATGTTGATCTGTGAAGCACAGCGGGAAGTGTCTGAGAAGTACATGCGAAAGGTCGTACAGATGGCTGGTGCACATCGAAACCCTGTAAGACGGATAAAACTAAAGGAAATATATTGAGTTATGTTGGAGAAATATTTGATAAGGCACATGTTGTTGCACTTCATGAGCTGCAATTAAAAAGCATTTACACACATAAAAAAAGTTTTGTTTCACCCAAATTCCCAGAACTTCTGAAGATTGACGTTTATTGTGGATATTGTATGACAGACACAGGCCCTTTGACTCTTCAGAGATGTCGCTAAACCCTCCCAAAGATGTAAACAACCATGCATCAGCAGCGCCTGCTAGAAGGAGGGGTCCAACAGCCGATCAGTTCCATTCATTCCACCAGCAAGGAGGTGCACGGCTCGTGTTGTCTGTAGTTCAACCATGCCTAGCCGGTCAATACCGCGGTTTGATCGCGTTCGCATTGTTACTTTGTGTCAGGAAGGGCTGTCAACAAGGGAAATGTCCAGGCGTCTCGGAATGAACCAAAGTGATGTTGTTTGGCCATGGAGGAGATACAGGGAGAGAGGAACTGTCGACGACATGCCTCGCTCAGGCCGCCCAAGAGCTACTACTGCAGTGGATGAGCGCTACCTACGGATTATGGCTGGGAGGAACCCTGACAGCGACGCCACCATGTTGAATAATGCTTTTTATACAGCCACAGGACGTCGTGTTACGATTTAAACTGTGCGCTATAGGCTGCATGATGCGCAACTTCACTCCCGACGCCCAGGCGAGGCACATCTTTGCAACCACGACACCATGCAGTGCGGTACAGATGGGCCCAAAAACATTTCGAATGAACCACTCAGGATTGGCATCACGTTCTTTTCACCGAGAAGTGTCGCATTAGCCTTCAACCACACAGTTGTCGGAGACAGGTTTGGAGGCAACCCGGTCAGGCTGAACGCCTTAGACACAATGTGCAGCGAGCGCAGCAAGGTGGAGGTTCCCTCCTGTTTTGGGGTGGCATTATATGGGGCCGACGTACGCCGCTGGTGGTCATGGAAGGAGCCGTAAACGCTGTATGATACATGAATGCCATCCTCCAAGCGATAGTGCAACCATATCGGCAGCATATTGGCGAGGCATTCGTCTTCATGGACGATAATCTGCGCCCCTATCGTGCACATCTTGTGAACGACTTCATTCAGGATAACGACATCGCTCGACTAGAGTGGCCAACATGTACTCCAGGTATGAACCCTATCGAAAATGCCTGGGACAGATTGAAAAGGGCTGTTTATGGACGACGTGACCCACCAACCACTCTGAGGCACCCACGGCGAATCGCCCTTGAGGAGTGGGACAATCTGGACCAACAGAACCTTGATGAAGTTGTGGATAGTATGCCACGAACGAATACAAGCATGCATCAATGCAAGAGGGCATGGTCCTGAGTATAACAGGTACCAGTGTGTACAGCAATCTGGACCACCAGCCCTGAAGGTCTCGCTGCATGGTGGTACGACATGCAATGTGTGGCTTTCATGAGCAATAAAAAGGACGGAAATGATGTTTGTGTTGATCTCTATTTCAATTTTCTCTACATGTTCCGGAACTCTCGGAACCGAGGTGCTGTAGAACTTTATTTGATGTGTATATATTGGACTGTCTGGAAACTTAAGAGCCTTCTTTCAGGTAGTGGAAACGATCGGCCCAGAAAGATTAGATAAGTGCAGAAATGAGAGTCTGTGGTCCCATTTAGGTAGGTGGAAAGGAGACAGGATGAAGTCTGAAAAAAAATTAAGGAAATGCGAAGGAGAGCTGACGAATTTGCGGAAAACGTAAATCAGGTAATGAACGAAGTTAAGGATGTAAAACCAGACGTTGAAGACCTATGGGAAACATCAGATGGAACGCGAGAAACAGCGGCAGAGTCCAAATGTGCGGCTAGGCACAAGATGGGCGAGAAAATGCCGAAATTGCGTGAGATCAGGCAGCGCTGGCAAAGGTCGAATGATCACAACCAAGAAGGCTATTTGTGCTCTTCAAAAAAGAAGGAGACAAAGTAGCTGAAAAGACACAGCAAGAAATGTTAGAAATCAGGGCCACGTCTCACCACTCAGCAGAATGAGTTGTGTCACGAGATGAGACAATTTGCCCTTGAACGTCATCTGCCAGCGTGTGTAGTGCCAACAGTGAAATTCGTAGGCGGTGGTGTCATGATGTGGTCATGTTTTTGATGGAGGGGGCTTGCAACCCTTGTTGTTTTGCGTGTCACTATCACAGCACAGGCCTACATTGATGCTTTAAGCACCTTCTAGCTTCCCACTTTGAAGAGAAATCGGGGATAGCGATTGCATCTTTCAACACTATCGAGCACCTGTTCGTAATGCACGGCCTATGGCGGAGTGGTTACACGACGGTGACATCCCTGTAATGGACTGGCCTGCGTAGAGTCCTGACCTGAACCCTTCGGAACACCTTTGGGATGTTTTGGAACTTCGAAATCGTGCCAGGCCTCACCGACCGACGTCGATACCTCTCCTCAGTGCAGCACCCCGTGAAGAATGGGCTGTCATTCTCCAAGAAACGTTCCAGCTCCTAACTGAGCGTATGCTTGCAAAGGTGGAAGTTGTTATCAAGGCTAAGGGTAGGCCAACACCATATTGAATTCCAACATTACCGATGGAGGGCGCCACGAATTTTTAAGTAATTTTCAGCCAGGTGTCAGGATACTTTTGATCACATAGTGTATGATTGACGTGAGCGTTGGCTTGCAATATATATAACTGGGTAAAATACTTCCATGTTAAAGAGAGAATATAGTTGTTACAGCAGATCTATCACAAATATATCTCCCGCTGCCTTACTTGTCTCACTGCAGACGTCCTCACTTCTTGGATGAAAGCCTGTAACGTGACTGTACGATCCTGCCCCGTGGGACTGCTACGGTCGCAGTTTCGAATCCTGCCTCGGGCATGGATGTGTGTGATGTCCTTAGGTTAGTTAGGTTTAAGTAGTTCTAAGTTCTAGGGGACTGATAACCACAGCAGTTGAGTCCCATAGTGCTCAGAGCCATTTTTTTGATCCTGCCCGACTGAGTGAACAATGTGTCTGGCCTCTGGGGTTCAAGTCATGTGGAGCCACTGAGATGCTGCACTGCGTCCCATATGCTTCACCTGAAATCGTCGATCCCGCACCCGCACAGCAGTCGTGGGAAATGAACCAATGGGAACACCAATGTCATGGGACGGTGTACCGGTACTACAGTGTCGACTGGCCACGACCCTGCCGTTTGCAGAACCTTTGCACGTGCTGGTGCAAGTTTCTCCTTTTTGCTCGAAGCATAGCATGATATTCTCGCAAACAACCAACATTCAAATGCGATTTCAAAACGAGAAACCCGCTGTGTAGTCTTTCCTTACACGCAGAATGGCGTCGGAATAACTCCTACCTTCTCTGTGTTGCAGTTGATAGCAGCACTGGTCTAGTGGTGAACGTTGATGGCTCTCGATGATATAGCCCTAGGTCCGATTTGCGACTGAGTCGGTGATTTTCTTCGCTCGAATGCGTGCGTGTGCGTGTGCGTGTGTGTGTGTGTGTGTGTGTGTGTGTGTGTATGTGTGTTGACCTCTTTATCACCGACGCGCAAGTCGCCGAGATGGAGTCAAATAAAAAGATTTGCATCAGGCGACCGAACTCCCGAAATGGACTCCCAGCCAAATATTCCATATTCCATACGCACATTTCACACATATGCGTGGTTGTGCTAATATGCTAATAATAAGTAATGCAACACTTTTTTTCTCGATCAGTTTCGGTTGAAAAAATGCGAAATTTCTTGTGGGACATCAAGGAATATTCACGCTTCAGTCCCTACAGCTTCCTGAACTTGCGATAGGTGGCGACGCAGTACGTAGCCTTCAAAAGGCTTCTGTAACGGAGGTGTGTTCCAGGCAGAGGGGTGTATTGGGTTTCTTTCGGCAGAAAACCAGAGCAGCGCAGGTATTCATAGATGCATGCAGAATGTCTACAGAGACCTGGCAGTGAACAAAAGCACAGTAAGTCGTTGGGTGAGGCACCTGTCGTCATCGCAATAACGCCGCGCAAACCTGCCCCATCTCGCGCCCGCCGGCCGGCCGCATACAGCTGTGAGTTGCAGTATTGGAACGTGCGTACACTCATATCGGAGGTGACTGACGTATCAAAATCGAACACTTCGATGCACAAGTGGATGTGTCTGTTGGTACTGCTCACACACCCGTCCACTGTTTGGTGTACTCCAGGTATATTCCCGCTGGGTTCCTTCGCCCCTAACAGAACACCATAAAGAGCAACGAAGGACCATCTGTGCGGATTTGTTTGCACGTTACGAGGCTGATCGTGACAATTTTTGGCTAACATCGGCACAGCCATTGCAACATGGGTTCATCACTTCGAACCGGAAAGAGGTTGTGTAATCCATGGAGTGGAGCCACACCATCTTTCCTCCAAAATAAAGTTCAAAGCCGGACCCTCAGCTGGTAAAGTTATAGCCAGCCGCTGTGGCCGAGCAGTTCTAGGCACTTTAGTCCTGAACAGCGCTGCTGCTACGGTCGCAGGTTCGAATCCTGCCTCGTGCATGGATGTGTATCATGTCCTTAGGTTAGTTAGATTTAAGTAGTTATAAGTCTGGGGGACTGATGACCTCAGATGTTAAGTCCCATAGTGCTAGAGCCATTTGAACCATTTGGTAAAGTCATGTCGACTGTTTTCTGCTACTCTGACAGCGTTATTCTGTTTGATGTCCCCCCCCCCCCCCTAATGGTGCAACGATCAACTTAAAAGTGCACTGTGCAACCCCCAGGAATCTAAAGATACGACTGCAGCATGTTCGTAGCCTCCAGGACAACGCAAGAAGTCAACCAGTAGAGTAGTACCATGTAGGCATACAGGCCCTCCAAAAAATGGTTCAAATCGCACTAAGCACTATGGGACTTAACATCTGAGATCATCAGTCCCCTAGAACTACTTAAACCTAACTATGAAATGATAATTAAATGGACACCCTAGCTGCAAACAGGTGTTGATGTACTTCATTGGGGACATGTTGAAAATGTGTGCCCCTACCGGGGCTCGAACCCGGGATCTCCTGCTTACATGGCAAACGCTCTATCCATCTGAGCCACCGCGGGCACAGAGGATAATGCGTCTGCAGGGACTTATCCCTGGCACGCTCCCCGTGAGATCCACATTCCCAACATGTGCACACCACTACATTCGTAGTGCGCCTAATAGATGTTTGCCCATCATACTCATTACTCGTGGCAGATTAATCTACCAAGTCCCGTACGAGTTCAGGCATAGCGTGTGCGTTCGCACAAGAAGGTCAATGGCCGGGAAGCCATATTTTAACTATATATGACGGTAGTATCTGCTGGCGAAAGAACAGTTACCGTGGATGACCATGCAGCTTTTGCTAGAAATGAAATGATAATTAAAAAATTTTCAACATGTCCCCAATGAAGTACATCAACGCCTGTTTGCAGCTAGGGTGTCCATTTAATTATCATTTCATTTCTAGCAAAAGCTGCATGGTCATCCACGGTAACTGTTCTTTCGCGAGCAGATACTACCGTCATATATAGTTAAACCTAACTAACCTAAGGACATCACACACGTCCATGCCCGAGGCAGGATTGGAACCTGCGACTGTAGCAGCAGCGCGATTCCGGACTGAAGCGCCTAGAACCGCTCAGCCCCAGGGCCGTCACAGGCCCTCCTACTAAGCTGGGGAATCGGAATCCTGAATTAAACCAACCTACCTTCCGAAAAAAAGATGCGTTGCATGACCTATTGAACACCCATCGTAATACTCATACCGGCACATGGAGCACACTGCAGGTATTTTGTAGTTGCCTGAATCCTTCATCGTTTGCAATTTCAGGACTATGAATGTAATTAATGCACTTTTAAACTCTCTCTTAGAAATATTCAGCAACGTAATTACCACTGGTGTATTCTCTTTGACCGTCATTGTAGACTTGTTATGCTTTCCACAGAATACATCTCAGATAACTTCATAGTCATGCTACCTTTGTTTCATCAGTATGGCAAAAGCGTACTTCACTGTGCTGTAGATAAAGTCGAATGTTACTCCATAATGGCCTATTATATTTAACGAGAAGTGTGCCTGTATCCCTTTTGTAAGAAATGATTACGTTGACCTTTACATTCAGATTCAGACAAAGAGGAGGATGTGCTGTGATTCTTTTTCATTCGTAGTTGCTTCTTAGAACCGGAACGCCACATTAGAGAGCGTCACATTCTGAAATTGGTATTTATTTTGAACGAACAGCTCCTTCTGCTACAGTCGGTAAGCGGAATGTCAGAGTCGCCTGTATTTTCTTGATAAACGCTAACCAGATTTCAGAAGCGTGATTGCACGACGCTAATTGACGACAGTTTTAATGAGTGTGGACTCAAGGTCACTAGATTTCTGTTTGACGGTGGAGCCGTCTGGATTTATCGCTTGTTTCCCAGTTTTTGTTATCTACAAATAACTAATTTAACTTACGGTAGATTGATAATTTTTACTTCACACGCCATTTAAAAATAAAAAAAATGCCTCTCTCACGCTCCCTCCCTCTCTCTGTCTCTTTCTCTCTCATTCACTAACACACAAACTCACACTCACACACACACACTGACACACAACTGTATCACTTAATCATATCGACAAAGAAAATACCATTTGTTTCTCTCTTTCTCTGGCACACACACAAGCGCACTCGCGCGCACACACACGCACAGACACACACACACACACACACAATTACAAATAAACAGATCATAGATATCACAAAAATACATTCAGTAGCTGGCGCAACAACATTCGATCACTGGCAATAACATTCGACAATGGGCAACACCAGTCAAAACATGAGACCAAAGCAAGTGTTCATTTCGTGGTGTTGTGGAGTTTTAAAACAAAAATTTTCGAATGACGGTAATAAGAAGAACAGCACTAACAAAGGAACACAAAAACACAACATGCAGAACAACACCCATGAAACATGCAAGTAGAACTTTAATTTATTGCTACATTATAGAAACGCTTACTGCCAGAATTGTTCATGATCTATGCCTACAACATCGTAAATGTAAACTAATTAGCATAAACAAAAATATGTTCATATTACAGGCCACTGAAGATGCCTTACGAAAAATAAAGGCGAAATGCATATGGCACAAAACTGTGTTCAATTCAGTTGTAACCAGAACGTCCACAACTAAAAGTTGTCAATATACCGTAATATTATACGCCACTGCAGACGGCAGGACGAAAAAAAGTTGAAGTTGTAACTAATTTGGCGTTCGTTTACCTTATTACATCAGGAGGGTGTAATGTATGATGTCACTCAGTGTGATAATATGTGCATCAAGGAAAGTCATTTGCTAAATTTGAACAGATTTAACGTGCACTCGAAATTTTCTGGAAAATTGTCGCTACGATGCTATAATCAGTGAAATTACAAGTCGGAACACCCATTTTAAAATTTCTGCTACCTAACTTGAAGAACAAATGTGCAATTCATTTCAAGCACACTCTACAAAATGTTTTCTTTGATATTTCATGGCGCATGGATGACACATAAATGCACGTGACAGACCGGTTTGAAACCCTATATTCTTGATCAGTTTAGGCCTTACAGATTTTAGGAACGAGTCCGTAAGGGCTGGATAGGGAAGGCGAATGGTCGACTTCGGTTTATTGGGAAAATTTTAGAAAAGTGTGGTTCATCAGTAGCGACCGCATGTAGGATACCAGTGCTACCCATTCTTGAGTAATGCTCGAGTGTTTGGGATCAGCGCGAGAACAGATTGGAGAATGGAGTTTGTTAATGGTAGGTTCGAACAACTCGCAGGCATTACGGAGGTGCTTCGGGAACTCAAGTGTGAATAACTGGAAGGAAGGCGATGCTCTTTTCGAGGAGCACTACAGAGAAAATTTGTAGCACCGGCATTCGTAGCTGACTGTGGGACGATCCAACTGCCGCTAACGTACATTTCGTCTACGAAGATTAAAAGACAAACTAGGGCTCGACGGTGACATATAGATAAATGTTTCTTCCCTCTCTATTTGCCGGCCGAAGTGGCCGTGCGGTTAAAGGCGCTGCAGTCTGGAACCGCAAGACCGCTAAGGTCGCGGGTTCGAATCCTGCCTCGGGCATGGATGTTTGTGATGTCCTTAGGTTAGTTAGGTTTAACTAGTTCTAAGTTCTAGGGGACTAATAACCTATGCAGTTGAGTCCCATAGTGCTCAGAGCCATTTGAACCCTCTCTATTTACGAGTGGGACAGGGGAACATGACTAGCAACCGACATTGCGACGACTACAGCTGTCATGAAAGACATCAAATATATTTGCAATTGCAAATATGGACCACCATTAGCTGTAGAATGCAATAACGACAGTGAAAATTTGTGCCGGACCGAGACTCGTACCAGGATATCCCGCTTAGCGAGAGCGGTTGCCTTACCTCTTTTTTTACACTACTGTCCGCCCCCGGTAGCTGAGTGGTCAGCGCGACAGACTGTCAATCCAAAGGGCCCGGGTTCGATTCCCGGCTGGGCCGGAGATTTTCTCCGCTCAGGGACTGGGTGTTGTGTTGTCCTAATCATCATCATTTCATCCCCATCGACGCGCAAGTCGCCGACGTGGCGTCAAATCGAAAGACTTGCACCAGGCGAACGGTCTACCCGACGGGAGGCCCTCGTCACACGACATTTCATTTCATTTACACTACTGGCCATTAAAATTGCTACACCAAGAAGAAATGCAGATGATAAACGGGTATACATTGGACAAATATAACATACTAGAACTGACATGTGATTACATTTTCACGCAATTTGGGTGCATAGATCCTGAGAAATCACTACCCAGAGCAACCACCTCTGGTCGTAATAACGGCCTTGATACGCCAGGACATTGAGTCAAACAGAGCTTGGATGGCGTGTACAGGTAGAGCTGCCCATGCAGCTTCAACACGATACCACAGTTCATCAAGAGTAGTGACTGGCGTATTGTGACGAGACAGTTGCTCGGCCACCATTGACCAGACGTTTTCAATTGGTGAGAGATATGGAGAATGTGCTGGACAGGGCAGCAGTCGAACATTTTCTGTATCCAGAAAGACCCGTACAGGACCTACAACATGCGATCGTGCATTATCCTGCTGAAATGTAGGATATCGCAGGGATCGAATGAAGGGTAGAGCCACGGGCCATAACTCATCTGAAATGTAACGTCGACTGTTCAAAGTGCCGTCAATGCGAACAAGAGGTGACCGAGACGTGTAACCAATGGCACCCCATACCATCACACCGGGTGATACGCCAGTATGGCGATGACGAATAAACGCTTCCAATGTGCGTTCACCGCGATGTCACCAAACACGGATGCGACCATCATGATGTTGTAAACAGAACCTGGATTCATCCGAAAAAATGACGTTTTGCCATTCGTGCACCTAGGTTCGTCGTTGAGTACGCCATCGCGGGCGCTCCTGCCTGTGATGCAGCGTCAAGGGTAACCGCAGACATGGTCTCCGAGCTGATAGTCCATGCCGCTGCAAACGTCGTCCAACTGTTCGTGCAGATGGTTGTTGTCTTGCAAACGTCCCCATCTCTTGAGTCAGGGATCGAGACGTGGCTGCACTATCCGTTACAGCCGGCGGATAAGATGCCTGTCATCTCGACTGCTAGTGATACGAGGCCTTTGGGATCCAGCACGGCGTTCTGTATTACCCTCCTGAACCCACCGATTCCATATTCTGCTAACAGTCATTGGACCTCGACCAACGCGAGCAGCAATGTCGCGATACGATAATCCGCAATCGCGATAGGCCACAATCCGACCTTTATCAGTCAGAAAACGTGATGGTACGCATTTCTCCTCCTTACACGAGGCATCACAACAACGTTTCACTAGGCAAAGCCGGTCAACTGCTGTTTGTGTATGAGGAATCGGTTGGAAACTTTCCTCATGTCAGCACGTTGTAGGTATCGCCACCGGCGCCAACCTTGTGTGAATGCTCTGAAAAGCTAATCATTTGCGTATCAAAGCATCTTCTTCCTGTCGGTTAACGTTCGCGTTTGTAGCACGTCATCTTCGTGGTGTAGCAATTTTAATGGTCAGTAGTGTATGTTTTTATTTTTTATTTTTGTAACCTTACCCTGGCGCCCAGAGGGAGAGGCGGGGCCAAAGTGGATAGTGTTCGCAATCCGAGGCCTGGCCACCAAGTTCCGTTCCCATCCTCCAGGAACCAAGGAAAGCGTAGGCAACGTGGAATAGAGGTATAATGAACATCTATGGTTTTATTCATTCATTTTTTTGAGACTATCGACGCATAGTTTTTTTGGAGTAGGACATACCGATGAACAGAGAATAAATCGGTTCTAAGAGTGGACGAGGCGGGGATCGACTCTTCATGGCAGGAACACCCCAGCTCTGTGGTGGTTTAAGGAATACGCTGCAAAGGAAATTGAGTAAAATTGTCTTTATTTGGGGTTGTAGACAACTGAAAAATGGCGTTCATTAAGGAAGTGCCGAATATCAAGGACATTTTCCTCGCCATCAGAAAACAGGGAGTTAGCTGCGTGTCCAGAAACCCACTTTACAGAGTTCGTCTTCGCTTGTGGGAAGTATCTCGCGTCCAGAAGCAGGAGCAAGTGAGTAGGTATCTCATGGGGAGTCGTACGGGTTATTAGGGCCAACATCTGTCGCACCAGTAACCAGAAACCTCTTGCTCGTCTGTGTCCAAAACATCACGGGAGACGTACAACGGGGTGTCTGCGAGGTGAATAGTGTGAAAGAGTGGCCGGTATGCTTGCTTGCCATTGACAGTAAGGTCCGTGCAGACTGGACGTCAGTGTCTAGATAAGGAGAGTACATCGATTGCCAAATGGCACGCCAGCCGACGTGGTAATTAATGCTTTCTCTCAATCACTTTCCATGACCTGTGCTGCCGAAGAATGCCATAGATCGCCTTCGTGCATGTCAAGTACGCTGGCAGTATCGCGGTATGGACGTAGCTCAGGTCGAGGAAGAAGTGGCGGAAGTAAAAGGAAGGTAGCGGGACGTCCGAAAACGAGATAGGTGTTGGGATGAAGCATGGTGCGCTGGTGAGTCACGTAAGACAACAGCGTGTGACATTACAGCCTTTATCACTGCGATTTTTAACATGTAAAAGTTTTTTTTTCTGTATTCGCGTCAGTATGTGCGAACTTTTAACATATACCAATGAATGTTGTAACCAGATATCTTTGCCGCGCTCCTGAAAAGCGCAGAATATCACGATAGCTATAAACTGTTATACGCTGCTATCGATCAGTAAAAAAACGATGCACCTATG
Organism: Schistocerca nitens; assembly: GCF_023898315.1. Lineage (NCBI taxonomy): Eukaryota > Metazoa > Arthropoda > Insecta > Orthoptera > Acrididae > Schistocerca > Schistocerca nitens. The sequence goes on from NC_064620.1 coordinate 395,440,781, forward strand.
TTTCAAAATAACAATTGCCGATTTTTACTTCTGCAGGGAGCCGCGCCGCTCTCTAGCTGTTCTTCTGTGAATGTGTTGCGAGTCGGACGCAAAAGTATTGTGCTCCATACTGATATAATCATTTTATTGTAAATTTAAGAGTTTAAGTGATTAAAAATATATGTAGCCACAAACAAGCGAGAATGTGTATCATGAAAATTCGCTCCACCGCCACAATGGGTGGCCATGTTAATGTAAGTTTCCGTTTCATAATATAATACTTGAAGCCTTGAAGTTTATTTAATTTCAAAGAAAATCTCTCAACCTTATTTTCATTAATTATACTTGTGATAATCTTTTCTGTCTAAAAGATTTATGCAGCTTATGATCCAGCGTGTGTTCTGTCGGAACAGGAGGCTGTCGTGACGACATCGTTATAGTATTTATTCCAAGTTCTTTCAGTTCCGTTTATATGTTCGTACAAATCCAATTAGTTGGTCCCTTAGGTTTCTTTCATGTAACTTCTGTCTGTTTTCTCCGCGCGATCTTCCTCCGAAAAAAAAAAAAAAAAATTCTGTTCATTTTTTTAGTAATTTTCGATATCGCGAATGGGAAAAGACAGCCGCCTCCTGCTCCGAACGGAACACCACGACTTTTCCAACGTCGGAGAGTACCGCACGAATTTTCCGCTAAAAGGTAATAGAATTTCTTAAAGCTGGTCAGTTACACATGTTGCTGCTGTTCTCCGACAAATCTGGTGTGATTAATAGTAATTTATTCTGTCACGACAAAAAGAACCAATTTTATTTTTACCAAAGCAACAAAGCTTTCAATTAAATTACTAAAACAAAAAAAAAATCATACCAGAAGCGCCACAACACCATGAGAGAACCATCGAAAAGAGCTATTGTTCTGTCAGGCACATGATACAGACCTAAACCACCTCTGAACCTCGGATGGTTGAGGGTCTCGTACCTTACTTTGAACATCAAGCCGTGACAAACAAATTAGTCCAATATCACTAGTATGTGGTGGGCCATGGATGGAGGAATAGGAAGCGTCTGTGCCCCGAGGGGGATACGTGACGCCAAATACACATTTACATATTGTGTTCGTTGCAGAAGGTCGAGTGCTCCTAAAGGGTGATCCAAGAGCCCAGTTCGTAGTTGGGAAAGTAGGCGCGGCAGTGTATCGCAGGTCACTGCCGAAATTAAGTCTTAAGCATCGGATAGTATCAGCTACTCGCGAAGGATCAGCGCTGTCCGCAGAAAGCTCCGCACCTATAGCTATGGCGCTCGATTTGCGGACGTTAAAGCAGCTATCAGAAGCTTCGGCGTAGGTGGTAACACATGCCAGTGACTCCGTGACCTCAGTCCGCCACGAAGAACAATGGCGAGATGATCTGCACAAGCAGTGTAGCTGAATACATGGCCTCCGAGAGACATCCCGAAGAGGTGTTGACGGAGACCGCAAAGCAACGGTGCCATGGCGAAAGCATACAACAGTGCAAAAAAGGGGCAAGCCTTGACGCACAGAGTGACGGATCGAGATGGGAGGAGTGAGACAGGCATTATAGTGTACAAGGGACGGAGCTCCACGAAGGAGACGCTTTACGACGACGACGGTGGCATCAGGGTATCATATATTACAGAGCACTCCTTCCATCTACATCTAAATGGGTACTCTGCAAATCACATTTAAGTGCCTGGCAGAGGGTTCATCGAACCACCTTCACAATTCTCTATTATTCCAATCTCGTATATCTCGTGGAAAGAATGAACACCTATATCTTTCCGTACGAGCTCTGATTTCCCTTATTTTATCTTGGTGATAGTTCGTCCCTCTGTAGGTCGCTATCAACAAAATATTTTCGCATTCGAAGGTGAAAGTCGGTGATTCGAATTTCGAGAGAAGATTCCGTCGCAACGAGAAACGCTTTTCTTTTAATGATGTCCATCCAAAATCCTGTATCATTTCTGTGACAATTTTTGCCATGTACTCCGTCGGTCCTATCTGCTAAGGATCCCACACCGCGCAGCAGTATTCTAAAAGAGGACAGGCAAGCATAGTGTTGGTAGTCTCCTTAGTAGGTCTGTTACATTTTCTAAGTGTATTGCCAATAAAACGCAGTCTTTGGTTAGCCTTCCCCACAACATTTTCTATATGTTCCTTCCAATTTGAGTTGTTCGTAATTCTAATACTTAGGCATTTTGTTGAATTTACGGATTTCAGATTAGACTGATTTATCGTGGAACCGAAGTTTAACGAGTTCCTTTTAGTAGCACTCATGTGGATCACCTCACACTTTTCGTTATTTAAGGTCAACTGCTACTTTTCGCACCATTCCGATATTTCTTCTAAATCGTTTTTCAGTTTGTTTTGATCTTCTGATGACTTTATTAGTCGATAAACGACAGCGTCATCTGCAAACAACCGAAGACGGCTGCTCAGATTGTGTCCCAAATCGTTTATATAGATAAGGAACAGCAAGGGCCTATAACACTACCTTGGGGAACGCCAGAAATCACTTCTGTTTTACCCGATGACTTTCCGTCAGTTACTACGAACTGTGACCTCTCTGATAGGAAATCACAAATCCAGTCACAAACTGAGACGATATTCCATAAGCAAGAAATTTTACTACGAGCCGCTTGTGTGCTACAGTGTCAAAAGCCTTCCGGAAATCCAGAAATACGGAATCGATCTGAAATCCCTTGTCAATAGCACGCAGCACTTCATGTAAATAAAGAGCTAGTTGTGTTTCACGAGAACGATGTTTTCTAAACCCATGTTGACTGTGTCAATAGACCGTTTTCTTCGAGGTAATTCATAATGTTCGAATACAATGCATGTTCTAAAATCCTACTGCATATCGACGTTAACGACATGGGCCTGTAATTTAGTGGATTACTCCTACTACCTTTCTTTAATAGTGGTGTGACCTGTGCAACTTTCCAGTCTTTGGGTACGGATCTTTCGTCAACGAACGGTTGTATATGATTGTTAAGTATGGAACTAATGCACCAGCATACTCCGAAAGGAACATAATTGGTATACAGTCTGGACCAGAAGTCTTGCTTTTATTAAGGGATTTAAGTTGCTTCACTACTCCGAGGATATTTACTTCTACGTTACTCATGTTGGCAGCTGTTCTCGATTCGAATTCTGTAATATTTACTTCGTCTTCTTTTGTGAAGGCATTTCGGAAGGCTGTGTTTAGTAACTTTGCTTTGGCAGCACTGTCTTCGATAGTATCTCCATTGCTATCGTGCAGAGAAGGCATTGATTGTTTCTTGCCGCTAACATACTTCACATACGACCAGAGTCTCTTTGGATTTTTTGCCAGGTTTCGAGACGAAGTTTAGTTGTGGAAACTGTTACAGGCATCTCGCATTGAAGTCCGCGCTAAATTTCGAGCTTCTGTAAAACATCGCCAATTTTGGGGATTTTGCGTCGGTTTAAATTTGGGTCGGCTGGAGTGGCCGAGCGGTTCTAGGCGCTACAGTCTGGAGCCGCGCGATCGCTACAGTCACAGGTTCGAATCCTGCCTCGGGCATGGGTGTGTGTGATGTCCTTAGGTTAGTTAGGTTTAAGTATTCTAAGTTCTAGGGGACTGATGACCTCAGCAGTTAAGTTCCATAGTGCTCAGAGCCATTTGAACCATTTAAATTTGGCATGTTTGCTTAGTTGTTTCTGCAACAGTGTTCCAACCCGTTTTGTGTACCAAGGAGGATTAGCTCCGTCGTTTGTTAATTTGTTTGGTATAAATCTCTCAATGCTGCCGATACTATTTCTTTGAATTTAGGTCACATCTGGTCTACACTTATATTATTAATTTGGAATGAGTGGAGATTGTCTCTCAGGAAGGTGTCAAGTGATTTTTTATCTGCTTTTTTGAATAGATATATTTTTCACTTATTTTTCGAGGCTTTGGGGATTACTATATTCAATCTTGCTACGACAGCCCTGTGTTCACTAATCCCTGAATCGGTTTTGATGCTCGTTATTAACTCAGGATTATGTGTTGCTAAGAGGTCAAGTGTGTTTTCACAACCGTTTACTATTCGCGTGGGCTCATGTACTAACTGCTCGAAATAATTTTCGGAGAATGCGTGTAGCACAATTTCGGATGATTTTTATGCGTACGACCGGAATTAAACGTATTTTCGCCAGCACATCGAGGGTAAATTAAAGTCTTCACCAACTATTATCGTATGAGTCGGGTACGTGTTTTAAGTCAAACTCAAGTTTTCTTTGAACCTTTCAGCAACTGTATCATCTGAATTGGAAGGTCGGTAAAAGGATCCAATTATTCTTTTATTCCGGTTGCCAACAATGACCTCTGCCCATACTAACTCACAGGAAGTATCTACTTCAATTTCGCGACAAATTAAACTACATCTGACAGGAACAAACATGCCACCGCCAACTGTGTTTAGCCTGTTCTCTCGGAACACCGTTAGGTTCTTCGCAAAAATTTCGGCTGAGCTTATATCCGGCTTTAGCCAGCTTTCAGTGCCTATAACGATTTGAGCATCAGTGCTTTCTGTTACCGCTTGGAGTTCTGGTACTTTCCCAACACAGCTACGACAATTTAAAACTGTTATACCAATGGTTCCTGTATCCACGTTTTTCCTGTGTTCAGCCTGCACCGTTTGTGACTGAAGCCCTTCTTGTTTTTTCCCGAGACCCTCTAACCTAAAAAGCCGCCCAGTCCATTCCACACAGCCCCTGCTACCCGTGTAGCCACCTCCTTCGTATGGTGGACACCTGACCTATTCAGCGGAGCCCGAAACCCAACCACTCTTTGGCGCAAGTCGAGGAATGTGCAGCCTACATGATCGCACAACCGCCTGAGGCTCTGAGTCAGACCCTCCACTCGGCTCTGTACCAGAGGTCCGCAATCGGTCCTGTCGACTATGCTGCAAAATGTCAGCTCTGCTTTCATCTTGCAAGCAGGACTGACAGCCTTTACCACTTCTGTTAGCCGCTCGAAACCAGAGAGAATCTCTTCTGATGCAAAGTGACACACATCATTGGTACCGACGTGAGCCACCAACTGCAGTTGGCTGCACCCTGTGATCTTCATGGCATCCGGGAGGACCCTTTCCACATCTAGAATTACTCCACCGGTATGCACAAGGAGGGCACATTGGATTTCTTACCCTCCTTGTCAGCCAAGTCCCTAAGGGGCCCCATAACGCGCCTAACGTTGGAGCTCCCAACTACCAATAATCCCACCCTCTGCGATTGCCCGGATCTTGCAGGCTGAGTGGTTTCCTCTGAAACAGGACAGGCGACAGCATCTGGCTCAGCGACAGTGTCAGCCACACATGGTCGTGGTCGACCTGATCGAACGCCTGGCTGAAGTCAAGAGCTGCCAAAAGTCCAGGCATACGACGAGCGTGAGAGAGAGCAATTATACGGCGATAACGACAGAGGGCACCTCCCAAAGAAGGAAACCAGCGAAGCCAACCGACGGGTAAAGATATTTGTGTCGCTGATGAGTAACGTCAAGGGGAGGTAATCACATATCCGTAATGTAGCCTGAGACTTGTGGACTGGAATGAGGAAATCGTCGAGGAAACCGTCTGGGATCGGCATGAATATGCCATAAGGTCATGACAAATTGCCTTCCATACTGCCGCCATTAGGAGACGAAATGTTTGATAAAACTCCTGTGGGAGGCTATCAGGGCCAGGCGACCTATTAATAGAACCTTCCTGGATAGCATTAAGGACTTCGTCTTCTGTGACATTAGCAAGCAGATCCACAGGAATGGAGCCAAAGGAGAGTCTGGCGATAGTCCTAATGTTGGCAGTGTGGTGACGTTGTTCGGAGTATAGCGTAACATGGTGTGCATGGAATGCAGATCCTATAGCCCGTTGGGTATCAAAACGCAGCCCATTATTGGTCATAAGAAAATTAATCAAAGTTCTCTGACGGTGGCGTCGTTCCGCTGTGACATGATACATAGATGGACGCTCCTGCACTAACCCGTCGTGTGTGCCCACCCTTCAAGGTGGCAGTGAGAAAGGGATGTGAGGTGTGCCTTGGCACGATTCACCATCACCTGGCGCTATGGCGAATAGTACATTCGGGGAGAATGGTGAAATAGAATTTCTGAGTCCGTTTCTGCCACGTAGCAATTTCCCTTCTCTAACCAATCAAGGCCTAGCGGAGGGCAGGTTTTGCACAGAGCACCCACCGTGACAGGGCGGACTGATAGGCATGACGGCGTCAAGCTGTCCACGTGGTCCCCATGAGATGCCAGCAGTCGGGTGAACTAAGGTGGATCGTATACAGTTTCCATGGTCCACGGCACCATTTGCCTATCTGCGCACTCCTCTCGGCCAGACCCAAGATCCCAGATCCATTATGTATACTCGCGAGCAGGTGAGATATTTTACTTGAGAGTCGCTTGCCCGTGTCCACGGATAAATACGATATTGCAGTGTCCTTGTTATTCTGAATTACGATACAAAGTTCCTTTGGACATGTACGTATGCACTTAAGCATTAATGGAGGGGGAACGAATTATGAGCCGTGCACGGCTTGCGTTTATCCCATTTATTGTTTGTCATCTTCTATTACTGTACTGCCGCCTCGTTTTCTTATTCCATTTACTGGCGTCGCTAACTTCCTGTCTTACCTGCTCGTGAGCGGCAGCAGCAGCGCGTATCGATAAGTGCACTGTCGTACCGTCTCTGGAGTGACCGATAGTATTTACGGGTCGTCGTCTGTCTGGCAGTCAGTTCGGGACGCACCAGCAATGCAGTCGGGACGCAGCAGCAGTGAAGTCCGGGACGGAGCGCCGGTGAGGCGCCGACAGCCAGTGCTCACCGACCGCTGGCGACACACGTGAACTGCCCGACAGAGGCAGATTGGAGCAGAACGACCGTTGGTTGGTCGTTCGGTTGTTCGTCTCATCGGCCGACGTATATTTGGTCCTTTCACCGTTTCCGGGCCTTGACAGTTGGTCGGTTGGCGTGGAGCAGCGAGGAAGTCTCCGTGGAGCGTGTCTGGCAGCGGCCAGCTGGCGGCGCCCACGCGCGGTCGGAGTGTGTGGTGCTGTTCCCAGTGCTACTTGGTCCGTGGCTCTCCGATCCCGGACACGAAAGTAGAGTCTTTACTTAATCTACCACCCAGCCCCAACTGTTCACATTGTGTCGTTTGAATTTCGTTGTGGGCTGTTGGGACATTCCTGTGAGAAACAACGTGTGTTTTCAACTTGGCGAAATTCTAGCCGCCCTTCTGGAATTTTTGAACTGAAAAGTACCAGCGGAATCTTCTACCTCGTGGCCGTTAACGTTTCGGTTACCTGCCTTGGTCGTTGACGTAAATTCAGGCAGCGTATGTTCCTCGTCGTGTTTTGGGTGTCCAGCACGGCGTGTAGTTTGACAGCCGTATGTGTGTAATTCGTCGTGGGCCTTCTCCGTTGTTCAATTGAACTCCCTGTTGTGTGCCGGTCGGGTGGAGCGTAAATTATCCTTTCACTTGGTCCGTTGACTGTCTGTTGGTTGGGTTGCCGTTGGATTGAGAATTGTTGGGCCGACTGCCTGTCTCACCTAAACGATCGTTAATGTTTGAATTCCAGGCTGCCCCTTGGAAACTCCTGAGCGCCGTTTGATGTGCTGCCTTTTCTTATTTGTCCTTGTTGTTTGTTTATGTATGGCTTCTAGCCGATTGTAAATTAAAGTTGTTTTGCACTTACGGCGTGAGATTATTTGGGCCTTCAGCCTAATTTCGAGAAATGTTTCAAGATAAGGCCTTCTGCCTTTTAAATTCCAATACCTGGTTTTGAGTCTTAAGTGATTGGCCTTCAACCCGTAAGGTTACACTATTACCAGCGAATGTACGAGTATTAGCAGGCGCTTTATCATGATGTCCACAGAGTGCATCCAATAACATAGATTTGGAAGCAGCAGAAGACCAGTTTACAATGTACTATATGAAACAAGTACCTTTCGAAAACTACATTACGACAGCATTGAAAAACATAGGCAAAGAACAGGACAAAGATCCCGAAATACTAGGAATCAAACACAAGTGGAAAAGTAAGGATTTTCCAGACATTCGACAGCACTATCTCGTAAAAAACAATGTTTTATTTTTAGACTAAATGTTGCAACGAATGAATGGTTAATTTATATCCCAGATGAAGTAATTAATAAGTATATATGGTATACCCATTTAAGTAATGGCCACTTTGGACCAAAGAAATCATTTTAAAAATAAAACAAACAAGCCATTTTCCTAATATGGAAAGACGAATTAGAACAGTATTAGTCAAATGCAAAAAATGTATGAGGGCTAAACACGTCACTTTCCAAACCAAACCACCTATGAGTCCAACAATCCCTAAAAAATTAAAACAAATAGCTGCAACAGATTTGATGGTGCCCCTCCCATGCACAAAAAAATGGATATTTTTTCAAATTTGTCGTTTGGGAACTTACTTCTAAATATGTTACCTTGACACCATTAAAACGGGCAACAGGTCTTACTATAAGTAAAGCGTTTAGACAAGATTTTCTCAGACAAGTAGGTCGAGTGGAACGAATAATTTCGGATAATGGCCCACAATACAAATCAGTGCAATGGTAGAACATGTTAAAACAACACAAAATAAAACCCATCTACATATCTAAGTACAAACCGAGGGTAAATCCAGCAGAACGATTTATGAAGGACATAGGCACTTTATGCCGATTATATGCAGGCAAAAGACACAACACTTGGGATATATACCTTAAAGATTTTCAAGAAGTAATAAATGAAATGCCACATAGCACTACACTACTACCTCCAGTTACTGTACTTAAAAATATTGAACCTCCAAACATAACCAGAGAAAATGTTAGATTTCCTATTCTACCACAGACGCAGTTCCGAGGGAAGAAACGAGAACAGAAGCCGAGAACAGAACCGTGTTAAGCTAGAAGGCCCTATGATAAGGGATGGACACCCACGTCGCCAGCCAACCACGAGGACCACCCCCCAGCCCATGTTAAAAGATAGAGCCCTCCAGAAGAACAGTATAGATCTTATGATAACACTAAAAGGGCCACACCAGCTGCAAGTTTTAGCGTGAGACTTTTTCGCGTCTCTGTTACGTTGCAAACGTTAAAAACATTGCCCCACCATGAAAAGTATAACGTTTCTCATTGGAGAGACCGAATTTTGTAGGCAGAGCTTAAGGTTAACATTGAGACCCTGATTGGTCAGTTGAAAACACAGCCAGATAGCTTTTTTTACATCAACTTCGGTAAATTGTAGTAAGGAGAAGTTAGGAGAGAGTTGCTTCCGAGACGGCGAGCTGTATGGAGATGCGCCGCCCGCCCCCCCCCTGACACTGCCTAACCAACGACAAGGTAATGAACGCACGCGATGCCGCGTAACAGCACATAAAGCTTCACTCAGAACTGCAGAAGTCTCATCTGTTACACCCCCTTTTTGCGAAATACTAGTGTCGATCGTGAATTAAAGCTCATGGTATTCACATTTGCTACATAAGTTAAAATCTGAAACGCGATGATTTTTCTGTTATATAATTATTGGGAAGCCACATCAGCCACTGTAATTTACGACAAGTTAGATAAGTAATTAAAGGTAATTGAGGGTCACTGTAGACCATTTTGATAGTTTTCTCTTTTGTGAAACTTAATTTAAACCTAGATTATAGATGTGATATGGCATAGGTCATCCTTCGACCCATTGTAGAACTTGGAAACCCACTCAGGGAATATTCTTTCACATTTTTGTTGAACGCAGTTGGTTTTTATCATCCTGTGTTAAAACATTTTCTTTTATCAACAGTGCAATTTATAAACAATGTTTTGTGAGTAGAATAAAATTTCCAATGGTAAACTTACTGCTTTTTCGACGTTATTTTACCAGTTAACTAAAAATAGGAAAGCCTTGAACCCCTTCCACTAGATTTAGTTAGTATTAAGATTCTTTTACAGGGAGTGCAGTGGAGCTGACGCTGAAATCATTAAGTATTTGGTTATATCATCGCTAGTCTCACTGACCTCTTCTGAATTCTACATGTCATGTGTGGTCTGGCGTCTCCTTACCAGCAACAGCAGGTTCAAACTAGTCAATTCCCTAAAAAACACGCTCAGAGCGTCGTTGCGCGAAAGTGGTAGGGAGACACGACTTAGAACAAACAGACACCACGCAGAATGTTAGAAACCGGTTTTAAATTTTAAATTGTTTTGACCTTGAGGCGTGAGACTGAATGGCGCATTTAGCCGGGAATTAAGTTCTAAAATTAATGTTTGGCTTGCTCTGTTTGTAATGTTTTCTTTACTCTTGTAATGTTTGTCAAATGAATGAAGTAGTATGTTCGAGTCCAAATGACAGCCCCTGATTTTGGCCCCTTTCCACAAATTAAACTATCTGTCCTGTCCTGCGGGTATAGCAGGGGATCTCTCTCTCTCTCTCTCTCTCTCTCTCTCTCTCTCTCTCTCTCTCTCTCTCTCTCTCTCTATATATATATATATATATATATATATATATATATATCCTCGAGGATTCTCTTTATACCAATCATAAACTTTAGTTTTAGACTTCAGGATGCGTTTACTGAGAGACATGGCTGCTAGTACTGAAATTAGTTCTCACGACCATGCTTCTCTTACATCCCAGAACTATGGTAGTGTAAGAGTGTAAACAAGTGGAAACACCGATTTTCCTCTAAAATCACCACTGTCTGAGCATCAGAAAGTGTAATAACTCACAAAATCATCGTAAACGTTTTAAGAGATTGTAACCTGCACATGTAATTTAATATGTTTTCCCACGGATAGTTTCTGGACACAGCACGGACTTCCTGTCAGGCGAAAGCCTCTTGTATGTGCCTCATGGTCGCCAGAATGTATTTAGGAAGTAAAGTCACATCAGTACAAATTAGTGTACTTATATTGCTCTGTATACTTTAATTTTCCTTCAGAATCTAAAATAACTGTATTTCTTGTTCCATACTGCCATGTGCTCTTATGATCTGCTATTACCTACAATGCATTTTGCATTTATTGGTTCAAATGGCTCTGAGTACTATGGGACTTAACACCTGAGGTCATCAGTCCCCTAGAACGTAGAACTACTTAAACCTAACTAACCTAAGGACATCACGCACATCCATGTCCGAGGCAGGATGCGAACCTGCGACCGTAGCGGTCGCGTGGTTCCACACTGAAGCGCCTAGAACTGCTCGGCCACAGCGGCTGGCGTTTTGCAATTGTTCACATAGCTGTAATCGTAGCTTCTACCTATATGACAAGATGGTGGGCGCGTCGTATGTACACCACACGACAATAAATAAAGTAAAATAAACCCAACGCGATATCCAACGCGAAGGCTCAGTATAAACTGCCGGGGGAAAAAATTTAATACACCTGGAGAGCTGACATCGATTTGGAGACGATGACTGCGTATGCTACCAGGGTTCAACGTCGTCCCCTAACAGATGGCGTAGTGGCATATTTCTCAGAGCACCATCTGCGTCTACCCTTTAATAGAGAATGCTCAAAGCCAGAAGGCTCAGTGCGCTGAGACAAGCAGGCAATGATGCCACGGAGACGCACTCGTGCTCCCTACAGCCAATTGTGCGACTTTGAAAGTGGTAAAATTGTGGTCCTTTCGGAGAACTGCCTCACAACTTTGTCATGCTGCGTCAGTTGTGCAAATCTGCTTGTATCAGTTGTCACGAGAACATTCTTACCACCGTAGGAGAGCTTCTGGACGTCTACTCAGCACAGACGCCCGCCAGGATCGTCATATTGTAAGGGCAGCAATGATTGTGCAACTACCACACCACAGATAAGAGGGCTTGTGAACCCAAACGTGTCAACACACCAGTTATTAACAATGGAACTACGGATACGCACACCTCTAGCCCGCCTTCCACTCACTCCTCAGCATCGACGTGCAAGTGGTGCCGTCAGAGGATCACTTGGAAGATGGAATGGCGCGCCATCGTCTTCAGCGACGAAAGTAGATTCTGCCTGCACGTAAGTAATATTCATTTGCGATTATGACCTAGACCTGGTGAACTCTGTTTCATAGAGTTTCCAAGACACACTGGCGCCACGCCAGCTACAATTTTCGTTCACCCTTGGTATTTCTGGACTGAATGTTAACCAGCGCTCGGTATGTGCAGAATGTTTCTAAACCCGTTAATTTGCTGTTCTTGTATCAGGAAGGTGATGCGTTGTTCAAACGGGAAAATGCTCGCCTACACACTGCCCGTGAAATTGAATGTGTTCTGCAAGACATACAGCAACTTCCCTGGCCAGCACGGTCTCTGGACTTATTTCCAATCGACCACTTGTGCGATATGATGGGACCAGAAGGGACTCATTTGACTCATCAATCAACAACTTTTACAGAACTACATGAACAGGTTTAGAAGGCATGGTATAACGTATACCAGAACAGTATTCACCATTAGTACGATCGAACGGATGCCAGTCAGCGCCTCACTACCACCCATGGAGGCTACACCGCCTATTAAAATTGGTGTTTCAGCATGGGTCGATATCTGGTACCACAGAATATCCACTGTTGTAGCAATAAATCTTGAGTGAATTGGAAACATACAAAAGGGTGTACCAATTTTCTTTCCGCTCATGTATGTTGGATATCTTAAGCACAATTTAGACACATTTCTGTGATGCTTCAAATAATCACGGGAACTAAACCTTCATGTTTCCTTACTCGTGTGACAGCAGGCCCGACAACTGCAGTATACCCCCTGGCCAGTCTGCTGAAGAACGCGTTACAATAGTGCGTTCACAACTATTCGTGTGGCTGTAGCTGATGTGGTCTTCAGTCTGAACACTGGTTTGACGCAGCTTCCCATGCTGGTCTGTCCTGTGCGAATCTCGCCAGGTCTGCATAACTATTGCAAGCTATATCCACCTAATCTGCTTACTATAGTGAAGTCTTGATATCCGTCTAATTTTTATTTCTCCTCTCAATCCTCATATACTTTCATCAGTTACCATTTTAAGTGTTTCTTGATGCCTCATAATGCGTCTTCTGAACACCTCCTTTCTTTGGTTAAATGTTCGAAGTAGACCTTTTCTCTTTGCTTAGATTCAGTACCTCTAATTCAGCTATGCGATGTATCAATCTAATTTTCAGCATTCCTTTATAGCACAATATTTCGGATGTGTCTGTTTTCTTGGTATGTGTATTGTTCGTCGTCCACGTTTTACTGCCGTATAAGGCTACACTTTATAAACTATACGTTGTCGTGCTGAAGTCAGATCTGGAAGCTGGAGAGACCTGGAGAGACAGTGTAAGAGTCCCTAACTGTTCTTTCTAACAATCTATTGTCTTCTAAAGTTGTGTCCCCAGCGCAGAAGACAGCTCGTCGATAGTGGGAGCCTAGAACCGCTCGGGCACCGCGGCCGGCTCTACGCACAGGTCATGTAATTCGCTTAAATAACCAGCCACTGCGTACTAGATGATGGTTCCCGATAGCGACCCAGATGGATTCCATAGGATTTAAATCAGGCGAATCTGGTCGCGGAGACATCAACGTGACTTCACTATAATGCTCCTCAAACCATTGTAGCACGGATTTGGCTCCTATATTGGACAATTATCCTGCTGAAAGATGACATCGCTGTCGCGGGAGATATCAAGCATGAAGGGACGCAGGGAATTCGTAGCAGTCGGCGTGTCTTCGATTATTACCACAGGTCCCGTGTGAAGTGTCGGCAGAAGTGCCAACACCGTGTTGTTTGAGGAAGCCGAAATGCACGCTATAAGCTCACGCAGGATGGCGTGAGGTCTGAAACAGGATACTTAATGAATGCTATAAAGAAAAGTACGTAGCTGCTGGAATACTTAACTTTAATCCACAATTGGTGAACATTGGTCTTGTTACTGTACATGCTTCATTAGATACATAGCAAAGGATAAATGGCGCCTTCCTAGGTCGTAGCAATTGACTTAGCTGAAGGCTATGCTAACTATCGTCTCGGCAAATGAGAGCGTAATTCTCAGTGAACCTTTCCCAGCAACGTCGGCTGTACAACTGGGGCGAGTGCTAGTGAGTCTCTCTAGACCTGCCGTGTGGCGGCGCTCGGTCTGCAATTACTGACAGTGGCGACACGCGGGTCCGACGTATACTAATGGACCGCGGCCGATTTAAAAGCTACCACCTAGCAAGTGTGGTGTCTGGCGGTGACACCACACCGTGCAAGCACAGGAGAATGTCTCCCATACCCTAACTCTGTTCCCAACAGCCTGTACCAGCGAGCAGCAGCTCATCTTCAAGACGGCGTTTGTGGAAAATACCATCGACCTAGTGTAGCAAAACTCTGATTCACCCAATGAGCCGACACGTTTCCGTTGGTCGAAAACCGAATCCGGATGGTCCCCTGACCACTACACTTTTAATTGTTTATAGGTCAATATGTGAACACGTGGGGGTGGTCTGAAGCGGAGGCCCATGTTCAACAATGTAAGATGAACGGTGTGCTCCGAAACACTTGTGCATGCGTCAGCGTTATGCTATTTCGGCAGAGATACCACATGTCACCATCAACCCTACCTCACAGAGCAGACAAGCCTTCGAAGCCCACGTTCTGTGGACGTCGAGCCATTTAGCGCCTAATGGTAGTTTCACGGTCCTTCTGACTCCTGTAGACGCTCACAACATCAACATGTGAACTTCACCATTTTCGAGATATTCGTTCACAGGCTTTGCCTAATAATAAACTGCCCTTTGTGAAAGGTGCCTATCTCAGTGGATGTCCCCACTTGCAGCCCATATCTTTGCGCCGATTACATACATTGGTTACTGCGTCACGTGCCCACAACGCTGTCAGGCGGCATCCAACGTCGCGGTGGGCAGTAGTCGTAACGTTTTGTCTGATCAGTGTAATTTTTATTCACTTATCCTATTCTCACTTTGCTGTCCAAATAGCAAAACCTGTCTACCGGATGATCAAAAAGTCATTATAAATTTGAAAACTTAATAAACCACTGAATAATGTAGATAGAGAGATAAAAACTGACATACATGTTTGGAATGACATGGGGTTTTATTAGAACCAAAATGCAGGATGGCGCTCCACCTCATATTGCCAGACGCGTGAAAGATCTCTTGCGCGCGTCGTTTGGTGATGATCGTGTGCTCAGCCGCCACTTTCATCATGCTTGGCCTCCCAGGTCCCCAGACCTCAGTCCGTGCGATTATTGGCTTTGGGGCTACCTGGAGTCGCAAGTGTATCGTGATCGACCGACATCTCTAGGGATGCTGAAAGACAACATCCGACGCCAATGCCTCACCATAACTCCGGATATGCTTTACAGTGCTGTTCACAACATTATTCCTCGACTACAGCTATTGTTGAGGAATGATGGTGGACATATTGAGCATTTCCTGTAAAGAACATCATCTTCGCTTTGTCTTACTTTGTTATGCTAATTATTGCTATTCCGATCAGATGAAGCGCCATCTGTCGGACATTTTTTGAACTTCTGTATTTTTTTGGTTCTAATAAAATCCCATGTCATTTCAAGCATGTGTGTCAATTTGTACCCCTCTATTTACATTATTCCGTGATTTATTCAGTTTTCAAATTTATACTGACTTTTTGATCACCCGATATTACTTCCAGTGTTTCGTTTTATAATCTAATCCATGTCCTTGGAGACAAGAGAGATGCTACATTACAAGAAAGACCAGCCGGTGTCCCTTGTAAGCAGTACCATAGCCGTGGCTTAACCTCTCAAGAAGATGGCTACGAATAAATGAGTGGTTATTTTGTAAATAAAAACTATAGCTCGTATTTTGCAAACTGAATTTTTAACAAAACGTGATTCACGCAATGTGTTAGAGATCTTCGGTTGTCTATAGAGATATGAAAGAGATAATTAATTACTCAACTACAAAAGTTTTGTTTAAGATATTTAGTATTTCATGGAATCAATTGAACGTTGTATTTATATTATTTGCAAGTACAAG
This sequence comes from Schistocerca nitens, assembly GCF_023898315.1. Taxonomy (NCBI): domain Eukaryota; kingdom Metazoa; phylum Arthropoda; class Insecta; order Orthoptera; family Acrididae; genus Schistocerca; species Schistocerca nitens. The sequence goes on from NC_064620.1 coordinate 395,456,751, forward strand.
ATTTAAATTTGGCGCTCTTTTTCATTTCTTCTATTATAAAACAATGGACATTGTTGATCAAAATTAAAAATAATGTAAGTAATCGCATAATGAAGTGGTGACCTTATCTCCTTTTTTACACTGAATGAACCTAAGTTTGTTAGTCGAGAGCTATTGTTTCCACGTGATGTGAAAAGAATGAAGTTAAGTTTTCTGTGCAGCTCGAAAGCAATGAAGGTGTAGTCATATACTTCCCCTTACTCAAATATGCAAAAACCAGGTTCAATGAAAGTAAATGAATTTCATTCTCTGGTATTAAATATAATGCGCACACGTATATAGTACCACTATTGTTGAGTAGTAGGTATTCATGCACCCAGAAATCTACTCAATTACTCGAAACACACTGACGTGCCCAACCCAAGCAACTCACGTAATCCTGTAAGCAAACCAGCCACAAACACTTGTACATCAGCTGTCAGTTTCAAATTCTGCGTTGGCTGTTGTTCTCGAGCAGTCACAAGAATGCGCATTTCTATTGGCCAAGTAAGAGTGCAATAAGCATAGAGCATTCTCTGTCACTTCGTAGTGGTGATAGAGTTCTTTTATGAAAATATTGTGGGCGGCCGTATAGAAAGCCTTGCTGAGGTGCAACAGTGTTGCAAAGATAATACATTTATTTTTAAAACTGTTGTTGGCTTTTGCTACCATGCTCGCAACTGCTTGGACTGTGGAATGGCTGGATCTGAAACCATACTGTGTGGAACTAAGTATTTCATTATATTCAAAATATTGACTCATCTGCCTATGCATGCAGTATTTTATTATTTTTGATATTATGGATATAAGTGATACAGGTCGATAGTTACCTGCAGATATTACATTTTCTTTCTTATGTATTGGTTTAGCTGCAGATATTTTCAGACATCCAGATATATATATTCATTTAAGATTTTATTGATTGTTTTAGTCAATGGCACTGCAGTTTGATTTCTGATATGTTTAATAGCATAATTCGAGAGGTCATAGTTATCTACTGCTCTAGGATTACTAAGCTTAGCGACGTGTATCTTCTCCATTGCATGGATCCAGCGAAAGCTGTCTACCAGCTTACTGTTAAAATCTGGCAGTAGCGTCTCTGCTTTACTCACATCCTCCATGATACTGTCATCTGAGAGAGGACTGACTAAACGTGCAATTTAGAATATTTCAGTACATGTGTTTCAATTTCTTTGCACTTTGCTGCCTTGATTTCACATACATTTCCTTGTCACCATTAATATGCTTTAACTTATCATAATAGAGCAGCATTGTGAGTCTTATTCTTCTTAGGTGTGTGGTGTATCAATTTTTTAGATTTTTTAGTATAACGCAGTGACTCAGCTTCGATATTCTCTTGTAGCATTTCGGGCAACATGCTTTAAAATGATCAGCAAACAGTTCTAAAAAATTGTTGGTTGATTCATTAGCCTTTGCAATGGTTATTATTTTATCTCAATTTATTAAATAAAATCTACTGATCCACTAGTTTACCTTTGAGTCACTAATTTGTCTTGTAAGTTTTGTATCTTCACGTTTTGTTTCACTTATTTTGCTGTTAAGAGTTTGTCTGAGCCATAGTCCGCCATCATCAGAAATCCACGGTTTGTTTGACTGTGTCAAATTCTGTACTGCTTGGATGAAAATCACTATTATATTATCTAGACAAGCTTCCTGCCTTGTGAGTTTGTCATTTATGAAACGTCCGCCCCCGGTAGCTGAGTGGTCAGCGCGACGGACTGTCAATCCTATGGGCCCGGGTTCGATTCCCGGTTGGGTCGGCAGGGACTGGGTGTTGTGCTGTCCTAATCATCGTCATTTCATCCCCATCGACGCGCAAGTCGCCGAAGGGGCGTCAAATCGAAAGACTTGTATCAGGCGAGCGGTCTACCCGACGGGAGGCCCTCGTCGCTCGCCATTATTATTATATTTATGAAACAGAAGTTAAGCGATCTTAACGCATCTAGCAAATTATTAACATTTGTATTTTTAAACCTTATGTCTACATTGCTATCACCAAATATTAATATTTTATAATCTTCGTATTGGAGTAGTGAGAGGATCCGTTTCTCGAAAGATCCGCAAACAAGTCTTCATTGAGCTTTTGGTGGGTGGTATACTGACGCTACTATATTTTCCTGTTTTGGCAACGTTATGGCTGAAGTTTAAAATTTTACTTCTGTGCACAGTTCACTTACTTCTGTAACTTCATACATTAGGTTCACACTATTTTTTACACGAGCTTATTTAACACTGGTTCTACAGTACCTGGTTGCCAGTTCATATCCAAATGGTACAGACAAATTTAGTTCGTCATTGGTAAGCCAGTGTTCGTTTGCTGAAAGCACACTGCAGTTTAAGTTTTCCGGCCAGTACTGAAGTTCATTTTATTCTTATGAGACTGCACATTAGCGAGTATAAACTTTACGCTTGAGAGCTCTGTTGTCGGCCAACGGGATTTTCTTTGCTTACATTAGTACTGGGTCCAGGCATCAAATGTGAGTTTGTTCATGTTCTTTGGCCAGGTTGCATTCAAGGTAATGTGCTGCCTTTTTTACTGACAGTTGTCACTAATGCATTTTACCAATGTTTTCCTCTGCTTTATCAATGCCTTAAAAAGATCTTCACTTAATCTAGCAAACCTCCTAGGTTCAGGCTTCGAGCACCTCTGCTGCGTGTTTGCAGTTGCTATGGTTGCTATGGTGCTATGCTATGCAGTTGCAATGGTGTTCTTTGTCTTAGTGACTGGCGTTGTTTGCTTGCTGCTGCAGCTGATGATTCTTCTGTGTTTACTTTGACCTGTTTGCTCTTTTGTGCAGAATCGGGAGACATTCGACGAAGGGATGTAGTTCATTTTCTTGCATTTTATAGCCTTTTCGACAGTTCGAGGTAATGACTTCGTATCTGTAGAATGGGACACAGAATGGCCATTGTTTATTAAATTTGCAATTTTTTAACATATGAAAGATTTTCCCTTCCCATGTAAGTGCATGCCATGTGTTGTATAATATTCTCTGGCCATGTCATCCATTGCAAGAAAGTATTTGTTAGGAAAGCTCTGGCAGACTTTTCTGTGTAAATTATTTGGTTTCTTTATTTGTTCATTGACACATGAAAAACAAGGCAGTTCATATGTTTTAGTAATGCCCATAACAATTACTTGACATTTACACAGACCACACAGTACTCCGATGTGGTAGGGAGCTGATGTTGAGTGGAAGGATACTGGGCCACAAATTTATTGGCATATTTATTAAAAACACAAACTACTTTATTAAAACAGAAAATGATGCAAGACAATCTGAGCAGCTACCTCAGCTACCTCCGAACTAATTACATTAATTTCCAACAACACAAGTGTTGGTAGATATTACATGGCTTTCAGAAATGACTGAATGAAATTAAAAAAACGGTTGAGAACAACATCAAATCGAAAGAGATTTGGTAGATGCTTAGCACGGAGATCTAATCAGATCACAAGTGTATAAAATTAAGCCTCAAGTTCCGTATTACAAGTTTCAAAAACAGACTCAGAATAGGTAACAGGTCATTAACATCAGCCATGCGCTATCACGTGAATGTTTGCAGGTAATTTGAAGGAAGACCACTGGTAACAATCAAGGGGAATAACAAGAAAACATTAAATTCAAAGTATGATGCAAGTTGGAGTTGCAGAGCCAAGCAATTTCTCTTTCTTCATTTAAGCGTGAAAGGCAATAGCCGCTATGGAGATAGACACTCTCAGCAAAGGTATTTATCGTACCTAGGCCTCTTAGTTGGACCCACAATATACACAGCAGATACATCAAGGTATTCCGCAACATACAATCCGCTAATTAAAATTCTGAGTTTCCAACAGAAATAGCCACTGTAAATACACTTGGAAAAGGCGTAGTTTCGCATGAAGAACCTGATTCCAAAATAAACAACAAATTTTAATTATATGCGTGGCTAAACTTAGTCAAACAGCTCGAGCACCACTAATTTAGTCACACGCATTCGCAGCACGTAATGTGAGTGAGATCATTTAAAGTACTCGTGAATGAAGATGTTTACATGCCACGATGAATAACCAGGGTGGTGAGTTAGAATAGCCACTGTGTGACACAACATAACCAATCAAACGGTAATCTGACGCTCGCCATAATTTCTTGCAGATCGAGGCGTAAGTAGAGAACCGCTCGACCAAGGGCTGCCACAAAGTAGGTGTTATGACAAGTTTGCTAAGATCAGAAACCAACGGATGCATCTCCACTTGGTTCTTAAAAATGGCAGAGAGGAACTCAACCTGGCACCATAGTCGACACAGGCTTCTTGCAGAACCAGATGCTGAGAAAAAGTCGGGTTCCGTGCATCGCGCGCAGATAGCTTTTTCAACGAGCGGTCTTCACGGCCCCAGCTGACACTTAGTCCCACCGAACCCACAGGGACCAAAAACATTAACTTTTAGCAACGGTCCAAGAATGCTGTCGGCCACGACGTCACGGCGTTTACTCCAGCCACTGCGAAACACACCGTTCAAACAACCGTCACTTCGAGAGCGACTCCTGGCCGCGGCATCGCTTAAATGCTGGCCCGCACACCTGCTCTTTGTAGGCGACAAACCGCTAAAGAATATGGCGAACAGTGAGGCTAATAGCGAGCGGAAACTATCGACATAAAAACATGCCCGCGTGGCACAACTACGTTATTCTTTCGATGTGAGTTTTCTTTTTTCCTCTTTTTCTAGTCGTGACTGCGCATTTTGGTTTTGGAATCGTTCCATAGTCTGAATTTTTGCACTGTGTCTTTTCTGTAAGCTTCACGTTTACATTGTTTAACTCAGATCCACTTTCCATTTTCTATCGTAGAGTCAACATAGATTCCTTTAATCTTTCGACTTCTGCGTTTAAAGATCAATTATTGTTCACCATCGTATCATGTTCGTTTTGTAAGCTCTTTATGCCATCGAGGAACTGCGAAAAACGTTCGCTTTTATCGAACTATAGACTTAATTATTTTTCATACAATTTCAACACAGTCTTTTTTTAATTTTTAATTTTTTAAATTTATTTTTTGGCTTGGGTTAACGTTAGCCCAGCTGTAATGGTGGACCGCTTTGCGTTGTATACACATCACTCTTTAGGAGTATTACTGTGAAGTGTGGCATCGTTACCGGATAGGACTGTTGGAGTACATTGAGAAAATTCAAAGAAGGGCAGCACGTTTTTTTACTATCGAGAGAAAGAGGAGACAGTGTCACGGACATGATACAGGATTTGAGGTGAAAATCATTAAAACAAATGCATTTTTCGTTGCAGTGGGACCTTCTCATGAAATTTCAATCACCAACCTTCTGCTTCAAATGCGAAAACATTTTATTGACGCCGACCTACATAGGAAGAAACGATCACCGTATAAAATCAGGGATATCAGAGATCGCACGTATTTTCCGCACGCTGTTCGATGGTGAAATAATAGAGAATTAGTGTCACTGTGGTTCGATGAACCCTCTGCCAGAGGCTTAAGCTTTGCAGAGTAGCTATGAAGATGTAGATGCGGGTTATTGATAGGTTAACATTCACCCGTATAATGGCATCTTGCAAATATACTCGTTTCAGAAAAATATTTATTTATTTATTTATTTCAATTAAAAGGCAGTCTTGATAACATATACACATTTATTTAAAATAATGACCGCTTTTAATCTGTTTTGCATCATCATACGGCAAATGTGGTAGGCGGAGAGAATGACCCGTATCTGCGGGACTAGGATGTCAGCTGCTCATCTTTATTTGCTCAGCTTTATTTACTACTTGAGAAATAAAAATCTGCGAAACAGAGTTAATGCACTGAATGAATGGAAGGAAGAGTGTGGTACAAATCGTAAGGAGAGATGTGGAACCAGCGCTTTTGTAGAGTGACAAATTAAAGTATTATGACTGGAGCAACATTTTATCTTAGAGAGATAACAGGTACTATATCACTTTTGCAATGGAGAGCCAGTTGTATTTAGCAGTCTTTTAAAAAAATATCCGCTCTGCGTGCAACAGATCTCATTGCCGGATTCCGAGATAATGTGGCAACGACGACGCGCAATGCAGCGACCTCGAGATTCTGCGATCTAAATAATGCCTTCAAATACGGTATACGTCAGTTGCACGTAATGATATGACTCATGTACTTTCGCAGCTATGATCATGAGCTTCATATCGTGGGACTGCAGTTCGAGACTGTGCACAATACCAAATACAACACACTGGCGTAGTTAAAGAGTATATTCTCTGTAAAATGTCCTACTCCATGGTACGCGTGGAACAGTTTCAATTTGATGATTAATACGACACAGTTAAATGTTTATTCCCTTCAGAGCACAGTCCTTGAAGTGCTGAAACCCGATACTGTGCACACGCATTGTTTTACCAGTGCCCCAGCAATTTGCTTCCATTGCACACGCGACAACTATCGTAGTTTATCCACTACTAAAAGCGGAGAGCAAACTTCACACTTTACTCAATATTAATCACTGTCTTTCACATCCATATGGTGCACATATTAATTTAAATGGTTCCTCTGTGTGAAAGTGTATTTCGAAACAACTTATTCTGCTGAACACTTTCTTGTTCGTTCTTACAGAAGATGTTCGAGGAATCGCCAAAAAATACAAGGCACAATGAGGCAATTTAATGCTAGACACAGCTCTCGAAACTGCAAGTAAGAGAAATCTTAAATCAATTCAGACTCCGGAAAGGTCTGCGATTCCAGAGGAAGAAGCCGGCGTAATTCCATTGCAGGCCGTCTATAGCCAAAGGTGGTGGCCCGAGGGAGAACTAGGGGCGGAGGTCGCTGTAGGACCGCAGGGAGCGAGGAGTTTCTCCAGAAAGGGAAAATGATTGCCGCTGCGGGATTTCAGCGGTCTCTCCTGCCGGCTGGAATTCGACGCTATAGTGGTCCCCGGTCGCCACCGCCTCCACTCTCCCCCTCGTCGACAAAAGTCACGGGTCCGCTTCTGTGCTCTGGTTATTTGTCCCAGGTCCCATATTTGAGACTGCAGAGGAGGACAGCGGCGTGTATGAAACACTTCAAACAATTGACGACAGCCGTTACAGCAACAAGATGGGTGTTATAAATAGTGTCCATTATGTATTATGAAGTATATTCGCAAACAGCAAATACGGTGCCACTACAGCTGTGCAGCTTACTGGAAACAAATCTTTGCACGTCATGATCTCTTATTTTATGCACACCATTGTTTCTCTCAACCATTAACTATTAAGGAAGACTTTCCTAAATTCCTTGTATGAGATGCAAAATGTTGCTATGTCTCTCAGTTTCTCCGTTGTTCTCCCTTCTAAACGTCTGCATAGGACTTCAAGTTTTTCCGTCGATGACCACGAAGGAGGTAGTAATAGACTGAACAGAGCAACCCCGCCCCCCATTGTTACCATTGCCCTTGTAACTTTGGAATTTTTGACTCAGATAAAACAGTTATTCTCTCATGTACATCTTAAATGCTGCTTGTAAGATTCTCATTTCCTCCTCATTTCATCAATGAACATGGATGGTTACTGCTACTTGTCCTCGAACTATTTTTGCTTGGTTCCATGTGTGATTTCTACTCAGATGTTCATGACGGTGTGTTTTGCTCGCTTCTGCTTCCAAACCCAATGCCTGTGATACCTTTTCTTTGGATCTGTCGTGATCCGTACCTGAATCTTCGTTTCTTCCCTGCTGTCATTCGTTGATTCTCTCCTGTTTCTGCTGAAACGTAAGTAGTGACTGAGACTGCAGGGATTCTGGTATTGACACCAGTTTTGTGACGTCTGACCTTGTACCTGCTGGGCGTATCTCCTCTGCCATAAGTTCATGGTTATGAATCTTTCATTGATACGTGACTTCTTCTAATTTGCTATCCGTTTGATCTTCAATTTGACCGATATGCTTCTCCATCTTGTCAAGTAGTTTGTTTCTTTTTCTGCTACTAGCAGGTTTGCATGTTATCTTATAGTATGCTAGGAAATAATCTTTTCTATTTTTTTCCTCTTCATTTCTTCAACCCTACGTGTTAATTTAATCACGTCATCACGGGTCTCCTTCGTTGTTTTCCTGCTTCCTGTGTTTCTTTCTTTGCTTCCAGGTGTCCTCCATCAATCTCCTAATCTACCGTTTCTACACCTTTAGTTCCTTCTTTGTTTCCTGTGCTTCTTTCTTTACTTCTTGAGTTTTTTCCCTCACTATTGTGCTTCCTTATCCATTTAGTTCAAAAATTCTAAGATGCAAAATTTTCCTTCTCCTGTTTCAGTTCGTATGTCCGATGAGGAGATGTACAAACTCAACTGAGTATTTCGTTGAGGTGGTGTACCTGGCCAATCATTCCTCTAGTTTGTAATTCTAATTTTCGTGATTACTTCAACGTGTTGTGAAGTGACTGAATCTGCTTTTTGGTTCCTCGCCTTGCCTCTTCTAATTCAATGGTATCTGCTGCTCCTGTTTCACTACCGCTTATGTTCAGACTTGACTGTTGCATGGGAAAGATTCATTGTTCCTCTCCTGTTTCAACTCTATTACTACCTTGGATTTGCGCCATGTTGTCTATTTTCTTATTCTTAACCTGCTACTATTATAATCTTGTCTTATTTCTTTTTCTCATTCAAATAACTAATTAACAATGCCCACTTCATCAAAATCCAATTGAAAATAATACCGGACGCTCAGCAAATATCCTATAAAATCACGCATGTAGGAGAAGAAAACCCCTCCAAAATTTTGATTGTTCTAATAATGACGCTGGTAATCAACAAGATGTGGAACAGAATCCACAAAAACTTGAACAAAAGCACATATGTCAGTTATTTGTGCCAGAAATTGTTCTAGAACTATCGAAGTTCTATAAGTTCACACATGTAGAAAAAAATGAATCATTGAAAAAAGTAGTTTCCTGATTACATCATAGAATGTCCCTATTTTAATTCGGTCGTGGCAATATAAACGCCCATTTACGTAAAAAGTAAGTCTGAGTCAGCGTGTAAAGCAATCTGGGTCAGAATTAAGTATGAAACAGATCCATCCTTAAGAATCAGTTCTAGATAGAATGTGCACAACGAATTGAATTAACGGTTAATAAGTTTTCAGTCCTATCAGTGACACTTAAGTTGAGGTATGTTCAGTTATTTTATTTAAAAAATTATCATGACAGATGGTTAGCTAACCACTTCAATAAAAATCATGACATGTGCAATGAAATTTATTAAAAACGTTTAAATGCGCAAACAATGAAAAAGGCATGACATAAAAAACCACTTGGTGCGCAACTAAATACTGGCTGAAATGAAACTGAGATAATACAAATAATGGCTGGCAAAGTTAATTGGTGGGAATATGAAATATGTTAAACATCCTCTCCCTTTACTAGCGAATTTACTGCGACCTGCCCTAAGCAATAATGACATTGATATAAATGCCGTGTGGCTGGGGCCCTCCGTCGGTTAGGCCGTTTGCCTGGTGCAAGTCTTTCGAGTAACCTGGAAGCTCCAATCCCGTTTTCATATTTCTTCTCATTGTTACAGTTCCCAGTTCTGTTCTCAATCTCCCCATTGAATGGTTTCAATTCTTTTTCTGCATTCTTGCGATGTCAAGAAAATAGTCACACAAATACAAACCCACTTGCTTGTATATGAATGATTGGCTTTATAGAAAAGACTGGAGATGTCCGTGGTTTGGTCGCATTCTTCATTTTATCTGTCAGACGTCGCATTGGGTAACTCCTTCCTGTATAAGAGAAGCTCTTGAGTTAAGACATACTTGTCTAGCTTTCAGGAAATGTTCATGTGCCAGTTGTGGCTTCAGTGTTCCTCATGTCTGCAGAACCCAGTGGCGAAGTATAACAGTACATGTGTGGAAAAGGTCTAAAGAACAGAGAATAATAATTTTATAAGTAAGATTATAATTAAATATGATTGCTTATTGTCAGCAGAGTGTCTTTAAGAATAGTGTACTTTTCAATGGACAGGAACACTAGATTGTAAGACAAACGTACAAATAGACGACAGACAAAATATTCGGAACCTGATTAAAATGTAAGATGACGCCATCTGAATGTGTGAGAGTCAAAGTATTTCTGAGGTCACCGTCTTCAGATAGCAGGTACACTATGTGGTCAAAAGTATCCGGACACTTGGGTGAAAATGATTTACATGTTTGTGGTGCCCTCCATCGGTAATACTGGAATTCAATATGGTGTTGGCCCACCCTTAGCCTTGATGACAGCTTCCACTCTCGCAGGCATACGTTCAATCAGGTGCTCTAAGGTTTCTTGAGGAATGGCAGCCCATTCTTCACGGAGTGCTTCACTCAGGAGAGGTATCGATGTCGCTCGGGAAGGCCTGGCATGAAGTCGGCGTTCCAAAACATCGCAAAGATGTTCAATAGGGTTCAGGACAGGACTCTGTACAGGCCAGTCCACTACAGTGATGTTATTGTCGTGTAACCACTTCGCCACAGGCCGAGCATTATGAACAGGTGCTCGATTGTGTTGAACACCATCACCGAATTGCTCTTCAATAGTGGGAAGCAAGAATGTGCTTAAAACATGAATGTAGGCCTGTGCTATGATAGTGCCACACAAAACAACAAGGGATGCAAGCCCACCTCCATGAAAAACACGACCACACCGTAACACCACCTCTCCGAATTTTGCTGTTGGCACTACACACGCTGGCAGATGGCGTTCGCCGGGCATTCGCCACACCCACACCCTACCATCGGATCGCCATATTGTGTACCGTGATTCGTCATTCCACACAACGTGTTTCCACTGTCCAGTCGTCCAATGTTTACACTCCTGACACCAAGCGAGGCGTCGTTTGGCATTTACCGGTGTGATGTGTGGCGTACGAGCAGCCGTTCGACCATGAAATCCATGTTTTCTCACCTACCGTCTAACTGTCATAGTACTTGAGGTGGATCCTGATGCAGTGTGGAATTCCTGTGTAATGGTCTGAATAGATGTCTGTCTACTACACATTGCGACCCTCTTTGGAACAGTCGGCGGACTTTGTCAGTACGCTTTTGCGCTGTACGCTTTTGCGCTGTACGCTTTTGCGCTGTACGTGTCCCTTCACGTTTCCACTTCACTATCAGATAGGAAACAGTGGTGAGCCGTGGTGAAATTTGCTGTTTTGAAGAGCGGGCCGCAGCGCGTAGTGTGAAGCAGTCGCCCTCCGTTTCTGGCGGTGGCACCGCTATGGCAGTCACAGCTTTCGTGTCTCCCTCTGGTGGGAAAGGGGAAAGGTAGCCTGCTCACGTGCATTTAAAGGGCGCTATGAGCTCGCTAGGCGGCGAGTCTGGTCATTTGGTCAGCCGGGTCAGTGTGGGGCAGTCAGTGTCTGTCTGTCGTCCGGAGTGCTAGGATGTGTTACGCCGCTATTCTGCTCGAGTTTGTTCAGGCAATGGTCATTGGCGGTTGGATCGATCGGTTGGTCGGTCGCGCACTGAGACACCAGATGACTTGTCCGTCTTAAGCGTAGGCGCATTTGAGGTCGCCACGTGAGTCCAGTGGGCCGCGCCGTATAGCGAGGGGTAGTGGCTTCGCGGCCGACACGAAAGCAACAGGAGTCAACCCACGACATCGGTCTGGCCGGTGCGAGCTGCGATACTGTGAGACGGGAGATCGGCGCGCCTTCCTGCGTCCGTTGAAGCGGCTGGCAGAGGACGGTTCGGGAGAGCGTTTTGGGGGTGCTGCGCCAGGTCTTCAAAATGGCTCTGAGCACTATGGGACTTAACATCTGTGGTCATCAGTCCCCTAGAACTTAGAATTACCTAAACCTAACTAACCTAAGGACATCACATGCCCGAGGCAGGATTCGAACCTGCGACCGTAGCAGTCGCGAGATTCCGGACTGAGCGCCTAGAACCGCTAGACCACCGCAGCCGGCGCCAGCTCTTCGCCAGGCATCTCACTTTATTAGAAGTTAAGTGATTCGTGATATGTTGTTTCATTTACTTGTTAAATTCTACTTGTTTTCTTGGTCAGTCTCTCTTTCCCAGCTTGCTCGTCTGTCTCACGTCCGCATTTGTTAGGCAGTTAGTGTCTGTCTGTCTGTCTGTCTGTCGGTCTGCCGTACGTTAATAGCTGCCTCTGTCATGTTTGTCCGATTCGGTGTTAACGAATTCCTGAAATATTTTTTTATCTTGCCTATCATCTTGAGAGGCGGTATATGTGTAATGTAGGGCATGTTTGGCTAACCTTGTATATTTTGTGTAAGACTGCATTTCATGGGTTTTTGTTTAAATGGTCATGTTAGTATATAAAGTTGCCACCCTTCCACCGTAAGAGTCTTTTTAAAAAAAATCAAGTTGCATCTTTTAATGTTAGCATTTGTACCATTTCCATCCCTCATACGAGGTACATAGTTTATGTGCTTGTGTGAGTTGTTAAAATTTTTAGTTTAAAGTAATCTGGTGTGTTGCAGATTTGCACCAGCGTAGTCTTTCAGAGTTTGTTGTGAGCGGTCGTGACTACAGCCGTGTCAAAAGGGAGTGGCAAGGTTCTCAGCCCGAAAGCTCATACTGTAAAAAAAAAAAGTGTTCTTTCTGCCTCTGAATAAATTGTAACTTGATATTTAGAGGGTGCTTTCTGATTATAATTTTAAATCTGTTTCTAAAAAAAAGGGATTTTAGGAATATAATTTCCATTTGTTGAAAGAAATTTGATTTGTTTTGATCAGTTACCCACTGGCATGTATTTCCACGCTCACATAGTGTGATTAAATGTGTTTATGTTCTTGATAAATTGCTAGTAAATAAAATAAATTCTTAAGAGAAGGTTTTGAAAGTAAATTCACGGTTCAAGTGGAACTAGGGATGTTTAGGAGTGTGGAAATCTCCCATACAGACGTATGACACAAGTGACAGCCAATTACCTGACCACATTCGAAGTCCGTGAGTTCCGCAGAGCGCCCCATTCTGCTTTCTCACGATGTCTAATGACTACTGAGGTCGCTGATATGGAATACCTGGCAGTTTTGGGGGGTGTCGGGATACTTTTGATCACATAGTGTAGTTGAAGATTGTGAAGAGTCTGCCCAAGAGTAAGAAGTTCAGTGTTTTTCTGAAATACTCCGTCATAGACGGTATGGCGGTGACAGCCCCCAAATCTAAATACATAAATTATTAATTTTAAGCGTTTAAGTTTCACAACTAGTTCAAAATTTCCAGGTATATAAAACTGGAACTTCGTTAAACCAATATGGAACCCAATAAGCATTTTGTGTATATGTAGAATTTATGTTGTGGAAACATGGTCTATCTTAGTCACTATGTGGTCGAATGTAAATGGCTACAAATATATTATCCCCGTGGTTTACCTATCCTGTGCTAGCTCTTTAAACCAGTCAAAAGTGTTTGGTGAGTTTCATTTAGGAAATTACACCTGTCTCAGAGAGTGTTCCTTGTACAGCGAGACTGATGACTCAATTAATTTCAGTTAGCGATGTCCATTCCTTTAGCTGAGTGGTGAGCGTGACAAATTGCCGTCCTACTGGCGCGGGTTCGATTCCCGGCTAAATCGGATATTTTCTCCGGTCGGGGACTGGATGTTGCGTTGTCTTCATCATCATTTCATCCCCATCCGGCGCCCAGGTCGCCCAATGTGGCGTCGAGTGTAATAAGACCTGCACCAAGGCGGCCGGACTTGCCCCGCAAGGGGCCTGCCGGCCAATGACGCCAAACGCTCATATCAATTTACAGTTAGCGATAATGGTGGGTGGGGATGGAGGCAGCTGGACGTAAATATCTTCATTTACTTAGCTAAGTATGTCATGACCCATGGCACCACCCGTGCTGAGTAGTCCGTCTTTCCGTAACACTGGCATGCGGGCTTAGCCTACATCAAGGCAAAGCCAGCTCAGTGATCACTTCAGCAGTCTTCTACAGAAGCCAGTAGCAGCGGCTGCACTACTTTACACTCTTTCTGATAAGCCTGCCTGGTAAGCTGACGAGTGGGACATGTTTTATGGCTTGGTGGCCACAGCCAATCACGACGCAGCGAGTTAGCGCCAGTTTGTATTAATCTGAGTGTGTTTCACGCTGAGTTCAAGTGTCAGGAACAGTCTGAAGAGAGCAACGCCCTGTCTTCAATCAGCAGTCTACAGAAATCAGTCCAAAGAATAACATCTGTCACCCCCCTATGGCACAAGATCATTGGTAGTGGACTTAGCTTTGAGCAGTGTGTATGTTTGGAGAGTTACTGCATTGTGTAACTTCCTGGCAGGTTAAAACTGTGTGCTGGATCGTGACTCGAAGATCTTTGCATTTCCTGTGCAGTCCCGAGTTCGAGTCCTGGTCTGGCAAACAGTTTGAATCTGCCAGGAAGTTCCATATCAGCGCACACTCCGCTGGAGAGTGAAAATTTCATTCTACTGCATTGTGTGACATAGTTTTAGCCTGGGCAGGTCCATATTTGTGTTTAACCGGAACTGGATATTATGGTTTGTTTGTGGTCTAATAAACGAGCGTTCGTGTATGGGGTGTCCATACTTAAAGTTCCAGTTTCAAAACGTTGTAAAAAGAGGACCATTGCTCAGAATGAGATTAAGTTTGAATGGCATGTTATTGACGCTGGGGAAAACGTCAGGAACTGAACAAACATATAAAATAAAGGAAAAAAAGAGGAAAGAAACTGACCAACAGATGACGCTGTAAGCACACAGCACGCTACTGCTCTTCAGTTTGCGCCCGAGATGCCAACGGAACTGTCTCCATGAAGGACCGTGTACTGCTGGTAAAGCTCTTAATATCTAATAAGTCTCTGGAGAAAACTCGAAAAGGAAAGTTCTTTTGAAGTGCAGTGTGATTGAGGGAATAAAGCAACTGATCCGATGTCTGTCAAAGATGTTCCCATAGTATTGCAGGAAGGATTAAGCGAAGGTATGCAAACAAGCAATGCGTGGGGAATTGTCCATGCATTGGACATGCCTGTGAGCATGGTGCATAAAATCCTATGAAACATTCTGCGTTGCTATTCATGCAAAATCATTCGTGTACGGGAGCTGCTTCCTGCTGACCTTCCAGCAAGACACGCGTTCGCTGTAGAATTTCTTGTTCTCATGGAAGTGGACAATAAATGGCCATGGAACACTCTGTGACAGACAAAGCTCATGTGCATCTCCAAGGACATGTCAATACACAGAATTGGATAATAAGGGCAACGGAAAATCCGCACGCACATCAACTGGTTCCACTTCATTCAACAAAGGTGACTGTCTGGTGTGGGTAGACAGCATGGTTTGTCGTAGGGTTGTATTTTTTCGAGCTAAACACTATGAGAGTCTTTTGCATTCCAGCCCTTCAAAAGTGTAGATGTGTGGATAAGATCTTTTTATGCAATATGGCGGTCCTCCACACATTGCACAGGCTGTAGAGACATTTCGGAAACGCTGGAATTATCGGCCATTTCCCTATCTGATCTTAAACTGTGTGATTTCTGGCTATGGGGTTATCTGGAAGATGATGTGTTCAGTAGTCCAACAACGAATGTAGCTGAACTGAAGGCACACATTGCACAAAGCATTATGAACGTGATCCGCAAGACACTCCAGTCTGTTGTGGAACCTGCTATTTCCCCATTTCAACTTGTGGCAGAAAACGGTGGACAGCAATGTCTTGCGCCACTCTCATGACGGTTATAAACTGACATAACTTTGGTTTTAATGAAGTCTTTGGCTGACCTCAGGACAATTTTTCCTACCTTATGTGGTAGAACCTCCTCAACTAACAGTGTCACAACTGAAACTTCCTTGCAGGTTAAAACTGTGTGCCGGGCCGAGACTCGAACACTGGACCTTTGCCTTTCGCGGGCAAGTGCTCTACCGACTGAGCTACCCAGGCACGACTCACGCCCCGCCTTCACAGCTTTACTTCTCCCAGTACCTCGTCTCCTACCTTCCAAACTTTACAGAAGCTCTCCTGTGAACCTTGCAGAACTAGCACTCCTGAAAGAAAGGATATTGCGGAGACATGGAAGGTAGGAGACGAGGTACTGTCAGAAGTAAAGCTGTGAGGACGGGGCGTGAGTCGTGCTTGGGTAGCTCAGTCGGTAGAGCACTTACCCGCGAAAGGCAAATGTCCCGAGTCTCACTCCGACATACAGTTTTAATCTGTCAGGAAGTTTCATATCAGCGCACATTCCGCTGCAGAGTGAAAATCTCAATCTAGTGCCACAACTGTTGGCTGCAAAACTTGTGCAGTCATTCGCATTGAAGAATGTGGCTGGTGTGATGTGCAACTCAAACCATAGCTAGTAGATTCCGTTTTAGCTGTTATTTGTAGCTGACCCTATTTATCTTAAGACGCTTATCTATTGGTAAAATTATCGTTAATTTGGTGCTGTGATGTTTCCCAGTACACAATTCAAATTTGACGTTCCTATGAGCAGTGGTTCTCTTTCTACAGTATTTTGAAACTCGAATTTTGATTATGGACACTCTATACGTTGAGGAAGTTAATATGGTAGCGGTGTACCAAAATCCAAACGCTACTGTGAAGCAGTGACAGGAAATTAAACCACTACACGTCAAAATAAAGGATTGGTACGTCACACCTGTAGCGATTATGGACACTCTGTACGTTGAGAAAGTTAATATGGTTGCGTCGTACCAGAATCCAAACACTACTGTGGTGCAGTGACAGGAAATTAAACCGCTACACGTCAAAATAAAGGATTGGTAGGTCACACCTGTAGCGGTTATGGACACTCTGTACATTGAGGAAGATAAGATGGTTGCGTTGTACCAGAATCCAAACACTACTGTGGTTCAGTGACAGGGAATTAAACCACTACACGTCAAAATAAAGGATAGGTACGTCACACCTGTAGCGCTGCAGGCGCGTGGGCAGACGCTTCGCCCTGTGCTCTGATGATATTCCTTGCGATACCTGCCTTACGAACCCTACCTGACGCGCTCCCAGCTATTTTCATTTGCAGCAGCCGCGTCTCTCAGCACCTGCGTTTGATACACCGCGCTTGAGACGCAGGTCACTGCGCGACTGCGGCCTCACCCGCGCCACTTAGCGAGCGGACGGCCTGCCTAGCGCCTGCCTACCTGGGAGGTGCCGTGCCGTGCGCAACAGGGTCGCCGCTGAACGCAGCCGGGCCCCGGGCGGCTAATGCCGCAGTCTCATGAATAATGCAGCGCGCCGTCAAAGAAATCTGTGTGTGTGTGTGTGTGTGTGTGTGCGTGTACGCTCAGGAGACAGCGGGAGACGGTGATGAGAGGCGGCAGGAGGGAAGGGTGTGGAGGAGGTGTAAGAGGCGCCGAGGAATGGCGGGTGGGGGGGGGGGGGGGCGGCGGGCGAAGCTGGGGGCGAGATTGAGCAGGCGCGCAGTAGGCTGCCGCCGCCCGGGGAGCTCACACACACATGCACACACTCGCACAGACATACACACACATGGTGGATGCCGCGCCCGGCCGAGCGAGTGACACAATTCTCCCTCCGTCTCCCTCCCTTTCCTGCAAAATAAACTGTGACACGCATATCATATGAGCACTGGCAGCAGCGTCAAAGACTCCGTGTACTGTCCCTAGGCAATAATGACGAACGCCACGAACAGTCCCTTCTCGCTTGTTTCCCTTCCCGCTCTGATACTCTTCTCCAGTTTACATCACGGTTTTTTGTAGATGGAAAAGACAAGATATACAGGGCGTCGACGTGAAACCTCTCTGATTTCCAGAGGCAATTAAAAAAATCTCTGAGACATAGATAATTGCAGCACAATGCAAAGTAAATAAAAAAGTGTTGTAGAAAAGAGAGACACCCTTTACATGACCTCTTTTGCATGAATAACTAGGGTGAAAGGCATAGAAAGGAAACGGGAGGGTTAAAAAAATGGCCATAAGCACTATGGGACTTAGTCCCCTAGTCTTAGAATTAATTAAACGTAACTAACCTAAGGAAATCACACACAACCATACCCAAGGCAGGATTCGAACCTGTGACCGTAGCAGCAGCGCAGTTCCGGGCTGAAGCTCCTGGAACCGCTTGGCCACCGCGGCCGGCCGGAAATGGGAGGGGAAAGTGATAGAAAGCATATGATGACTTCCAGGCTCACCCGGCACTGAGGCAATACAACGGCGAGACTTGATAGTTGGTGTCACACCAGGCCTAGCACCCGGATGCTCCACTTCTCTACAGCGGTTCCCGTGTCCGCCTCAGCCATCCAGACATGCGATCCATCAGGCCCACGTTCCCAACTTACCACTAACCACACTGTAACGACCCTACCCATTACCCACTACTCACAGATTTCTGATGCCCGTAGGACTTCGGATGTTGGTTGTGCATCTCACAGAAACTTTTTCATCAAATAGCTATTACGCCCTTAGAATAACAGATATGAGTAGTGTCGGTTCTTTTGGATATGGCCAAGGCTGTTAAGGTAACTGTTGTAGAAAAGTGGAGCATCTAGTTTCGAGTACCAGTCTGGCACAAATTTTCGACTCTCGCCATTGCATTGCCGCAGTCATTATTTCTTTCCTATCTCTTTCCCATTCCGTTTCCTTTCCATTTATGGATAGGTCCGAGGGGCTTCACCGCGGGTGGTGTCTCGTCTGTCAGACATATCCTATAGAACATACATCACTGGCATCTATAATTCGATGGGCACGATGGCTGTTTGAGGAGAAAGGTTCAATGAGGTTGTACAACCAACATCCGAACTGCTACGGGAATCAGAAATATTTGAGTAGGGAATTAATGAGAGGGGATCGTTGAGTGGGGCCAGTGGGAAGCGGGAACTTGTATCTCATAGAAAACGTGTCTGGATGGCCGCGTTGGTTAATGCAACTGTTCTAGAGAAGTGGAGCATCTGAGTCCGAGTACCGGTGCAGCGCAAATTTTCAGCTTTTGCCCTTGCATTGCCGCAGTGCCCTGTGCGGCTGGAAGTCATTATTTTCTCCCAATCTCTTCCTTATCCACTTTCCTTTCCATTCTTTTCACCTCAATTTATTCATATATATGTTCCAGCTGCCTCACTGCAATTGGTACCTGTCCCGTCAGACATGTCTGACAGAACAGGCACCATTCGTATCTATAATGGTTTCTTTTCGTAATATGCAACACATCTAGAGAGTTACCTTTCCCAACCGTTATGCGTGTAAGTGTATCTGGGGTGATGGAGGCTATTGCATCCACAGTTATTCTTATGTGGAGTTGGTCAAGATCACATTCAACGTCTTTCACGTAACCCTACAGAAAGAAATTCAGAGGTTTTTATGTCCAGAGATCGTGGTGCCCAGTTGGTTGATCCATCACATTTGTCCACACTGTTTGGCCCAGGAAGTCACATACGCACTCTAGTGCGATTGTGCGCAATCCCGCTGGAAAATCACATTTGACTGAAGGGTAAAAAGTGCTGGACAGCAAATCTCTTAAGCATGTCCACATAACCGGTCCCTATTATTGTTTGTTTGATGAAGAAAAATGGGTCTGACTATGCTGTCTTTCATCAGCGTGCACCACAGGTACATCTTTTCTCTGTCTCTCATATGTTTGTGAAAATTGTGGATATTTTCCGAACGTCATATACGAATTTTGTGCCGCTCAGCCTTGGCACATGTGTGCTTGTTGCTTTGTCATACGATACGACGTTTCCTAAATAGCTGGGTTTTGTGTCGATCCAATGCAACGTCTCAACAGCAAAGTCGTGACGGAAGTGCGAGTCATTTCGCATCAGTTCTTCTTCTTTTTTTCTTCTTAAGGTGCGTTCTGCTAACGGAGGTTGGTAGTCCACGTAGTTAGCTCTGGACGTGACATTGCAGCAGGGAAGGTACAGGGTGTTTCAAAAATGACCGGTATATTTGAAACGGCAATAAAAACTAAACGAGCAGCGATAGAAATACACCGTTTGTTGCAATATGCTTGGGACAACAGTACATTTTCAGGCGGACAAACTTCCGAAATTACAGTACTTACAATTTTCAACAACAGATGGCGCTGCGGTCTGGGAAACTCTATAGTACGATATTTTCCACATATCCACCATGCGTAGCAATAATATGGCGTAGTCTCTGAATGAAATTACCCGAAACCTTTGACAACGTGTCTGGCGGAATGGCTTCACATGCAGATGAGTTGTACTGCTTCAGCTGTTCAATTGTTTCTGGATTCTGGCGGTACACCTGGTCTTTCACGTGTCCCCACAGAAAGAAGTCACAGGGGTTCATGTCTGGCGAATAGGGAGGCCAATCCACGCCGCCTCCTGTATGTTTCGGATAGCCCAAAGCAATCACACGATCATCGAAATATTCATTCAGGAAATTAAAGACGTCGGCCGTGCGATGTGGCCGGGCACCATCTTGCATAAACCACGAGGTGTTCGCAGTGTCGTCTAAGGCAGTTTGTACCGCCACAAATTCACGAAGAATGTCCAGATAGCGTGATGCAGTAACCGTTTCGGATCTGAAAAATGGGCCAATGATTCCTTTGGAAGAAATGGCGGCCCAGACCAGTACTTTTTGAGGATGCAGGGACGATGGGACTGCAACATGGGGCTTTTCGGTTCCCCATATGCGCCAGTTCTGTTTATTGACGAAGCCGTCCAGGTAAAAATAACCTTCGTCAGTAAACCAAATGCTGCCCACATGCACATCGCCGTCATCAATCCTGTGCACTATATCGTTAGCGAATGTCTCTCGTGCAGCAATGGTAGCGGCGCTGAGGGGTTGCCGCGTTTGAATTTTGTATGGATAGAGGTGTAAACTCTGGCGCATGAGACGATACGTGGACGTTGGCGTCATTTGGACCGCAGCTGCAACACGGCGAACGGAAACCCGAGGCCGCTGTTGGATCACCTGCTGCACTAGCTGCGCGTTGCCCTCTGTGGTTGCCGTACGCGGTCGCCCTACCTTTCCAGCACGTTCATCCGTCACGTTCCCAGTCCATTGAAATTTGTCAAACAGATCCTTTATTGTATCGCTTTTCGGTCCTTTGGTTACATTAAACCTCCATTGAAAACTTCGTCTTGTTGCAACAACACTGTGTTCTAGGCGGTGGAATTCCAACACCAGAAAAATCCTCTGTTCTAAGGAATAAACTATGTTGTCTACAGCACACTTGCACGTTGTGAACAGCACACGCTTACAGCAGAAAGACGACGTACAGAATGGCGCACCCACAGACTGCGTTGTCTTCTATATCTTTCACATCACTTGCAGCGCCATCTGTTGTTGAAAATTGTAACTACTGTAATTTCGAAAGTTTGTCCGCCTGAAAATGTCCCAAGCATATTGCAACAAACGGTGTATTTCTATCGCTGCTCGTTTAGTTTTTATTGCCATTTCAAATATACCAGTCATTTTTGAAGCACCCTGTATCTTGTGGCGTGCAGCTCTACCATATCTGAATATACTTCAGTCATGAAGTACTTCTTCTTCCAACAGACCTTTTCCCTTGTATTTTATCTTCAATGATGACTTATAGTAAATGGTATCTTTTGCCTTTTGTAATGTGACCTAAGTGTTGAGTTTTACTTTCTTTTGTAGTGAGTAATAGTTCTTTTTGATTTTCCCTTTATTGAAGAACTTCTTAGTTTGAAATTTTCAGCACCCAAGGTATGTATAAGAGACAGCGGTATGGATACTGTAGCGGCACTACCGTTTGGGATAGGAAAAGTCAGTTTTTGTGCAATATTTTGGAGTACACAAGTTACAGCCTGTTGACAGTAAGTTACGCTAAAAGTGGATGCGAAGTGGAATGGATTCCACAGGGCTGTAGACCCGCTGAAAACAGTGAACACAGTGGTTTGCATGGCGCAAGTTACAGGTAGAAGGGGCCCACTGGCCTACCTCAGTGTACTTGAGTACTTGACTCGGAGTGGCGCATTAGCAAACATAGGCCCACAGCCATATATAAATAAGTGCTGGTTTTCTAACAAGGCATCCAAGTGTGACAGCTGTCCTGGACGGCAGGGCATGTCACTCCACCGACCACACACAGCAGCAGACAGGGCACTAGCGTTCCAGTCCATGGCAGGTCACTGGTTTGAACCTCTGAGGCCAACGTGGGGCATTTAATTGTGGCAGCTATCCCGGGTGGCGGGGCTGTCACACCACAGGCTACACAGCAGCAGATGGGGCGCCAGCATTCCAGTCTACGGCGGGTTGCTGGTTAGACCCTCTGAGGCCGACACGAGGTCTGTAGACAGCCAGTGACAAGCCACTCCATGGCTCGCTACCACAGGCAGTCATCTGGCTCCCAACATGCACTGGAGACATCCAAGGTGAGGGCCGCAGAATCAGATGCCATATCACGGGCGCTTGTTGTCGCCTGCGATCTGAACCATGACAGCGAAGAAGCGCGCTGTGGGTTTCCTTGCAGCAGGCAGCGCAAAAGTGGCAGAGGTGACAGCTGCTGAGTCAGCTAGTGGCGCATCCTGACCACGATGCAACTCTGCGGCCATACGAGGCCGACACACAGCAGTGCGGGCATGTGTTGCTGAGGCAGCCATTCTGTGCAAAGCCATTTCGCAGTCAGTGAAGTGGTGTCCTCAGCATTGCAGGACCCAGTGACACAGACCAAGGGGAAAGGGGAAGTTGTAAACAATAAATCATTTGGAAAATTCGGACGAGTCGTAATTCGGTGCCTTCTATCTCTTCCCGCTACATTTGGTGTTGCTGTCACATTCGGTGGCAGAAGTTGCTACTACATTTGGTGTCAGAATAGCGGATGTCATCTGTAAAGTACGATGTTTGAGCCCACTGCCTGATTTACAGTCACAAAATGTGGCGAGTGTCGACCAATTTTTCTTTTTGAGTGTTGGACATTTTCTTTCTTTTTTCTTTGTATTTGTAGTATGGCTCCTGGCAGGCCATTGTAGATGTTTTGCGTGGGAATAGTATTTTTTGTTGTCAGAGTAAGTGTTGGTATATTTGAGGCAGTAGGATTTATTATTATTTCTTTTCGTGGACTTTAATTAATTTTGTATCGTTTTGAGTATGATGTTACTATGATGATATTGAGGTGTAGGAAGTTGGGTTATTTTGTACTTAATTGTTTTGTTTCAGGATTAACGGGGAACAAAAGCAGCACAATGGCAGAGTCAGGAATGCGAGGTGTGTCAGAACCAGAAGCAGTACAGATTTGGATGGAAAAGAAAGCACAATTGATAGCAGACAATACACAGTTGAGAAGTGAATTAGCATCATAAGTGAGCAGGAAACCGCATCGGATCAGTCGTTTTTGACTAGGGTGCCGCAGCTGGAGATTGATCCAGCTGCTGTGAGTTTGATTATTCCATTTTCTGGAAAGGCATCTAATGATGTGCATTCGTTTGTAGAGGAGTTGGAAACTTCAGCTGCGATGAATGGTTGGTTGAACGAACAATTGTTACATGTAGCCAAGATTAGCTTAACGGGTGAAACGAAGACATATGTAAGGTGTTCTGAGGTCTTAAGAAAGGCAGGACAGTTTAAGCAATTGATGGAGGGGCTTTTACAAAGGTACAAGAAAGAGAATAGCGCTCGATACTTTAGGGAGAGGTTGAGGCAGGGGGAGACGATGGAGAAATTTGCGGACAGAATAAGAGAAATTAACGAGTACACTTAGGGGTTGGCTCAGAGCGATGAAGTGAATGGTGTTCTGTTGCAGGGGGCCGAGAAAATGGCACTTGATGTATTTTTGAGGGGGTTACCGGCGCATATGTCGCGGAAAAGTGCGTGAAGGGACTCCGAAAGATTTGTATTCGGCCATTCAACTGACAATCCAATGTGAGAAAATAGACATGGCTATGGGGCTACGTGATAGACAAACAGTGTTTACAGCAGGTGTAAAATGATATAAGTGTGGTTGTACAGGACATGAGCAGAGGCAATGTACCCAGTCATCGAGGAATAGAGGCAGGTTTTAAAATCGGCAGTGTGGAGGATGGAGAAGTGGAGTAAGTAGAAGTGGACAATCGTTGATCGGCAGAGGCGGCCAAAGACCCACCTAATGGAGCTCCCGTTCAATTTCAATGCTACAAATACGCATGCAGAGGTAGAATGTTCAATAGTAGGCTCCACAGGAATTAAAAAGTTTAAGATTTTGTGGGACACAGGGGCGCAAGTGTCGGTAGATACTAAGAGTGTAATGGGATGAAGGAAGTTAGACCCACCACGTTATAGGTTGCGTGGAGTGGGGGGATAAGGAGGTCACACCTTTGGGGCAGTGACAGTTGACTTTCGCATAGGGAAAGTCCTATTTGATGCATGCATGGAGGTAGTACCATGGGTAAGCGAGGGCTACGACATGATACTAGTTGCATCAACACCATGACATAATTGACCTTGGACAACGTACTGTGGAACTTGGTGGAATGTTATTTCAGCTGGAGGAAACTGTTGTCGATGCAGAGCTGCTGCGAGAGGCGTTTAACATAACGAACAAAACAACTGAACCGTGTACATTAGCATTATGGCTTAATTTGCATGAGTGTGTGTATGGTGGCACTGGGAAGTCGCTTTCGGTAAGTGTGGAGTCGAGTCTACCTGTGGGTACAGTATGTGTTATTGAACCATTGCAGGGAAATGAAGTTTTGAGTCCATTGGGTTGTTTTGTGAAATGTGGTATTGTATGCGTACAGGAGGGAACAACGGGCGAGTAGTTTCCGTGAACGCGGATAATTTTAGCGCTGTAGATGCGAATTTGAGAAAAGGAGTTTTAGTAGCAAATTTTGATGTGCCAGATGATGAAGACTGGTGTTCGAGAAGTAGAGGAAGTGATTAACCACTAACTGCCGATAGAACTGCATTGCGTGACAAAATTAAGCGTTTGAAAGGAGGAGAAAGAGAGCATATGAAAGAAGTGGGAATTTAAGGATTTGCTTTTTCCGCAAGGGCCGTTGCCCCATTAGTTCAACATAGGATACCAACAGTGAATGAAGTACCTGTTTACCATACAGAATACTGAGGTATTTGAGCCAGTTGTGGAGGATTTCATTGATCAGCAGCTTGCGGATGGTATTATAGAGCATAGTAATAGTTGCTGGGGAGTGGGCATTGTCATTGTGCCTAAAAAAGCTATGGATGGAACTAAGAAATACAGATTCTGTTGTGGGTACCGATACCTCAATAATAAGACAGTAACGGACGCATACTCCATTCCAAATATATCGGAGACTTTGGATCACAGGACAGTGCCAGTACTTTTCTATGATGGATTTGACAAGTGGTTATCATCACTTAGAGGTGGTTCTAGAGGATCGTCCAAAAACTGCTTTCTGTACTCCAGGAGGCCATTATCAGTACATCAGAATGCCATTCGGTTTAAAAAACGCTCCAGTAATGTTTCAGAGGTTGCTAGACAGTGTCTTGAGGGATTTGAAACCATGGGAAGTGTCTTGTCTATTTGGATGACATTATAGTATTTTCAAGAAGTATGGAGCAACATAGACAGCGGTTAAGGGAAGTATTTATGAGGTTAAGAGCAGCTCGTTTAATGTTGAGCCTGAAAAAGTGTCATTTTTCTTTAGAAGAAGTAAAATATTTAGGGTCATATTATCAGTAAGGATGGAGTGCGAACAGATCCAAGATTGGTGCAGGCTGTAACGGATTTTTGGGAACCGAAAACAGTTACGTGAGTGCAGTCATTCATCGGAATTTGCAATTTCTATCGAAAGTTCGTGAAAGGTTTTGCAGATTTAGCACAACCATAGACGCGATTGTTAAGGAAGGGTGTGAAATTTGAGTGGACAGAAGAGTGTCAGAAAGAGTTTGACAAACTGAAGAGAGTGTTAACATCAAGTCCGGTTCTTGTGTTTCCAGATTTTGAAAAGGAGTTTATACTAGCATGTGATGCATCGAATCAAGCATTAGGGTGTGTTCTTAGTCCTATGCGTCTAGGCAGTTGAATGCAGCAGAGAGGAATTACGCAACAGAAATGGAGATGCTTAGCATAATCTATGGAATCACATATTTTAAATGTTTTTTGTATGGGAGAAGATTGTGGGTAGTCACAGATCATGCTGCATTGAAGTGGTTGTTGGGGTTGAAGAATCCGTCCACTAGACTCGATAGATGGGCTGTGAGACTCAGTGGACTACGAGGTGGTGCACAAGCCTGGGAAGAAGCACGGTAATGCGGATGCACTAAGTAGGAATGTGGCTAAAGTAGAAGTCATAGGTTATGACATAGCGGTATGGCAAGAATTACAGGACACTGACAATGATTGCAAATTGTATCAGACACAGCCACAGTTTAATATGTACGACGGTCTTCTGTGCAGGGAAACGAAATTAGGGCCAAGAGTAGTAGAGCCAGCGAAGCTGAGAGATGAGTTTTAAAGGATCACGTGTTATCTGGTCATGGCAGGTGCAGAGCGCCGAATAGGGAAGTGGCGGAGAGGTACTGGTGGAGAGGTAGGAAAGGAGATGTGGATCAGTATGTCCAGAATTGTATACCATGTGCACAGAGAGCAGATCTGAGTCGGAAACAGGTACATCTGCAATGATTAACTCAAGCGACATGCCCATTTCCTTTGTTGGGGACTGATTTCTTAGGACCTTTCAGGCGAACACCATTGGGGAACAGATTCTTTCTGACAATAATAGACCATTTTTCGAGGTATGTGGAGATGGTGGCTATGCCGAATCAACAGGCAGCAATGGTTGTGCAAGGGTTAGTAAACAACTGTATTTTGAAGTTTGTTGTACCGGAGGCAATAATTACTGACCGAGGGACCAACTTCAGGTCGGATTTAATGAAGGAACTGTGTAAATTGTTGAACATAAAGAAGTTGAGAACGAGCACATTGCATCCACAGGCCAACGGAAGGGCAGAACGAATACACAGAACAATCGGGAAGATGCTGAGTTTTTATGTGGATTCTCATCACCATCAGAGGGACGAAAATTTGAAGCATATTGTATGCGCATATAATGCAAAAATTCATACAAATACCGGTTTGTCTCCATATGAGGTAGTGTATGGGCGAAAAAATGCCGTCACCGTTTGATTTAGTGAAGCTACAGAAAGGAAGGACTTGTGAATCTGTACATCAATTCGTGAGAACAATTTGGGATGTTTGTAAACAGGTACAAAAGGTGAATATGAAGGCTCTGGGAAGGCAGGAAGATGGAGTGAAGTGGAAAGGAAGTTTACCGCAGTATGGAGTGGGGCAATGCTGTCCAGTCCCTATAAGCAGAAAGGAAGAAGTTCCTCACAAGGTATCGAGGGCCATACCAAGTTGTTGAAACCACATCCCCTGTTAATGTTAAACTTCAGCTGCCAACTAGAACAACGATAGTACACATTGGGCGGTTATGGCCATTTAAGGGTTGCCCGGATGTGATTCCAGGCGTGTCACAGTATTTGTAGTTTTTTTGTTTTCTTGTTATGTATCATTGGGTTTGTGTAGATTTTATGTATTGTATCTTCATATGTTGTATGTATTTTCGAGTATCGTGAGCCTTCTAGGGACAGCAGCCACTTTGAAGAGGGAGGAAGGGTGATGGTGATCCCTGCCCTCAGGTTATTGAAAGGGGGAGCGTTGGCAGTGATTCATCTCTTCATCATCAGGGTGGACACTTTACGGGTGCATCGCCTGGATGGGGGTGTGCTATACTCAAGGCACGAAGATGTCGTGGTGTTGAGTGACCAGTGGGCATTAAGGTTGGTATGGAACGCATGGGAAATGCTGAATGAAGTAAGGAGGCTTGAGGAAGTGTTCGAAGAGCTTAGGCAATGTGCAGAGGGCAAGGGAATTCTGAAGGAAGTTGCAGGGGAGTATAAGAAACTGCGTGAGACTTATGAGATGCTACAGAAGCAGGTAGGATGGATGGAGGAAGCGGTGCCATGAGTAAGATGGAAACGAGGATGGCTGAATGCAGGGGGGGGGGGGAAGGGGATTTTGAAGACAGTTTTTGGAACCGCAGACGAAATCGATATAAAAGAACTGAACAGCATGGTGGAAGCAGTGAGGCAACTCGCAGAGGAGAGTAGAGCGCTGGAGGCTTGGCATGCAACTCAGATTGGGACACTGGGAGGGGAATTCCTGAATAACACACGGTTGCTCCATGAATTAGCAGGGCAGGTAGTGGAATACACTAAGACGTCGGAAGACGTAATAAATCGCAACCTGGGATCCTTACTGGGGCATCTGGATGTCCTAGATAGCAAGAAGGTGTTAATGAGACTTGTGCAAGAAGTAGCTGACAGTGTGTTGGATGTACACGGAGTTATAACGAATATTCTGGAAGTGCTGCATTACGCATTGCAAAGTCAGATAAGTACTAGTTTGTTACAGCCGAACCAATATTTACGCGGGTTGCACAAGGCGCAGAAGGAACTACCATCAGGTTTATATTTAATAATGGAGCCCAGCGAGGAAACTTTGCCGTTGTTCTACCATTTTGAAACAGTAAGGGTAACAACTGACCGTGCACGAATGTATATTTTGGTCCAATTCCCGGTTATGTGGAAAAAAGCGACGTTTCAGTGTCACACGGTCCATCCATATCCAGTGAAGTGGGGAGTGTTGAGCAGGTTTGTGGAAGTGAAAACTAAGGAGGTATTGCTGATCTCGGCAGTTAACGGCCAGTACGCCTAGATGACAAGGGAGGAATTATGAAGCTGCCATAGAGGCATAGAGCTAGGGGGAAAGGAATAGACTGTCCAAGGGACATCGTAGAGCCGAAATTGAGCTTGCAACAAGTTGGGATTAATTGGATCTTCTCCACCTATGGGAATTTAGTAGTAGTAGCAAGTTGTTTTGAGCAGCGAGTACTTGCAGAAACGAAACGTACAGAGCTTGAGGGGAGCGGAATTTTAATCAATGGAACAGCGTGTAGCATAATAGGACCAACCTTCCACCTGCCAGCGTCAATTTCAGGAGTCATGCAATTGAATATTACACAACCACAGCTGTACTGGCCAGAAGCCACTTTAGAGTTTTTGCCAAGGCTGAATCTGACCTTGTTAAATCAAACTCTGGAGCCAGGTCTGTTAAGATCCGTAAACCAGTTCATTTTAGAGAAAGAGGGGTGCATGTCAGCCGAACAGTTTGTGCAACATGTCGTTCAGTATAGGGAAAGGCGACTGCAAATAACGATCATTTTGAGCACCTCTGTGCCAAATGTCTTCGCAGCCTTAACTTTGTTCTATGTTGTTTTCATTCTGATCAGGTGGAGAGCCAATTCCAAGAGGGAACCAAGGGTAGTCCAAGTCCCAGTGGATTGGATACCAAGAGCGTGAGACGAGTAGGTAAGGGGTTGACGGAGCAGTGGCCGTCCAGTAAGGAATTTTTATGCTTTTGTTTCACGTGATGTGTTTCAAGGGGCACTAGACCACATTTAAGTTTTCTAAAAGTAAGGAAATATGCCATAGGCGCCGCCCCAAACAAGTTATTAGCTAGTTAAAGGTCGACCCATGGACCAGGTCATTCTGAAGGGGGGAATAATGTATCAGCACTACCGTTTGGGATAGGAAAAGTCAGTTTTGGTGCAGGCCTGTTGACAGTAAGTCACGCTACCAGCGATTCCGAAGTATAATGGAGACCACAGGGCCGTAGACCTGCTGAAAAGAGTGAACACAGTGGTTTGCATGGCGCAAGTTACAGCCAGAAGGGGCCCACTGGCCTACCTAGGTGTTATGAGTACATGACTCAGAGTGGTGCATTAGCAAAACAGAGGTGCACAGCCATGTATAAATAGGTACTGGTATTCTAACAAGGCATTCAAGTGTGACAGCTCTCCTGGACAGTGGGGCGTGTCACATCACCTGCTAAATGCAGCAGCAGATGGGGCCCCAGTGTTCCAGTCCACGGTGGGTCGCTGGTTCGAACCTCTGAAGCCAACACGGGGTCTGTAGCCAGGCAGCGATGGACCACTCCATGGGTCGCTACTGTGGGCAGTTGTCTTGGCTATCAACATGCATCGGAGACATCCAGGGCGAGGGCTGCAGATTCAGATGCCAGATCATGGGCGCTTGTTGTCACCCACGATCCGAACCATGATGGTGAAGAAGTGCGCCATGGATCACCTCGCAGCAGGCGGTGCAGAGGCGGCAGAGGCATAGGCTGCTGAGTCGGCTACTGGAGTGTTCTGATGAAGATGCAACTCCGTGACTGTACGAGGCTGACACACAGCAGTGCATCACGGGTCGCTGAGGCAGCCATTCTGCACCAAGCTATTTTACAGTCAGCAAAGTGGTGTCCTCAGCACTGCGGGACCTTAAGACGCAGACAGAGGGTAATGCGGCACTGTGGTTGGAAACAATAAATCACTTGGAAAACTCAGATGAGTCTTAATACGGTGCCTTCTACCTCTTCCTGCTACATTTGGTGGCAGAAGTTGCTACTACAATACATTTCAAGAACATCAGTTCTTTTCTCTTGATATTGGTCAAGAGTCCAGCTTTCACATCCATAGAGAAAAGTGGGGAACACGTGGAACCCCATGCTAAAAGATTGATTCTAAATCTGATCTCACTGCTCATACATAACAGTGTACAAGTATTTCAATGTCTGCACAGTTTAAATTTTTTGTGTGTCCAAGCGAAATCGTTTATGCAGAATCTCGTGAACTGTTATTTACGCAGAATCTTGTTAAACAACCTGTTAAACAAGGGATGTTTAACTCTCTTGATGCTCGGCGATCTAACTTTGATGGACTTCCTTACATGATCTCGTTTCCTGTATCATTTCAAGAAATGTGCGTTTTCTGCTAGAAAATTACTCTTTACACTCCCAGTAGCTACAAACATGTCATACGAAGTCTACATCGTCTGAACGTCTAGTGGCTTCCTTTGAATTTCAGGTAGAAATTTCTTTGAATAGCGATGGGTATTTTCGTTTCCACGCCGTTCCACGTCATAGCGACTGGGACAACCATCACCACCAAGTCGTGTCAACTCTAAGGAGACGCCGGAGCCACACATCTCAAAAATTAGATTCCTCCAGGCCTGAAAAACGTCCGTCAATTTCGGCTGTCAGTTCTTTGTTTGAAGAAGTGAGGAAAATTTTGGAGGAGACGGAGATGTGTTGGAGCCAAATCAAGCGAATAAGCATGTGTTTCTCCTTGGTAATGACACTTGCGTGTGTAAGCGCAATATCTTGATAGAAGATGACTTTTGCCATACCAAACATGTCCTCCCTTCGTTTATGTTTTACTGTAGTTGGTTTCGAAAGTTAGCGTTGTACTGCTCCGTAATCATCTGACCAGTGAGAAGGTAATCTGTCAGAAGAATCTCTTTGGTATCCCAGAATAGTGACGCCATGACCTTTCCAGCTGAACGTATTGCATTTTCTTCCTTTGGTGGTGGTGGTGAATCAATATGTTTCCTCAGTTTTGGCTGTTATTTTGTCTCTGGTGTATAGTTGTGGATCCAAGTTTAATCTGTGGCCAAAACCTGTCGAAAAATTACTTGTTGGTTGCTCCGTGAGCAGGTCAAACATTGTTGAGACTTTTGCATTCTTATGCATTTCTGATCATTTGTTAACAGTAGCGGCACACATCTAGCAGACAATTTTCTCGTATTCAAATCTATCATTAAAACGCGATATGACCGTTGACAAGACATCCATACAGTTTTAACAATTTCCCATTCTCTCAGTCGGTGAGCATTCTATGCACTTTTGAAATAATTTCTTGGGTGGCTACTACGCTGATCAGCATCCAAGCTCTTCCGACCAAATTTAAACTAGTTCATCCATTTGGAAACAGTCGAATATGAAGGAGCAGAGCCCTAAGAGTGTTCTGAAAATTGGCATGAATTTCCTTCGTTTTAATACCAATCTTTATCAGTTCTCGAATCACGATTTATCCCAACACAGATCATTACAAGGGAGCAACAACGGAGAGACGTCTGCACGAGAGATATGTACCTAGGGCACTGATATGTTAAGTTTGACTCGTAAACAATGACCTGTCATTACGGTGGAATCTCGTTAAGTTAACCCTGATATCTGGCGGTGATTTTGCGAACATTTCGTACTGCATTTGTAGCTTATTTACTTCAAGTTACTGTTGTTACTGGTCATTATAAGTTGTTTTCGAAAAATACGTAATTGCAGGTCGCGTATTATGAAAAATAAAGTAACGAGTGCAGCATGAACATTACTTTAGAGGGAGGATAAATATCTCTTACGCTGGAAAACATTTGTTTAACTCTGCATTGATGACCGTTTTATCTGCTTTTAGGTAGCCAAGCATATCGTAAAATGAGGATCAAACTGTGAGTGGACCTTACGTCAGGTAACATATATAAGATGTTGGCAGATTTTCAGAACTCGTCAATTTTTCCTTTTTAACAGAAATGGAAGGAGAAGTCCCATTCCTTCAACTGATTATTCCCCGATGAGAAGTGAACAATTAATTCAAAATTTGCTCCAACAGATGAGCAGTTCATGAACCATCTGGCAACTTGTGACGTCACTAGTGACGTGACCAGTGGTGCTATGAATTTTCGTCGGTTAATAGCAACCTAGTAACTTCGCAATCTCAGTCCGGAGAAATTTTAGCAACTATAACTGAATTTGACAGTTACGTCAGGTTCCAGTAGCCAACCTTTATATTCACCTGCAGTAGTTCATGAATTGTCTGGCAACATTGGTTTCCAGAGTTTTCTACAAGATGATAATGCAGCTGTGGGTCAGATTCTAGTGACCTGAAGAATGAGACGTAGCAGTTTATTTATCTGTACATATTTTCAGTCATCAGCCTTCTGACTGATGTGATGCCACCCACTGAGAATTCCTCTGATATGCCAACTTCTTCATTTCAGAGCAGCACATACAGACAGCGTCCTCTGTTATTACAAAAAATGTATTCGCATTTGCGAGTGCGGACAACCGCCAGCTCTATAATGGATAGACGTCAATGAAAATTCATGTGGGATCGGCATCGAACCCGGATTTCCTGCTTATCGTCATGCTTATGGCCCTACCATTTGGCTATCCGAGCATGACTTACGGCTAGACGAAAACTTCCATATTTCGTCAACCACGTGCCTACAACCTGTACTCGTACATCCATTATGTATATTCCTACACAGGGGAGACACTTTACTTGAAAGTCGCTTGCTCGACACACATGCATGTCCGAAGGGACTTTGCGTCGTAACTCGGAATAACATAGACACTCCAATATCGTATTTAACCGCCGATGCCGTAGAAGTGACTTTCAAGAAAAATGTGTCACCTGTACAGAAACGTACATAATGGGTGCGCGAGTACCGGTTGTGGGCACATGGCTCACAACATATGGAAGTTTGCGTCGCGCCGTGAGTTGTGCTTGGACAGCCAAATGGTAAGGCGACTACTCGAGATGAGCAGGAAATCAGGTTTCGAGTCCCGGTTCACTGGGTCTATTCAGATAGTTGTCCATATTCTCAAATATGAATACATTTCTGGTATTTCATAATGGCTGTAGTCACCACAGTGCCTGAAGGAACTTGGCATCGTAAATCAGAATAAGACAGGCACTGCAATATCATTGTTGTTGTTGTGGTCTTCAGTCCTGAGACTGGTTTGATGCAGCTCTCCATGCTGCTCTATCCTGTGCAAGCTTCTTCATCTCCCAGTACCTACTGCAACCTATATCATTCTGAATCTGCTTGGTGTATTCATCTCCTGGTCTCACTCTACGATTTTTACCCTCCACGCTGCCGTCCAAAACTAAATTGGTGATCCCTTGATGCCCCAGAACATTTCCTACCAATCCTATTCAATACCTCCTCATTAGTTATGTGATCTACCCATCTAATCTTCAGCATTCTTCTGAAGCACCACATTTATCTTCTTGTCCAAACTATTTATCGTCCATGTTTCACTTCCATACATGGCTACACTCCATAAAAATACTTTCAGAAACGACTTCCTGACACTTAAATCTATATTCCATGTTAACAAATTTCTCTTATTCAGAAACGCTTTCCTAGCCATTGCCAGTCTACATTTTATGTCCTCTCTACTTCTACCATCATCAGTTATTTATCTCCCCAAATAGCAAAACTCATTTACTACTTTAAGTGCCTCATTTCCTAATCTAATTCCTGCAGCATCACCCGACTTAATTCGACTACATTCCATTATCCTCGTTTTGATTTTGTTGATGTTCATTTTACATCCTCCTTTCAAGACACTATCCATTCCGTTCAACCGCTCTTCCAAATGCTTTGCTGTCTCTGACAGAATTACAATGTCATCGGCGAACCTCAAAGTTTTAATTTCTTCTCCATGGATTTTAATACCTCCTCCGAATTTTTCTTTTGTTTCCTTGACTGCTTGCTCAATATACAGATTGAATAACATCGGGGAGAGGCTACAACTCTGTCTCACTCCCTTCCCAACCACTGCTTCCCTTTCATGTCCCTCGACTCTTATAACTGCCATCTGGTTTCTGTACAAATTGTAAATAGCCTTTCGCTCCCTGTATTTTACCCCTGCCACCTTTACAATTTGAAAGTGAGTATTCCAGTCAACATTGTCAAAAGCTTTATCTAAGTCTACAAATGCTAGAAACGTAGGTTTGCCATTCCTTAATCTAGTTCTAGTTCTAATCTATTTTTTTAGATAAGTCATTGGGACAGTATTGCCTCACGTGTTCCAATATTTCTACGGAAATCAAACTGATCTTCCCTGAGGTCGGCTTCTATTAGTTTTTCTATTCGTCTGTAAAGAATTTATGTTGGTATTTTGCAGCCGTGGCTTATTAAACTGATAGTTCGGTAATTTCCACACCTGTCAACACCTGCTTTCTTTGGGATTGGAATTATTATATGTGGTGTCACCGCCAGACACCACTCTTGCTAGGTGGTAGCTTAAATCGGCCGCGGTCCATTAGTACATGTCGGACCCGCGTGTCGCCACTGTCAGGATCGCAGACCGAGCGCCACCACAACGCAGGTCTCGAGATACGTACTAGCACTCGCCCCAGTTGTACGACGACTTTGCTAGCGACTACACTGACGAAGCCTTTCTCTCATTTGCCGAGAGACAGAATAGCCTTCAGCTAAGTCCATGGCTACGATCTAGCAAGGCGCCATTAGTTACTTCATGAATCTAAAGAGTCTCACTTGTATCATCAAGAATGCTGTATACCAAAGGACGATATAAAAGTTAAGTGTTCTAGTAGCTACGTTCTTTTCTTTATCACATTCATCACGTATCCTGTTCCAGACTTCGCGCCAGTCGGCGTGTGTGTACGTGTG
Organism: Schistocerca nitens; assembly: GCF_023898315.1. Lineage (NCBI taxonomy): Eukaryota > Metazoa > Arthropoda > Insecta > Orthoptera > Acrididae > Schistocerca > Schistocerca nitens. The sequence continues at coordinate 395,491,922 of NC_064620.1, forward strand.
CCCTTTCGGCTACCCGTCTCTGTGGACTGGCTGCCTTGTCAGTCCACTACATTATACTCTTCTTGAAGTCTGAGGGTATTTCGCCCGTCTCATACATCTTGCTCACCAGATGGTAGAGTTTTGTCAGGACTGGCTCTGCCAAGGCTGTCAGTAGTTCTAGTGGAATGTTGTCTACTGCCGGGGCCTTGTTTCGACTCAGGTCTTTCAGTGCTCTGTCAAACTCTTCACACAGTATCATATCTCCCATTTCATCTTCTACATCCTCTTCCATTTTCATAATGTTGTCCTCAAGTACATCGCCCCTGTATAGACATTCTATATACTGCTTCCACCTTTCTGCTTTCCCTTCGTTACTTAGAACTGGGTTTCCATCTGAGCTCTTGATATTCATGCAAGTGGTTCTCTTTTCTCCAACGGTCACTTTAATTTTCCTGTAGGCAGTATTTATCTTAGGCCTAGTGATATAAGCCTCTACATTAGAAGCGGACAGCGTGTGCCCGAGTCAAAGGGGGAATGACCCCGTGTTCGGCTTAAAAGCAAATTCCACTTCATTGTGTGGGAGCGCCCAACCTAAGCATTCTTTACAAATATAGCACGCAGTTTCAGAGATTTTCACAGGGAGACAGCACACGCCAAACGCCGATGCTACAGATTTCCGGATTGGTCGCCTTAAACGAGACGTCATTCTCCCATTTTAGAAGAGCATTGCTGATTGGCAGACGATATTTCTGACGCCTTGAGCTGAAGGAGTAATGGAAGAGACCGAAAGATATACGCCTTCACGTCTGGCGTGGAGAGGGGCCGTTCCGTTGTCGCTCTTGGAGCGAGAACACATAACGAGAGCGTGTGCGCTCGTACGTGTACTCAAAGAGCGAGGTACAAGTCTCTCCTCATTACTTCACTGGGAGAGCACCTCTGTCGAGAGCGAATCGAAGTGCGACTCTATATTCAGTTCTTGTGATTAAGCGTTGTTCACTGTGTTGGCCGCCACACTTACTGTGCGGTGTGAACGGACAGAGTTGAAGTTAAACGCCTGCGAGCGAATTTTTGAGTCACATCGCGGTGGACTGGTTATCTGACCAGTGTACCACACCAATAGTTAGACTAGGGGCGAATAGGAGTCCTCGACTTCATCAAGGTGTAGGGAGAGTTTCATTGGCAAAGGTCAATCCAGATAGAACGAGAGTTACCCTATTTGTCAGCAGCGAGCGGCGCAGACAGCAGTCATCGCAGCTTACAGGATTGTGCGCTACAGCTCTTGCGAGCCCCATATTTCCTCCACAACAGTACACTTCACTGAATTTCACATGTGACAGCCTCGACCGTACCTAGCAACATTCTAACGGATAATTATTCAAGTTGAGTGGGCGTAGCTCTCAGCCATTCTGCCAAGTTAATAACAATCTTAAACTTTGTATAGAAATTTTATTAGCGAATCCTATCCTTAAGAGCTAACTTCACATTCCGAAAAGAACCCGGAAATAACGTGTTAAGTTCATAACTAAAAGTGCCATTGTGATTTCTCAGAATTTTTGCAAAAATAAATAATAATTTTCGTGAGTTTCATGTTTTTCTTACACTAACTAGCACTACTCCAGTACCCAAGTATCCCACTAGTTATGGAAGAAATTTTGTGAATTTTTGTGTCATTTCCTTACAGCGGACAACTCCAGAAGATATTTATTGCTGGAAGTTTCTCAGGCATTTCTCTTTAGAACGAAAGGAGCGTCTTTCTGACTTCTGTAGTAGTGTGGGGGGTAGAAATTGCATCTTACAGGAGCCACAGGGTAAATGGTACATCTCAGATTAATCCGTTGCGCAGAATGAAAGAATAGCACCCACACGCTCACAAAATCATTGCACTTCTTTCAATTTTTTACCAACGCTGTAGTTACTATGCACTCTCAAATAACTATAAAGAGGTTTAGGACATCTGGGAATCTTAGGGCCATTTTGCACTTCCTGTCGATCTCATTTTTGAGACGTTTGTATTCCCTTTTGCCTGCTTCATTTACTGCATTTTTATATTTTCTCCTTTCATCAATTAAATTCAATATTTCTTCTGTTACACAAGGATTTCTACTAGCCCTCGTCTTTTTACCTACTGTATCCTCTGCTGCCTTCACTACTTCATTCCTCAAAGCTACCCATTCTTCTTCTACTGTATTTCTTTCCCCCATTCGTGACAATTGTTCCCTTATGCTCTCCCTCAAACTCTGTAAAACCTCTGGTTTAGTCAGTTTATCCAGGTCCCATCTCCTTATTTCCCCACCTTTTTGCAGTTTCTTCAGGTTTCATTTATAGTTCATAACCAATAGATTGTGGTCAGAGTCCACATCTGCCCCTGGAAATGTCTTACAATTTAAAACCTGGGTCCTAAATCTCTGTCTTACCATTATATAATCTATCTGAAACCTTCAGCATCTCCAGGCTTCTTCCATGTATACAACCTTCTTTTATGATTCTTGAACCAAGTGTTAGCTATGATTAAGTCATCTTCTGTGCAAAATTCTACCAGGCGGCTTCCTCTTTCATTTCTTACCCCCAATCCATATTCACCTACTACGTTTCCTTCTCTCCCTTTTCCTACTACCAAACTCCAGTCACCCATGACTATTAAATTTTCGTCTCCCTTCACTATCTGAATAATTTCTTTTATTTCATCATACATTTCTTTTTTCGTCACCTGCAGAGCTAGTTGGCATATAAACTTGTACTACTGTAGTAGGCATCGGCTTCGTGTCTATCTTGGCCACAATAATGCGTTCAGTATGCTGTTTGTAGTAGCTTACGCGCATTCCTATTTTTTTATTCATTATTAAACCTACTCCTGCATTACCCCTATTTGATTTTGTTTTTATAACCCTGTATTCCCCTGACCAAAAGTCTTGGTCCTCCTGCCACCGAACTTCGCTAATTCCCACTATATCTAATTTTCACCTATCGATTTCCCTTTTTAAATTTTCTAACCTACCTGCCCGGTTAAGGGATCTGACATTCCACGCTACGATCCGTAGAGCCGGCCGAAGTGGCCGTGCGGTTAAAGGCGCTGCAGTCTGGAACCGCAAGACCGCTACGGTCGCAGGTTCGAATCCTGCCTCGGGCATGGATGTTTGTGATGTTCTTAGGTTAGTTAGGTTTAACTAGTTCTAAGTTCTAGGGGACTAATGACCTCAGCGGTTGAGTCCCATAGTGCTCAGAGCCATTTGAACCATTTTGATCCGTAGAACGCCAGTTTTCTTTCTCCTGATAACAACGTCCTCTTCAATAGTCCCCGCCCGGAGTTCCGAATGGGGGATTATTTCACCTCCGGAATATCTTACCCAAGAGGACGCCATCATCATTTAACCATACAGTATATCTGCATACCCTCGGGGTAATTTACGGCCATAGTTTCCCCTTGCTTTCAACCGTTCGCAGTACGTGCATGGCAAGGCCGTTTTCATTAGTGTTATAAGGCCAGATCAACCAATCATCCAGCTATTGCCCTAAACCACACGTGTATCTGGCCTCATCTACATACCCTCGGGGTAATTTACGGCCATAGTTTCCCCTTGCTTTCAACCGTTCGCAGTACGTACATAGCAAGGCCATTTTCATAAGTGTTACATGGCCAGTACAGCCAATCATCCAACTGTAGCCCTAAACCACACGTGTATCTGGCCTCTTTCAACCGTTCGCAGTACGTCTATAGCAAGGCCAGTTACATAAGTGTTACAAGGCCAGTACAGCCAATCATCCAACTGGAGCCCTAAACCACACGTGTATCTGATCTCTGAGGAGATACCCGCCATCGAGGTTGCACCTGTGGTGCGTAAGTGGTGTATATATGGATCAAAGACTTATTACGACTGCGAGATAAAGAGAGAATATCTCTAAGTAGGGCTTTAAAAGTTGTGAATATGACGTGGGCATTACGTATGCTATCAACTTACTTGAAGAAATGTATGATGAGATGAAAGAAATTATTCAGATAGTGAAGGGAGACGAAAATTTAATAGTGATGGGTGACTGGAATTCGATAGTAGGAATAGAAAGAGAAGGAAACGTAGTAGGTGAATATGGATTGGGGCCAAGAAATGAAAGAGGAAACCGCCTGGTAGAATTTTGCGCAGAGCGTAACTTAAGCATAGCTAACACTTGGTTCAAGAATCATAAAAGAAGGTTGTATACATGGAAGAAGCCTGGAGATGCTGAAGGTTTCAGATAGATTATATAATGGTAAGACAGAGATTTAGGACCCAGGTTTTAAATTGTAAGACATTTCCAGGGGCAGATGTGGACTCTGACCACAATCTATTGGTTATGAACTATAAATGAAACCTGAAGAAACTGCAAAAAGGTGGGGAAATAAGGAGATGGGACCTGGATAAACTGACTAAACCAGAGGTTTTACAGAGTTTGAGGGAGAGCATAAGGGAACAATTGACAGGAGTGGGGGAAAGAAATACAGTAGAAGAAGAGTGGGTAGCTTTGAGGGACGAAGTAGTGAAGGCAGCAAAGGATACAGTAGGTAAAAAGACGAGGGCTAGTAGAAATCCTTGTGTAACAGAAGAAATATTGAATTTAATTGATGAAAGGAGAAAATATAAAAATGCAGTAAATGAAGCAGGCAATGCAAAATGGCTAGAGGACAAATGTAAGGATGTAGAGGCTTATCTCACTAGGCCTAAGATAGACACTGCCTACAGGAAAATTAAAGTGACCTTTGGAGAGAAGAGAACCACTTCCATGAATATCAAGAGCTCAGATGGAAACCCAGTTCTAAGTAAAGAAGGGAAAGCAGAAAGGTGGAAGCAGTATATAGAGTGTCTATACAGGGGCGACGTACTTGAGGGCAACATTATGGAAATGGAAGAGGATGTAAAAGATGAAGTGGGAGATAGGATACTGCGTGAAGAGTTTGACAGAGCACTGAAAGACCTGAGTCGAAACAAGGCCCCGGGAGTAGACAACATTCCATTAGAACTACTGATGGCCTTGGGAGAGCCAGTCCTGACAAAACTCTACCATCTGGTGAGCAAGACGTATGAGACAGGCGAATTACCCTCAGACTTCAAGAAGAGTATAATAATTCGAATCCCAAAGAAAGCAGGTGTTGACAGGTGTGAAAATTACCGAACTATCACTTTAATAAATCATGGCTGCAAAATACTAACGAGAATGCCTTACAGACGAATGGAAAAACTGGTAGAAGCCGACCTCGGGGAAGATCAGTTTTGATTCCGTAGAAATGTTGGAACACGTGAGGCAATACTGACCCTACGGCTTATCTTAGAAGCTAGATTAAGTAAAGGCAAACCTACGTCTCTAGAATTTGTAGACTTAGAGATTGACTTTGACAATGTTGACTGGAATACTCTTTCAAATTCTGAATGTGGCAGGGGTAAAATACAGGGAGCGAAAGGCTATTTACAATTTGTACAGAAACCAGACGGCAGTTATAAGAGTCGAGGGACATGAAAGAGAAGTAGTGGTTGGGAAGGGAGTGAGGCAGGGGTGTAGCCTCTCCCCGATGCTATTCAATCTGTATATTGAGCAAGCAGTAAAGGAAACAAAAGAAAAATTCGTAGTAGGTATTAAAATCCATGGAGAAGAAATAAAAACTTTAAGGTTCGCCGATGACACTGTAATTCTGTCAGAGACAGCAAAGGACTTGGAAGAGCAGTTGAACGGAATGGACAGTGTCTTGAAAGGAGGTTATAAGATGAACATCAACAAAAGTAAAACGAGGATAATGGAATGTAGTCAAATTAAATCGGGTGATGCTGAGGGAATTAGATTAGGACATGAGACACTTAAAATAGTAAATGAGTTTTGCTATTTGGGGAGAAAAATAACTGATGATGGTCGAAGTAGAGAGGATATAAAATGTAGACTGTCAATGGCAAGGAAAGCGTTTCTGAAGAAGAGAAATTTGTTAACATCGAGTATAGATTTAAGTGTGAAGGTATTTGTATGGAGTGTAGCCATGTATGGAAGTGAAACATGGACGATAAATAGTTTGGACAGGAAGAGAATAGAAGGTTTTGAAATATGGTACTACTGAATAATGCTGACGATGAGATGGGTGGATCACATAACTAATGAATAGGTATTGAATAGAATTGTGGAGAAGAGGAATTTGTGGTTCAACTTGACTAAAAGAAGGGATCGGTTGCTAGGACATGTTCTGAGGCATCAAGGGATCACCAATTTAGTATTGGAGGGCAGTGTGGAGGGTAAAAATCGGAGACCAAGAGATGAATACACTAAGTACATTCAGAAGGATGTAGGCTGCAGTACGTACTGGGAGATGAAGCAGTTCGCACAGGATAGCGTAGCATGGAGAGCTGCATCAAACCAGTATCAGGACTGAAGCCCACGACAACAACAACAACAACAGCGGTACTCCAAAGGCTCATCGTGGTAGCAACAAACTTCGAATGCCATTTAGATTTGCTTGTTGTACAATATCTTTTAATGTCAATTAGATTTGGTTGCTACCAATTAAAAAAGAGATTATACAATATTATTTATTTATTAAGAATGAATAACTGTTAATTGTGTTCATTTGCAAACAGATCAAAATTTGGTACAGTAACTGATTTTACAAAATTTCTATGGTGGACAGGCTTTTATCTCACTCTACCACACAACCATCGAAGATCACAATAAATTCTGGTCTACCCATTAGGGAGCTGTATCCCAAAGGTAAACCATGGAAAACCCCAGAATATAGACACTAACCTTGACCTATTCGCGATATATAGATAAGATGAATATTAAAATTTTAAAAGTTACGCACAGACAAGAGAAAACTAAATAGAACGCAAAAATCACCTTGGATATCGTAAAACGTTAACTAAGTTCGTTTGGTAAAGAGTTTGAATGTTCAGATTACTAACTGGCCATAAACTACAATTTGTGTGTTTAAAAGAGTTCAGTGAACAAATACAAAATAACGATCGGTTAGCTTGAAGAGACGGATTCGACGAAGGTTGATGTAGCTCTATGGATGTGGTTGTCAGATAGATGGATGATTGCTGGAGGCTAACTGGAACTGTTGGAGGTTTATGTAACACGAATCTTATGGGAACCAGAACCACGTTGTAGGAAAGTGGGATGATTTTGAACCTCAAGCACCAGACAGGATCAATAGGATACGAAATAATTTCAAACATTGGATCAGGCCGAGATATTAATCTTAGACGCTACAAAAGAACTAGTTAGTAGCACATTTCTTCATTGGATCCTTCATGAATTCAGTAGATTTGGAAGAGGTATGATCCACTGCAATATCCACATTATAGCAATCGATTTTATCTATTTTTAAATAATTCTTTTCAAAGTACATCACTGCTCATGACGATTTCATTATTTTTGGGTGTTCTTGGACTATATGAAGTTGGCAGGTCATCCAATACTTTTTTAACTTATGCCACGTAACTTGATATACACGCCTTTTTTGTTATGAACCGATATTCAAGAAAGATCGTCTTTCATTTTAGGAATCCATTTCTCCGTGCATCGTTATCATATATCATCCTTCACAGTAAGACAAGACAATTTTCTGTATATCCAAAGTAAATATCCAACATAGGAAATGCTTTCGACAAAGACTATAAGTCACCTTCCCTTCCCACATTTGTATCGTGTCATCATACATTGTTCTCTTAAATTCTTAAGCCTTCTCAATTTCTTTTCAGAAAGTGTCCGAATCTGAATTCAATTTAGGGCAGATAGAGAAATTAATTCCTCTTCCATTCATGGTCATTTGCAATCAAATAAATCACAGAAACATGCATAGAGGATTACGTCTTACTGACAGTAAATTTCTTTGGATCAGGAACCATCAAACTAGTACCAATCTACTCATTACATAGTAACCAACTTGCAACTACACTAAGCTGCAAGTATGTAGCGAAGTTTAATTGTTCATTATAGATGATTCCTGAAAGTCCCTAAAATGTTACCATAATTATAAATCAGAATCCCTCCTTCATGCAAGTTCAGTTAATTCAGGTACATTTCCTCTCACACAACAGAGTAACTTACAGTGCATGAACCTGAGTGGATGAAACTCAGACACATCCTAAATAAAAACTTAAATAATTAAAACTGAAGATCACACAGGTTTACAAACATATATACACTCTTCCTAAAAATAATTAACATGGTCATCAATAAAAAAATTAATTAGTCAATTGCTTGATAAACACTATCATTATTTATCTAAAACACACAGTATGCGTTGCATAGTCTCTTATTAGTAACTCTGATCTCACTATGAGTGTATCATAGTCCAATACCAAACGCAATTACAATAAATTTACTCATAGTCCATCACTCTTCATTGTGAAATTCCTAATCATTATGAATTTAATCATCATAGCCCTTTTCATACGGTTCATCACTTCAAATGATGTTTCTTAATATCCTGATGGGGATTCAGTTCTCTGATTAGTAAACTTTCTGGATACGCCATTAATTACGTACTGAGGTTTGGAATCTTCACAATTGCGACCGGTACAGTGTATAATAATTACCACTTCATATTCATTTTGCAAAGTAATGAGGATCACTGATGTGCTCGCAACAATACCTTTTCGCCAATCCTGAATGTCGGCATCCGTTTGAGTTTGCTGTCATAATCCTTTTTTCTGATCCTGGCCTTGTCGGTGTGATTTCTCTTCCAAAAGTATGTCAGTATCTTCTGCCTTCGGAATTTTATTTACCCATTCATTTCTTTCCTTTTCTCTAAACATTAATGCAGCAGGTGTGAATTTGGTTGAGGAATGAAGCAAGTTGCTCATAATTTCCTCAAATTCCTGTAGATATTCTACTCATGCAGTCTGCCTGGCGTGACAATAAGTTCTCATGAACCTATTTAATTCACAGAATACACGTCAATTTTCTTGGCTTCTGGATGATAGCTTGAAGTCAGTACCTGTTTTCCCCCCGTTTTGTTAAAGTTCTTCTCCACTTGTAACAAGTAAAAGTTGTAGCAGTATCTGACACAAGCGCTTCAAGCTTTCCAACCTTCGGAACCTAGTCGTTAACTAATCTGTTTATGATTGGGTGACTTGTGGCCGTCTTAAACACAGAAAGATTTACATCCTTTGAAATAACGTCTAAGAATTCCACTATGTATTTAACCCCTCCTCTTGACTACGGTAATGGACCACAAACATTCACTGATAGTGATGCAAGAGGCTTTTAAGGAAGAATAGAAAGGAGCATGCCCCTTCGTCCTCGACCGTCGGGCTTCACTTTCTGACACAGTACACAATCCTTCACTTCACGTAGCACTTTTCTGTGGAGGTTGGGAAATAACAGTAGATATTTAGCTTTGAGGTACATTTGAGTACACCAAAGTGTCCCCATGCATGATGGGTATACCAGATTATCTTTGTTTCATACTCCTCTGGTATACATGCAAACCAGATTTTCGAGTGTTCACTTCTTCTATGGAATAAGACATTTTTCACCAGTTTGTAAAGCTGGTTAATTCTCGGTTGATTTTGTTGCCCTACTTTTTGTCGAATCTGAAATAAAGTAACGAGTATGGCATGAACATTACAGCGGAGAGATGATCAATATCCCCTACAATGTAAAACATTTGTTCAGCTCTGCGTTGATGCACGTTTTATCTGCTTTTAAGTTGCCAACTACGTCGCTAAATGAGGATGAAATAGTGTGCAATATAGGCCTCACATCAGAGAAGTGACATGTATAAGATGTTTATGAATTTTCAAAACTTTTCAGTTTTTCCTTTTTAATAGAAATGCACTCCTTCAGCTGATTATTTCCCGATGAGAAGTGAGCAATTAATTCAAAATTTGATCAAACAGCTGAGCAGTTGGTGAACCATCTGGCAACCTGTGACGCCACTAGTGACGTAATTAGTGGCGCTGTTAACTTTCGTCGGTTAATAGCAGCCCAATAACTTCACAAGGACAGTTCCGAGAAATTTTAGCAGCTATAACCGCATTTGACAGTTATATCAGTTTCGGGTAGCCAGGCTTTATATTCACCTGCAGTAGTTCATGAACTGTCTGCCAACACTGGTTTCTATAAGGTGATAAGACAGCTGTAGGTCAGATTCCGGTGAGCTGAAGAGTAATGCCCTCTGTAGACATAGCATTTCATTTAATTGTTTATATTTTCAGTCATCAGTCTTCTGACTATGTGATGCTACCAACTGGGAAAACTGGGAATTCCTCTATTGTTACAAGAAATGTATTCGGATTTGTCAATATTGACAACCATCAACTGTGTAATGGATAGAAGACAATGAAAGTATGTGTGGGATGAGACTCGAACCCGGATTTCCTGCTTATCGCCTGTGGTCGCCTTGGCTATCCAAGCGTGACTCACGGCCAGACCCAAACGTCCGAATTTCGTCAATCACGTGCCTACAACCTGTACTCGTACATCCATTATGTATATTCTCGCACAAGGGAGATATTTTACTTGAAAGTCGCTTGCTCGACACACATGCATGACCTACGAAGTTTACATCGTAATTAGGAATAACACAGGCACTGCAATATCGTATTTATCCGCTGACACTGTGCAAGCAACTCGTGTGTCTACCTGTTTAAGACTTACTATATCTTTACACAACTTTAAATATACTCTCGATGAATTTGGTGTTCGATAAGTAACAGCGGGACTCGCATGATTGTTCGTCACCCCATAGTTCCAGCGTCAAACCTTCTGATGCAATGATAAGTCATCAGCAACAATATTATCGTGGCAGGTTATGTGAAGTATCCGAAAGTTATATTCATGCAGAGTAAGTCTTCACCGGGCTAACCTTGCATGCAGCAGTTTACAAGATTTGCAGGAAACTCAGAGACTGATACCGACAATAAACGACCGTTCTTGAATCCGTATCGGTAATAATGATATATAATAATGAAATCCAGATGTTCAGATGGCAGAAAAGCGGAGGTCGGTACAGCTCCATGATCAACAACTAAGGGGTCGGGACAGACAGCTTGTGCCTGTTGACGGTCATCGTTCATTTGTATTGCCTCCGGCAGGAGTGTAGGATGGACAGGCAAGACGTTCATCTCGTCGTCGAGAGGAGTCGACGCCGGTTCCGACTGATTCAGAGGGGGCGAGGAGACAGCACCGCCGCAGACGCTTAGGATAGAGGTAACACAGTGAGCGTCGCAGGAAGAGCGACGTCTCCGGTCGCGTTTGAGCTAGTCTACGTCGGAGGCGTTCAGAACGGACATGACTTTTCCGGTCACAACCCGAACAGGTGCGCGGCTGGCCGTCGTATATGACGACAGCCGAGCAGCTGGCATTAACCAAGTAGCAAGTCACGTGTTTCCGTTTTTATGTGACGGACGCCACTGAGGACACGGTATGTTTGGAACGTCTTCCACGTTTCAGCAACGTGACTGACGATGTTGCCGTAAGGTTGAAGGTGGCCACCACAACGTCCGACAGTACCTCAAAAGGGAGTTCGAAAACCCGCAACGTTCGGAGGCCAAATCTAACGTGATCAACCACGACAGTCCCTACATGTCCGTTAGAGTATCGGAACTTGAGGCGTTAGCGTGGCGCCGCTCAGCGTCGAGGCACAGTTCGTCATTCACTACCTTTTTGTACTCATCAATACCGAGGATCGAAAAATTAGTTCCAAGAATATTTTGCGGCGGGAGAAGCACTTCATCCTGTATGAAAGGTTCTACTGCATACACCTTCAGTCGTTCGTGCTCCAAACGAAAAGTTAATTTAATTGTGGCTTGGCGGTAAGAAAACGGCATGATGCTCGAAGAAGTTGTACTGCGAGACAAGCCGCTACGCAGAAGTAAACAAATGCGCGCTCGCTCGCAAGCAGCCCAACAGGTGAGACGCAGACAAGGCGTGCGCGCCTCAACCACTGTCGAAGGCAGACTGCCCATTTGGCTATCCGAGCACGACTCATGGCCAAACTCAGACTTCCATATGTCGTCTGACATGTGTCTACAAGATATAGCGGTAGGTCCATTATGTATATTCTCGTACGGGGAGACATTTTACGTGAAGGTCCCTTTCTCGACATGCATGCATGCCCGAAGGAACTTCGCACCGTAATTCAGCATAACACAGGCACTGCATTTCCGTATCCTATCCGGCAGAGTTCTGGCGTGTATCCCGCTACGGAGAAAATTAAGATAATTCAGCTTCGTGTGGTTAAATCCTGACAAAAGCATCTCCTCCTGCTGAAGCGGTGACGGCCGGAGTGGCCGAGCGGTTCTAGGCGCTACAGCCTGGAACCGCGCGACAGCTACGGGCGCAGGTTCAAATCCTGCCTCGGGCATGGATGTCTGTGATGTCCTTAGGTTAGTTAGGTTTAAGTAGTTCTAAGTTCTAGGGGACTGATGACCACAGAAGTTAAATCCCATAGTGCTCAGAGCCATTGTTTGTTCAAGCGGTACTGTGAGTGCACTTCATGAGTAATCCAGTTAGTGGACATGTAGAAGGCAACTAAGTTTCTTATTTCGAGTACTTTCCAATGTATGAGACCACCTCGTCCTCTCTGTATCTTTGAGGGCAAGCTGTGTGAATGTGTTGAGCTTAGAAAGGTGAAGGGCGGATTAAAAGGATTGTAAGTAGATGCCGTAAGCTACTCAAAAGAGAAACTAGGGAAGCTAAACACAGGGATTGCTTGAGGCACTTCAGGAACATCGGTTCTGAGGAGTGAAAAGGACGGTGGTGAGTCTTCCGCCAAAAGGAACGTGGCAGTTCGAACAACGGTCAGGGTGGCCGGTCGGTAGCGTGGCGAAAGGAGTAGGCACCCGACATGTATTGAGAAGAGGTCGCAGTGTGAAGACGGTCCGTATGGACGTTGGTAAAATGTGAGATGCAATATATCATAGTATATATAGTTTTCGAACCAAGTTCCTCCCTTCCGCTCGTCTCACGAGCGTACTTGAAAATTATATGCTCAAGCATCTCTGTGGGTAGCTTTGTGCGGTCGCGCTTGCCCATTAATTCGTGTAGTGCTTCAGGGTGGGACACATGGAAGAGCTGGTTCAAATCAAATGGCTCTGAGCACTATGGGACTTAACGTCTATGGTCATCAGTCCCCTAGAACGTAGAACTACTTAAACCTAACTAACCTAAGGACAGCACACAACACCCAGACATCACGAGGCAGATAAAATCCCTGACCCTGACGGGAATCGAACCCGGGAATCCGGGCGCGGGAAGCGAGAACGCTACCGCACGACCACGAGCTGCGGACATATGGAAGAGTTGTGCCCTGGTGTGTGATAATGAATTCCCTTCAGCTTCACTATAGTGTGACCATTGATCGGCTGATAATACAAGACCAATTAGCTATTTCAGTACTTGTCAGCACCGATAATAGTATGGACAAGTGATTCCAGATCATGTGACCTAAAAAAAAAACAGAGCTGGAATTTTCAAACAGTTACCTCTCGTCTCCTGAAGCTCAAATCCATTATTGTAAGAAAAAAATGGTTCAAATGGCTCTGAGCGCTATGGGACTTAACATCTGTGGTCATTAGTCCCCTAGAACTTAGAACTACTTAAACCTAACTAACCTAAGGACATCACACACATCCATGCCCGAGGCAGGATTCGAACCTGCGACCGTAGCTGTCGCGCGGCTCCGGACTGAGCGCCTATTACCGCTAGACCACCGCGGCCGGCATTGTTGTAAGAGTCAGAATCCCTATTACCTTAGTAAATAATACCAAATAAGCTAGCTTTCCCTCTTTTTTTGAGAACCAGGTAGAAATATGAGCGTAGGCTTGTAAACATGCTCCCAGTTGGCGCCCCCGCTACTGAATGCGTTTGTTTTGTGTGTTGTCTTGTTATCCGTTGCGTGCACTAGTGTTTTATCAATAATTAAATATCATGCCTATTGAACCACAACATCCAGTAGGGGAGGTAAGAATACTGTGTCATACTAGTGTATGAGCTCCAAACAACGAAACAGGCAAGCAACACGGACAAGAAAAACGGTTGAAATGGTTCAAATGGCTCTGAGCACTATGGGACTCAACTTATGAGGTCATTAGTCCCATAGAACTTAGAACTAGTTAAACCTAACTAACCTAAGGACATCACACACATCCATGCCCGAGGCAGGATTCGAACCTGCGACCGTAGTGGTCTCGCGGTTCCAGACTGCAGCGCCAAGAACCGAAAAACGGTTACCGCGCACTGTATTCAAATAAAATACAAGCAGTGGCAGGAGCACACTTGGGTGTCCTAACCAGAGATCCTGCCTCAAGACGTATATTATAGAGAAAAAGTAGCATCCCATACCGAAGAAGCAGTACGAGAATGAAGACAGAAATATTGTATCCGAAGCAGACATTAGCATGGTGTCAATCATGAATTACACTAAAAGTTTACGTCTTTCGTTGAATGTTTCCACAACGGAATTTTCACTCTGTAGCTGAGTGTGCGCTGATATGAAACTTCCTGTAAGATTAAAGCTATGTGGTAGAACACTTGCCCGCGCAAGGCAAAGGTCCTGAGTTCGAGTCTCGGTCTGACACACAGGTTCAATCTGCCAGGAAATCTCTTGGAATGTGTTTTAATCAGGGTATCAACTATGAATTAAACTAAGTCTACGAATCTCCTGGAATCTCTTTCAATATGTCCGCAAGGATCGTCTCATAGTTGCTAAACAAACGCTTCAATCCTTCCACTGGCGTTATAATAATTATCTGTAAGGATAACTATTTGGGGAGAGACTAGAACGACAGTTGGTAGTTGCGAAATATATAGTGAACCAAAAATGTTGAACATGCCCTCTCTCTCTCTCTCACTCTGTGTGTGTGTGTGTGTGTGTGTGTGTGTGTGTGTGTGTGTGTGAGTTCTATCTCACTACAACGACCTACGAAAAAAAAGTTAGATTTTATAGGCTTAGGTATTGAGTCACTAATGTACAAACCATAATGGTAGAGATTATACTCTGCTCGCCTTGTTTAGATGAATCTAATTAAAAGGTTCTGGAAGGAGAAGAGCACAGGTCATTCCTTCAGCTCTGGTAATTTTTTTTCTTATGCAGAACTTTACAAGAGATGAAGCAACTTAGTGACTCTTAGGTCCCATTTTAACCAGATATTTGGGTTTGTATACTGCTGTTTACGAATTTCCTCTCAATCATTCACCCTCTTAACACAAAGGATAATTAATTGAAACCCTCAGCTGCCGACAGGTGTTGTTGATATACCTCGTTGGGGACAGCTGAAAATGTGTGCCCCGACCGGGCATAACATAGATGATTTCCACAAGTTTCAGAATTAAATGGTAGGAGAGTGTTTACCGACAATTTTCATTGCTTGACCTATTTATGCGGTGGCTGTTTCTGGAGTGTATCATGCCCTGGGCACTGTTACGGTTTATTGTTGAAAAGGTGGACAGTAAGGACGAAGCAATATCCGCATTGGTATAAGCAACGTCCGCTCACACCACTCTCCTTTCATTAGATATCTGATTTAGCTTTTTTAAAACTTGTTGTCTGTGAAGTACTTACTCGTATTCTTGTTTACTCCAGCTTTTCTTTCGTCTCTTATTTCTTGGAATTGAATATCAAATGATTTATTAGCATTGTGGGAAACTCTTCAATACATATTCAGGTGCACTTGTAGGGAAGCAGCCTACTCACGCCGTAGTAAATTCACATCAGTCTTTGCATTGTGTGCCAGCCCAGTCCGCTGTAACTAGCTCTAACGTCATAAATGTTGCGCAATACTTTAAAAATCAAGCAAATAACCTAAAACATTTCTAGCATGTCAGGAGTAATACTAAAACAACATGTGTTGAATATCAGTTCGATAACTTTAGCCATTTTCGAAATTTTGACGTTTTTCTATAAAAATCATTGGCGCAACAGAAAAGAGCTAGAGAATTAAAAATTGATAATTAGATTCATTTTTCATAATTATTTAATAAAAACAGTCTTCTTGATCTTACAATTTAAGATTTTAGTGGAAATTCATGATTTTCTGGTTTTTGTCTTAAAACTTAAGGAAGCAAGATAGATTAAGTAGACTAATAAATAAGGCTAGGATGTTTATATTTAAGTAGAATGGAGATCCGCTATCACCATAAGGATGTGAGAAGTTTCATTTGAATACCTATAAAACTATAGCGATAGAGTATCTCCAAAGGACCAGTTCAGAGCTCGTCTACTGCGTGCAGTGTAATTAAATTAATTCTCTCGCCCAAAATATTTAACTTAGCCACGTCAAAATTTTATTATCAGTACTTACCTGCGTGCTGAATGCACATTTAAATTAGGAGCTTCATCGGCCATCAGCAATAGAAGCTATGATTTATTAGGTAACTTAAAGTGGTGCATTACTAGCCCAGCGGCTAGTCCGGAGAGCCGATTTGATCAGGCGTTCCCTTAGCCGTCCGCACCGCGACTTTATATATATGAACGCTGCGCGAGGAAGAAGGCCCCAGTTCTCTCCAGATGCTGAATAACACACCATCTGTGTCGAGAGTGGCGTCGCGTCGGTATCATTGCTATAAACAGCCTCGGATGCCGTATTAAGTTACTCGGGATACGTGTAACCATGAAATCATTTTTGAGTGAAGTGTCAATTCTGGGATAACTTTAATTATCGATCTTCAGTTTGCGTATGTCGTATTTTCACGTGCCGCCGCGGGACAAACATTCTTCCATTATTTAGCGTGGCGTTTGATGAACCTAATCATCAAATTATGGCGAGCATTCATTTAAACATTTAATTTGGACGTTTATAGTTGCATCAGCGCATTAGACTCTGAACTGCTCTGTTAGTTAGATTGTGTGGATTCTTTTGTTTTCATCTGTGACTTTCAGAATACAGAACGTTTTTTTTTTTCACGGTCGTTTTTTGATTATAAATCCCAAACAATCTCCTAATTTATCAGAGCTATAAGCTGTAACTATAAGTGTATTCTAAGATGAAGTGGGCACTAGGAATTCTAATTACAGGCTTCACATTTTGCTAATCACTTTCTGGTTGCCAATATTGTAGTTAGAGAGCCAGTGTTGAGAACGGCGAAAGACAGCATAATTAACATTCTAAATAATAGGAACATTTAACAAGAATAATTCCACCCGCCGCCACACATATGGTTAATCGGCCGGGAAAAGCAGTGTTTCTACATTCAAATAAATTATAATATAACAATGTACTATTCTACTCGGCGCCCCACATATGGTGCATCGGCCGGTAAATGAAGTGTTTCTCCATTCAAACAAAAATACAACAGTAAAATTTTCCAACCACCGCCCCACAAATGGTGCATCGCCCGGGAAATAAACTGAGTAAAAGTGAAAGTGATTTTTAAATATTGGGATTCGCGAGTGAAATGCGACACGCAACTGAGTAATAGAACAGTGAAAGTGTTACGTGTGTATGTGGACGACGTAATTGGATTAACGACGTATCTGGATTGATGGAGCTGGCACTGAGTCTAGCGGTGCTGCCGGCATCGCGAGAAGCCAGTTTCGCCTCACCGCAGTCGTCCGCCAGAACAGCCGGAGCCGCGCCTGCAGTTGCGGGCCACGCAAACACACAGCAGCCGTCGGAGTGCCGTCTGCAATTCAGCGAGCTGCGTCGCATCAGTAATCCTGGTACGCCACGCCGGCAACGCCATACGTCGTGCAGAAGGAACCAAGTTAAGTGAAAAGCTGTTATAAATTTTACTAACCTGCAATAAAAGACTGTCGGCGATGGAACCGCCAAAAGAAACTGAGGTTAAACTTATATCAGAACCTATGTCTGTTGAGGGAACTGTAAATCCAGACAACGGTTCAAGTGTAAATATGCATGAAAGTAGTAATGTTAAAGTGAAATATGAAGTATTGTCTCCTGACAGTAGTGTAAAAAGGGGCAATGATTCAATAATAGAGACCCCTGTAGTAAATCAGAAATCAGAAATTATTAATTTATTGGATGATAGTTTATCTGATGAGTTAAAAACGAAACAGTCATCAGAGATGGTAGAGTTTAAACAGGAGAAGTTAGGTATGACTGATCAATCAGAAGTTTCATTTAGTTTTGATGATTCTGGTGTTGGAGCTAGTTTTTCGTCACCTGAGTGTGAAAAGAAACCAGCTAGTGAGCAACCCAAAGATACTGGGGCTGTTGATTTAAATGTTATATTACAAGCAATAGCTGCCAGTAATGCAAAAATGATAGCTGAATTAAAGTCTGAAATTGTGGCCAGCCAAACAAATTTTAACAAACTGTTTGAGGCAATGGACAATAAATTAGAATCCAATAATGCTGAATTAAAGTATGAGATTGTGGCCAGCCAAACTAATTTTAATAAACGATTGGAGGTAATGGACGATACCTTCAAGGCTGGTTGCAATAAGTTGAAAGAGGATCTAGACAGTTTGAATTATAAAATTGATTACAATCATGAGGATATTAAGAGAAAGGTTGCTCAACAATTTTCTGAAATGTATAAAACAGTAAAATCCGAAGTTGCTGAGGTTCGCAAAGACTTCCAAATGGAAGACGCGAAGCTGGAGCACAAGTTAACAGAAAAGATCGAGGCGGAATCTGAACTGTGCTCAGATAGATTTAAAGATGTTAATATAAAAGTAAACATATGTCAAGCAGAAGTAGACGCAATCAAAACTGATACTACTCATATTGTGCAAAGAGTAGATAATGTTGAAATGAAAGTAGGAAATATTAGTACTAACATTGCTAACATTGAGAGTAAAGTAGCTTCAGTAACTTCTGGTAATGGTAGTATACAACAAGTTGTAGCTGCAAACGCCGCTTTTATCGGGTGTCGGCAGTTCTTGCGACTCGATCCAGATAAAAATATCCACCCGCTAGATTTCTGGAACGATTTTGAAGCTGTGATTCCACCAACTTGGTCTGAACGAGAGGAAGTCTCATTTATTAGAAGCCATTTAGCAGGTGACGCCATGCGTTGGTCAGCTGATGTTATGTTGAAGTGTAAAACATTAGCAGAATTTAAAACAGCTTTCATTAATGATTATTGGTCTAGCCATAAGCAAAATGAAGTGTTGAGAGAATTTTGGAGTGGAAAACGCTTCAATGCAGGCAAGGAATCAATTAAAGAGTTTGCTAGGTCATGGATTTCACGTTTGTCACATTTGGACGAAAAGCTGAAACCGGAAATGATTATACTAGGTCTTGAAGCCAAACTGCCATGGTATTGGCAAACTAGAATTATATCTGCCCCTAGAGACAATCTGGATCGTTTCATTGAATATTTGGAACGTGTAGAACGTATTGCTGCCAATGAGGAGCAAGCACGTAATAACAGAAATGCTAATAACAATAGTAGTAATTTTAAGAACGAGCAGAATGGCAATGTAAACATCAGAACAGTAGGTGTTCGTCATCCTAAGAGAGGTAGGAATTGGAGAAATAATTATCAGAACCAACAATGGCATCCAAGTGATAATAATTTTGTTCCAAACAAAATTATGCGTGTAAACAACAGTACGGAAAGCAATGCTATGTCAGTTAACTATAATGAAAATAAAGGAAACAGCAGTAGGCCGAGGCAGGAAAACTAGTTCCCGTCTATGAGGACACTGGCGCTCACCAGGCGGTTACTTTTCCTAAGCCAGTAATTACAATAATTGGTAAGACAGATCAGAATACTCAAACCGAACATGTGGATGAAGTGTCGGTAGCATCTAAGGATACAACAGAAATATTAGATCACTTACAGTATTTGATAGATACCGTGTTAGAGACGCTTTCTAAGTGGGAAGAGAAAGAGAAGGCGCAGCAGTGTAATGGTAGGGAAAAGCTACAAAATACTGAATTGTCAGGTGAAGAAGCAGAAGAAATTCATGCTTATATTTACGATGAGGATGATGTGCTCTTATCTAAAGTGCCTGTGCAGGATGCTGATACTGTACTAATAGATTTAGGACAGGAGGTAAGGGAGAATGTAGAGGGTAGCCTGTTGGGGGTCGATGAACCCAGTAGCTGTGACCAGTTGTCACTTGAGGAAGAACTCGACGATAATAGTAAAAGTAGTTTAGCTGTAACTAGTGTTATGCCCGGTCTGGAGGCGCAGAATCGCTCAGACTACAGTCATTTGGGTCAAGTTCAGCAAACTAAATGTAATGAAGTCGTGCGGTGTTGCGATTTGAAATTAATAGACCGACTGGAAAAGGCAGCTGAAAATGTAATTCAGGAAACCCCTACACACTGTGACCTAAATGTAATGAAGACAGATGTCGATCACTTTAGTTGGAGACAAATCCAAAAGGAACTATTGGATGAGTTTGAGGAACCACCTGTACAACCTAGAATAAGCCACCCTATAATAATAGTGAATATGTTGGGTATCAATGTATGTTGTGTCTTGGACAGTGGAAGTGAGGTGAGTGCAATATCTCAGTCCTTCTTTGATGCATTACCTGGTAAAGACAAGCTTACAGTAATGAGGGTATCAGGACTAAGAATAATTGGTGCTACTGGCAAGGTGTCAAAAACGGTAAAGCAAGAAGCTTTGCTGCCCTTTGATATTAATGGTAATTTAATTGATCATCCATGCTTAATTGTAAATAATCTCAGTATTGAAGTTTTAATTGGCATAGATTTCTTGTCAAAATATCAGAGTGTTGTTGACTTTGAAAGAAGCCAGTTAAAAATGGTCTTGCCAATAACCGGAGTAATTACAGTACCTTTTAGTGATAAACATGTAGTAACTAATGATGAATCTTGGGAGCTGCCTATACGAGTTCTGAAAAATAGGAGATATTGGGACGAAGGTGTTAATCTTAGTAAAAATAAGCTGAACACAGAAGAAGAAGAAGCAATTATTTTAGACAAAATAGAAGCTAAATTGCAGGAAATCGATAAAATTTCAGCTAATCAGAAGGAAGAACTGAGACAGGTTTTAAAAAGGCATCATAAGGTATTTTCAGATCGACCTGGCGTGGTCAAAGGTTATGAATGTCAATTGAAGGTGAAACCCGGCCAAGTGTTTTTCAGGAAGCCATACCAAATACATGTAGCTAGGAAGGAGGCTGTTCGAAAGGAGATACAGAGAATGCTAGAGTGGGGTGTGATTGAAAAAGCGGTCAGTGAGTACAATAATCCTCTTGTTGTTGTACCAAAAAGAGACGGGAGTGTCAGATTGGTCTTGGACGCTCGTTGGTTGAATGAAATAGTGGTAAGGGAAAGTGATAGACCGCAGAACATGGGCGAGTTATTGCAAAAGTTCCGGGGAGTAAAATTCTTAACTTCTATGGACATCACGTGTGGATATTGGTATTTGCCACTGGCGAAAAGTTCAAGGAAGTACACAGCTTTCTTGTACGAAGGAGTTTTTTACCAATACCGTGTGGTACCTTTCGGACTTAATATTTCTGTTTGTGCCTTCGTACGTGTGATGTGCCATGTTTTAGGACCAGCCTTAAGTAATAAAATAACAGTCTACGTAGATGATCTGTTAATAGCAACTCCTACCTGGGAAGAACACATAGCTTTATTAGAGGAAGTGTTAGAGTCTATTGAGAGAGGTGGCATGAAACTAAAGATTGAAAAGACAGAGTGTGTTAAAGAGGAAATAGGTTTCTTGGGATATATGGTAAGTGGAAAAGGTATTCTGCCTGAGCCAGGCAAGCTAGCAGTCATTGAAAAATTTGAGGCTCCCAGAAACAAGAAGCAGTTGAGATCGATGTTCGGTCTTTTCGGCTTCTATAGGCGTTTTGTTAGTGATCAGGCTTTTAATGCTCCCTGTCTTCACCTCCTGCTGAAAAAGAATACCCCTTGGGTTTGGACAGCAGAATGTCAACAGGCGTTTGAGGTGCTTAAACAATCTTTAATTAATAGTCCTATTTTACATCATCCTGATTTTGAAAAACAATTCTGTATGTCTGTTGGTGCTAGTGGCTATGTATGGTATAGCTGTGGAGATATTCCAAGTAGAAATAGAGAACGAACAAGAAGTGCACAAGACTATAGCTTTCGCAAGTCGATCTTTACAGGCAGCAGAGAGAAATTACGGCATCTCAGAACTGGAAGCATTGGCAATTGTATTTGGGGTACAGAAGTTTGAGCAGTATCTATTAGGTCACAAGATAATTGTTTACAGTGACCATAAGGCGTTGACCTTTTTAAAGACCTGTAAATTGAGGAATGCTCGTTTGGTAAGATGGTCATTGTATCTCCAGCAGTTTGACCTTGAGGTTAGATATATTCAAGGGAAAGACAATGTGGTAGCTAATGGGTTATCTAGAAGTGCGGAGCTCTGTGATGACGCGGGAATTACAGCAACAGACCTAAATGAAATTCGAATGTTTGCATTACACGAAGGAAGAAAGTGCATTAAAGAGAGTGATTAAGAACTTGAGACGTGAGCAGAATGCAGATGACCAACTCAAATTAGTGAAGAGCTATTTAGGAAATGCGAACTATCCTAAGGTTTCGCAATACTATTGTCTGCATAAAGGTATTCTGTTTAGGAGGAAAAAGGTACGTGTTTCTGAGTGGAAGCTGTGCGTTCCCTCACAACATGTAGACTTACTAATCGACTATGTACACCTGAGGTAGGGGCACTACGGTGCAAAGAAGTGCATTGCAAAATTAAAAGAGAAGGTTGTGTTTGACAACATGTACCGCCGTGTGGCCAAGCGTCTAGCATCTTGTGTAGTGTGCCAGAAAGTCCGTGCTGCTAACACCAGAATACAAGGGGATATGCATTCAGTAGAGCCAACTGAAACCCTAGAATTACTGGCTTGTGATTTGTTTGGCCCTCTTCCTGTTTCGAGAGGTGGTTGGACCCATGTTTTTGTTGTTGTGGATGGATTCAGTAAATATGTTAAGCTATACCCAATTAAAAGAGCAAATGCAAAAACATTGGTTGAAAAGTTGGAAAAAGATTTCTTCGTGAACGTTGGCGTTCCGAAGAATTTGCTGTCAGACAATGGGCCTCAATTTACTTCTGATAGATTTAAGGAATGTCTAGATAAGGCCGGAGTGAAACATCTGAAAATATCTGCATATTTTCCCCAAGGAAATATGAGTGAACGTATTATGAGAGAATTGAATAGGCTTTGCAGGACTTATTGTGCTCGGAAACACTCAAGTTGGGCAGAGCACATTAAGTATTTTGAGAATGTAATTAACAACTTAAGACATGGTGCAATTGGTTTTGCACCTTGCGAATTGATGTTTGGCCAAGAACCGCACAATGTGATTGCAGATATGGTAGAATTCCCTATTCTAACGCAAATATCCGCAGACGAGAAGAAATTAAAGGCTAGGGCAAATATAAGAAAAAGAGCGTTGGAAAGGAAGAAGCGTCATGACGCAAAAGCTGTACCTACTAGTTTTGAAATAGGTCAGTTAGTCCTTGTCAAAACCAAGGAAAAATCAAAGAAAATAAATGCAGAAACAAAGAAATTCATGTTCGTATACCAGGGACCTTTCAGGATCATAGGAAAACCACATGCCAATGCATATAGGCTACAGTGCCCTAAAAGTAAAAAGCTATTAGGTCTCAGGAACGTGATCGACCTAAAGAAATTCATAGGTAGCCAATTAATGCTGTAGGGAGGAGGTTGTTCTGTAACCTCTACACAGTATGGCAGCTGTGCAGTCCCAGCTGTGTGAGATCTTCTTTCCCATTTCAGGTCTCACTCATTCTTCATCTTTCCTGTCCCCAAAAATTTCGACCTCTTCTTTCCAACACAAAATTTTCCGGTATGGTTATCAAACCAATAATAAACTAATGAATGCTGTAGGGAGGAGGTTGTTCTGTAACCTCTACACAGTGTGGCAGCTGTGCAGTCCCAGCTGTGTGAGATCTTCTTTCCCATTTCAGGTCTCACTCAATCTTCATCTTTACTATCCACCAAAATTTCGGCTCTTACTCTCAAATACAAAAACTTTCCGTCATGGCTATCAAGCTATGAATTCTGTAACCATTCTATCCACCAATTAGTGAAAAAAAATTACCTAATGTGACAAACCTAACTGTGACATAAACAACAGAGAAGTATGATGTAATTAAGATATCAAA
The DNA here is from genome assembly GCF_023898315.1 of Schistocerca nitens. Taxonomy (NCBI): domain Eukaryota; kingdom Metazoa; phylum Arthropoda; class Insecta; order Orthoptera; family Acrididae; genus Schistocerca; species Schistocerca nitens. The sequence continues at coordinate 395,515,922 of NC_064620.1, forward strand.
TGTATTTGAGTAACAAGTATGTATAGAATCCTGGTAATATAGTAAGTACAAAGTGTTGTTTTATTGGAAATGGTCCCACAATAATATTTTAAAAGATATACAAATTCGTGTACAAGCAGGATCTGAAGTGGTAGTGAAACCTAGTGTATGCATTAGAGCTAACTAAGAAATAGTAAGAGAGAGTGCTTAGTGTTATGAAAAAAATGCAGAAAAGTTGTAAGGATAAACTCACCTTGTGTAGCAAGGAATGGCAGTGTAATAGAATTGAACAGTGTTTGTGGTTGAGACGTGAAGGACACGTCTTTGAAGTATTTATAAGGTTGGAGCTGGCCATTATTTTGGTGTAGTGTGTGACAGGACACACCTACACGTATTGAGGTTATGAGTTGGAGGCGTGAATGCGACCATAGGTACCCTTATGTTAGATGAGACAGAGCAGCTCATGGTGTCCTATAGGTTTAAGGAATTTAGCATTACGCTCGTCCATAATTACTTAATGCATTGTAGTGGTAGATCGAGAGAGACTACCTGTGGTTTCAGCGTCCAATCGAGTGGAAATGGATTGCCACGTGAGCAAACTGATCAGCTGCAATACACTATGGATATGAAATAAATGTGCTATCCTGTGCTTTAAATTTAAATGGAGTGAGTATTACATAATGGCAGACGTGAAACATTATTTATAGCTCAGCATAAATACACTTCGATGAAGTAAATACATAATTGCAGATGTGGAAATGACATAACAGCAGAGGACCAATAGGTGGATTTAGTCAACTAAACGTAGTATGTTTTGAACACTCACAACTGTACTGTTACCAAAAGTTACTCACAGGTACAAAGAAGCTGAGAAAACAACTACTAATCAAATATACTCATACTATCTCTAAGAATAAGGTAATCGAAGATGAGTCAGCTGAATGAATAAAATACAAATGTATCAAGAATGTACCGAGCATTGGTTCAGTGTTACGGCCCAGAAATAATATATTGAAATTAAATGGGATTCATAATTGTATGCCTTGAGCATAAAAATTTCTCTAGTACGTGACTAACGGCGTTTTAAGCCATTTGTTTACCGATTTTATGACAATTAAGTAACCACGAGAGTAATATTGAAAAAGTTCTGTTAACTTTGTTCCAGCAAAATATTGAAGGATAAAATGTATATATCCCCATTTCATTGTGTGAACAGAGTCTGAGGCGCTCTTTTTGTTAGTTCTACAGGACAAACCAGATAATGGCAGCCTGGTAGCTGCGTGAAAGCGTGGAGTGACTTGGACACAACTCACAGTGACCCCTCCCCTTTCCCCATGTAATTTAGAGTGAACGTGAAGGACGCACACCATAGCAACTTCCCCTCCTCTACCCTTGTGAATGGAAGTGTAGGACGCCAGCCAAAGCGGCTACAACCACGTGTGTAAAAATTATTTGTGAAATTTTCTTTTAGGTTTAGAAAAGACTGCTAAGATATAATCATCTGTTTATGTATCTTGAATAACTTTTATTTTTTTTTGAGTTTGTGTATGTAAAAATGTATTTAATGGATTTAAGATTTTCATAATTTTACATATTTTTATGTGTTTGTTTCTCTAAGGCAATATGTATACCAAAGTGTTTCATTGACTTTGCTTAGATTTTGAGGGATAATGTTGCTTAAGAGGCAGTGAACATGCCCGAAATTTAAATAATTAATGTAGGTAATCAGTTTTCTTTTAATGTTTCTACATGTTTACATTTCAAGTTTAAATTTTCATAGGAAGTTAAGCTCTACTCTTGCTTCCCTTTTTGTAATTAAATTTTTTTTCATTCATTAACATTCATAAACAAAAAAAAATTTAAGTAGAGGATGATGTAGGGAAGCAGCCTACTCACGCCGTAGTAAATTCACATCAGTCTTTGCATTGTGTGCCAGCCCAGTCCGCTGTAACTAGCTCTGACGTCATAAATGTTGCGCAATACTTTAAAAATCAAGCAAATAACCTAAAACATTTCTAGCATGTCAGGAGTAATACTAAAACAACATGTGTTGAATATCAGTTCGATAACTTTAGCCATTTTCGAAATTTTGACGTTTTTCTATAAAAATCATTGGCGCAACAGAAAAGAGCTAGAGAATTAAAAATTGATAATTAGATTCATTTTTCATAATTATTTAATAAAAACAGTCTTCTGGATCTTACAATTTAAGATTTTAGTGGAAATTCATGATTTTCTGGTTTTTGTCTTAAAACTTAAGGAAGCAAGATAGATTAAGTAGGCTAATAAATAAGGCTAGGATGTTTATATTTAAGTAGAATGGAGATCCGCTATCACCATAAGGATGTGACAAGTTTCATTTGAATACCTATAAAACTATAGCGATAGCGTATCTCCAAAGGGCCAGTTCAGAGCTCGTCTACTGCGTGCAGTGTAATTAAATTAATTCTCTCGCCCAAAATATTTAACTTAGCCACGTCAAAATTTTATTATCAGTACTTACCTGCGTGCTGAATGCACATTTAAATTAAGAGCTTCATCGGCCATCAGCAAGAGAAGCTATGATTTATTAGGTAACTTAAAGTGGTGCATTACTAGCCCAGCGGCTAGTCCGGAGAGCCGTTTTGATCAGGCGTACCCTTAGCCGTCCGCACCGCGAATTTATATATATGAACGCTGCGCGAGGAAGAAGGCCCCAGTTCTCTCCAGATGCTGAATAACACACCATCTGTGTCGGGAGTGGCGTCGCGTCGGTATCATTGCTATAAACAGCCTCGGATGCCGTATTAAGTTACTCGGGATACGCGTAACCATGAAATCATTTTCGAGTGAAGTGTTAATTCTGGGTTGACTTTAACTATCTACACTCCTGGAAATTGAAATAAGAACACCGTGAATTCATTGTCCCAGGAAGGGGAAACTTTATTGACACATTCCTGGGGTCAGATACATCACATTATCACACTGACAGAACCACAGGCACATAGACACAGGCAACAGAGCATGCACAATATCGGCATTAGTACAGTGTATATCCACCTTTCGCAGCAATGCAGGCTGCTATTCTCCCATGGAGACGATCGTAGAGATGCTGGATGTAGTCCTGTGGAACGGCTTGCCATGCCATTTACACCTGGCGCCTCAGTTGGACCAGCGTTCGTGCTGGACGTGCAGACCGCGTGAGACGACGCTTCATCCAGTCCCAAACATGCTCAATGGGGGACAGATCCGGAGATCTTGCTGGCCAGGGTAGTTGACTTACACCTTCTAGAGCACGTTGGGTGGCACGGGATACATGCGGACGTGCATTGTCCTGTTGGAACAGCTAGTTCCCTTGCCGGTCTAGGAATGGTAGAACGATGGGTTCGATGACGGTTTGGATGTACCGTGCACTATTCAGTGTCCCCTCGACGATCACCAGTGGTGTACGGCCAGTGTAGGAGATCGCTCCCCACACCATGATGCCGGGTGTTGGCCCTGTGTGCCTCGGTCGTATGCAGTCCTGATTGTGGCGCTCACCTGCACGGCGCCAAACACGCATACGACCATCATTGGCACCAAGGCAGAAGCGACTCTCATCGCTGAAGACGAAACGTCTCCATTCGTCCCTCCATTCACGCCTGTCGCGACACCACTGGAGGCGGGCTGCACGATGTTGGGGCGTGAGCGGAAGACGGCCTAACGGTGTGCGGGACCGTAGCCCAGCTTCATGGAGACGGTTGCGAATGGTCCTCGCCGATACCCCAGGAGCAACAGTGTCCCTAATTTGCTGGGAAGTGGCGGTGCGGTCCCCTACGGCACTGCGTAGGATCCTACGGTCTTGGCGTGCATCCGTGCGTCGCTGCGGTCCGGTCCCAGGTCGACGGGCACGTGCACCTTCCGCCGACCACTGGCGACAACATCGATGTACTGTGGAGACCTCACGCCCCACGTGTTGAGCAATTCGGCGGTACGTCCACCCGGCCTCCCGCATGCCCACTATACGCCCTCGCTCAAAGTCCGTCAACTGCACATACGGTTCACGTCCACGCTGTCGCGGCATGCTACCAGTGTTAAAGACTGCGATGGAGCTCCGTATGCCACGGCAAACTGGCTGACACTGACGGCGGCGGTGCACAAATGCTGCGCAGCTAGCGCCATTCGACGGCCAACACCGCGGTTCCTGGTGTGTCCGCTGTGCCGTGCGTGTGATCATTGCTTGTACAGCCCTCTCGCAGTGTCCGGAGCAAGTATGGTGGGTCTGACACACCGGTGTCAATGTGTTCTTTTTTCCATTTCCAGGAGTGTATTTTCAGTTTGCGTATGTCGTATTTTCACGTGCCGCCGCGGGACAAACATTCTACCATTATTTAGCGTGGCGTTTGATGTACATTATCATCAAATTATGGCGAGCATTCATTTAAATATTTAATTTGGACAGTTATAGTTGCATCAGCGCATTAGACTCTGAACTGCTCTGTTAGTCAGATTGTGTGGATTTTTCTTTTTCTTTTCATCTGTGAGTTTCAGAATACAGAGAAATTTTAGAAAATCGTTTTTTGATTATGAATCCCAGTCAATCTCCTAATTTCTCAGAGCTACAAGCTGCAGCTATAAGTGTGTTTCTCAGATGAAGTGGGCACTAGGAATTCTAATTACAGGCTTCACGTTTTACTAATCACTTTCTGGTTGCCAATATTGTAGTTAGAAAGCCAGTGTTGAGAACGGAAAAAGACAGCATAAATAATAGGAACATTTTTAAGAACAATAATTCCACCCGCCGCCGCACATATGGTTAATCGGCCGGGAAATGCAGTGTTTCTACATTCAAACATATTTATATAAACCACCATAACAATTCCTACCAGCCGCCCTACATATGGTGCATCGGCCGGGAAGTGTTCCAACATTCAAACAAACTTTTATATAACAATTAATTCCACCCGCCGCCCCATACACTGATAAACCATTTGAGAAACTGTATCTTAGTTTTCACACCAAGGTCATTAGTAATCACAGACAGTAAAATGGACTGCATCGTCTTACCGTTTTGCATACATGCAAGTGTTAAGAATGTTGGTACAGAACGTACGTAGCGATTATGAAACACTGGGCAATATCATAAAGCTAAATTTGAAGGAATTAATTTATATCCGTTTGGCGGGTAGTACTTCACCTGTGGTAGTCATAACCACTTGTAGCGTGCGTACAATATCGATAGACCGTCATCTGCGTCCTCTAATTCTCTTTAGTCATGCAAAGAAGGAGAAAGTTTACGATTCATTTCTGTCTTCTGGGTCCTCACTTAAGACTACAGAAGGACAGAAATGCCCCGCTCTTATTGAATTAATCACTTCGTAATTACCAAAGGTCACGCCTCGACACCAACCACGGAAACGGCCTTAGATGAATTGTCATGACGTGCAACTGTATTTGGAAATTTAGTGGTCTACCTGTGTTCGTCTGACCAGGGCGTGCTATTCTAATCACTTTAATCCTGGAGCTACGAAGAGGTCCTACTATATTCTGAAAAGATTTACATTTTTAAATTCTAACTCGCGACTAGATATTTAGTGGAGAAAGAGTAGCTGTTACCTGTTGCATGACTATAAATTGTAGAGTCACCTAAAAGTCAGTTAATAGCCAACTCTGATGAGATGTAAATCCACCGTCAATGAGAATTTTTGTTTCGTTAAATGGCAGCTCACGTTGTATAAAATCGGTTTATTCGCATGATCGGTTACCACCCACAAACCATTGCCAAATGTCTAATCGAAACAACAATTACGTGAGTGAGATCGAGTGAATACACACGCATAAAAGCAGATAAGGTATTCATATATGGTAAAGTTAAAGCGAAATTTAACATATATCTGAGATGTAGGTTAGATGGTTGAAACGTTGTTTCTAATCGCCGGATGGCACGAACACTTGGAGACCATGGACACATGGTACAGAACTAAGAGCTGATCGATCACACAAATCTAACAGTGAGAATGCCACAAACTTTAATTCATACGAAGGAGCCTAAAGATGGGTACTTTATCTGCGATAAGACATCTGTTAGAGACTTTTCGTCCGACCGGTCCATCATACAGAGTGTAATGCAAGAAAAGGTAGGACTAATGAAAGAGGAAGAGGAGATTAAAAAGACAGCAGCCTGTAAAACAAATCATGAAGCTCAATGATTCCTGACATAAGGAATTCTTAAAGTGCCAAATGCACAGAACGGAGTTCACAGACAGACAGCATATACGAGCTCCCGTCTGCTTCTGGAGAACCGACAAGTCGTGACATTCTGCTTACTAGCGTTTTGGTCCAGCTTCTGAACGCAACACGGCAATAGCTTGGTAGGTATTCGGAGGTATGTGGCATCAGAACTGTTTGCACAGGTCTCTCAATTCCGTAGATTACTGACCAGCAGTTTGTCGGTGCGGAACTGGTGCCCGATAGGGTGACAGATGCTTTCCCTCAGGTAACCACAGCTGTTGAAGTACGTCACGATGAAGGACTGCAACAGCTGTTAAATGATCGTTTATTAAAAAACCGGATTCGCAGGTTATAGCTGCATCCTCAGGTGCACAAATGAGAAATGAGGAAAAATACACTACTCGCCATTAAAATTGCTACATCAAGAAGAAATGCAGATAATAAACGGGTATTCATTGGAAAAATATATTATACTAGAACTGACATGTGATTACATTTTCACGCATTTTGGGTGCATAGATCCTGAGAAATCAGCACCCAGAACAATCAACTCTGGCCGTAATAACGGCCTTGAAACGCCTGGGCATTGAGTCAAACAGAGCTCGGATGGCTTGTACAGGTACAGTTGCCGATGCAGCTTCAACACGATACCACAGTTCATCAAGAGTAGTGACTGGCGTATTGTGACGAGCCAGTTGCTCGGCCACCATTGACCAGACGTTTTCAATTGGTGAGAACTCTGGAGAATGTGCTGGCCAGGACAGCAGTCAAACATTTTCTGTATCCAGAAAGGCCCGTACAGGACCTGCAACAGGCGGTCGTGCATTATCCTGCTGAAATGTAGGGTTTCGCAGGGATCGAATGAAGAGTAGAGCCACGGGTCGTAACACATCTGAAATGTAACGTCCACTGTTCAAAGTGCTGTCATTGCGAACAAGAGGTGACCGAGACGTGTAACCAATGGCGCCCCATACCATCACGCCGGGTGATACGCCAGTATGGCGATGACGAATACACGCTTTCAATGTGCGTTCACCGCGATGTCGCCAAACACGGATGCGACGATAATGATGCTGTAAACAGAACCTGGGTTCACGTTCAAAATGACGTTTTGCCATTCGTGCACCCAGGTTCGTCGTTGAGTAAACCATCGCATGCGCTGCTGTCTGTGATGCAGCGTCAAGAGTAACCGCAGCCATGGTCTCCGAGCTGATAGTCCATGCTGCTCCAATCGTCGTCGAACTGTTCGTGCAGATGGTTGTTGCCTTGCAAACGTCACCATCTGTTGACTCATGGATCGAGACGTGGCTGCACGATGCATTACAGCCATGCGTATAAGATGCCTGTCATCTCGACTGCTAGTGATACGAGGCCATTGGAATCCAGCTTGGCGTTCCGTATTACCATCCTGAACCCACCGATTCCATATTCTGCTAACAGTCATTGGATCTCGACCAACGCGAGCAGCAATGTCGCGATACGATAAACCGGAATCTCGATAGGCTACAATCCGGCCTTTATCAAAGTCGGAAACGTGATGGCACTCATTTCTCCTCCTTACACGAGGCATCACAACAACGTTTCACCAGGCAACGCCGGTCAACTACTGTTTGTGTATGAGAAATCGGTTGAAAACTTTCCTCATGTCAGCACGTTGTAGGTGTCGCCACCGGCGCCAACCATGTGTGAATGTTCTGAAAAGCTAATCATTTGCATATCACAGAATCTTCTTCCTGTCGGTTAAATTTCGCGTCTTTAGCACGTCATCTTCTTGGTGTAGCAATTTTAATGGCCAGTAGTATATAGCAAAAAATTGTCTGTACTCTAAAATTAAAAAAAAAAAATGTAGTAGATAAGGAAAAGTTACGATCCGTTCATATCAATCATATTTTATTATGGTTGTTATCTGATCAGTATGCTACTGCCACCACATGAGTCTTTTCCGTATTATGTTGCTCTCCCAACAATTAGTTTATCTAATTATATTCATGTCTTATTAATGACCTTCACTTTAACTGCACATTTCCAAATGTTGAATTTTAGACCCTGTCAGTTCTCTGCTTACTTTAATTCTTGATTACTGTTCTTTCGATAGACATTTTATATTGATTTGACTGCGTATGCTGAATCGTCCATTTGTGCCGGACTGGATTCTACACGAATTAATCGTGAGTACTTTTATTCGTTGTTTAGTACATGCCCTTTTAACCTGAGGCATAGACAGTACTTATATTTGTCCTAATTTTTCCCACTCAGATGTAGACCTGAGGATGCGTCTATTTGCTGCGAAATCGATTGTTTTTAATAAAGAATCATTTAGCAGCTGTTGTGTTTCTTCATTTATAAAGATAAAAAGTCTAAACAGTTTACTGAAACATTAAACTTTGTTTATTCAGTTGCATCACTAGACACAGAAATGGTGTCCATGTCCACCAGTGTGGTATGAAAATGTAGCCCCTTTCGCAGCACACCCCAGATCACTGTTATTCCCGTCTTTCGTTTGTGTATGTGAAGCAGTAGCATTAATAGTACTCTTGTGTTTAGGCATTTCCACAGTCGTATTACCAGCACTCCTATGTTTACCCGTTTCCTCGTAGACTTCACCATCACCCTTTCCTTTATATGCAACAGAAAATGCTCCAGCACATAGTGTGCGAAAACCACGTTCATATCAGTCAGTACAGAATTTCAAAAATTTGTTTTCCTGTACAGGTGAACGTTAAACACACACCCCTTTTTTGCCCATTGCTGAAAGTTGAGATAAAAGACGGACAGAGACAAAATGATCAAAAACGTATTGACGGATTACTTCACACACGAAAATAACATAAACGCATTCCCCCTGCTGTGTTGCCAAATGACTAGGTGAAAAGATGTGACGGAATTGTTAGCGACGCCTCACCATCCGACGTCAGATTGGTCTAACATCGGCTGAGAGAGGAACGGCCGCGAGAGAACGTTTCGTAACGCCATGTCGAACATATACGCCTAAGATTTAAAAAGAAATCCTTGTAGGAAAAGACATATTTCTACTTACCGTAAAGAAGACATGTTAAGCTGCAGTCAGGCACAATTAAAAGCCACTTACATAAAACTTTGGGCACAGCCATCATCAGTAAAAGAGAAACACTCACCATTCGTACACACAAGCAAGCACACCTCCTGCACACATGACCGCCAACTCCAGCATTTCGGGCCAGAATGCAACTATCACATGGGGTGCAAGCAGCAGTCTGTGGGGGCGGGGTAGGGGAGAGGGTAGTAGGCAGTAGTGTCAGGGTGGCGAGAGAGACGAAAGCTGCCTGGTGCAATAAGCAGGGACTAAAATGCAAACAGGGGCAGCATCAGGAGGTTGTGGGGCAAGGGGATGAGGATAAAAGGAGTGAAGGAGAGGAGCTGGGAAAGATGGGTGGGGGCGCTGGCAGAGGGTGGCAAACGAACAGGACGGGAGACAAGAATGGGGAGGAGAGGATAGGACAGATCGGGTGGAAACTGTTGAGTAGAGGGTGTGGGGACAGTATGTTACCGTAGATTGAGGCTGGAATAATTACAGTAGCACAGAATCTTGGAAGTTCAGAAAAGCTGGTGGTGGGGAGGAGAGTCCAGATGGCTTGGGTAGTGAAGCAGCCATTGAAACCAAGTATGTCACGTTCAGCAGGATGTTTTGCCACAGGGTGGTCTACTTTGCTCTTGGCCTCAGTTTGGCGGTGGCTGTCCATTCTGGTGGATATATCAAAAGCTGTGCAATTATTGCACTCCCAGATCTAGTCTGCAAACAGATCTCCGATGTCATTTCTCCTCACACCCCCAAACCTTCCACCACTCCCAAGAACGAGTCACAGAGAAGTGTCGCCTTCATCATCCAGCCGCGCCGTCTACGGCGCAATGTCACGGTTCGCGTGGCTTCCGCCGTCGGAGGTTCGAGTCCTCCCTTGGTCATGGGTGTGTATGTGCGTTGAAATTAGCGTAAGTCAGTTTAAGTTAGATTAAATAGCGTGTAACCTTAGGGACTGATGAGCTCAGCAATTTGGTCCCATAGGATCTACCCTCAAATTAAAAAAAAAAATCATTACGCAATACCAACCCGGTGGGGAACAACTAAACCACATCCTTCACCAGGGTTCTGATTACTTATCATCGTGCCCTGAAATGAGGGACATCCTATCCAAGATACTTCCCACCTCCCCCATAGTGCTGTACCACCTCCCAGCCAACCTCCACATCCTAGTCCATCCCTATGGAAGACGTAGTATACCGTTAGCAGAGCCTGTTGTGTTGATGGTGCGAATGGAACGGTCTACTGCCTGTCGAATCTATGGAACAGTTCTGAAGCGAATAACACGAAGTGGTGCCTTCATCATCGGAATCAAATCAGTGTCACAAAGACTGAAATCCGGGGAGTTTGATGGATGGCACAATACTTCCCAATTCCATAGACCGAACAGATCAGCCACAGCTTGCGCTGTATGCGCCCGCGCATTGTCGTGCAAAATGATCGGTGGGTTGTGCAAAAAGTATCGCCGCTTCTTTCGCAAAGCTGGTTGCAGGTGATGCTCCAAAAACGAATAGTAATACGGTCTGCCGTGGAAGAACGTAATGCGTTAGGAAAACACGATCACAGTCGTACACGAGTATCACCATAACTTTCACCATACTGGGGCTATGACACACTTTCGACTTTCGCTGCGACCCATAATGACGCCATTCGTTGGATTGGCGTTTTACTTTTGGCTCGTACGATGTGGCCCGTGTCTCATCCAGCGTTACGATACGGCATAGGGAAGCCTCTCCTTCGCGCTCATAGCGCACCAAGTGCGTCTGAGCAGCGTAGTAACGCATCGAGTTCTGAATTTCCGTCCAGTCATGTGGAACCCATCGTGATGCAGTTTTTCGCATGCCCAAGCGTTCCTTCAGGATGTGAAGCAAGGTCGTATGCGCTAATGCGGTTTCGTGGGTTTGCTCACGAGTCGTATGGCGTCGATCACTGTCCACTAACGCGGCAACAGCATGCACTTCTTCGGAGACGCTAGGACGATCTGCGCGACGCATGTCTGCCAGTTTGCCGATCTTCGTTGAAGGCTTTTACCTAACGTGCCACTGTTCTGTACGGCAATGCCAATTCCCCGCAATCCTCTTGAAGACCTTAATGACACTGTCGTGCTGTATGACCTCTGGCACATTCAATCTTGATCCAACTCCGCTGTTCCTTTTTCGGATACATAGTGACACCGTTACGTTAGACCACTCGCTCAGAAGTGACTGTGTTACCCTCGACTGTGGGACGCGGGAGTCCATTTCCTCAGAGCTGAGGTAGGAATGTCAACAACGTGCGCTATCAGCGACAATAGTAGATTCCATTGCATAGTGTCTCCACAGCAGTGTTGCCACTATTTAAGTTCCAACCTACGTACTTTACATTCTCTGCTCCCGTAATTATCCCAGCCTCAACCTATAGTAACATACTGTGACCACACCTACCTCCCAACAGTTCCTCACTCTCTGTCGTATCATCTCCTCCTCATTCTCGTCTCCCATCCTGTTTATTTGCTGCCCTCTTCCAGCGCTAACTTCCATCTTTCCCCACTCCTCTCCTTCACACCTTTCTTCCTTACCACCTTGCTCCACAACCTCCTGACGCTGCGTCTATTGGCACTCTAGTCCCTGCACGCTCCACCAGACAGCGCTCGTCTCTTTCCCCACCCTTAAACTACTATCCCTTCCCCTTCCTTGCACCCACCAGGTTGCTGCTTGAATCCCATGTTGCTTTCTGGCCCAAGATGCTAAATTTGGCGGTCATGTGTGCCAGAGGTGTGCTTGCTAGTGAGTATAAATGGTGTGTGTTTATCTTTTGATGATGAAGGCTGTGGCCGAAAGGTTTATTTAAATGTCGGCTGCGGTGACCGAGGGGTTCTAGGCACGTCAGTCCGAAACCGCGCGACTGTTACGGTCACAGGTTCGAATCCTGCCTCGAGCATGTATGTGTGTGACGTCCTTAGGTTAGTTAGGTTTATGTAGTTCTAAGTTCTAGGAGACTGATGACCTCAGATGTTAAGTCCCATAGTGCTCAGAGCCTTTTGACTTTATTTATATCTCTTAATTGTGCCTATCTGCAACTTAACATGTCTTCTTTATAGTAATCAGTCTTTTCCTGCCTTGTTGATATTCCTGTCTGGAGTTTCCATTGTTTGAAAAAAAAAAGTCCTTGCCTTTCATAAAATTCTGAAACGCCGGAAATTTTAACAAACCCGGGCATTACCCGGACAGGACTAACAAATAAGGACTTTCTAGGCTAATTCCAGCTGTATGTTAAGCCTACGTATCGGGACACGACCACCGACCTTGTTTAATAAGAAACATGTTTCATCCCACCGGGTTACATGTTTCTAATAGTCCATGGTCCAATCTGGACGATCCAGATTTCACTACCATCTTAATGGACGGTGTCACTGGTTCAAAAAGGGAACACCTAATGGTTGTCTGGTGCGGAACAGCTCTCTAAGAGTGTGTGCTGAACAATGCGCTCTGAAACATTTGCGCCTGCATCAGTATTGCTCTCCGTTAGTATTGGAACAACAGGGATACCAGCACAAAGTACCGTTATCCAAGATGGTGGCTGTGACGTCACAGACACACCCCCAATGACGTCAATCAAGATGGCGGATTTTGGCGGCAATTTAGAATTTTGACGAGAAGAAGGTCAATTGGGCTACCTCCACTAACCTAACCCCTCCCCCCCCCAAAAATGGCGCCAAGTTAAAATGCCAACGGGATAATGTGTCACACCCCTGCTATCTCTTAAGCCAGGAAAATTTTGGGAAAAAGATACTTGTCTTTATTATTTAACCAATTTCAAGCAGGTAAGAAAAGGGATTCACTATAATTTCAACTACCTAGTTTCAACTACTTTTCAAGGTCCAGACCGCCACCTATTCCTAGGAACCGGCGCCGAGTTTGAATTCTGGCAGTAGAGGGGATCACTTCCGCTTTGCGACCAACCTAAGAAAATCGTTGCAAACTAAGCTCACCGCCACTAACCTAAGCCTCCAGGGCGTAACCTCTTTCTGGGGGTTGCTGGTAAAAGAACTCAGCCCACACTAGGCTGATGGAGAGAGGAAGGAGTGTCTTTATTGATTTGGGGGCAATATATTTAGGAATGGAGTATATGTCTCACAGAACACACGCTTTGACATGCCCCACATTATACAGACCTGCAAACTACTCCTACACAACTCATCTATAACGCTCTACACACACGTTTGGTAATTGTCATCCATCAAAAATAACGCACTGCACAGCCTCCAGACATGCGAACCACTCGTAAATAATGCAATGCAGTCCAGATAGCCAGAAAACTCGTAAATTGTCAGATTAATAATCCATCTAAAAGACTCTACTTGCTAATCGTCAACTGCTGAAATCATACACCAGCCTTTATTTAAAGAATTAGAGGCAGCACCACCACCCAGTGTATTCGGCACTGAGTCCAGAGCCCAACTGACTTAGTTCTTATCGATGCCACTAGAGGACGCTGTAGAGACGTCAGGTGATGACGCATGTACCGTAATTTAAGATGCGCCACCTAGTGGTTTCACCACGAGCTGCAGACCCCAACTGTCTTAGTACATTTTGTCGTCACCAGAGGACGCCTCTGTGACACCAGCTGATGACGCAAGTACAGTTATCCATGATGACGGCGAACAGTGTGTTCTCCACAAGGTCTAGTACTCAGTACCATCAGCAGAGGACGCTGTCATCCTTTTCGTGACGTAAACCAAGATGGTGAGGGAAAATGGCGGGGAAAAGCTCTGGGCTGCTGAGGGGAGTAAGGATGGAGTGCATTCTATTTATTTTCAAACAACTTATTTAAGGAAAGATTATATCTATCACACTGATACAAAACATCCACCCTGATGTGCCTAGGGTCATGATGCACAGCCCACAGACAATAACGACCAATGCAGTCTACCTCGTGGGCCTAACCTCAACACGTTATACCAATCCTGCTCTCAACATACGCAGATGTTCGCACAGCTATGTAGAGGTGCCCATATCCCAGCACAAAGCATGTTAATGAATCCAACATTATCATTTGCTCTAATCCAATTTACTCGCCGAATTACTGATGCCGCCGGTATCAAAGCACCATCCACCTATTCTTTCTCGGACTTCCAGCGGTTATTTTACATAGATCGCTAAATTGCATTGACAGTTAAACCTGAAAAATTCTCTCCACATTATCAAATACATACCAGACTCGCAAGAATATTGGAAGCCAGGAACATATTTACCAGTGTAATTACACTTAAATATTTCGATTGCTGCTACACTCTGACACCAATCACTGTGCAGGTAATCTCTTCTCTTGATGACTGTGCTTCAGTATCTATAGCGCATATAATTTTCCACTTAAAAACTCTATCTCATATACTCGTCGTTATCCATCTGCTCAATCTATAGGTCCCTCACGATAGGACACACAGTCATCCTCTCTAGTCATGCCGTAACATAAACCATACTATCTTTACAATGCAATATATACTCATACCAGATTATCAAGAATATTGGAGCGTGAAACCGATCACCGTCCCAGCAATATAACACCAAGTACCATGTCGATCTAGTAAGCATACACTTAACTTGCCCCACCATACAAAATCACCCCTTTTAAATCAGCGATCCGAAGTCACTCTCAGAACAGTTCTACACATTGGCGATCGTTTCCCCCCCTCGATACAAACGCGTTACAGTCTCTTCTTCCTTGCCTGCTCGCTCTTCTATGCACATCTCCAGAGTCGGGGATTACAAGAACACACCTATTTTCGCCATAATATTATACCATTTTCCCTATACTTCGCGATATCAAGTACACAACAATAGCCCCCCGATCGCTAACGCAACATAATTCCCGACCTATAGACTCGAAATCATTTCTCTACAAACACGAAACTTTAGCTACGTGTAGCGTCCTCTAGACCACTGAGTAACTAGAAACAAACACATGAAAGATCATATTTCCGCCTGCGAATACCGATCTCGCTGATCTAACATACTCCAAATCATCCGTTTAATTTACAAGCCAACTAAGGTCTTTCCTATGTCTAGAGAGCAGGCAAACATATCTTCCACACACCACATTCGATCTTCTTTTCAACTAAATAAAGACCCGAAATGAGCGCAAACAGTCAACCGAACAATTTACATGGGGGGGAATAACACTCCATCACAATCAGACCATCTTCTCAAAGTTCCACTTGATCACAAAAGCCGCCCAAAACATACTAAGTATTAGTTCGCTATCTGCCCGTCTAGACAAGGGCAAAGTTAACTCCACATACATTCCTACAATCCAACAGGCCTCTGTAGCCGCACGGATGCTGCTGTTAACAGGAGACGTCAATCATTACCACCACGGACTTTGCATACACGGAATCATACCGGAAAACCGGTCGCATATATCTTTATCATTAGATTTACAATTAAATGTTACGATTGCGCCATCAATTGAACAGCATTGGGGAATGAGCGAAGTATCGGAAATACACCCTCTTGTCGGCAGTGGCTCTGGAAATAGCTGTACCGTCCTTACAACTGGACATACTCCTCGCATTGCTTCCCCCCCCCCCCCCCCCTCCCCTACAACAGGCCGACTCATCTCGTTTCCACAAGCACACATACTTTATAAGCCTGATGTTCAAATGCGAACACATCACGCACCCACCAATACTAGTAATTATATTACTTCGTCAATAACTGATTGCCTACCATACGAAACAATACCGATCGAAAATCATCGATGGGCATGCATGTCTCTTAAGTTGTTCTTTCGAGTCCTACCACTGCGTCCTAGAAAGAGACACGTTAAAGAAAAAAAAAACCGATCCCAGTAATTAGCGCATGTTACTATCACGACCAGTCTTGGTTCTACAGGTTCAAACAAGTATCTATGTTAGAGCCTATACCCTCATTACGAATCGTTGTACGACATTACCTCTGAATGTGGTCGTTTTTTCTGGACAAATACCATGACGGTGATCGTAGGAATACGTATTATCAGCCAACGATTCAGCCTAGGGATAAAATCACTGAACTTTGAAAGTGATTCGGCTAAGGAACGTGGTATGCAGGCGCTTATTGCGACTCCATCACACCGCAACCAACTAGATAATTCATTAGTTTTTGCAACGCATTCTGTCTCGAGACCATATCAGAGGTTCCGCGATATATCGGCTGAGTTATAGGCAATGACAGACAGTAGTAGTAGATCATGTGCTGATTGAGGTCGTAAGAAGAAAAATATACACTAACTTCTCAGATTTCTAACGTTACGCTATATGTTAGAAATTAAGTCCATTCAAGCACATACTTGCATCGGCTCACACCCACAAGTCAATCAAATTTCACGCAGTATCATATTTCTAAACGAGTCACCTTGATCGATTCTGTCTGCTACAGTAAAATTACAACCTCGTTTTGATCACACTCTACACATCTTGCAGTCGCACCCATTTCGACAGCTTTCCACAAATGCTCGTTCCAATTTAAGTCCGAACTGAGCAGAAGTCGGAGAAAGACATATCCAACACCATTGCCGAGCAGCTTCGGTGTCCCTATCTGCTCAGTCCCAGGCACCGAGCCAATAATTCAAAGTACATTATGTCAGTTGACTTCCCAATTTTCGGCCCGTATCATCGGTAGAATGGTTTCCCATTCGTCCCTGTTCCGCTTATATACTTTCCTTACCTCTTTTTGTGCCAACGGTACCACCAGTTTCGCTGTGGATAGTGGTCATTATGTGTTGGCTAGCCAGTACAGCTCTTACATGATAAATATCGACATCATGACAAGAAAGTCACATAATTAAGAATAATAACAAATTCCTACATCGAGGTAAGACTTTCGTCATTCGTGGACCACTCCATATGGAAGACACAAGCTAAAGCAAAAGAAAATAAAAATAAGAAGGTGACGTATAGATTTTCTCACACGTATGTTTAGTCATTACGAGAGCGTCACAGATGCGCTCAACAAAGTAGGAGAAGATTAAAAAAATGAATGAGTCACTGAAGTAATTACTCTTAACATAGATTAATTATACTATCTAAGGGAAACTGTATTCCCTTATAAACGAAATTCTTTTCGTAATCTTTCAGCCCGAGATCACAGAAGAAATTGGGGTCTGTTCAGGATCATAGATCACTCTTATCGGTAATGATAAACAGGCCACAATACGTTGGAAGATATGCAGAATGTGAAGTTATTCACACGAGTACTAAAAGAAATCCGCTAAATTTCGATTACGCTATAAGTCACACAAACATGAAGGGTGTAAATTCAACTAAATACTTTGGGATTTCAATTACAAATAAACTAAATTGGAACGATCACATAGATAATGTTGTAGGTAGAGCAAACCAAAGACTGTGATTCAATGGCAGAACACTTAGAAGGTGCAACAGGTCTACTAAAGAAACTGTTTACACCACCCTTGTGCGCCCTATTATGGAGAATTACTGTGCGGTGTGGGATCCGCATCAGATGGGACTGGCCGATGACATCGAAAAATTTCAAAGAACGGCGGCTCGTTTTGTTCTATCGCGAAATAGGTGAATAGTGCCATAGACATGATACTTGAATTTTAGTGGCAATCATTAAAACAAAGGCGTTTTTTTGTTGCGACAGAATCTTCTCATGAAATTTCAATTATCAATTTTCTCCTCCGATTGCGAAAACATTCTGTTGGTACCCACCTACACAGGGAGACATGATCATTACGATAAAATGAGAGAAATCAGGGCTCTTACAGGAAAATTTAAGTGCTCGTTTTTTTCCACGTGCCATTCGAGAGTGGAACGGTAGAGAGATAGCTTGAAAGTGGTTCATTGAACCCTCTGCCAAGCACTTTTTGTAACTAGCAGAGTAATCACGTAGATGTAGATTTAGATGTACTGTTCAGTTTTAAGAAACCAAACGATGAACATGTTTGGCGACACCATCACTGCAGGGCCATTTGAATTTTCGCATCGAATGGACTGACTGGCTAACTTAAGTGCTAATTAACCTAGAAACGGCACAATCTTCCGAATTCCTTTCTTAACAATTATTTCTCAACACAGCAACACAACACAACAATTGTGGTGTCACCGCCAGACACCACACTTGCTAGGTGGTAGCCTTTAAATCGGCCGCGGTTCGTTAGTATACGTCGAACCCGCGTGTCGCCACTATCAGTGATTGCAGACCGAGCGCCGCCACACGGCAGGTCTAGAGAGACTTCCTAGCACTCGCCCCAGTTGTACAACCGACTTTGCTATCGATGGTTCACTGACAAATTACGCTCTCATTTGCCGAGACGTTAGTTAGCATAGCCTTCAGCTACGTCATTTGCTACGACCCAGCAAGGCGCCATTACCAGTCACTATTGATGCTGTAAAACATGTACCGTCAAGAGCGATGTTCACCAATTATGGATTAAAGTTAAGTATTCCAGCAGCTACGTACGTTTTTGGCTATTCTCATTTCCGTGTCCTGTTCCAGATCTCACGCCAGCCTGCGTGAGCTTGAACGCGTGCCTTTTGACGAGGCCAATTCGCGTTCGTAACTATACTGCTCCGATTTACTTGTGTAATGGCTTCGCCACAATCTCCAGATGTACTGTCCGAATTTTATCGCTTACAGAACCAGCAGACGCAGGCCTTGCTGGATGCCCTTGGACAGCTCGTCCAGGGTCAACGTGCAATGCAAAACGATGCTGCAGCCGCCGCTCCACCGCTCACGCAGCCACAACACGCAGTTGCACCACCTTTTCGTCCTTTTGATGCGGCACTGGAAAGCTGGACGGAGTGGTCACACCAATTTGGATTCCATCTCGCCGCCTACAGAATTCAAGGTAATGAGCGGCAGCCTTATCTCCTTTCGTCCGTCGGCGTCCACACGTACCGTGTGATAGTCAAATTATTTCCCCGACGCGACGTAGCAACTCTGTCCTACGACGAAATTTTGTCTGCATTAGATGCCTATTTCAAGGAATCAGTCAATGTAGTTGCCAAACGGTATACGTTCTTTCGTACAAAACGTACTGCAGGTCAGACTAATCGGGAGTGGGTTGCAACCTTGCAAGGCCTTACTAGGGACTGTGCTTTTGAGTGTGAATGTGGACTCCCTTATTCAGATACTATGGTACGTGATGCAATTGCACAGAACGTTTCTGGTGTTCGTATAAGGGAACAGATTTTGAAACTAGTCAATCCCTCCCTTCAACAAGTGATGGACATATTGGATCGGCAGGACACACTTGACTTTGCTCAGGAATCATTTGAAACTTCGCCACCCGTGTGTCAGGTTAACCGGCCCGCCGGGCGAGCTGCATGGAACAGTAAACAGTCCTCGCGCCCAGCCGCGCCAAAGCCGCCTGGCTCTCAGCCACGCGTAACGCACCAGCAAGCAAATGCAGTGAAATCATGCCCGCCATGTGCTACTAGACATTCGCGTGAGAATTGCCCGTCACGCCAGGCCATTTGCTTTTTCTGTAATAGAAAAGGACATGTTCAAAGTGTTTGCCAGAAAAAGCTCAGATCGGACACTCACAACCATTCCAGGCCCTTTGCTTCGCGCCGGAATCGGAATCGAACCAAGGATACTCAGGCTCGCGAAATTTCGCCCATGGAAATTCATGCAGTTCATTCCACTCCGCCCAGTGCCACTCTCTCTAACAGTGACTGTGTTCGTCCCACAAATAGTGTGCGTCGACATCGCCGGAAATCCCGTCATGTCGCAACTGATTTTGTACCAGTGTCAGTTCATATTGCACGAGACAGTCGCTCTTGTTGTCAGCAGGACAATAAACTTTTTGTAGCCCGCAGCTCGTGGTCGTGTGGTAGCGTTCTCGCTTCCCACGCCCGGGTTCCCGGGTTCGATTCCCAGCGGGGTCAGGGATTTTCTCTGCCTCGTGATGGCTGGGTGTTGTGTGATGTCCTTAGGTTAGTTAGGTTTAAGTAGTTCTAAGTTCTAGGGGACTGATGACCATAGATGTTAAGTCCCGTAGTGCTCAGAGCCATTTTGAAACTTTTTGTAGACTTGGACATTAACGGCAAAGTGATACCATTCCAGCTCGATACCGGACCTGCAGTTTCACTGATCAATCACGACACGTACAAACAGCTGGGCACACCTCCGTTGCATGCCGCAAACGTTAAGCTAACTACATATTCAGGTCACGGGCTCCCTGTGTTAGGACAGTGCAGCCTTCTTGCAACATACAAGGGACAAACAAAACTTGTGTCATTGTACGTCCTTCGTTCTTCTTCTGCTGTGAACTTGTTTGGTTTAGATTTATTTCAGTTGTTTCACTTGTCTATAGTAAATCAGGACCTCTCAGTGAACCAGACTGTGCCTTCAGCCAGTGTTTCTCGTCTATGTGAAGAATTTGCAGACATTTTTGCACCGGGCCTCGGTTGCGCTAAGAACTATAAAGCACATTTGGAACTGAAAGTAAACGCGCAACCGAAATTTTTCAGAGCGCGCAATGTTCCCCACGCATTGCGTAATGAGGTCGCAAAAACATTACACGATTTGGAATCACAAGGTGTGATTGAACGTGTGAAGGCTTCTCTCCGAGCATCACCCTTAGTAATTTTACCGAAACCTTCCGGAACATTGAGACTTTGTGTGGACTTCAAGGCAACAGTGAATCCACAACTAGTGACTGCAACGTTTCCTTTACCCCGCCCAGCAGATCTTTTTGACAAACTGTGCCCGGGTAGATATTTTTCGAAGTTGGACCTAGCAGATGCGTACTTGCAAATACCGGTGGACGAAGAATCCCAGCGCGTTTTGGTGGTTAACACGCATCTTGGTTTGTACCGATTCAAACGACAGCCATTCGGGTGTGCATCCGCCCATGCATTGTTTCAGCAATATCTACAAACTGTTTGTGCGTCGGTCCCTACTGCAGCAAACTATCTGGACGATATTGTGATCTCCGGACAGACGGAAGAAGAACATTTAGCCAATCTCAGAACATTATTTCAGGTCTTGTGACAAAATGGTCTACGCTTGCGGAAGGACAAATGTGTGTTTTTTGCTCGTGACTTACCCTACCTGGGAAATGTCCTCAATGCCCAAGGCATACATCCCAGTCCAGAGCACCTCCGTGCCATACAAGACTTCCCTTCGCCGCAGAATTTGAAGCAGCTACAGAGTGTGCTGGGAAAAATTAATTATTATCATCGCTATGTGCGCCACGCCCCTTCCATTTCAGCTCCGCTTCATCACTTACGCCGTAAAGGTGTTCCGTTCGTCTGGACGACGGAATGCGAACGCGCCTTTCGCCAGTTGAAATCGGCGTTGCTTTCCAATACTTGCCTTACGCCATTCGATCCCCGGAAGCCCCTTTTGTTGATGGTGGATGCATCGGATTTCGGGATCGGTGCTGTGCTTGCGCACAAAGATGGTTCACACGATCGCCCTATTGCCTTTGCATCCAAATTGCTCTCGTCTGCGCAAAGAAATTATTCACAGATCGAGAAAGAAGCATTGGCTCTCGTATTTGGTGTTACGAAGTTTCATGATTTCTTGTATGGTCGTCACTTTACCATCATCACAGACCACAAGCCTTTGACGTCGCTTTTTCATCCGAACAAGCCTGTACCTCCACGTACAGCGCAGAAATTCATTCGCTGGTCTCTTTTCCTCTCGCAGTACCGCTACGATATCTTGTATCGGTCCACTGCTAAGCACGGAAACGCTGATGCGTTGTCCCGTTTGCCTGTTGCTGAGGATACAGCATTCGATTCCTCCGAACTTGCTTGCATGTTCATTGATTCGGAAACCGATGACGTGGTCGAATCGTTTCCGATTGATTTTCGTCGTGTAGCTACAGCCACAGCTGCCGACCCTGTCCTGGCTACCGTTCTGCGTTTTGTTGCCACGCAATGGCCCTTGTCAAAGTCACGGATCGAGGATCCGTTGGTTCGCCGATTTTTTGCTCACAAGGAGAGACTTTTTGTACGACGTGGTGTTTTGCTGTTGCGTTCTGATAATGATCAGTCCAGGGTCGTGGTTCCACGTTCGTTACGGTCCTCTGTCTTACTGCTTCTCCACCAAGGACATTCGGGTATAGTGCGAACGAAACAACTTGCTCGTCAGCACTGTACTTGGTTCGGAATCGATGCTGCGATTACACAAATGTGCTCTTCTTGCATGGCGTGTGCCGAACAACAATCCGCACCACCGCGGAAATTCTTTGCATGGTCAAAAGCCACTTCCCCTTGGCAACGCTTACACATCGATTTTGCTGGTCCATTCTGGAATGCTCGATGGTTGGTTCTGGTTGATTCATTCAGCAATTTTCCTTTTGTTGTCCGGATGTCTTCCACGACGTCTTCTGCCACCATCCAGGCGTTATCCGCTGTCTTTTGCATTGAAGGTCTTCCACAGACTATTGTTTCTGACAATGGTCCACAATTCATGTCTGCAGAATTTCAGTCACTCTGCAAGGCCAATGGTATTCAACATCTGACGTCCGCGCCGTTTTCGCCTCAGTCAAACGGTTCCGCTGAACGATTGGTCCGGACTTTCAAGTCACAGATGTTGAAGTTGAAAGAGTCGCATTCTCGGGAGGACGCGTTATTGCTCTTTTTGTCCTCGTATCGCTCTCAGCCTCGAGATGGTCGTTCGCCGGCTGAGTTGCTCCATGGTTGCCCTCATCGCACCTTGGTGTCTTTGCTACATCCGCCGCATCAGGTTCCTGTCCAGCGGCAGACACCTGCTTTTACCCCAGGCGACGTTGTCTACTACCGCAACTATCGAGGTTCACGGCGTTTGCTCGCAGGGCGCATTCTTCGCTGCCTCGGCCGCGCTATGTATCTGGTTTTGGGGGCTTCTGGTGAGGTGCGTCGGCATCTCAATCAGCTGCGCCTTTGTCGTCGCACGGGATCTGCCGCTCCCCGTCTGCTTTCAGCGACGGTGCCGTCCGGTCAGCGCCCTGGGGACCCATCTACTACTGGCTCGCCTCAGCCCCAGGTATTACCGACAATGCCTTCCATTTTGCCCATGGTGACGGGCCGCCGCCGCCACCGCCGCCGCCGCCGCCTGTTCTTCCACCGGCGCCGCCCGCAGTGGACGCGTCGCTGCAACCGCCGGGCGCCTCTCTGGGTCACGCGCCGCCGATCGCTTCCCGTGACCAGTTGTCCTCCGCCATGGACCTCTTGCCCGCTCCGGACCATATGTCGTCTTCGCCCGCCGGGTGCCCCGGCCCGATGGAGGTCGACCCTTCGGCCCCTCCTGTCTCTCTACGGGCGCATACACCGCATGTTGGCGTGCACCCTGGAGTAGTTTTTCAGGCGTTTCCTAGCTGCCCTCGGACCGAATGGCAGGGTGCGGGTGGCACAGCCTCGCCTGTTGTTAGGCTCCCCACCTCGTCGCATACGTCAACATGTGGTCCTCCCCACGGCGGGCGGAAGCCTTATAACACAACCGTTCGCCGATTTGCGGGGGAGGAATGTGGTGTCACCGCCAGACACCACACTTGCTAGGTGGTAGCCTTTAAATCGGCCGCGGTCCGTTAGTATACGTCGGACCAGCGTGTCGCCACTATCAGTGATTACAGACCGAGCGCCGCCACACGGCAGGTCTAGAGAGACTTCCTAGCACTCGCCCCAGTTGTACAGCCGACTTTGCTATCGATGGTTCACTGACAAATTACGCTCTCATTTGCCGAGACGATAGTTAGCATAGCCTTCAGCTACGTCATTTGCTACGACCTAGCAAGGCGCCATTACCAGTCACTACTGATGCTGTGAAACAAGTACCGTCAAGAGCGATGTTCACCAATTATGGATTAAAGTTAAGTATTCCAGCAGCTACGTACGTTTTTGGCTATTCTCATTTCCGTGTCCTGTTCCAGATCTCACGCCAGCCTGCGTGAGCTTAAACGCGGACGTTTCGGCTTCCTCCTAGTGGATTGGCTGTCTTGCCAATCCACAACAACAATTATATCTCAACACAAGCTTTACAGACTGTTTCTAATCACTGTGCTACACACACATACAAATACATGCCCCTTGACTGCAATTAAAGCTCATTCAGTGATGATACACTTTTCCTCCGACCTGTAGCAAATCTCACCTGAGGCTGCGAGCAATGGGGTTAATGGACAGGGGACACTACCCATGTAGTGAGCGACAACTTGAGATTTTGGGCTGAACGTGAAACGTCCTGGGATAGCCGATCGGTTAAGGCGACAGCTCGCGTAAAACGGGAAATGCGGCTTCGAGTCCCAGCCTGGTACAAATTTTCACTTGTCATCACTGAATTCATTTCAGTGCCGGATTGAGGCTAATATCGGAATTTCAGTCTTGTCATGTGTATATGTGGCTATAGGATCAAACAGAAATGGTGTTAGTTGTTTCGAACATGTCTAAAAGAACACACACCACACATGTAAATATATACAAAAAGTTATGGCTATTGTGAGCAATTGCAACGATACTTCGTCTCGTACATTACATTGGCATTCGCTGAGGGAGGCGACACAACACAGCGTCTCATCGCAGCAGACAGAACTAATCTTCCACTTAAAGCTAACGTTCATCACGGGAAAATAAAATGAGTTGCAGTGCCTGCTCAATGGCGTGGCTTCTTCCCCATCATCAGAAACGCAGCACAAAATGGCTCTTCGTCTTTACTGTACAAACCACAGACAAGACACGACTACTTGAAATGGAAACTATTTTCAGACATGGAGCACAACACGTTCCATATCCGCGAGAGCAGAACGGATTCGCTAAACACTTAAAGTTCGTCACAGTGTTCACAGAAAGAAGGTTGTGAAGAGTTAGTGTCGATATACTGAAACTGGTTGGAGGAAGATAGAATGTAGCAGATGTAAGCATTGCGATAGACAGAAACGCAAAATCTGCTGTGAGTAAACCAAAGTCCTCACTAGCAGGGACTTCTGAAAATGAGACTAAAAAATTAATCAAAATAAAGGATATATCGAAATATTCTACAACCAGCGGCACAGAAGAAATTTAATTTCTTAAACGGTTTCGGGCACTTAGTGCCCTTCGTCAGAAGCCTGTATAGAAAAGTACACCACAAATAAGGAGAAGTCAACACACTATGTGAATCAAAGTATCCAGACACCCAAAAAAACATACGATTTTCATATTTGATGCATTCTGCTGCCATCTACCGCCAGGTACTCCATGTTAGCGACATCAGTAGTCATTAGACATCGTGAGAGGGCACTCCGCGGAACTGACGGACTTAGAACGTGGTCAGGTGATTGGGTGTCACTTGTGTCACACGCCGGTACTCGAGATTTCCACACTCCTAAACATCCCTCGGTCCACTGTTTCCGATGTGATAGTAAAGTGGAAACATGAAGGGACACGTACAGTTCAAGAGCGTACAGGCCGATCTCGTCTGTTGACTTACAGAGACCGCCGACAGTTGAAGAGGGTCGTAATGTGTAATAGGCAGATATCTATCCAGATAATCACACAGGAATTCCAAACTGCATCAGGATCCACTGCAAGTACTATGACCGTTAGGCGGGAGATGAGAAAACCTGGATTTCATGGTCGAGTGGCTGCTCATAAGCCGCACATCACGCCGGTCAATTCCAGACGACGCCTAGCTTGGTGTAATGAGGGTAAACATCGGACTATTGAACAGTGGAAAAAAGTTGTGTGGAGTGGCGAATCACGGTGCACAATGTGACGATCCGATGGCAGGTTGTGGGTATGGCGAATGACCGGTGAACGTCATCGGATAGCGTGTGTAGTGCCAACAGTAAAATTCGGAGGCGCTGGTGTTATGGTATCGTCGTGTTTTTCATGGAGGAGGCTTGCACCACTGGTTGTTTTGCGTGACGCTATCACAGCACAGGCCTACATTGATGTTTTAAACACCGTCTTGCTTCCCACTGTTGAAGTGCAATTCGGGGATGGCGATTGCATCTTTAAACACGATCGAGCTCCTGTTCATCACGGCCTGTGACGGAGTGGTTACACGACAATAACATCCCTGTAATGGACTGGCCTGCACAGAGGCCTGACCTGAATCCTAAAGAACACCTTTGGGATGTTTTACAACGCCGACTTCGTGCCAGGCCTCACCGACCGACATCGGTACCTCTCCTCAGTCCAGAACTCCGTGAAGAATGGGCTGCCATTCCCCAAAAAACATTCCACCACCTGCTTGAACGTTTGCCTGCGAGAGTGGAAGCTGTCATCAAGGCGAAAGGTGGGCCAATACCGTATTGAATTAAACCATTACCTATGAGGGGCGCCATGAACTTTTAAGTCATTTTCAGCCAGGTGTCCGGATACCTTTTTATCACATAGTGTGAGAATATTAAAATTAAGGACAAAAACTTTTAAAAATTTTAAAAATTTAAAGATAAAAATGGTACTTACTTACATCTAGTCCATTATTTGCGAGTGCCAACAGTAAGATGCAAACAGCAAAATGCCGTGGTTACAAATATATAAGAGCAATAAGTAATACAATACTGAATCCATTAATCCAATAAGAGCTCGTAGACACTTATGTGTCGTTCATAGTACCTGTACAAAAATGTTATAAAGAAGCCAAACAACAAGAGCAGACATCACTCCAAAACTGGAACTAATTAGCTATCAGCTAATGACATGCATACCTTGAAGTTGGCCTCAAGGTGGCGTTGAAAGTACGATAAAATAATAAAACAAAACCGTACACAACAATAGTTATCATAAGACATGAACAAACATGTAAGTGGACATACGCAGCCGGCCGAAGTGGCCGTGCGGTTAAAGGCGCTGCAGTCTGGAACCGCAAGACCGCTACGGTCGCAGGTTCGAATCCTGCCTCGGGCATGGATGTTTGTGATGTCCTTAGGTTAGTTAGGTTTAACTAGTTCTAAGTTCTAGGGGACTAATGACCTCAGCAGTTGAGTCCCATAGTGCTCAGAGCCATTTTTTTTTGGACATACGCAGCGTAATAAGTAATATAAAAATATAACGATAAAACTAGTTAATATCGACGACAAATGGCGCTATGGGCGGGAAAATTGGGAACTGATCTCCAAGCAGCTTTAGTGAGGTCAGTATCATGCTAGTAAGGAACGTGTCAACGAAAACAACGTGCTAAGCACATCATGGGGGTTGAACTTGTGACTGAAGTAGGTGGGGAGAAAATTCTCAATCATTAGCTACACTGGAGGGCCAAAGAAACTTGTATAGGCATGCGTACTCAAATACAGCATATGGCGTTGAAGTCGGCAACGCTTATATAAGACTCTGTCTTACATGATAGCGATTGTGCACCACTGAATGAAGGGCCGTGCAACATGCATTAATTGAACAACTTCTGCAGCAGGTTGAAAGGACACACTACTGAGGGTGTAAAGCAACACAAAAAATTCCCTATGTGCCGGGGCAGAAACGATGATGCTGACCACAGGTGACTGTCCGTTGTGGGTGAACCCCGTGCTCGACGCTGCGAAAAATCTGTCTGTAATCAAAACATACTCCAACTGCCCAACTGTTGTCACGATCGTTATGAAAAGAAATGTCATGCGGTGGGGGCCTGTCCCTGAGCGGAGAAAATCAGCAACCCAGACGGGAATCGAACCCGGGGGCCCCCCGGCATGACATGCCGGCGCGCTCTCCATTCAGCTACCGTGGCGGACGCAGTCTTTGTAAGAAGGCAGTTTAGTAACCTATTACGGGGTGGTAAGCCAAGAAATTTAGAGAAGGTGTTACTGGTCCCGACCCTTATGGTTCCGCAGTGTTTGTGACGTAAACAGAACCGTGCTGAAGGGTTACATGAAACGAATGCTCGTATTATACTGAAATTGTGCCTGGTGCGTCACAATAAGCTTCATAAGGGAGTAAACATGTGGTGTGGATGCTGCTATCGTGTCCACTTAAAAAAAAGTTACCTCATAATACAGGATCTACTCAACGAACATTTTTCTTAGCAAAATTACTGAGAAAATGAAGGTAATAAAAATTCATTCATTAGAAATTGTAATGTGTTACACAGAAAAAATTAGGTTTTAATAGGCTGATGCAGCCCATATAGGAAGGCAGTGTTGTTTTCGCGGGATTATGTTGAGCAAATGTACATGAACGATACGCTTTGTATGTTGCAAATCTCGCTTTCACGGTAGTGGCTTTAGATGATTTACCAGCGATATTATGTCTGGAACCGCGAGACCGCTACGGTCGCAGGTTCGAATCCTGCCTCGGGCATGGATGTGTGTGATGTCCTTAGGTTAGTTAGGTTTAACTAGTTCTAAGTTCTAGGGGACTAATGACCTCAGCAGTTGAGTCCCATAGTGCTCAGAGCCATTTGAACCATTTGAACCAGCGATATTATGGTGTGTAGATGCCACAATCACTGCGGAAAAGGGAGAAGGAATGTTTACAAATCGATTCCACTGCACTCGTCGGAACCTTTGTTCACACATGTAACACGTCATGATCTCGAGGAGCAGACTCGTGTGAAGACACTGCGGGCGGACAGGTGTCCGAGAGAGAGCGATGTGGAGCCCGCTCCCTGAGACGAGCACACGCGTCTGCAGAGAATCGCGTCTGGTGCTCTCTGGGAAGCGAAGCGCTTACCTCAGCTCTCTGGAAAAGCCCATTCACAACCTACAGAACGGCCGCCCGGGTTTCTGGGCGGTGTGGGAGAGGATTCCGCGTGCCGATGGACGGAAGGCGGCCAGACGCCGGAAAGAATTTTTATGGCCACGTCAGCGTCCGAGCAGCATCCCTGCTACTGGCTTTTCTTATCCATCTCAGCGAGTTCCGCGTGCACGATCAATAAAGGGAATGGCGGAGTAAGTGAACGTGACAGGACGAGCGAAGCAGCAAAGCAAGTGCACATAATACGAAGTCAGTCATAATGAGCTGTGCAAGTGAGTTGCTGTAGATCTCACTGATCGTCACGAATACGAAGTATAACTCTACTATTCATAAATTCTATCGTTGTACAAAGGGCGTTCAAAAGGTTTTGCACTGTCATCTCTGATTTTGTTATTTTTTTGCAGGAGGAGAATGACATTTTTTGTGAACATACTTGGAACATTTAGCTGTTGAACCTACTCAATGTCACCTGTATCAGCTGTGACGCATCTGGCCCAACGTTCTTCCCACTTTGGTAAAGTTCTAGAGAATGACTTTTAAACCATCGCTTGACACAGGAAATAAGGTCTTTCTCACTATCGAATGTTTTACCGCGCAGGTGGGCCTTCAGGCGACCCAAAAGGTAAAAATCAGACGGAGCCAAGTCGGGACTGTAGGGAGGATGAGGAACAACTTTACAACCCGTTTTCCTGGTTTTCTCCTGCGTCATAAGGGCTGTATTGGGTTTGCCGTTGTCATGGAGTAGTCTGATGAGCTGACCCTGTATCAGTGGTCTGTGGGTCTTGATGGCACGTCTCAGCTTGTCCAGTGACAAACAGTAACGGTCCCGGTTAATTGTGGAGGCAGGTTCCACAAAATCAATGAAAATGACATCACACTGATCCCAGAAGAAGGAGGCCATCACCTTTCGGCCTATTGTTCGTGAAAGTTGGTTTCTTCTTCCGAGGGGAACCCGTGCGACGCCACTTCATGGACTGGGTTTTGCTCTCAGGTTCGAACAAAAACAACCATGTTTCATCCTGGGTTATGACGCTGTCAGAACACTGTTTCCACTCTTCAGTAAAGGTCTTCATGAGACATCCGCACACATTATTCCTCATTGTTTTCATTTCTCTTGTCAATAACCCAGGCACCCTACGTGCACAGATTTTTCTGTACCCTAGTGACTGCACCAGTGATACCACACTATCCAGTGACAAACGAGTGATTTCAGCAAGCTGTCGTGTCGTCACATATCTGTCATTTTGGGTCATTTGATCAGTGGTCTCCTTATTCACATCACTCACTGCCGTCGACGGTCTACCGCATCGTGGATTGTCTGGTAGAGAGAAATCACCTTCTTTAAACCTCTGCAACCACCTCTGGATACTGCTGAGATCCACTGTGCCATCCCCATAAACAGGGAGCAAATTCCTGTGAATCGATGTGGCAGAGTCATCGCCGGTCTTGAAGAGGAACTCCATCAACGACCGTTGTTGTAACCTGACATCTACTTCACGGTCCATTATGGCTCACCTGTAAATAAAAGGAAATACTTTTGTATACTACCTTATAGCTAAATGTTCTAAGTATGTTCACAAAAAATATCATTCTCCTCCTGAAAAAAAATAAAAAATCTGTGACGACTGAGCAAAAATTTTTGAACGCCCTTTGTATATTTTGACGGAGAGAGTTTGGAAAGAAATACGGAAACGGTGCAAGAAATGAATGTTTGAACATAAAAGCAGGTGCTATCGAAGCGTGTAGATTGCCCTTTGGTATGTAACCACAAACGGCATCTTTGCAATTGTCCTGAACACGTCGAAGTGTCAGTCGTGGTCAGAAGACGTATTTGCCAACCGCTGAGATCCTCTGAGGAAACAAGTGAGTCACGCGTGGCTCGCATCATGACCTATGCTGAAGTGTTGCTGCATGAACACGGAAAAATGTCGTAAGCGATAAACTTTTTTCTTTTCATTATTTTCTGGGGAGATGTCAGCGAGAAAAAATTTAGAAGAGATTTAAAATTGTGTGAAAGATTTCATTCTGAAATAGTGGACGAATGTGATGTAGGTAATATGCGTGCTGTGACTTACACTGACTCAAGACATCTACACTGTTTCTAGCTATGACGTTTGAGTTACTTGGTTAAACCCTTAACAAAATTATACCTCTTAGTGAATAGATTATGAAAGCAATCAAAAATTTTAAATTTGGTCAGTAATTATATTAATACTGAAAATCAAATTTTTGTTGCACCTGGAAGCCGTCAGATAGGCAACCTGCAATTGCGACCGGATGACCTTTAAGTGATACAGATAGCTTAATGAAACCCGTCTCCTTCTGGGTAGCAGTTAGGGTCCAGTGTCATATTGATGTGACCATCGCCTGTGGTCGAGACAACGTTAAATAACCATCCACAGACGGCATGTGGCAGCACTAGGAGTGGAGGGTATACAAAGGATGTCAGTAGGACACGTACAACAAAACAGTCATTATCGTAATGTGGAAACCGAAAGATTTATCTTAATTTCAAAAGAGGATTACCATTGACTTTCTGGCCAAGGGTGGAAGCATTCCGAAACGGCAAAGCTTGTAAAACGTTCGCATGCCAAGCACGGTAAAATGGCACTCTCTAAAACTGGGGCAGACGAAACTGTGGTTCACCATGGGCCACAGATAACGGGATTGAACGATTGTTGCGGAGACGTGTACGGGCGAATAGAACTGCAACTCTTGAGCAACTGACAGCCCAAATTAATTATGGGCCTACCAGCCATGTCTCCTCAATAGCACTTCAGCGAACGCTGCTGCGTATTTGCCTCACATAGGCGCCTGCCTCCTGCACCCATGTCGACTGCTGTTCAGCAATACCGCAACTAGAAGACCGCTGACGGTCATTTCAGATGAATCACGTTTTACGCTCCATTCACAGATGGCCGTTGACGTGTTCGGTGTGAAACGTCTGAAAGCAAACCCCCTGCAATAGTTGTCGGAAGTGTTCAGGGCCGAGAAAAGAGTGCTATGGTCTCGGGAATACTTTCATGACATTAATTGGATGATGTCGTCGTTGTGGAAGGACAGTGGATAAAAAAAATATGCATCTGTCCTTGGGGACCACGCCCACTTGCACATTTTCTTTGGTACGATGGCATCTATCATCAGGACGGTGTTACCTTTCACACAGTTCGCAGACTACTGGACATGCGTGCTTCGGAGAGCACAGTCCCCTGGTCACCAGAGTCTACGAATTTGAAACCAGTCGAGAATCTGAAAGACTATATCAACCGGGATGTTCGCACCATGAATCCTCAACCAAGAAACCTAGCGCAATTGGAAACGATACTGGAGTCGGTATGACTCCATATCCCTGTCTGTGCAATCCAGAATCTCACTGACTCTCTTCCTGCACGCATGGCAGCGGTCCGCGGTGCAAAAGATGTTTACTCACGCTTTTGGCAAGCGATGACATTAATGTGACTGGACAGCGCGTTTACGTTTTGCCGAATGAGGATCTCTTGAATGTACAATGTATGGAAACTGACAGACTACCCCATATATATGCAGAGCAATGACAGGTAATTACTTGTATGTAGAGGGTTTTAACGTTTGTAGTTGCCGAATTATAACACAAACCTGTTTGAAGTGGAGCTATATACTTTTCTTGTAGCTTTTAAAACAGCCTTTGAAGAGTAACTCAACGACATAACTTGTGTAGGACCTGATCAAATAGTAGCGACATAACAGCGCAGCAAACCACTTTCCCACTATTAGCAGAGGGGCACCACAATTGTCTGCCCTACTGTACTAAATAGAACACAGGTACAGTTCATGCGGTGGTCTCGCGGTTCTAGGCGCGCAGTTCGGAACCGTGCGACTGCTACGGTCGCAGGTTGTTCGAATCCTGCCTCGGGCATGGATGTGTGTGATGTCCTTAGGTTAGTTAGGTTTAAGTAGTTCTAAGTTCTAGGGGACTGCTGACCACAGCAGTTTAGTCCCATAGTGCTCAGAGCCATTTGAACCAGTTCATATGTTTATTATTATGCTAGATGATGTCCTCAAAATGAGGACTTTGATCACTGATGCATGCTGTAAAACAATTTCGGATAGACGATACAACGCACTGTATTTTCACCTCGTCTTATCGCTGCGTAAGCCCGTGTAAGCCCGCCCGGTTAGCCGGCGTGCCGGTCGAGTGTCCGGTATGCGGGCTGGTTCCCCTTATTCCGCCTCAGTTACCCTATGTCGGCGATTGCTGCTCAAACACTTTTTCCACGTACGCGTACACCATAATTACTCTACCACGCAAACGTTGGAGTTACACTCGTCTTTTGTGAGACGTTCCCGGGGGAAGGGGGAGGGGGGGGGGGATCCACTGGAGGCCGAACCGCACTATAACACTGGGTTCGGTGTAGGGCGGCGGTGAGATGAGTGGACTGCTGTGGCCTGTTGTGGAATTGTCAAACACTGAGGGCTACGGCGGGGGCGAAGCCTCTCCGTCGTTTCTGTGTCTCCTGTTCCATAAAATACAATGCCCATGTAACTCCGGTATTTCTTGTCTACGGGAGTTGTCGTTATTTCCTTGTAGACCTTTTGTTTTAGTTTTCCTCCCCAGAAATTGAAGCCGAGAGGTGTTATGTTTTCCGAGGACGGAGGCTATTTTTAGTTTCCTGAACGATAGATCCAAATAATCAGTTAAGAAGATCTCTGATACCACAGGGACTGCCTTGTGTGCAGTGGGTTAAATGTGTCAGGCTATCTTCTAAGACCTATAGACACTGGGTGGTTATAATTAAAGTGCATGTGTTCACGGAAGTCCAGTGTGGGCAGCAGTTACGGTATAGTAGCAAAACTTGGTGGATATGCTAATGCGTCAATGCAGAACCAATTTACGCTGGAAAGACAATTGTCCCAGTTTTGGCCACCAGGTGCAAATCTGCCGCTGTACTGTGTTTGTATGACGCTATCACATCCACGCTTTCACTGAAAAAGCCATAACACGAGTGAACAGTATGGCTATCGAAAGAGAGATCGTGCGCTCTTAATGAAACTGTTTCACTTGAATGGCAGCAATTACAGTGCTGCTGTGAGAATCGCCGACTGAAAGGTCTGAGAAGAATCCCGACATCATTAAATGGGTAAAAGAAGACGATAAATTCGAAAACACAGGTGAGCTTGGTAGCATCTGCTGGCACCTGGAAGAGGAAGGTTGTCCTATCCCGGTGGAAGTTATTGATGAGGCTGCTGTTGCTGTAACTGACTATGCAGCACGTGCGCTGCTAGTGCTAGTGCAGCGTCAGGGGCATTGTCCATCCCACGGTCAGCACTACGGAAAGCCTTATGGTCCATTTTACACTGGTGCAGCAACTAAACCTTCATGAATCGCAGGAACATTTTGAATTTGCTCTTCGGTTTCTTTCACGGATCGAAATTGATGACATGTGTTTGAGCAATATTCTATGGCTCGGGGAGTATCTAAAAGACCTGGTTTTCTGGGGACACATTCAGTCTCTACCTCATCTGGAGGGCAGTACACAGCAACACGGTGCTCAGATTACACGGGAACTGCTGCGAGCAACTGTTGATCACGTCGCTTTACGGGTGTAGCATCTTGTTGGTGTCTTCGGTGCTCATACTGAAAAAATTGTGTAAGTGACATTTTCCGTCCACGACACGTTACTAATCCATTTCATATGGTAACATATACGTCTGTATTGTATTTACAACGCCATATCTGCACCTGGTGGCCAAAACTGTAACCATTTTTTCCCACGTAAATCGGTTCCACTGTAATGTATTAGGCTATCTACTATTTTGCTGTCATACGATAATTACAGCCCACATGGGACATGTGTTAGTAGCTGCACTTTACTTATGGCTGTTTAAAGTCCCACCAGTAATACAGAAACCAATGATGCCATTCTTGAGAAAACCAAGGTCGTTGTTTATCAATTTCTCTCAGCCACCGTAGGTTTTTTAACTGACTATTACTTCGTTGTAAACTGATCGTATCAACAAATAAATCAAACATTACGTATACAAAATTTATGTGTTGCATGTTAATGAGACGTTTCCTGAACTTCCATTACTCAATAACTCCATGAAACTGTCATAGATCGTTAGTTACTTTACTCAGAAACATTCTCTTTTGTTGGGAAAAACTAGGCTCAGCTGTGTTTCAAGTGTGTGCTAACTCTGGAAGAGAAAACAAGAACTCATTCACGTCGACAATATCGTACGCCACGTAGGCTTACATTTACCAGAATTTTAAAAGCGTTAATAAATGAGTTCCTCTTGGAATAATTACATTTACGGAACCGTTTGTGGCTCAGTCATTTAGATTTTTCTTCAAATTAAGAGCAAGATGGTTCCTCGATTGTCTCATTTCTCTTTCCAATAACAGCGCCCGGTGCCTTTTAGACTCTTATTTAAATTTTAAAGTTGCCCTGAAATTCGTGTGAGGTCGTCTAGTTAAATTTACTGTGTGCACCACTCCGTTACTAATTCTACAAAGTGCATTCATAGCCGTCCTCTTTCAAGCTATTTCGCTATAAATTTTCCGTGATAAGTTTTCTAGAAAGTTTTTTCCTCTGAATGTATTCCCTTTACCAGTTTCTGCGTTTCGTTTTCCTCGTTAGATTTTTAGACTGAATTAACAGACTCTGATTTAAACACTATTTAGAAATTCCACTTCCATATCAGATTTTATTTAAAAGTGTAACTTTCATGGCCATTTATTTTATTAGATCCACATTCATCGTTTATTCATTAGGCATTAAAGTGTAAGAAATATAAAAAAACCGTCATAATAAAATGCACACACATCAAAGCGTAAGATAAAAAGGAAACAGTCTTTTCAATAAGAATAAAAAAGACAAGGAATATTTGTGTGAGTGAATAACAATTAGACACATGGATCGATACACGAAAAACCCAACCGTCTAATGTTAAACAATAGAGGTTTGCTGAGGGAAGACGCTCCTCCCCGTTGATCGCTCTCATTCCTTATATTCACTCTTATACTTTCTATTGTACTGAGTAAAAACATGACATATTCATCAGAAGCATCTGTCACTAATGTAGTCACCTATAGATTCCTCGTGTATGTTTATGTGCTATGTATTTTGTACTTTAAAGATGGTGTCTCAGGAAAGGTAACGTACCTTGTTTCAAAGCGACCGATCGCTGATTGCGTCTTGCTGTTTCAGTATTGGATTCCGAACAGAATCTGCAAATACAGAGTCCGATTCAGTTTTGCTACGCTACTTAACATGGAAATTATCGTAAGATTTTTCACGGTCAGTCTGCTTATCGGACAATGTTACGTTCATCAGTACCCAGGATCTGATGCACTCACCAATTAGTGAGCGAAAGCGATTTCACTTTTCTTATAGGAATTCGCATTAACTCTCAGCGAGAGAACTAATATTTTCAGACTTCTGGATGTAAATCTAATGCGTCATGCTATCGCTTCTGTGATATGTCCTTCCGACAGCAAACAGTTTATTCACAAGCTGCATGCCTTTGGGCAGATTCACTTCATTTTACCATTTTTATACTTGCTCACTGGTGGCCGAAGAAGGATACATTACAGCATTTTACACAGATCGCAACTTAAAGGTGAACACCCATGGATGTAGGTACAATGAATCATGTTATACATTAGCAAAGGGATGCTATTCTCAGAAACTAATATTTTACGCCACATTTAAAACACTATATACCGTTGTTCGATATACTATCTGTGTTTACTTTGTCTAACCGAGTGTAATAAAATTCACAAGAAAACTGTACTTTGTAAATGAGATCTTTATTCCTCAATCATGTGGAAATGTTAATTTTTACCAAACAACAAGTAAGTGAAGCTGTCGATATCGGATAGATCCTCGGTGCGTCTCCAACAATCACATGACCTTCTGTTTCGATAATGCATCGTGTGTATTAAAAATTTTAATGCACGATGATTTGAATTGTATGTTAAAATGTCCCAGACGTCGCCGGGGGGAGCTGATCGGAGGAAAGAAAGGGCATTCCATTGACATCAGGACAATGGCTCATAATGCAGAGCAGGACACAGACCAAAACTGATGTATCATTTGGAATTAACTAAAACAGAAACATAAGGGACAAATTTAGCGGTAACACGTCCCTATTAGATTTTGAGTCTCAACTGAGGAAGGAAACCAGATACTTTAAATATGTATTAGATTGGTTTATCCCGTGTTAGTTAATCAGTTTGGGCTGTTTTGGTTAGTGAGCTTTAAAGTTGAGGATAGCTGTAAGGATCCGGATTTCGTAAAGTCTGAGGGTGTGCTAATGCTGATCGATATTGCACCACCGATATCAGTGGCTACAACTTATCTCTAACACACTAATGGGAACACCGAAGACAGGACGAGACTGTATTCAAAATTGTTAAATTTTCTAGTCTATTTAATGTTCGGTGGTTGTTTTAGTGTGGAGGTGGACGATAGTAGCATGTTGTAACTGATACGTTGATCGAGGTACTCGAACATTATGAATCACCTTGAAGAAAATGATTTATTGATACATAACCAACACGGATTTAGAAAATATCGTTCTTGTGCAACACAGTTGGCTCTTTATTCTCATGAAGTAATGAGTGCTGTCGACAAGGGATCTCAGAACGATTCCATATTCCTATATTTCCAGAAGGCTTTTATACCGTTCCTCACAAGCGCCTATTACTCAAATTGCTTACATATGGAGTATCGTCTCAGTTGTGTGACTGTATTCGTGATTTCCTCTCAGAGAGGTCACAGTTCGTAGTGATAGACGCTAAGTCATCGAGTAGAACAGAAGTGATATCTGGCGTTCCGCAAGGTAGTGTCATAGGCCCTCTGCTGTTCCTGATTTACATAAATGACCTAGGTTATAATCTGAGCGGCACCCTTAGATTGTTTGCAGATGACGCTGTAATTTATCGTCTGGTAAAATCATCAGGCGATCAATGCCAATTACAAAATGATCGAGAGAGAATTTCTGTATGGTGCGAAAAGTGGCAATTAGCACTAAACAAAGAAAGGTGCGAGGTCATCCACATAGGTACTAAAAGAAATCCGATGAATTTTGGGTATACGTTAAATCGCACAAATCTAAGGGCTGTCAATTCGACTAAATACCTAGGAATTACAACTACGAGCAACTTATATTGGAAAGAGCACATGGATAGTATGGGGAGGAAGGCGAAACAAAGACTGCGCTTTGTTAGCAGAACGCTTAGAAGATGCGACAAACCCACTAAAGAGACTACATTGCACTTGTCCGTCCTCTGCTGGTATATTGCTGCGAAGAAGGGCAGCTCGTTTCGTATTATCGCGCAGTAGGGGTGAGAGTGTCACTGATAAGGATACGCGAGTTGGGGTGGCAGTAACTGAAACAAAGGCGGTTTTCTTTGCGGCGAGATCTATTTACGAAACTTAAATCACCAACTTTCTCTTCCGGATGCGTAAATATTTTGTTGACACCCACGTACGTAGGGAGAAATGATCTTCATAATAAAATAAGAGAAAGCAGATCTCGAACGGAAGGATTGAGGTGTTCCTTTTTCCCATATGCCATTCGAGAGTGGAATGGTAGAGAAGTTGTATGAAAATGGTTCGATGAGCCCTGTGCCAGGCACTTAATTGTGAATTGCAGGGTAACCATGTAGATCGGTCTCGTTTTGCGAACCGAAGTCAGCAGACACAATGCAGAAATACGCATTTACTAATGTGCAAGGGCGATTCGTTTATTAAGGTTATACGAGATTAATAAGTTAGACGTCACTGGGTGTCCTGACCGACCGATTCATCTGTTATGGCTTCTCTACCGATAACACAATACTCCCTGCCTTCTCCTATACTGTCGGGTCCGTCTCTCATTGACCTCCAGCAAACAGCAGAGGCAGCTGAACCGACAGATTCCGTCTTCTAGATTTCCCATAGACTTTCGACACTGTACTACGTCGTAGACTAATAACCTGGATCGATAATACGGATTATCTTCACAGATATCCGACTGGCTCGATGAAAATCTGACCAGTGTTACCCAGTACGTTATTTGGGACGACGAAACATCGGATGTGCCCTTAGGAAGCACAATAGAACCTCTAATGTGTTCAACATGCATCACTGATTTATCAAATAGGATTAACCGCACTACCAGATTGTTCGCTGGCGATGCTATTAGCTACAGAAAATTCTTATCGTTAGAGGATCATAATAATATGCGGAGAGACTTGGATAAAAATTCCATTTCGTGTGACAATGGCAGCTTTTGTGTATGAATAAATGCAAGACAATTTGAAAAATAATTTCGTCATTGGTATCCGATTAAAACATTAATGACAAACATCTGCAGCATGTCATACCGTTTAAAACTTTATGGGTACAGCCTTTTAATAAACTGAACCAGGCTACGTCACAGGCGGCACTGAAGGCACAAGGTTATACCGCCCCTCCTGCAGCGCGCCTTTTATAACGGGCGATCAAAAAGTTTCCGTTTCAGAGCGTTGCTGCTGCGAATCCAACGCAGCGCGACTCCGATGCGGGTATATAAGCACCTAAATTTAGGAAAGGGATTAGCATTCATGTCTTCCCGACGTGCGTGCGGTAAAAGCGAAGACGTGAACTACGGCGACATTACTACCAAATGCGTCCAAACAGGACCAACATGCTGTCATTATTTTCTTGGCTGTCGAAGGAAAAACAATAGTAAACATCAATCGGGGAGTGAAGAATGTGTATGGTGCAGCATATCTGTTGGAAATCACCGTTGTGGAATGGTGCGTGAAGTTCTACTGGAAGTGGTGTTGCTCAACCTGTCCTTCGATTACCGGGGACCATTGGGTATTGATTTCAAGGAATCTTGTGTCTCCATCACTGGGGAACGATACTGCACGAAGGTGGAGAAATAACGGCATGCCATTAAAGTGAAACGTCCGCGAAAACTGCGACAAATGGAGCTGCTGCTGTTGCTTCATGATAATGCACGCCACCATATCACAAATTTCGTAATCTTGATGTTACTCCAAATCAACTGGGAGACACTCGAGGACCCAACCTATAGTCCAGATCTCTCCCCACGCGATTATCAAATCTTTGGTCCCTTAAGAAAAGCTTTGAAGGGTCGACGATTCCTTAGGGCGAGGAAGCGCGGCAGGCAGTTACAGACTTCGTCACCCAGCAGGACACGGTTTTATTTAAGGTATCTTAAACCTGCTGAGTCGGTAGGATGCTTACCACAGTGCTCACGGTCATTTTGCCTGATTGGCAAACCAATTCTGTACTGTACGGCCTTCGAACGGAAACTTTTCGATCGGCCCTTGTAAATCAGTGGTGATCTAGTTCTCAAACAAGCATCTGAATGTTTGTTTTCCACTAGATGTGTTAACAATCTACGGTATACAGCAATTAATAAACTAATATAACTAACGTACACCAGCGGAATCTATATAAAAACAGAGCTGCTGTATGGTATTGTAGGCTCTGATACCGCACGGGGTTGGATGTTCTTCCTCCAAGCAAGTTGGCTCACTTCCTTGCGAATACATCAGTGGTGTATCGTACGTGTATTTGTAAAGAGCAGGTGAGTGTAATGAATGCGTGCATACTGCACCGTTATGTTTGTGTTGTACGATGATGATGGTGGTGGTGGTGGTGATGATGATGAAAGAAGTAAGAGAGTGAAACCCGGTGTCCTCCGTAGTCTACTCCGCTAGAGGAGCATCGAGGGGGTCCGTCGTGCCTAACGTCCCCGCCCAATGGACGGATCACTTCATGAGTCACTGCGCAGAGGTTGGGAATTTAATCCTGGACATTGGCATAAAGACTGGTGGTCAGGAACATTACGTCGCCTACCCTTGCCGGCCAAACACTGCCAGTGAAAATTTGATCCAGCAACAGGTTTCGAAAATGCACTCCCCCGAGTCGAGGGCAACCCCACAAACCTCAGTTAACCTCAGCTGCTGGCTAGGGTGGCCGAGCGGTTCTAGGCGCTACAGTCTGGAACCGTGCGACCGCTACGGTCGCAGGTTCGAATCCTGCCTCGGGCATGGATGTATGTGATGTCCTTAGGTTAGTTAGGTTTAAGTAGTTCTAAACTCTAGGGGACTGATGACCTCAGAAGTTAAGTCCCATAGTGCTCAGAGCCATTTTAACCTCAGCTACGTACAGAGCTTTCGGAAGTTCCTGTTACAAACTTACAGGATCTGTAGAGGATAATGGGTACATAATGAACAGGAACCCATGTCTGGAAACGTACCGTTCAGTGGTACAGCCGTTTGAAAACATGTTTGCTAGGTTGATATGCAACAGCGTAGTCATGATGGGGTTAAGTCGGATCCGCTTTTGTTATTTTGAAACGTCCCCTTAGAAAGATTTATGAATGATTGTGCTGATAAACCTCTTATATTATTTGCTTTCCAAACAGCTGAGCAAAACTGAACGTACTCAGACATTACTCTCTTTACTTATTCTGATCAACACTAAACTTACACACAATATTTTTAGCGCAACGCAATCTGACTTTCAATAATCCCTACAAAAGAATGGCCCTGACTAACAATAACCGCCGGCCGTGGTGGTCTCGCGGTTCTAGGCGCTCAGTCCGGAGCCGCGCGACTGCTACGGTCGCAGGTTCGAATCCTGCCTCGGGCATGGATGTGTGTGATGTCCTTAGGTTAGTTAGGTTTAAGTAGTTCTAAGTTCTAGGGGACTGATGACCACAGACGTTAAGTCCCATAGTGCTCAGAGCCATTTTAACAATGACCTATACCTTTCATGAATCACTTACCTCACAAAAATCTTCGTTACTCGAACTACTGCAGTACAGCGAGCGCCACTACTGCCAAATAAATAAAAGATCCTAACTACTGAAGGGACTAACTACTGATAGGCATAGTTAGCAAATGAAAGACTTTGATAAAGAACAAACAATGTATTTACCTTAATAGTGTTAAAAAGTCATAATATATATATATATATATATATATATATATATATATATATATATATATCAGTTCATGACATTCAGTCTTACAAATTTACTGTCTCTAATGGTCACACGTCCAGATCATCCGCTCTCAAAACTCCGCTATCTCTCTCCCAACATCCACCACTGCTTGCGGCTCACCTCCAACTGCGCAACGCTACGCGCTGTTAACAGGCAACTGCCCAACACTACAATAGCAAATTCCAACAATGCCATCCAGCCACAGACTGCACACAGCACAGCCAGTGATTTTCATATAGAGTGCTACGTGGCGTTACCAACATAAAAACGTAAACAGCCTGCTTACAATTTGACGTCTGTCCTCCCTGTCTGACCGAGTTCGAGCCTAATTCACGTGTCTGTGAGTTTTAAAGCAATATGGTTATGTACACGTTTGGGGAATACTCTTCCATACTCTTCTGAATGGTGAGTTCACGATAATGGGAGAGCTGCACGTCGCATTTCAAGATCGTTCTTCACAACGTCCGATTCCATCGCACACCCTTTTCGCCAAAATTGCGCAACATCTTCGAGAAAGGATGCCTTCACCCTCAACAGACCTGCCTGTGGTGCTTTAAGAAGACGTCAGACTCCCGAATTGGAAGTGGCCGTACTGCATCACGTTCAAGAGAACCCGCCGATGAGAACACGAGCAATTCTTTGGCTGTTAATGAGTGAAAGTGTGAAACATGTGTGTATTGTGTCACGCCTAGTCAATTACTTGAAATTGGTCGTGTTATCAACAAGTTTTCAAATGGTTGTAGCGCGGAAACGGTACATTTCCGAAAATGGGTTTCAGTCAAGGATATTAGCTACTGATTCCCCTCTCCAAGTCCTAACAATTTGTAATAGGACTGGCCTCTGTGGCCGAACGGTACTAGGGGCTTCAGTCTGGAACCGCGGGACCGCTACGGTCGCAGGTTCGAATCCTGCCTCGGGCATGGATGTGTGTGTTGCCCTTAGGTTAGTTAGGTTTAAGTAGTTCTAAGTTCTAGGGGACTGATGACCTCAGATGTTAAGTCCTATAGTGCTCAGAGCCATTTGAACCATTTGTAATGGGAATTGCGAACAGTGTGTATATCACAGCACACTGCACTGTGCTGTTGGACTTGAAGTTGAATTTTAGTGTTACTGAATAGAATGACAGTTGTGGCGGTCGCCAGGAAATGGCTGCTTGCCCCATAACAAGCGCTGCTCGGTCTCTTGTCTACCGATAACTGTAACACTAAGAGTGGTGTTAGGTGGTATGAGTGCATAAAATCAGTCTTAGGCAAGGCGGATGGAAAATTTAGGTTTCTTGAAAGTGTTCTATAAAAGTGTAGTGAATCTGTAAATGGAATGGTGGAAGTGTATCAAAAATGCTTGGAGAACTTAAATGACAATGCTTAGTAAGACGGTCATGAAGTGTTCTTCTTTCACACTTCTCTCCCTCTTTCGTCAATCCTAATGAGTAGCCGCGCGGTCTCAGGCGCCTTGTCACGGTCGGCGCAGGTCCCCCCGTCGGAGGTTCGAGTCCTCCCTCCGGCATGGGTGTGTGTGTTGTCTTTAGCATAAGTTAGTTTAAGCTGTATTAAGTAGTGAGTAAACTTAGGGACCGATGATCTCAGCAGTTTGGTCCCATAAGACCTAACCGTAAATATACAAATTTTTGTCCTAATGAGTGTGAATCGCAGGACGACGATCACTTAATAACTGGGTGAATGAAAGTTTTGCAGGCGATGTTCTTTGGGAAAGGAGTGCACTTCCTTAGTAGTTTCCGATAAATCAGGGTCTGGCAGCTACCTTCTGCACTGCCTGAATTGTGTACTGTGGAGTGAGGATTCCAGTGACGTCACATATGTAGCCAAACGATATCTAACCGTTTCGCTGTGAGTCAGCTGCCAATTCAAACACCAAATGCTTCTGATATTAAAATCTTTCAAAATTTCGTTATCACTTACAAAATAGCATCGTCGACAGCCGTATTTTGTGCCTTCTGTCTGTAAATCGTGTAAACCTTCTTCTGTGTCTTATCGCATTTTAATTGTTTAACTTGTTGTATATTGTATTTCTGAGGCACAGATTGTGATCAGTGCAGCAGTTTTCTAAACTAGTGTTCTACAACCGTGTATTATCCGTAGTACAGCCAGAAGGGCCTAGAATCAACAAAATGTCTGTCGCCTCAAAATCGCGTGAATCTTAATACAATTACGAATTATTTCGTCGTTATGTAAGAAATTATTTATTATTATCATAAAACAAGAACGGGTCAATTTATTTACTAACAACATATTAACTTAAATTCACTGTGCGAAACAGACATCTCTGATACGAATTTTAAATTAAATAACTCTTCTCATACCTTCAATGCCATACTTGAGCCTGCTTAGCTACAAACAGACTCCTGATTCGTGGCGATATCGTTGACAAGGCATGCATCACTTCTTCATCGATGGATTTGAGTCCCTCTCTCTCTCTCTCTCTCTTTGTTTAAAGTTTTAACTCCAGTCACTGCCCGCATCTCGTGGTCGTGCAGTAGCGTTCTCGCTTCCCACGCCCGGGTTCCCGGGTTCGATTCCCGGCGGGATCAGGGATTTTCTCTGCCTCGTGATGGCTGGGTGTTGTGTGATGTCCTTAGGTTAGTTAGGTTTAAGTAGTTCTAAGTTCTAGGGGACTGATGACCAAAGCTGTTAAGTCCCATAGTGCTCAGAGCCATTTGAACCATTTTAACTCCAGTCAACAGCGAGAAGTCCAGTTCACACAAACATGTTGTTGAAAATACTAATAACACATTACTGCCATCTCAGAAGTAACCAGGTATTCACTGCTTACTGACAACCAAAATGCAGCCAAAGGCACTTAAAAAAAATTTGATTTCAATGTTCTGTCTGATTTCCAGTATGCTAGTTCGTCTTTAAAGCTTAAACCTACAATATTCGGGAGATGTTCCGGATCCACAAATGGATCACGAACCCTTTCAAAATATTTCAGCACACTGTCCAAAATAATTTTTGAAATCCTGTTGCAAAAGTACTAAATGTCCTTTCAGTAAATCTGTCACTATCTTATTATCATCAGTAAGGGGCCACACATTTGGGAACATCTCATATGATC
Organism: Schistocerca nitens; assembly: GCF_023898315.1. NCBI lineage: Eukaryota > Metazoa > Arthropoda > Insecta > Orthoptera > Acrididae > Schistocerca > Schistocerca nitens. The sequence goes on from NC_064620.1 coordinate 395,560,792, forward strand.
CATTTACAACCGCCTTGATCCAAAAATTCAACTTATTAATAAATAATTGAATATTACCTTTACTAGTCAGACTATTTTCGTTTCTACCTTGCATTTTTCACTTTAGCTCATTTAAGTGTACGAAAATATCGGAACGATATGCCAAATTAGATAAACATTCATCATCTACAGATTATTCCGCACACTGATGCTCCTCAGTGATGAAAGACGCAGATACCGCATATCTATGATCAAACATTTGCGTTAATACTTTACCTCTCGATAATCATCGTATTTCTGTACTTATCAGAAGGGTAGTATACTGTACTTCCATTTCTGGGCACAAAATGTTAAAACTCCGCATAAACAGGGGCGAAATTTGATGAAGTCCACAGGTTATACTGATTAGTTCATCACAACTTGCAGAGAAGGTGGCAGACAATTAACAACAATGGGTTAGCGGTGAAAGAGACAATGGTTGGTTCGTAAGTTGGTTGGTTCGTAAGTTGGGATTTACTTAGTGTATTTTACATGCGGGTTCTTTCACTCGGCCTGTCATAGAAGCAGTTACGTCTATACAAAAGCTAACGCAATCCTTCCACGTTTATTCATTCCTGACAACATATTCATTAGTTGTATAAACTACTCCTTGCTGGTTGCTCGTTCGGGTAGTTAGTAGCGAAAAAAGAAATCGGTTGCAATTACATCACCATCAACATACCTTATGTGCAAAAGAAGTTGTGCGTGACCAGCAGTATCGCCGGACACGACGATCTGAACTTCCGACTGCTCTTTATTTTCTGTTTCAAAATTTCTTCTGCGTCACTGGACATGTCACTAACTTGGCAGCTCATTGTGTCAGCAGAGAGAGAGAGATTTATGCAATTTCAGTAGCTTCTTTCCAACCAAGGACTGTTTTTAACCTTTCTTAATACGCAGGCATTCATAGCGTTTCTGCTATTGTGCGTGTTTTTTTTTGCTTTTTCGATAAGTTTGGCTACCTTGTAGTTAACTTCCTGTACGTTTTGTGAAGCAGACACCAACGTAGTCATGAGCTTCATGTCGTTTTTATTTTGTTCCAACAACCAATAACAAAATTCACACCTTTACTTAAAAGAGAGGAATGTTTTGCCGACATATGTCTTTTCATTTTACTGGGAACCATAGTAACGTTACTATGTTTTTCACCACATACATCACACTTTGGCTTGCCGGCTGATGTGGCCGAGCGGTTCTAGGCGCTTCAGACTGGAACCGCGCCACCGCTACGGTCTCAGGTTCTAATCCTGCCTCGGGCATGTATGTGTGTGATGTCCTTAGGTTAGTTAGGTTTAAGTGGTTCTAAGTTCTAGGGGACTGGTGACCTCAGATGTTAAGTCCCATAGTGATCAGAGCCATTTGCTCTCACACTTTGTGACTGGGCATACTTAGTCACCAAATAAAAAAAACCCGTAAGATAAATATTTATCACTATATTGTCTTTGAATTACTACCTGTTTCTTTTTCTCAGAGTCGATTCTTTCACTACTTGCACTCGAGGAATGCCAACTCAGTACAGTGAACTTATCCACATTTACAAAAAAATACGTTAATAACACTGTAATATAAAGCAGTCGTGTATCAACCACTACATTCGCACTTGGGTGCAGAGCACAGCTGTGATAAAACTGAAATGAAATACTCAAACAATGGAAGGTCCAGGATGGAAAACGACAGTATTATTGAACTGGAATAGCGCATCGTTGTCTGAAAATATATGGACGAACGAAAAAAAACTGGAACAAATACGAAAAAAGGGGAATAAAAATAATAAGAGAGGTACATTTTTGCTAATCCTCGAAATTTTATGGAAAAGCACTTACAGCCAGCCGTACACAGAAGATGCAATTTTAAAAAGACTTTCACGCTAATTACATAACCGGTGAAGTGGTACAGGCGAGAATACAATTGACTTAACGGACAGGGGGACAATTATTGAGGCACATGAAATGAAATCGTCGTAACTATGGAACGGTTTGCGTTAGGACGTTCAAACTGGGCAGTTGGCCGCGGGACATGATTGGAATTAATATGGTTTGGTTTAGCGACGAAGTCCACTTTCATTTGGATGGGTTCGCCAATAAGCATAACTGGCGCATTTGAGATACTTAGAATCCGCATTTCGCGATCGAGAAGTCTCTTCATCCTCAACGGGTGTGTGTGCAACGTCCAGTTACAGAATAATCGGTGCGCTATTCGTTCATGGCACGTTGACTACCGAATGGTACGTAAAGGTTTTAGAAGATGATTTCATTCCCATAATCCAAAGTGACCCTGATTTCGACAAGACGTGGTTCATGCAAGACGGAGCTCGACTCATCGAAGCGGAGAATGTTTGATGTCCTGGAGGAGCATTTTGGAGACCGCATTCTGGTTCCGGGGTACCGAGGGGACACTGGCGTGGGCCTCGATTGGCCGCCATATTCTCCGGATCTGAACACATGCGACTCCTTTTTGTGGGCAGCTTTGAAGTATAAGGTACAGCAATAACCCCAAAATCATTCTGAGCTGACCATTGCTGGGCTGAAAACAGCCATTCAGGTCGTCAACAAGATCGATGTTCCGGCACTTAAACGGGCAATGCAAAAATTTGCTATTCGTCTGCGCCACATGATCGCCAATGATGGCAGGCATTTCAAACAATCCATAATCTAAATCCTAATTTATGGAGTGACGTTTACATATTGATTTAAGTGTGTGTACGTCGTAGTTTGTAATTAATTTACGGTTTTTTCATATAGTTGAATAATTGTCACCCTGTAAGTAAAGTGTGACAACAATTTTGAGCAACTAAATGAAATTTCAGTTCTGTGAAAATACAACAGTCATCAGAATGTATAAAATAATTAAAGAATAAACCTGCATCTTCTACTTAAAATCGAAGGAAATAAATAAGGTATAATTTCTTTAAAAACATAGAAATTCGAGCTGTGAGTAAAACCGAAATCCTTTAATTTCTTAAAATAATATGTAAATGTACGCGTCACACCCGTCGCTTTGCGGCAGCACACCGGTTTCTGAACACTGGTCTAAACGACCGTGGATAACCACCTAAAAACCATATTCAGGTTGATCTGTACTCGAATCAGATCCGGATCTTGCTCTCCTCTCTGTTTTGCTGCCTAGCACGAGGCGCATTACTTTATATGAACAGGTCATATAGAGGGTTATTTGTCTATACTGTCTGTGTTTCAGAAGACAAAGGCACGAAAACTGACGGCATAAAGAAAAACAAGATTCGTCAGTGGATAGGGTGCCTCTCCAAATTTGCTGCTCTGTGGTATAGTTTCACTTGGCCTCTCAGATTACATAGATAAATCTTATGATCTGTATCGTCGCGTCAAATTATTTCACACCGATCGAAATAGCGTAGTGGTTAGCACAATGTACTGGCATTCTGGAGGACGATCGTTCTCATCCCCGTCCAGATGCCCTGAATAAGTTTGTCGATAATTTATTTAAATCCCTTAAGGCGAATGCCGAGATGATTCCTTTGAAACAGAACTACCATTTTCCTTCCCCATTCTCGTTATTCCGAACTTGTGCGCTGTCTCTAATGACCTCATTGTCGACGGGACCTGAAGCACTAATATTCGTTTCTTCCTTCCGAATTACCTTTAGCCTGCAGGCAGGCAACCCATGAACAGATTTCCTCGCCAGATACTGCCACTTCTTCCTGGGCAAATCGTGTCAGCGGCCTCAGTGCTTCGGGTGCACATTTTGACGTGTGCATCGCAAATGGTGCCCATATTGAGCGCTTGTGACTTAAAAACTTGGAGAGGTGCCCTATTCACTAACAGATATCTGTTTTTTGTATGTCTTGTAGTCTTCAGGGAACCTCGGGGAACTTGTGCCTCGTGATAAATAAGAAGCTATTAGGCTGCCGTAGGTAATTAACTGTCGGCTGACTTGCCGCACAGAGATATACACGGTAACCGCCAACTACATGGTCCAGTTGCATTAATATGACCACCGGCTACGTTCGACGTCAACTTACAATAACCACCCATGGACGGCAGGTGGCAGCAATAGCAGAGGAGGGTATATAAAGCTTGTCGTGGGGGGAGGGTGGAGTGGAAAAACAGCGCAGCCGTTATCGTAAGGAGGAAACGGAGCGAGTTAGTTGACACCAAAGGAGCATGATCAACGGTTTTGGGTCGAGAATAGAAACATTTCCGAAAGGGCTACGTTTGTAAACTTTTCGCGTGCCACCATGGTTATAACATACCGTGCACGGGGAAATGGCCCTATCCAGAACCGGCGCCCAGGCAATTGTGCTGCACCATAGGCCATAGATAATAGGGACGAACGAGTCTGTGGGGCTAAGTACGGACGAATAGACGTGCAGCGGTTGAGCAAATGATCTCCTACATGAACCAAGAGGTTACCAACAATGTCCCCTCAACGGTTGTTCAAGGGACATTGCTGCGTAGGACCTCTGCAGCTGGCGCTTGTTTCACGAACGACTGCTGTGCTGTTGATCGCCGACAAGGGTAGGAATTTGCACTCCAGTACCTCATATGGAGTCCACTGAGTGGCTACAGGTGGACCTTACATTTTATGTTCCATCTGACAGATGGCCGTTGGCCTGTATGGCGTGATACGTCCGAAAGCAAACACTGTGCAACCAGCGTAGAGCGTCGTGGTATGGGGAATGTTTGTGTGAGTGATCTGGTCGTTCTGGAAGGCACAGTCGATCTACACAAGTATGCATCTGTCTGTAGGAGCCATGTGCACTCCTAAATGCAGTCTGATTTTTCTTCGGCACCATAACATACTTCAAAAGGACAGTGGAACATGCGATCATGTGATACCAGTCGAAATGTGTGTGTGTGTGCGGCTCCAAGAGCAGTAGGAAGAGTGTACCGAACTCCACAGGCCACCAAACTCCCGTATTTAAACCCAGTCGAGAAGCTGTGGGACCACCTCGATCGGGCTGTACCAGCCGTGAATGAGGTATCTAGCGCAGTTGTACACGGCAATGGAATCGGCCTGTCTACGCATCCCTGTCGGTACTTTCCACAACCTCATTGACTCTCTTCCTGCACATTTCGCAGCGGTCCACGCTGCAACAGGCTTTTGACAAGTGGTCACATTAATGTGAATGGATATACACATCGCTTACACTTTGAACCTCAGAGCGCTTCCTTCACCGTAACGATAGGCGAAGTACTGCTTCCAAATTGGTGCCATAACGCTTGAAGAACCACAACTACGCTATCTCTTCCGCATATTCAAACATGCCACAACTATCAACGGAGTCTCGCTGTACCCTTGGCTATCGCGCCGCCAGTAAGTACCGGAAATGGGGAGAAGGTGCTGAAACCTTAAACCGCTTTACAGGGACACCTCGCCGTCGTCCTGTGCAAGTCACTACTACGCCGCCGTAATGTGGGGTAAGGCATCGCATTCACGCATCTAGCTCATTCAGGGAGTACTGTATCGTGTACCGCGACAGACGCACCTCGTGCCAAGGGACTTCTCTACGGCACGTTTTCGGGAGGCAGCGTAATTTTCTTACTAATGGCCGCAGCGCTTCCAGAACCACCATATCCATTTATTTATTTAGCGAATGGCATTTAAGTACATTTCAGTATTTTATCACGTTATTCTACATTACATAACATTACATATATTCACAGACAAACACCTAGTCCTTGTATATATTCAATGGATTCTTGGGATGCCGTTGAGGAATTCTTCGAAGTACCCACTGAACGCTCTGGCACTGAATTTTTCTCTGATGGGTTGGATGGTCTACTTAGTCACGCAGTCACATGCTGGCGAAGACAGCAGTCCCCATTTGAAGAGTGAGTCGGCACATTCTCCATGCCCAGTTCTGAGTCGGTTCAGAGTTGAGCAGATCTTGCGGGGCTCATCAAACCCAGGTACTGCCTCAGTAATACAAGGCATTAGGTGGATAGTTGCTGGGGCATTTTGGAGCGATTTTCTTCTCCAAGAGATGATTTCAGCCTCAGTGAGACTGTCGAGAGCAAGAGGAGGATGTCTTCAAGGAAGCCTCTTGATACTCAGATCAGGTATATCGATGTGTATCGATAGTTCAGGGTTTGCTTCGATCTTGTTGTATTCCCTGACCAAGGCTGGTTCTCGTCGCATTTTTGGTGATGGTCTATGACTCAGCACAGGTAGCTATATGTAAGGAATAGGCCTAACGGATCCTGAAATAATACGCATGTTATTGTTAAGTTCAACATCGATTTTGTTCACATGGCTACTGTTTAGCCATACCGGTGCACAGTACTCCGCCGCAGAGTATACCAGGCTCGGCGCAGACGTCCTAGGAGCTGTTGCCGTTAATCCCCAGATAGTTCCGCAGGGTTTATGGATGAGGTTGTTTCTTGTTCTAACCTTGGCAACGGTTTTTGTAACGTGTGATTTAAATGATAAGGTTCTGTCTAACGCGACCAAGTGGTTCAAATGGCTCTAAGCACTTTGGGACTTAACGTCTGAGGTCCTCAGTACCTTAGACTTAGAGCTACTGAAACCTAACTAATCTAAGGACATCACACACATCCGTGCCCGAGGCAGGATTCGAACCTGTGACTGTAGCAACAGCACCGCTTGACCACAGCGGCTGGCTCTAACGTGACCCCTAGGTACCTTCGTTCCTTGTTGTGGTTGAAGTATGTCTCGTCAAAGTATACTTCCGGAGCTCTGTCGGCTTCTCTGTTATTGAGATGGAAGCAAGTTACTTCTGTCTTCGTCACATTAGGCCATTTACGGAAGTAAGCTGCCAGGGCAGACAGATCGGATGTCAGGCTTTCTTCCATTGTATCAAAGTCGGTGTGCCTTGTCGCAATGACCCAGTCATTAGTGTAGTCAAATTTCGTACAAGCTGTTTCTGGCATGTGTAACGTTCCCTGGCAAACTCGCGCTATTAATGAACAAGAGTTTATTTGTACCATATACGCCGCTCTGAGCAAGTTGTATATACCGTAATTATTGAACAAAAATATTATTGAATTTTGTGTAAAAGACATTTGTTATTATCGTAATATTTTTTGTAGTAATATTCTCTCTGTATTTAGGATAGTAATTTTTCTATATTTATTATGTGATTGTGAAATGTGTCAGTATCTGCGATAACAGAGATGTGAAATTTAACCAGAGGAGAATAATATTGTCAAATTACAAAGAAATGTTAATAGTCAGCAGTAGTATAAAAGAACCATGTACAGCGTCTTCTTTGGTCTTCTCTGTGTAGAGCTGAATGCGAGAGGAAGCTGTGTCGAACTGATTTATGAATGGGTAGGCTTCTTTTGTCTCTGTCTAGACTTAGCCGCCATTAGAGGAGGCGTTACAAATTAATGTGAGTTGAGTTATTGTTGGATCTAAATATATCAGAATTTATCTAAAGTGTGTATTATTAATGTAAATTAGCTTGCCCATGTCATCTATAAAATTTCTTTAAGGAATTTTCAGCATTTTTAGCGGTGTTGCTGGGCTGTGCCGCGACCGATCGATTTGCAGCGGCGGCACATTTAAAAAATTGTTCCGCTAAAGGAAAAACCAACCAAACCCGTAAATCGGGAACAGATAGATAAAAATTAACAGTGAACTAAGAAAATGTTCTTCTTCTTTTAATGTGATCCAGAGACTGATGAACTTTTAAACTAATTATAAGTTTGTGCATTCGTAGGCGGATAGTTAATGTTAGTTAACATTGAAATTTAACAATTTTTGGTTCTTCAAATAACTTAAATGTATAGCGAAGTAGGTTTGATCAGTGATAATTGAATGTCGGCTTGGCAATAATTAACCATTTTCTGCTAATAGAGATAATCTTGTGTTCTATAGCTAACGCCGGGATAGAATTCAGTAAATATTTAACAACAAAAAAACCCCACTGCATTTAGAAAATGTGTGCCAAGGCCGAATTATGTAAAGGATTTAATTCTCAACCAAATATGCTTAATCAGTTAATATGAGTTCACGTAATTCTTAAATGTACGTAATTCTGTTGAAAGTGAATTTTTTATTACCACACGTAAATAAGAGAGAGGTTCTACAACAAAGTTCGTACTTACAGAAGACAGTTAAAGAGAGGCAAATTAATTAACTAAAAGCAATAATAATAATTAATAATTATTCTTTAACGAAAATAACAGCGATTTCGTTAAATTGGCGCCCAACGCGGGGCCCGAATATGCAGTGGCCACTAAATACCCATGAGATAACTAGGGAATTATTATAGTCGAACTTTGTTGGAGAACATTTAATAATTTTTCCATGTATTGTATGTATTGCATAACCAATATTGTGTGGTAATACCTGTATATGATTTTTTGCATGAGAACACTATATACCCAGAGGCAAGCTGAAGAAGAGAGCTCATTATAGCGAAAAATTAATTACCTACCACCCAAGATAGATCACCAAAAGGTAAAGCTACAGTGTAGTTGTCCTGTGGGTAGTAAAGTAGCCTCAGTGCAGTGTTCTCGGATCATTAGTGGTGTGCTTGTTGTTAGTGCTTTGTTTTAAAATAACAGGATATTTGAGTAGTTAGTCACTGTAGTATATAATAAGTGTGTTTTAACAAATGACCATTTCTTGTGTGATTATGTCAGTGAAACCTGAGTGTTAGGATATTTAGTTCAGATTTTGTTTCTTTTGTTGACTATGGTTAGGTTGCGTAGTCAGAAAGATATCAATATGAATAATGAACAACAATTAGTAAGTAGTGATACCGAGTTAGAAAGTGGGACACAAAGTAATGTTAGTGACGTAGTTCAGGAAGTACAATGTGAGAATCTGGGGGCAGAAGGGCAAGAAATGTTGCCACTGCCACCCAGTGATTCAGTTGATAGCGGAAATACTGTTCCACCCGCAAGCACTGGACACGGACCAGAGAGTGGTGAGATGTCAGAAGTGCAATCATTAAGAGTTATGTTCGAGCGCATGCTCAATTTCCAAGCTGAATTTGTACGTATGCAAGCAGAGCGTGAAAGAGAACGTGATGCTGAACAAGCAGAGCGTGACCAGAGATTGGTAGCTGAATTTGCATGTATGCAAGCAGAACGCGATAGAGAACGTGATGCTAAACAAGCAGAGAGAGACTTGCAGTTAATGCGATCTTTGGAAGCTATGCAAAGTGAGATTGTTAGTTTGAGACAAAACTACGAAATCATACCCAAAGCGGTGCAAGAACTAAGCGAAAGATTAGATAGTATCCAAGTGGCTAACGCCAGTATCGTAGATGAAATCAGTGTACTGACCAACAGGGTGGAACAATTAGAAATTATCAAGTAATTGAGCACAAAGTGTCCGAAGAAGTGCACAAAACAGAAAACGAAGTTATAAAAGAAATAGACGAGAAAGTGCACGCCGCGATTGAAGCCAAAGATTTGGGCTCGAATACGGAGGTGCAGAACCTGAACAAGGTGGTACACACTGACATTCCGCTGTGGCAGCGGAATGTCAACCGTCGTCTTGCCGAAATAGAAATCAGCTTGCGGCATGACGACTCACAGGTGTATGTCACGCCAGCCAGGTCCAACAATGATACCGAGCGAGGTGGCGCAGTGGTTAGCATACTGGACTCGCATTCGGGAGGACGACGGTTCAATCCCGCGTCCGGCCATCCTGATTTAGGTTTTCCGTGATTTCCCTAAATCACTTCAGGCAAATGCCGGGATGGTTCCTTAGAAACGGCACGGCCGATTTCCTTGCCCATCCTTCCCTAATCCGAGCTTGTGCTCCGTCTCTAATGACCTCGTTGTCGACGGGACGTTAAACAGTAATCTCCTCTCCTCCAACAATGATAGGCATATAAATACAGCAGTAGAAAATTGCGACTGCGAGACAGAACAGGCAATCAATGTAAGCGAAACAAATAAATGTCATTCCAAAATAGTGATTGAAGAAAGCCTGATTAGAAACCGACAGTTTCAGACCTTTACAACGGAGAAGAAATCTGTTCACCCTGTAGTGTTTATCAAGGGATTTAGAAACATTTTGCCTAGCGTTTGGAGTCATACACAGAAAATACAGTTCGTTATGTCTTACATACAAGGAGATGCTGCATTATGGGCAACCGAAGCAGCTGACAGTTGCGATACATATGAGCAATTTGAAAAGGCATTCTTGGCCAAATATTGGTCAACATGTATTCAGGAGAGATTACTGAAGGAGGTATATAATCCAGAGCCGTATTCTCCACGATTAGGGAATTTGCGAAAATATTTTGAGAAGTACATTAATAAGACCCGTTATTGGGACGAGCAGATTTCATCCCGAGATTTGATCAGACTTTTGAAATCACACTTGCCGATACTTGTAAAGGAAAAACTTATATACGTACCGGAGAATGACATGGAACATTTCTTGTCTGTTCTGGACTCAATTGACCTGATTCAGGAGGACGTTAAGGCAGCCTCTGAACAGGCTGGAAGTAACGGAAACGGTTACAGAAATGGTCGAAATAACACGCCTCCACCAAATAATGGAAACGGCGGAGGTAACAATAGGAGACAAGATTATGTACAAAACGGGAATAGAGGTAGAGACCGGAACGGCAATAGTCCGCCGGTGAATAATGACCGGAAAAGGAGGTCTGATGACCGATATGAAACAGGCCCATCAAGCAATAGTAGATGGAAAAATGCCAGGGGGCCGTGGAACGCTAATACCTATAATGATGCAAACCGAACTTGGCCACAGAACCAGAGGCCCAGTACGGACCGGCCAAACAGTGAAGGATATGACAATAACCGACCGCCACCACAAAATACGCCAATTGCACAACCGTGGCGGCCGACGCAACACAACTTACACATAGTGGAGGTCAGTGACACAGAGCAGCCACACCCATCCACCTGTAATAATTCAACAAACTAGATTCAGCCGAGATACGCTCTCCATCGTCGGCTGAGGTTTGGAGTGAGAGCAGCCCGACACCGAACAAAACATTGGGAATCTGTATCCTCAGGTATAATGACGGGTTACAGATGGGACATGAATTGATAACTGAACCATCCACGTGCATAAAGGAGCACAAAGACAAAGTACAAGCGATAATAGAGATCAAAATTAACAATATAGATGTGCAAGCGATCGTAGATACAGGTGCTACTGTCAGTGTCATGAGTATGGACTTATTCAAAGTAATGGGGAAAGAAAGGCGTATGCTGACTTTTCCTGTGAACAATTGTAAAGTCACTGGAGCCATAAGTGCACAGCGACAAATAATTAAACTCCAAGTGCGGGTAGAGATGTATATAGGGGAAGAAGCCATAGCGTGCTCATTCCTGGTAGTAAAGGGTTTAAGGGTAGCCTGCATTTTGGGGGTAGATTTTTTTGAGAGAAAGGGACGCAGTAATCGACCTTTCTCGGGAAAAATTAAGTTTGATGAACGCTGGTAGGAGGATAGAATTGTCCATGCTCAGATCTGAAGAGGTACCTGTGCCTAATTGTAATGCTATTACCATAAAGTGTAGGAATCAGTGGATACTACATTTAGACAATCATTGTCAAGGACAAAATCTCTATTATCCAGACGTACAAAGTGATCAATTAAAAGCAAATGTGGACGCACTTGTGAACAAAGTATCACAGTCCGAAAATTTGAACTCAATGCAACAGCAGGATTTGGTACAGTTATTAACTATCTATTCAGATGTATTTTCAGAACGACCAGGAATTGTTAAGGGATATCAGTACAATATCGAGGTGAAGCCTCACAAAACCTACTGTCGAGTCTCATACTCCATTCCTTAGTCCAAGAAGGAAATAGTAGCTATCTCTTAGCAGATCCCCAATCACCGAGAGTACGGGGACTGTATCCGTGTAAGGACGTAAAAATATTCCTACAGTAAATGACTAATAGTCCTATGTGTTATGTCTAAAAAAGATACACCATTCTTTTGAAAATGAATGGACATTAATGATGTGTGATCTGTAGAGATAATGTACTAGTGTAGAAGTATTTAGTTATAAGAATATGATTGACTTTCTTTTTTGTTTATGAATATTTATGTTATGTCTTCTTTTAATTAATGTTAGCTCAAACATGCTCTAAATGTCTGCACAGATAACCTGATTAGTGCAATTATTTATAGCGTTAAATTGTGATAGAGATCAGTCAGGAGGAACATTTTAGTAATGATTAGTTTGTGTACTGCATAATATTCTATATGTGTGTCAAACTTGAAATATTTCTTGGTACAATCCTTTCTATTATATATGTATATATGTATATATGTGTAGCTGTCAGATTGACAGATTCGAACGCAGAACAATATCACTCATATGAGGCCCTGAGAACTTTATTATCAAACCAATGTTATCAAAGAGAATAATGCACCCAGTAGTGACCCGAGGGCACCATGGGAGGCAAACTTATTGCAAATTTAAGTAGCGCAAAGTTACGCACAAAGAAGCTTCAATTGAAGCATGTGCAGATTTAATCAGTAAAAAAAAAGGAGCTAGCCTGATACAGTCCAAGTCAATTTTAGCCTACAGAGACAACACTGTAGTTACGTAGGACCTTGCAAGTGAAGTAAGACATAATTTCAAGGGAGTTGTTGAACAATATGCCTGAATCCGGCTGGAATGCACAAATAAAATCTACTCGAACACGAATATAGATGATTTTTGGGCAAACTAATACGAAATTTTAATATTTGTTACCATGTACGCAAATATCACACACCTTGGTAAAGAGTTAGAATGTGCTGTTACAAAAATTACACAACGCACATTGTAAATAAAAATAAAGGCACTTAAACAAAAGTGCAGTATTGTGTGGCAGAGACAGACAGTGACTGTTAAACCTGCAGCAATACATCACGAAGTTGTTTTGTACAAGTACTAAAAAACTTTATCATCGCCGTGTGTGCAAGTGGACAGGGAACTAGCACGACACGAACAGTGAGCCGATAACGGACGGTCGACCAAGTTAGTGTCAAACTTTAATTCTTTGTGTGTCAAGGGACGCTAGGAAAGCGCATTGACTACAGAGATACATTTTGTCCTAAGGTGAAAACTTGCGTGTGACTAATGACAAGTCATGACATGGTGAAAAATATTGTGTGCCCATAAAACGTGTTACTGTGACAACGAAACATTGTGCAAACCAGACTAGTGAAGGCCTACTGAATAATAACTGCCAATAACTGTGAGCGTTTTTTCCCACAGCAGGAAAAATGCCAATAAGGATAGTACACTGTTTGTGAACTTGTTGCATGTTTGCTGGAGCACTACAAGAAGACGTCACACGGGCGAGCTGATATACAACGCGCATCCGGCTACATCAGCCATGCAGCGGCCGCAGCAGCCCGTAGCAGACCAGACAGCCACACGCCTCTCCGCAACGTAGCTGTCAACACCGGGGGCGGTGACCTACACAGAGCCAACGCGCCGCGCCGAGCGCCGCTCAACAATCACTCCGCACCGCTCACCAACTACAGCAATATTGACTTTTTCTAAAATATTTACACAAACTGCATAACATGTCAATGACTCCATTTTGATAAACATTGAACATTTATTTTGTATGTCCGTAAACTGATAAGAGAAAATGAACACTAACAAGTGAAGAGATGAATTTGTAACACGTAGGTAGTGGAAACATTATGAAAAGTGATCCTGTGCTAAGTGAAAGAAAACTTTCGTTGAACTGTATGTGGCTGTGATATTATGTAACCGTTGGTGACAAACTGCTAAATTAATTCAAATGAATGACTGTTAAAGAGGCAATATTAATCATGAACCAACTGGGATGGCTGGGCTCCGGCACAGTTTTGCCCAGGTTTCCTGTCTGCCTTCGCCCAAATGGGGGAGCCATGAACATATATAACCCTGGGACTAATTAAAAGAGCCATTCCATAAAAAATACAGAATTATAAAGAACGTTACTGGCACCATTGTGTCAAAGTACAGAAACTCTTTGCCAAATGCTGCCAGGGGGCAATGTAACGTTCCCTGGCAAACTCGCGCTATTAATGAACAAGAGTTTATTTGTACCATATACGCCGCTCTGAGCAAGTTGTATATACCGTAATTATTGAACAAAAATATTATTGAATTTTGTGTAAAAGACATTTGTTATTATCGTAATATTTTTTGTAGTAATATTCTCTCTGTATTTAGGATAGTAATTTTTCTATATTTATTATGTGATTGTGAAATGTGTCAGTATCTGCGATAACAGAGATGTGAAATTTAACCAGAGGAGAATAATATTGTCAAATTACAAAGAAATGTTAATAGTCAGCAGTAGTATAAAAGAACCATGTACAGCGTATTCTTTGGTCTTCTCTGTGTAGAGCTGAATGCGAGAGGAAGCTGTGTCGAACTGATTTATGAATGGGTAGGCTTCTTTTGTCTCTGTCTAGACTTAGCCGCCATTAGAGGAGGCGTTACAAATTAATGTGAGTTGAATTATTGTTGGATCTAAATATATCAGAATTTATCTAAAGTGTGTATTATTAATGTAAATTAGCTTGCCCATGTCATCTATAAAATTTCTTTAAAGAATTTTCAGCATTTTTAGCGGTGTTGCTGGGCTGTGCCGCGACCGATCGATTTGCAGTGGCGCCACATTTAAAAAATTGTTCCGCTAAAGGAAAAACCAACCAAACCCGTAAATCGGGAACAGATAGATAAAAATTAACAGTGAACTAAGAAAATGTTCTTCTTCTTTTACAGTGATCCTGAGACTGATGAACGTTTAAACTAATTATAAGTTTGTGCATTCGTAGGCGGATAGTTAATGTTAGTTAACATTGAAATTTAACAATTTTTGGTTCTTCAAATAACTTAAATGTATAGCGAAGTAGGTTTGATCAGTGATAATTGAATGTCGGCTTGGCAATAATTAACCATTTTCTGCTAATAGAGATAATCTTGTGTTCTATAGCTAACGCCGGGATAGAATTCAGTAAATATTTAACAACAAAAAAAACCCACTGCATTTAGAAAATGTGTGCCAAGGCCGAATTATGTAAAGGATTTAATTCTCAACTAAATATGCTTAATCAGTTAATATGAGTTCACGTAATTCTTAAATGTACGTAATTCTGTTGAAAGTGAATTTTTTATTACCACACGTAAATAAGAGAGAGGTTCTACAACAAAGTTCGTACTTACAGAAGACAGTTAAAGAGAGGCAAATTAATTAACTAAAAGCAATAATAATAATTAATAATTATTCTTTAACGAAAATAACAGCGATTTCGTTAAACATGTCAGCAATGTATAGGCTGAAAAACAGTGGGACTAATACCGAGTCTTGTGGTAAGCCATTTTGAAGGACTTTCTGGCTACTGACTTTGTTTCCCATGATCACCATGATTCCTCTGTTACCTATCATGTTACCAATAAGCTTTGTCACTTTTTGACAGGGAATTATTTTCATCAGTTTATAGGCCTTGTCTCCAGACGGTATCATAGGCTGCTGACAATGAATATCCATATCCATATCCAAACTGACCTGAATTAGATTCCAGAAAAAGCCTCTGAACTATTCAATGGAGTGAGGACTCGTGAAGCTGTTGACGAAGATCCGTTCGCAGATCGGGGGCGACCAGCCCGACGGTCCACTTGGTGCTATTCGAGAGGAGCAGGTTCCGTGGCAGTATTTGGTTTCACCCTTTCCCTTCACTAATCATTACACAACGCAAATATGCCACCAATCTTTCACAAATCCATTACAGTTACCCGCACTCAACAAACGCACTAAAAACATCTTTGACACACAGTGAGAAAACGGAGCACTCAGAGCAGAAGGAAAGGAAAGGAAAGGAAACCCTTTCCAAATGCGCGGCTAGTTCCATTTCTAGAGGACTTGCAGTCAACATTATTTCGTGCGGTCTTCTTGTGACACAAATTCCATCGTACTGTAATGCAATGTAGTCAGAGCGTCAGACAGGATAATCCGGTTCAGACGAGTAAAGAAGTTAGAGGCGTCATAGAAATGGCAACTAAACACATTGAAAAAATCATGGGCTTATCAGAATAGTAAAAAGAAAAAAAATTGAGAGGCTGCGAACTAGACCACAATCTTGAAATACGGAAGAACACACTATTAAAATTTCAACCGTCGATAAGGTCGACAGATTGTCCGTCAAGAAAACATTTCGCGTTATCCTCTGGAAGGTATATCCACTTAGCTCCTGTAGCGCATCGTTATTTAAAGACAAAGATACACTCATTTTTCTGAGAGTTGTCCACTAGCTTATGTGATAACCTTTGTAAAAAATGAAAGTATCAGTTGTTTCCGTAAAGTCCCGATCAAATCGGGAATCTTCACTTGTCTTTTGCTCTTTGTCCGTTCTCTCGAATGCACGTGCAGAGGAAAGGCCAAGCATTTTAGATCTAAGTTAACAATCTGAATGTGCTCTACTTTAATGAATAACGTGATTCTAAGGCCCTAACTACAGAACCTGATGTGGAGATTTACACAAAACTTTAATTTAATATGAATGCAAGGTGAACAGAAACAGTCTTCAGTAAACACAATAATTTTGAATCGTTTTCAGACTTACACTCCCCAACGAGTTAACTAAGTGCTTCTAAAGCAAAATCTCAAACAGTAGTTTGGTATAAAAATTCGTCAACTCCAAACGAACACAGTGACTGAACATCTGCTGGTTAACCAAGAGTCTCACGCACTCACAACAGCAACTCTGAACCTGAGAGAGGTTCTCGTAGTGAAATCCGGAATTGCGGACCAAGACTTCCCTATCACGCAGATGCTGCAGCTAACGCTCACTGTAACTCTTATAGGACAGCTTCGCTCTCCTGGCGTGCGGACGCCTCTGCTGTACAGGACGTGCGCACAGAGCCGCGACTGCAATTTCAAACCCCCCTCGCCTGCCAAGATGCGCTCTCCGGACTGCGACTTCCGCGTCCTGATCGCGCGCTCCAATCTTCGTCCACCGCGAACTCTCACACAGTTTATATTTTCTAGCGTTTTCACACGCCAAGCAAGATTTTTCCCTCCAAGCCGTACATGTGCACCAATAGCGAAAAATGCAAACACTGTGGCCCAATAGCACTGACGTCCTACAGCACACAGAATTCCGCTCTGAAATTAGTGATCATACTATTTCTGCACTCTCTGTTTCCTTGGGAATTCGGGCTACGGTTATCTAGAAAAGCTTTTTTCGCAACATGAGAAAGCAGCGCTCTCCAGCTGTCTGCGTAGTGATCAGGCCACTAGAGGTGTTCAGGTCGTAAAACACACAGTAGCCGCTGGCTGCGCGCTGGCGACCTGACATGCATGAACATAGGCACGTGAGGCCACAGTCTCCACTCACGGCTGGGAGCTGCTCTTTTTGCGCTGTAGTCTGTCCAATTTGTCTAAAATTCTAGGCGCTATGCTTTCTCACATTCACGAAAATAATCCAGAAAACTGGCCATTTCATCACCAAGTTAAAACGAAATGAAAAGAGACCTGTATGTCCAGTGGCTGGCATTTGATGTACTGTAGTAAACATTGCCCATGAAATCTGCAGCATTATCTTCCCCTCCTCTCTTAACTGACTTCATGAAGAACGAAAAAAGCATGGGAATAGCTCACTGTGTTTCAGCTTCCACACACACTGGACACGTTACGTCTGTTCTGTAGCGATGTTGGTAATTGTGCACCCATGAGTATTTCCCCACTCGTAGAAGTTCTGAATGCCCGCCAAGGCTGTCGTATTGTAGGGCAGTAGTTACAGATCGTGAAGTTCCTACAGCACCGATAGCACGCGTGACCCCACAAGTGCCATACGACTTGAGAAATGGTTACTAGCAGTCGGACTATGGTCATGCACACACTTAGCCTTTCTTCCACTCACACCACAACGACACCGTGCACAGTTTAGCTCTGCCTGCTTGCAGATGACGTTCATTAGCTCGTAGGACTTAAAGATAGTAAGGACAGTTTCGAACAGTGCAGTCACCTGAGTGACACTGGTCCCATCTCCAGGCTTATAGTGTGACGTGTGATAAGCTACAACTCTCATTCACCATTGAAGTTTGTGGAGGCAACGGTGACCTACGTTCGACAAGTGCGTAATGTTGTTCAAGTAGTTCTTCTGCCGTTCTTGCAACATGAGGGTTATGTACAACTCGAATAGGGTAACGCTCGCAGAACACACTCCCCGTGAAACTCAACGTGTTCTGCAACACGTGCATCAGCTACTCTGACCAGCACGATCGCCGGAATTGTCGCCAATTGAGCGTGTGTGGGACATGATGGGACGACAAGTGACTCATGTGATCCTTCCTACCCCGACACTTATAGAGTTATGTGGACAGGTCGAGCAGATATGGAAAACATATCCGAAGACAAATTTCGTCACCTTTGCGCTTAACTGTAATCCAGAGTCAGTGCCTGCATAGCTATATATCGAAGCTACACTGTGTACCAAAGTGAGTGTTTCAACATGGGCGCATATGTAGTCCTTCCAAGTACTCTACATGTGTTCTTTCTATAATAAATTCTGAAAGTGAATGAATGATTTCAGAAAATCAGCCAACCAGTTGCACCCTTGACCATGCGTTCTACAGATCTAAAATTCTCTTCTTCAGAAATACGTAGACCTATTGAGCAAATTTTTTGTATCACAGTTCTAAAGAACTATCAAGGTGTTCAGGAAGTACAAAACCATTGGATAAAAATATAATAAACACAAATTACTTACACATAAGATCACGTTTGGAAACGACAAATTTCAGAGCAAACAATCTCATGTCAGGTAACATGGTAGGAGTGATCATCAGTAAAACCAAATGAAATAGAAAAAATCTTATCGTAACTGGGCTGAGCGTAAAAGTTTTCCATTAAAATGTACGTGGAATTAAAAGTCAGTGAAATGCCCTGTATGTAGTCGGTGTCAACTGCGACTGACAAAGTTCTCGCAATGCGCGAAAAAGGAAACATAGTAGATGTCGTACCTGCACGAAAATATATGCATGTAGCAAACAGATGAAGTGTAAACTATCAACTGCCTTGTTGTATCGAAACGGACTGAGAAAAATTTTAGGTACGAAAGTAGGGGAAGATGAGAGGTAGGAAGAAGAAGTGGAAACTTTAAAATGAATTATAACAATAAAAATAGCATAAATAAAAAGAGATAAAATATTTTAGAAGAAAAATAGAACTTTGATGAAAATGAATAATAAATGTAGGCCACGAATCAACTGTAACTACATTAACTGGTCAGAAGCACCGCCTTAAAACTTTTAAAAAACTGTCGACTCGCAAGTTGCAGCTGATCATCTCACATGTTGCCATTCCTATTTTCCCAGCTACATACGGACCGTTTTACTGCCTTTTTAGTTCCACGCACATTTGATGTGAAGACTTTTACGCTTAGCATAGCTCCAATGAGAATGTTTTTACTGGATTTTATTTGGTGCTGCTGACGGCCACACATAGCATGCTACTACACATGAGCTTCTTTTTTCTGAAATTTGTCTTTGCCAATAATTGATTTTACGTGTAAGTAATTTTACTACATTTTTATCCAGTAGTTTCGTACATCCTTTACACCTTGACAGTTCTTTCCAACTATGATGTTAACATTTCCTCAATAAGTTCATGTACAATACTTCTGAAGAAAACAATTTTATAATTGTTGGAACCATGGAAAGTGTTGTTAATAAACAATTTTATCTGCAGCTGATTTGAAGATTTTCTTAAATTATTCATTCACATACACAACGCTGAACAGCAGCTGTGTTTAAAAAAAACTTAACGAATTGGAAAACACTCAATTTATGTTCCAGTCGTTTCCTTGATGTGGGAAATCTCATGAAATCGACCAATACGTTATACTCATGTTGAAGAATATCTGTGTGTGTGAATTAGCCTATCGTAACACACTGCTGTGACGTATTCTGGTTAGGAAATTATTCTACACCAGAATACGAAGAACAAAGGGAGCGGTTACGTCACTCAACGTAAAATCGGAGATGAGTTCAGGGGAAGAGTCGCCGAATTATCTGTTAATTTGGGAGTGATTAATTCTGCGGTTCCCGGCGTTCCTTTCCTCTGGGTTACCATCGGTTTCTCCCCGATGCGACTGTCTTTCTCCGGCACCTGATTCACTTTCCAGTCCGCCAATTTGTCGGTGCCCAGCCGGCGCCTTATTATAAAATTACCGCGCCGGGACCGGCGGGACTGTTCTTATTTCGCCCGGACCAGCCCTGCGCCTAATTGGTGCTCCAGAGCGTCGCTGTCCCAGCCCCCACCCGCACCCTTCTCTCTGTCCTTATCTACCTCCTCGTTTTGTTAACGTCTCCTTCTCTCTCTCACCTTACCCATCTCCTTGTTTTCTTAAAGTCTCCTTCTGTCCCTAAGTCTTCTCACAGTTTCTTCGTTCTCTTTGTTCCGCTGCTTGGTACTCTCTCTGTCTGCCGAGGGTGTGTCCCCCATCTTGATGGGTTAAGTTTATTTTATTTAGGCACTGCGCGCAACCAGCGAGTAAATTTTGACGGTACACTTGAGAGCTGCCTTTCCTCCTGCGGATATGCTGGCTCGCAGATCGTGACATAAAATGTGGCAGCCACCTGCTGCCTTACCGCAACTCCCTTCTGAACAACCATAGCCTTGCGCTGGGTGCCCCTTGGCCTCAGAGGTTCCTTACAAGCACAAGTTAAGAAGCTAGAGTTTTTTTTTCCAGCAGATGTATAATTTCGTTTCTTCTTCTTCGTTTGCGCTTTTGGACTACTGACTGGGCTACAGATAAATTTCTTGGAACACACAACAGTTTTAAAGACTAATCTCAAAGTAATCTAGGTAATGCGGATATGCTAAGAACTTAGCGTACTGAGGGTGTCCGAGAAATATTGCGACAAACTTCGGGGGGTTGTAGAGGGAACAAATAGAGGATAGGAATCCGTGACCGGAAACGTCAGCTAATGACGCTACAGAGCAAGTTATATCCGCTGGCGCCTGTCACTAGGTCACCCTTTCAGCAGGAAATGTGACTTTGAACACTGATGTACTAAAGATGGAATGTGTCACAATGTCGTTTGTTATTCAGTGAACGTGACTGATTGGTATGATCACCAGTGGAGAAGATGGTGCTAGCTGATGCATTGAAGGGTCTTGTCTCCCTATGAATATGATACTAATCCCTCGGTGGATGATGGTTTGGGACAGTTTCCATCCGCAGCTTATTGTAAAAATAGCATCTGTAACGAACCATACAAATGTTGGCTTGGTTCCTGCTTTCATGCGGTATGACTGGCCTCAATAGAACAGCTCTGTCTGGAGGGTCAATATGGAGCTAGATCAGCTGCTTTGGGTGGCTACTTTGCCAGGCATAGGTTTGGTTCCTGTTGATGGTATTGATAGGTGGGACTTGACATGGCCTGCATCTCAATGGGAAAGGGAAGGGTAAACTGGCTGGGATGATAGCAAAATCTTTAAGGGAGGGGGGCACTGAAACTCATGGGAGTACTTTTTTAGGCTAAGAACAGTGTTAAATCATCCTACATTGATTGAAATTAAGCTTAATGAGAAGTTCTGGCAGGCAGGTACTAGAGATGTGAAAATATCACAAGATTCTCATAACAGTACAGTGAAAAATAATTATCGTATGTCACAAGATTCACGCAAAACCACAGTAAAAAATAATGTTAATATATTGCATCAGAATAGCAAAGGATTAAACAACAAAGTAGATTAGCTTCTTGTTTGTTTAGAAGATGTAGAAACCGAGGGTGGAATAGTTGTACTATGCCTGTCTGAACATCATATAGTCACAGGTATGGAAATGGTAAATGAAGGTGGATATAAGCTTTCAGCTCATGTAAGCAGAGACACTATGGAGAAGGAGGAGTTGCCATATATGTTGAAATCAGTCATAGTGTGAAAAGTTTGGAAACTAAAAAAATTTGCGTAGAGCAACATATAGAAGCATGTGAATGTGAGTTTTAACTGAATAATGGCATTTTTATAATTGTAGCCATGTATAGGTCCCCACAGGGAAATTTTCAACCTGGACCCTTTGTTGTGTCTGTCAGGCAGAGGAAAGTAAATTATTGTTTGTGTGGATTTCAATGTAGATTTTCTAAAAGAGTCCGATAGAAAGCTTGACTTTGAAGTATTACTCAAAAATCTTTGGTCGTTTGCCAAATAGTATTAAAAGTCTGACAGATAGTCAACCAACATTTAAAAGCAAATTAAAAGAATTTCTGATGACAACTCCTTCTACTCAGTTGATGATTTCTTAGATATGAAGTAGTAACAGTAAAAAAAAAAAAATAATTAATTAGCTATTTTGTGTACAGAAAACTTAAGTTAAACTGATACGTTCCACATGATTAAGAAATTTCGTATTCATGATTTATGGAACAAGGATTAATGTATGTACGTATAAATGAACTCCTGTAATACCGAAAAACAATGCAGATTTTGGTGGATTCCAGGAGAAAATTAAACGTTTCCCACACATTCCCACACATCGTCTCTCAGACCTTCAACCCTACCCCATTCCCTCAAAAACACACGCAATATAGCCACTCTACTCTCACTTGAGTCAAAAAGTGATTAAAGTAAGAGAAACATAAAAAGAGTATATTTTGTTTGAAATACTTGGTGAAGAGAAATAAAATCTTAAAAATTTTTTCCATACATGAAACAGCCTTTCGTCGTTCCATCACTGCACTTTCAATATATGTTATTAACTTAAAGCCTTCGCCGCACTTTACTCTCTGCGTAGGAAGATAGCGTGGTCTATGGGGTAGCTTCTTTGATTAGTAATGAAAAAGTCATCACTCTCAGGTTCGAAACACGCCGCTGCTTACATTTTGATTAATAATCAGCATTGGCGGACAAAAACTTCCGGCATAGGAAGTCACTCTCATTCTGGCAACGGCCTTGTCAATGAGGTAGAGGAGCGGACAGAGTTTCAGGATACGCGCTTGTCCTTCGGGTGGGAAACTGCCCCTAAATGCGGAAGAATCGCCGCAGAAGGTAATGGAAACCACCTTAAAGATATATAACGTGTATCCACGGGACATGTGGCCTCAAATTGAAAAAGTGCCACGATTGTCTCTCCATTGGCAAAATAGTCCTCAATTCGGATCTCCGGGAGGTGACTGCCAGAAAGAGGAGACCATGAGAAGAACAACCAACGAAACGGTAACGTTCTGTGAGTCGGGGCTTGGGAATGTCAGAAGTATGAAGGAAGTTCGGAAGCTAGAAAATCTGAAAAGGGAAATGCAAAGGCTCAAGGGGTCAGTGAAGTGAAATGGAAAGAAGGCAGGAGTTCTGGTAAGATGAGTATAGGCTAATATCAACAGCAGCAAAAAATGATATAAGGGGCGTAGGGAAGGGAGATATAGCAGTGAGTGTGTTACTGTGAACAGTCAGTGATAGGGTTGTTCTTATCAGAATAGACAGCAAACCAACAACGACAACGATAGTTCAGGTCTACATGACGACATCGCAAATTGAAGATGAAGAGGTAGAGAAAGTGTATGAGGATATTGAAAGGGTGATACAGCACGTAAAGGGAGATGAAAATGTAACAGTCATGAGGGGTTGGAATGCAATTGCAGGGGAAGAAGTAGAAGAAAACGTTACAGGAGAATATGGACTGGGAACAAGGAATGAGAGAGGAGAAAGACTAATTGAGTTCTGTAATAGATTTCAGCTAGTTATAGCGAATTCTCCGTTCAAGAATCACAAGAGGAGGAGGTATACTTGGAAAAGGCTGGCTGGTACAGGACGATTTCAGTTAGATTACATCACTGTCAGACAGAGATCCGAAACCAGATACTGGATTGTAAGGCGTACCAAGGGGCAGATATAGACTCAGATCATAACGTAGTACCATAAGAGATTAGACAGGAAAAATCATTACGCAAGGAAGTGGGATACGGAAGTACTAAGAAATGACGAGATACGCTTAAAATTCTCTAGGCTGTATATATAGCAATAAGGGATAGCTCAGTAGGTAGCGCATTTGAAGAGGAATAGGCATCTCTAAAGAGGGCAATCACAGAAGGTGAAAAGAAAGAGATAGGTACAAAGATGGTAGCTGTGAAGAAAACCATGGGTACCAGAAGAAATACTTAAGTTGACCGATGAATGGAGAATGTACAAAAATGATCAGGGAAATTCAGGAATACAAGTGGGTGAGGAATGAAATAAATTGGAAGTGTACGGAAGTTAAGACGAAATGACTGCAAGAAAGACGTGAAGAAATCGAAAAAGAAATGATTGTCGGAAGGACTGACTCAGCATATAGGAAGGTCAAAACCAGCTTCGGTGAAATTAAAAGCAAGTGTGGTAACATTAAGAGTGAAACGGGAATTCCACTGTTAAATGCAGAGGAGGATAGGTGGAAAAAGTTCTTTGAAGGCCTCTATGAGGGTTAAGATTTTTCTGACGTGTTAGAAAAAGAAAGAGGAGTCGATTTAGGAGGGATAGGGGATCGAGTATTAGATTCAGAATTTAAGATTGCTTTGAAGGACTTAAGATCAAATAAGGCAGAAGGGATAGATAACATTCCATCTGAATTTCTAAAATCGTATGGGAAGTTGCAACAAAACGACTATTCACGTTGGTATGTAGAATGTATCAGTCCAGCGACATACTATCTGACTTTTGGGAAAATATCATCCACATAATTACGAAGACCGCAAGAGCTGACAAGTGCGAGAATTATCGCACAATCACCTTAACGTCTCATGCACCCAAGTTGCTGACAAGAATAATATATAGAAGAATGGAAAAGAAAATTGGAGATGTGTTAGATGACGATCAGTTTGGCTTTAGGAAAGGTAAAGTACCAGAGAGACAATTCTGATGTTGCGGTTGACAATGGAAGCAAGACTAATGAAAAATCAAGACATGTTCATAGGATTTGTCGACCTAGAAAAGGCGTTCGACAATGTCAAATGGTGCAGTATGTTCGAAATTTTTAGAAGAGTAAGGGTAAGCGACGGGGAAAGACAAGTTATATGCGATACATACAAAGAGCCAAAAAGGAATAATAAGGCTGGGCGACCATGAACGAAAGGCTCGGATTAAAAAGGATGTAGGCAGGGATGTAGTCTTTCGCACATCCTATTCGATCTGCACATCGAAGAAGCAATGATGAAAATAAAAGAAAGGTTCATGAGAGGAACTAAAATTCAGGGTGAAAGGATATCAATGATACGATTCGCTGATGACACTGCTATCCTGAGTTAAAATGAAGAAGAATTACATGATCTGCTGAATGTAATGTTCATTCCATTCAGAGTACAGAGTATGGATTGAGAGTAAATCGAAGAAACACGAAGGTAATGAGAAGTAGTAGAAATGAGAACAGCGAGAAACTTAACATCAGAATTGATGGTCACGAAGTAGATGAAGGTAAGGAATTCTGCTACCTAGGCTGCAAAATAACCAATGATGGACAGAGCAAGGGGGAGAGGATCAAAATCTGAATAGCACTAGCAAAAAACGCTTTCCTGACTAAGAGATGTCTACTAGTATCAAACATAGGCCTTAGTTAGGGCAAGAAACTTCTGAGAATGCACATTTGGAGCACAGCATTGTATGTTTGTGAAACATATACTGTGGGAAAACCAGAAGAGACTCTAGGAATTTGAGATGTGGTGCTACAGAGATTTGAGATGTGGTGCACGATAACACCTGCCTCCACACTGCCAATCTGACGAAGGCTACGCTTCAGCGATTTGGTTGGGAAACGCTGTAGCGTCCTCCGTACAGTACGGACCTCTCACCTTGTGACTGTTACACCGTTGACAACCTGGAGAATGACATGCTTGGACCTCCTAGCCAAGCTTGACCATAACGTTTTGTTTTTCTTTTTCATTTGCCTTGATCCAGTACCATCACAGAATCGACACGTTCATTGTCAGATTTGGCCTGTTACTGTCAGAGGGTAGTGGATGCCCTTCCTGTCACCACCCCATTTCCCGGAAGGGAAGCTGTGCACCCCTGATGCCTCGGTGACGTGTTACCCATGTGAAAGTGAGAGAACAACTCTTTTCAGATCGTGTAACGGAGGCGAAACGTATCGTGTCTCATGTCACAGCCACAGTCTCTCTTTCGTTCTGTTCTCCTACTACAGTCCCATCTCCTGTCTTCCTTTTGCTCTCTCTTACTTTTAATATCTCATTTCTGTCACTGTCAACTAAGTTCCACTGCCACTTTGTTTCTCTGCTTCTCTCCCAATACTATTATCTCCTTTGCTCTTTTACGACAAAATCATTGTCTTTTATCTTCCAGAATTGATTGCATTTCCTTGTCTTTGCCACTACCCTTGTCTTCTTCTCTCTCTGTATAAAAAAGCGCGAATATATTGCTCCTGTTGTTTTTAGCAAAACTTTACAATAAAGACACTTACATCCGTATTATGCTGCTGCCAGAAAGGGAAGAGGGAAACGATCTAATGTCGCCTTTTTCACAGGTAAAATAATCGTGACTTCGTAGAAAAATGATAGGCATCACAAGAGAGCTTCTCTGACGATAATTTTCCGAAGACTTTACTTTTTTTATAAGCGCAATCCAAGGAAATGTTTTTACTGTTCATTCATTGTAGTTGGCATAGGTCTGCAAACATTTTAACTGCAATAACATTGTGAATTATTACCTAGGAATCCACAAGCATCAATATCACTTGATGTTATTATTGTTGTCTTGCCCCTTAAGAACTTTTCATGCAGGAATAACACTTCATCTTTACGGTTTTGTTCAAAGAAATGTTATATTATCCTCTTAGACTCTACAGCTACTTTAACGATGAAATTTAAATTTTGACTTGATTCCTTTTTACACACCAATGTACACGTAACTTGTAATGGATGCTCCGCCATATCCTTGGCCGTAACACTTCATACTTTCAATTAACTGAGATTCGTGTCCTAATGCAGAATTATCTATGACCTGGGCAATGGAGATACGCAACTCTTTATGTTAGAACTGTTTCCAAAAGGTCTTTCATTTTTAATCGTATAGAATATTTCTCTTGACTGCCCGATTTTACTAAATTTTCACTTCATATTTCAATTTTAATTTTTTTTCAAATTTTTCTATTTATTTAAGAAAAGATCCAGAGGCTCCTTATCCGTTGGAGCAATTTCCTGGTCGTCAAAGCCCTGTTATAACATAGAAGACTGGTCAGAATACAGAATCTGTATGGATTAAACACAGACCACCTCCCAAAAATAAAACAACAAGCATTATTTTGTGGCGGGAAGAACAGAACTAAAGTCAAAAAACGAGAGGTAAAAGCTATATTAATATACAGTCATTCATACCGAGACAGTTGTGGTTTGTAAATTTCTGGCACTGAAGGAAAACAATAGCGTCAATTGTGAGAAAGCGTCTCAGTCATGCATCTTACTCCACTCACCTACTTAGAACACATATTGGAGACACGCTACTGCCAATGTGACGAAGTAACATTTGGTGATGTAAATCACATCCAATTTTAGTGCATGCTATATGAGAAATGACTAATTTTTAATGGAGCACCCGAGACTCGGTCACTGTCAGCCGTTTTGCACTGTCCCACTTCTTAGAGATACAACCAGGAGTGAAAGTTTATAGCACATGGAGACGACAGAATTGAAAAGGAATGGTAGCCTTTGAACTTAAATCACCACTTGGTAACTCCTTTAATACAAACGAGCAATTGGCTGACACCTGTAACTAATAGTTAAACATCTATATAAAACATTTTCAATCTGAAGATAAATTTGCGAACGTATGCCTCAAAATGCATGTATAGTTAAGTTCCAATGTTATCTTGTTGTATATGCTAGTCCTTATAATTTCTGATGGCTAAAAATATGTGTGCTGGAAGCCAATAATAAATAAATAGTAATACCCCTAACACTACCGTCGGATAATTTTGATTGTGAGGCGCTTATTTTCTAGACATCCGTTTAGCGCAAACAACATATCGCGGTGTGACGTAATTCGCAACGGTACAGGGGTTGCTGCAGCGGGCAATGAAGTTGCTTGGCAACAGTTCGAGACAAGGGGGCTGGCGACCAAGATGCACGTGTCCATCCACAGTCAGCAAAATCTTGACAAAACCGTGAAGTACATTAACAACACGGGGCGAAGACAATATCCACAAGGTAAGTCCTCAATAAACATCTGATTTCTGCCAGTTCATGGTACCCAAAACGCAAGTTTCAAACTGACTGCACATTTATTTGAGTAAATAACAGATGCTCCCAGGCATGTATCTTTAACGAGCATGGAGATCTTCAACGCTGCAGTTATTTCCAGGGCAATTTCATCCTGAAACCCATTCATTTCAAACTGTTAATAAAAGTCTGTATGAAGCTCTTTGTCTTGGATGAGCAAGAACTTTATAAATCTTGTAATGGCAGAAAAATCGAA
This sequence comes from Schistocerca nitens, assembly GCF_023898315.1. Taxonomy (NCBI): domain Eukaryota; kingdom Metazoa; phylum Arthropoda; class Insecta; order Orthoptera; family Acrididae; genus Schistocerca; species Schistocerca nitens. The sequence continues at coordinate 395,589,146 of NC_064620.1, forward strand.
ATACTACAATTATATATCCGCATGCGAAGTTCCCGTGCCAAGAGATCTCTGTATACGCTTGTTCTAGGAGTCGGATGTGTTGCTGTGATGTCTGGAAACGCATATTTTCCATGCACGCATTGTAATAAATAATACGTTTTTATAATAATTTCAAACATTAAGTTCTATTCTTGGCTGAAATTCAAACTTAGATGTCTTATAAACGGAACGAAATGGGATTTTAAATTGATGTTTTTGCTAACGTATGAAGCAAATAAGGTGGGTCAGCTTTCGTGTTTTTGTCAGAGTAGTTCGTATCCCCTACCCCAGTACAGTGTGTCCATATTTTCGTGACTTCTCGTTTCGTTGTTACTGAATCGACAGTGGCTGCTGGGACTGGAGTTGCTAGAAAGCTTATTCTTCTCACTGCCAACTTTGGCGGTAAAATGACACCGTGAGCTAAACTTCACAGTATAGTCGACAGTGCTTTATTCTCTGTTAATTTCGGTGATAAATAATCTCTAGCAGTGAGTATCATTTGTAGATTATCTCATTAGCCATATCGCACGCCCCCTTCCCCTCGATCTGACACAAATATTATAAATCATTAACTCTTAGAAGATTCTTGAAGTAGTGGCTGCTGTCGGGAGTAGCTGTTCCAATAGAAGTCGAAAAACTGTATCACTTAGGACTGATATTCATTTTTCTCGGTTACTGACAATCTCAGATTGCAGTACTGCATGCAAAGACTATCTTCTTTTAACTTATCAACAGATTTAAACGATTTAAAAATCTTTTACATAAAAGTATTCTGTCATCCTTAGCGTGTTACGACGGCTTTCGTTTACGTATACGCTGATGCACTGTTACCTGAAGTTGATTAAATGATTCCCTTACTTTCGTCAAAATGATTACCGAAACCAACTTTGATTATTTCAGTGTACCAAAACACGTCACTTGACTGACTCATTATACTAATCTTTACATTTAAATTTTTCCTTGCTTCTTTTCCACGTTTCTTTCTTTCGAGCCTCAGTCCGGGGACAGTGACTCTATTTCCCTAGCATAGTTGGGACCCTGGAATAGAAATGTGCGTGAGTGACTGGCTATGCCCTCCAACGGTGACTATTACTAAGGCAGAATGTACTCTAAATACCTGGGCTAGTGATACAGCATTAATTGTAGAGTAGAAATCAATAACGGGCTAAGTACCAAAAAGTTTTTTTTTCGGTTAGACCCGAAAAACCTAGCTAAATGCTGTTGCCAACAACCTGGAAAGCGGTCTTATCGCCACAATAATTCAATATATGTAAGACTCGAAAGATAGCTCGAGTGGCATGTGCCAGCCACTAGTGAGGCAAAAGCTGATTGAATGCCACGAAGATTTGCAATTGTTTGCAGCGTGTGTCAGAGGTTTTGCCCGGATTGGAAAACGTAAGAGGCTGGAAGAATGCCAGAGTGTCAAGAATCTAAGGACCTTGTAAAACTTATGAAGAATGCGACAACTAACAATCCTTTAGCCTGAGGACCTTTTCTTTTTTCCTTTCTTTCGTTTCCTTTTTTAAATTTAATGCAGCCTATACAGATCGTCTCAACGACAATAAATATTACCAAATTTAGTTGGATTCAAGTAAGAAAAATTGCACCTGTTGCCGGCCGCGGTGGTCTAGCGGTTCTAGGCGCTCAATCCGGAACCGCGCGACTGCTACGGTCGCAGGTTCGAATCCTGCCTCGGGCATGTAGTTCTAAGTTCTAGGGGACTGATGACCACAGATGTTAAGTCCCATAGTCCTCAGAGCCATTTGAACCATTTTGCACCTGTTGTCGTCAAGACGAGAATAATGTTTAATGAACTGGAAGAATGGAGCTCCTACAAGATTTTCAAGGAAAGGATTACCACTGACATAACAAATAAGTTTGTTTTACCGTCGCAACAGTGTAAAAATAACGTATCAGTTGAAAAGGAAAAGGATCTGAAACAGATGCTGCAGAATTTGAAAATAGCTAATGGAACATTTTTCGAACAGTTAATCAATTCAAATTGTTTTGTGCATGACAAAATTAAAGGAAGCATTTAAAATAATTTGATCGTAGGGTAGTGTATCTGTAAAATGTTTATTATTAAAGAAACTGATAAATGTTTACCTAGTTTATGTCGATACCTGTATCGCATTTAGCACTTTCTGCTTTTTTCATACTAAAATATTCATTTTTATTGAAAAAAATTTAATAGTTCTGTGACTCTTATTGTATACAATAAATAAAAATATTGTATGTATTGTTGAGGGTTTTTCATTAAAATATTTTTGCTAGAAAAGAAAAACTCATAACTCGGAAACAGTTTATAGACACCGTTATTGATTTCCCCTCTGCAATTATCACCTCGTACCATAGCAGGCCACTAGAAGGGCCAAAGGAAAACACCGCAGCCCATTGATAAAGCAGAGTACTTATTTTATTTCAGCTCAACGTATACCAGGATTGCTTGCATGTACCTGCAAACAAACAAAAATTTACAAAAAGCTCATGACACTAACTGCATTAATTTGATTTTATTAGTATTATTAGAGGACAATTGCTACACTTGTAAATGCTATGAATGAGTTTTTTATTACGTGTTTGACGTGGATTAAAATATTCAATGCTTTGTGTTTCAATATTCATGTCAAAAGAAATGTTTTAAGTCATTTTTGTACCAGATAATGACTTCCGGCCGAAACCGATAATGTTAATAAAATCCAGTTAATGCAGTTCAGTGTCAACAGTTTTTTTGAAACATGTAGCGATGGCAGAAAATTGCCTGAAAAAACCTATGAAACAAAAAGTTAATTACGTAATAACATTTATTAAGGTGATAAGTGAAGCTTCTTGTCTGCACGCCGTGACACTGACATTCTGTTAATCTTCTGACGAATTGCCAGATATGACTTTCGTCCTGAATGTTCATTATTAATCTACAATATGCTTGATAATAAACGATTGTAAATGGTCTGTAATGACAGTGTATTTCATGGAATGAAGATGGTAACTTTGTGAATAATGGTACGTTTACATTTTTGTATTCCTACTAAGGCATCCTATCATACCTACGCGTAAACAAAGTGATCGCTGGTACACAGAAGCAGACCATGGAACTGGTAAAATGAGGCGATATAAAGCCTTTAATTTTATTTTTATTTTTTTAACAGAGGAGTGAACTGGCTGTCGGAAATGACAGCATCAAAGAAACACAGAAAACGGCTCCGCAAGCTGTCAGTGAGTGTACACTCGCCATCCCGTCAGCGGCGTACACAGTCTATGTTTCAGTAGTGCAACTGCAGAATATCTATTATGCTTTTTGTTTAAGTACGATTGAAATATCTTCCAACGTATCGCCACAGGTGATACAGTGTTGGAGCAGAGAACTGGTGTACAATGTTCTTGAGTTTTGTAAATAACAGAAAGAGGAGAATGTCACTATTCCATTACACAGAGCTTTTGAGGTGCACTGTACAAATTCACTTTACTGTTTACCAGGAAGAACTCACTGCAAAACACCCGGAGACCTACATTCTTGTAATGATAGCACAACCTTGTACTATTCAAAAATAAAGCTCGCATCCCTGCTCCTCGTAAAGATGGTACAGTGTTATAGCTAAGAGTATACACACTCGTGTGCTAAACTGGAGGGCGAAGGAAATTATTTCATGACGTGTCACTGCCCAGTAACATAGCTCGATGAAACTGCACCGCCAAGTAGGGTAGCCACGCGGTCTAGGGCGCCTTGTCACGGTTCGTGCGGCTTTCCCCGTCGGAGGTTCGAATCCTTCCTCTGGCATGGATGTGTGTGTTGTCCGTAGCGTAAGTTAGAGTAAGTAGTGTGTAGGCTTAGGGACTGATGACCTCAGCAGTTTGGTCCCATAAGACCTCACCACAAATTTCCATTTGAAACTGCACCATACCTACAAGGACAAGCTACGGTGTACTGCAGAATGTAACTCAAAGGATTACGCAATGATATGAACAGAAACGTCATTTTTATTCAATTACACTAAAGCAATGGCGACTCATGTTGGCCTTCTGGACGTTACACACGGTGAACAAGGTTATTAATAGGGTGTGTGATTACTACGATCGGAATGGAATGCTCCACTACGTGCTCCCATGCTGGCTACAAGTTTGGCAAGGAATTCTTGCGGTAGGGCGTACCATTCCAGCCCAACGCGACTGACTATTGCTGGATGGTGCACTTGGACGTACTGGAATACTTATCCTCAACGCATCCCACACGTTCTCGATGGGACTTCAGTTGGGGACTAGGGGCAGGCCTGTCAATTCCCCTAATATCGTCCAGATTCAAGAACTCAACTACCTTCGCTGTTTGATGCGGTCGCGTATTGTCATCCATAAATATGAAGTCAGGGCCGAATGCACCCCTCAAAACGCAGATGGGGAAGGAGTGCAGTGTGGATAGGTGAGTACAGATCAGTGGGTCAGTACGTCCATGTAACATTATGCTTCCTCACACTCGTAATATCTGGAACACTAAGACGATGTTCGACAATGCTGGACGTACCCTCATAAGGCGATAGGTGGGAACACGTAAAACACACAAAAAATTGTCGTTAATGATCGGTTTGGTGATCCGGGTGTTCTGGTGTGGAGTAGTACTCTGAAGCGCCAAAGAAACTGGTATAAGCATGCGTATTCAAATACAGAGATATGTAAACAGGGAGAATTCCGTGCTGCGGTCGACAACGTCTGTATAAGACAACAAGTGTCTGGCGCAGTTGTTAGAGCTATTAGTGTTGCTACAATGGCAGGTTATCAAGGTTTAAGTGAGTTTGAACGTCGTCTTACAGCAGGCAGATGAGCAGCATCTCCGAGGTAGCGATGAAGTATGAATTTTACCGTACGACTATTTCACGAGTGTACCATGAATATCAGGAATCCGCTAAAACATCAAATCTCCGACATCGCTGCGGCCGAAAAAAAATTCTGCAAGATCGGGACCAACGACGACTGAAGAGAATCGTTCAACGTGACAGAAGAGCAAACCTTCCGCAAATTGCTACAGATTTCAATGCTGGGCCATCAACAAGTGTCAGCGTGCGAATCATTCGACGAAATATCATCGATATGGTCTTTCGGAGCCGAAGGCCCACTGGTGTACCCTTGATGATTGCAGACACCAAGTTTTATGCCTCACCTGGGCCCGTCAACACCGACATTTTACCGTTGATGACAGGAAACATGTTGCCTTGTCGGACGAGTCCCGTTTCGAATTGTATCAGGCGAATGGACGTGTATGGGTATGGAGACAGCCTCATGAATCCATGGTCCCTGCATTTCAGCAGGGGACTATTCAACCTGATGGAGGCTCTGTAAAGATGTGGGGCGTGTGCACCTGGAGTGATATGGGACGCCTGATACTGCTAGATACGACTCTGACAGGTGACACGTACGTAAGCATCCTTTCTGATCACCTGCATTCATTCATATCCATTGTACATTCCGACGGACTTGGGTAATTCCTGTAGAATAGGCGACACTCCGCAGATCCAGGCAGCTACAGAGTGGCTCCAGGAACACTCTTCTGAGCTAACACACTTCTGCTGACCACCAAACTCCCCAGACGTGAACATTATTGTGAATATCAGGGATGCCTTGCAACGTGCTGTTCAGAAGAGATCTCCACCCCCTCGTACTCTTACGGATTTATAGACAGCCCTGCAAGGTTCAGATGTCAGTTCCCTCCAGCACTACTTCAGACGTTAGTCGAGTCCATACGACGTCGCGTTGCGGTATTTCTGCGTGCTAATGGGGGCCCTACACGATATTAGGCAGGTGTACCAGTTTCTTCGGCTCTTCAGTGTGTAATGTTCCATGGGTGCACTGCGTTCCAAATCTTTGATCACGGTAAGTTCGTTGTTGAAAGTTGTTGTGACTCTGTACTTCTTCCCCACGTGCGTCTTTTCAGGGATACATTACTCCGTGACCTAATTTTTATGGATGACAAGACGAGCAGGTGAAGAAAGTTTTGGGACGAGAAGGTATTTCACGACGGCTTGACCGTTACCCAGATGAAATTCCATCGAGTACGCGCGGGATGCGTTGGGGAGGCGTTTTGTACCCGCAACAACTGCCACTCAACAGTTTACAACCTTGTTGACTTTGTTGGTGGAGGAATGGACCGCTCTACTACAAGAAGCCCTTGCCAATCTTATGGCCAGCACAGGAGCACGTTGCAGAGCGTACGTTGCTACCCGTGGTCAACTCATGCTCTATTAAGAACCGCGTCGTTCGTTTTGTAAGGCCCAGGGGTCCATCATGAATCGCTACGACTCCAGTGTATCTATTGACTTCGAATAGAAGTGTCATTTTTGTTCGTCTCATTGCGTATTTATTCGTCTCACTGCCTATTTATTACTTTTTGTAGTATATTGTAAGAGTTCTTTCTATGCATGGTACAAGTATCGTGAACTATGATAGTTGTCACAGACATCATTTGAAAGTTACTTGCCTTCTTAATTCTTTGCACACCATTCTAATACCTCGTTCACGAACTGAAATCAGTAGGTAGCCCAGAAAATTAGTAAAGAGCATTAAAAGCATGTAACAAAAAATATAACAAGTAAAGGTGACACAAGAATAGAAGAAATCTTAATGAATGATGAAGTACAACGAGAGAGCCAATATCATCTGCTCTTTTTATAGTTTATCAACATAAATTGGAAGTATCAATCTCAAGAAGGTATTAAAATATCAAAACACATTATGTTCAATGTTTCGCATTATGCAGATGACGTCTTGATACTGCAAGTAAAAGAAGATGGGTTACAACGTGCGCTGTACCATCTGAATTAATTTTGTAGACAATACAATACTGAGATTTCTAAAACCAAGACTAAAGTGATGGCTTTCTGCGGCAAGGATCCAGTCCGATCCAAAACCACTGAGTGCAACGTGATTTTAGAACGACTGTCCCTCTTTACTTAGTTGGCATGTCAAACTGGCTTAGGCAGTAATAAAGGTCTAGAGGTAAAATTAGCTGGATTTGCAAATCTATATGTCACCATTAGTAATGTATTTAAAATGAGACCAGCTCTTCCAGCACTGTTCATTGTGGTACTTACAAAAAGAACATACAAAGTACAGAAATTAAATTTATAATCAGAACAATATCAAAAGGCTGATGAAGAACAGGCGACATAAAAACGAAAAAGAACGACAAGAAGTAAACGTAGAGCCAGCAGGAAGCAGTTTTAAAAAAATAGATACCAATTTGTACAGAGAATGGATATCAAAAGACTTACCAAATTAGATTTATAGCACAAGGCGACAGGAAGAAGAGGTGGTGGAAGAGCTCAGAAGAGGTGGACAGACAATGTGTAAAGACGGAGCAGGCTAATGACTATTCTCAATGCGAATGATGAAGTGTGTACGAGGAAGAAGGAGACTGGCGAAAAACATCTCTACGTTTTTTACATAGTGAACAGAGTTTAACAGAAAATGGATTTTCTCACTGCTACTGCAGCCGAAATCCAGTCGAACCGATAGGAAGACTAAGAAACGTCTAGACATGGCTAAGACCTTTCGCCAAAAACTTGTAAGGGAATGGCTCAACCCTACATAAAAGATGTGACTGTAAAAGGCTGTACAAAAGAGTACATCTGTTATAAATAATGAAAAGGCAAATTGTCATCGTAATGCTTAATTAGTACAACAACATGGAAAGATTGTAAACAGGTTGGAGATGAATGTAGTACCAAAGAAGGTGACCAATATACCGATGCTGTCCTATCCAACTGATTGGAAGGGAATTCTGTCGATACTGCAAAACAGTACAACGGATGAGACAGCTATTTAAAGATTTAAGATTTACCACATTCCACCACTGCATATGGTACTCGTTAAGGAGAAGTGATGACAGGTAATATTTCAGAGTTTGTTTTTATGATTTTAAAGCATTAACAGTGTAAACTTACCTTTACCTCACAATCAATACTGTTCAGAAACGGAATGAATTAGCCGGCAAAATGTAATGAAGACCTGGTCGTGGTGGCGGGACCGGAGTGTTTAGATGCGAGAAACAGGGAGAGGAGTTATTGGGCACTCCAATACCCCTACAAGCGGAGCGCAGCCACACGCTATACGCCTATACTACAATGCCCTGCACACTACAGCAATTAAACACTGATAGACACTTCTTTACTTTTTCCTTCGCACACTATCACTGCGACGTTTATTCAATGTATTTCATACCGACTGTCCAGCAAAGGAGCACTGCTGGACCAACATGCGTATGAATACTTTCTGAAAAACAACATCACCGTAAATGAGACGCTATGTTATCCCTATGGACAAGAATACAGAAGTCAGCCACTCAAGTGGTGACATGTGGATTCTCCAGCAAAGAAGTTCCCTGAAAGGAAAATGATGTGCACAGCTTTCTTGGATAGGCAGTGTGTGTTTGTATTAGATGTCTTGCACCCTAAATCAAATTTCAGTTCGGAATGGCACATGACGACACTGACTTGACTGAAAGCCGACATACGTCCAAGGAGGATGGGTCATGGGGTCACTACCCTCCCAAAACAAGATTTTATTAAAGCATTTATACAGGGTGAGTCACCTAACATTACCGCTGGATATATTTCGTAAACTACATCAAATACTGACGAATCAATTCCTCAGACCGAACGTGAGGAGAGGGGCTAGTGTAATTGGTTAATACAAACCATAAAAAAATGCACGGAAGAATGTTTTTTAACACAAACCTACGTTTTTTTAAATGGAATCCCGTTAGTTTTGTTAGTAATAAGTTTAAACGTCTTATATGATGAGGTAGTCTTACACGCATGTCAGTGTTTATGACGTCGTATCTCCTGAATATTGTATTGTACAATGTCATAATTTTGTAGGTACATTCAGTGGTACATGTGCGTACAATCTGCGAAATCTGTTTCGAATGGAATCAGTAGCAAAGGAATAATAAATTCATACGTGATAAATTATGCGGGAGACTTTTCACCCATGTCAGTATTTACGACTCATGTCTTCTGAATTATGTTTAATACAATGACTTAATTTTGTATGTATATTAAATGGCATATATGAACAGTGTACTGGAAGTGTGTCGGGAATAAATTTTGCAGTAAAGAAGTAATAAATTAAAACGCCATGTCTGATGCGTCAATTTTACTGAATGAACAGCGAAACTGTAGTAACCGATAAACTTTTTTCCCCTTCATTATTTTGTAGAGATCATCAGTGAGAAAACGTTTCGTGTAGGTTTAAAATGGTGAGTGAGGTTTATTACAAGTCGTTGAGCGCACTCGTTCTTAAAAATGGGATGAATAAAGAGTAGATATTGGCCTGTCGTGGGCTGTACTTCTTTTTCCACTCCCCCCCCCCCCTCCTGACCCTACCCTTTTAATAGGTAAGTAGTCCTAACGCCCATAGCGATTCTTCCTAAGAAGTAAGCAATAAGTATACCAAGTCTGAATAAGATCGGTCTAGTGGTTTAGGAGGAGACATGGAATAAGTACATACATACGTACATACATGTATATGCATGCCTTTTTACATGTGTAGATTATTAGGATAATATTTTCCTTTAATTCGAGAGATCTGTGAGAAGTTAAAATGGGAGTAACAGAAAGTTTTATTGGGGGGGGGGGGGGGGGGAGAGTGGAGAGGGATGATCGGTAGGACCCATCTTCCCACTCCCCCTCCTCCAAGAACCTAATCCTGGTTCCATAGCTGGCTGGAAGTCCGGATTTCCTGAATGAGGAAACAGGAGAAGAGAAACATCTGCCTGTAAATCAATAAGGTCCGACCCGCCACAGTTTGACTGCCATAGACAGCACAGCCAATTCTTGATGGACTGTCCTTCCACATGCACCTTCTGAAATTCCATCAATTATTTCATTTCTTTTCACTTCTGGCAGATGCAGCAGAAACATATAATTTGGGCGTCGAATATATGAATTTTTAGTGCTTCGAATTCCGGATGCCGATTAGCATTTTTATGCTGCTCGCGGTGCACTCCCTTTCAGCCTCGCTGGCAGAGAACGCAACTTTGTCCTCTGCGAGACGAAACTCTGCCGTATCAGTGCGTGCGCCACAATTCCCGGTGGATTTGCATGGATATGAGCGCCAAGGCAGGCCACGGGGACCGATGCGCTATTGATCTGGCCCGAACGGACGCGTGTCGCGGTCGGTGGGATCACAGGGCAGCTCCGGATGTCGGGCGTCTCGTTCAACAGGATTCGATGATCAAAGCGTTATGATGAGACCCGAGCGCCGGAAGAAGAGACACGGCCCGTTATGTTGGACGTCACTGTCACAACTCTGCCGTGAGATTTAATGCTGTGACTGCAGGTAAGTATATCTCAGTGGCCAGGTTGTGTTTGTGAACCAGCAAGCTTTTGAGTAATGCGATAGAGTGTCAAAGCAGTTTGGCATTGTGAAGGTCGGACATAAAGTAAGGCTATTGCTCGGTAATGGTAAGTATTAAGTGAGCATTATTATTTGGTAGATGCAACTGCCCTGTGCCATGTATCAAACAACTACCATTTGTGTTCTTTCGCTGATCTCCGAATCTGGCGGCGAAGCCAGAGAGAGAGCATGCTGCGCTCCACCGTGAGTAGCTCGGCGATCGACGGACGCATCTGAGGGCCAGACGCGAAAGTGGCACAGTTCGCAGGCAGCGAGGGCCACCGGACGATTCAAACACACTTGTTACGTGGCAGTGCAGTGACGTGTCTGTGCTTTATGGAAGAACTGAATAACACGCTGATGAGTCAAAATGTTATGACTCCGTGCTTAGTAGAAAATTGTTCCACGTCTGGAACGTAATACAATAGCTATTGTGTATGCCGTGGACACGACAAGTCTTTGGAAGTTTTCCAGAGGTTTGTGGCACCCCATTGTGGGCTCCTCCCTATTGTAGGAAGATTAACACACAATGATATTTTTGAAACTCTGCCTATCTGTCTGTTGACATTCCCGGCCTTGGACGCTCAAAGAATATGAAATTTCGGTTCAGGTGAGAACAACCACAATAGGGGTATAATATGAAATCCCTACAATCACGTGCAAGGGTCTATTATTTTGAAATGTTAATAAATGGCCCTATGTTTCGATATAACTGCGATTTTCTTACAGTCTCAGTCTGACATATACAGTCACGACACTTACTGGTGTGAAAGTTATTACCATCTAACAGCTGGTATCACACTAGGCCCGCAAGTGGTGAGAAAGCAGCCGTAAGATTAATGTTTCTTCTTAATTACTTTTCTACTTGAATAATTAAATAGTTAACACATTTTACGTGCCAAGCTTTAGTAAATTATCAAGAGATATGAATGACCGTGAAATAAATGTAAAAACAGCCAAGTCTCACTGATTCAGTGGCATACTAGTGAAGAAATACTTTAGAATATGCATAGAAACTGCTCCTCACTCCACTGCAAGCAAGAGGATATAGCCGGCCGCTGTGACAGAGCGGTTCTAGGCGCTTTAGTCCGGAACCGCGCTGCTGCTACGGTCGCAGGTTCAAATCTTGCCTCGGGCGTGGATGTGTGTGATGTCCTATGGTTAGTTAGGTTTAAGTAGTCCTAAGTTTAGGGGACTGATGACCTCAGATGTTAAGTCTCATAGGGCTTAAAGCCATTTTGAACCAAGAGGATATAAACATATATTTTTTTGTCTTTTGTTATTATGATAAGTACTTTCGTTGTCATGTAACAATTATGTATGGAGTCTAATGATTCGCACTTTTTACACTTCATTCGCATTTCTAATACACGAATATTTTCGTAAATGTAATCATTTTCGCTTCAAAAGCAAATGTTTTGAAAATTCTTGCCGTTTGTGGCTTAAATGTAGCGACAATTATGGAATTAGTTTCTTTTGTGATGCGAAACTGTTTCATGGCTTTTGACGTTGTTTGATCACGTCTGTATGGTTTTCACTTCAGCTACAGTTTTCGTGGCTTATCTGGGAAGTTACATAGTGTCCATATTTTAGTCTATACACGTTTCCTACGTACGACATTCACTGATTTAACTGGAAGTGGAGTGACGAAAATTTCATATTATTGAGTACATATACATCTTTCTGTAAAAGATCAGATCTTCTGCTATTTACCAGCCTTTTTTTTTTAGTAAAGAAAACGACTCCATCACAAATTTACGAGAGGCGTAGATTTTGAGACTCGGTAGGATGCTCGCAGCAGGAGACGCAAAGGTACTAATAGGTCTGATTAACAGTATTATATGCAATCAGACTAACTACTACTAATTACAAACATTGGAAAAAAAAGAGTGCAACTTGTTGCACAAAGAAGTCGGTGTCTGAGTCCAGGTAGTGAGACTTAACAGAGATAGCAATCGCTAGCAGCATTGTAAGGTACGAACTTTGAGAGCAGCACATCACTTAAAACTTCTGGTCTAATAGGACTTTCTCCTAACGTTTCCTCTCCGACTGCGGGAGACATCTTCAGATGTAAAGAGGGGAACTGCAATACAACTCGGGGGAGCGCCGAATATACCATCATACCCACTAGGAATATCAAAGAATGTTTAAGATGGGGAAAAGATATACGACATCTTTTAGGTACACCAGGTGTTTATAAAATTCGTTGTACTTGTGGACTATTTTATATTGGTACCACAAAAGAAGTTTTAACACTTACCTGGTTGAACACAAGAGGAACTGCTTCCTGGGACATATGGATAAATCGGCCTTAGCGGAACATCTTTACTAAGCGGGAGATTATGAAATAAAAGTCACTGAGACGAATGTCATATCGAAAAAATCGTTGCTGTTTACATCTGGTAACCTAAACCCCATGACTTTTGCGTGCTTTCTGATTCTCATCTTGGAGTGTCCTTACTGGCTTCCAGCAGCCTTAAGCTCAACAATGTACAGTCATTAAACAGTCATGATATGGCACGAACCATCGTCATGGTTCAAATGGTTCAAATGACTCTAGGCACTATGGTACTTAACATCTGAGGCCATCAGTCCCCTAGACTTAGAACTACGTAAACCTAACTAACCTAAGGACATCACACACATCCATGCCAGAGGCAGGATTCGAACCTGCGACGGTAGCGGTCATGCGGTTCCAGCCTGTAGCGCCTAGAACCGCTCGGCCACCCCGGCCCGCCACGGCAATGACAAAAAGCTTATTGAGACAGTGTGCATGTGCCTCGTGTTGTATTATCTATCTAACCGGAAGTACAGATACAAATTTCGAGAACTCTGTTTACAATAAAACTGGAGTGTTATTATTTATTACATTATTAATAGCAACATCTTACGAAACAAAATTATAGGGGTTTTCTGTATATACCGTAGAAGTTCGAACTTTTCTTGCACACAGCGTATTTCGAATTTACATTTCTCGTTTCTTAGAATTTCTTTCCCAAGCTGGGCCCATCAACAGCAGCATCGGCTGCAATCGCCGACAGTGTAACTGAGTCAGAATAAGGGGAACCAGCCCGCATTCGCCAAGGGAGATGGAAAACCGCCTTAAAAACCATCCACAGACTGGCTGGCATATCGGAAGTCGGCAGAATATCACTCTGATACAGGCAAAGCATCTACTGTTGAGTTCCCTCTTCGCAAACTTAAATCTTGTAATGTGTGATCCCCCACTCATGAAAGTCACTTGTTACGTTAGGTAACTGTAAGTATTTGTGACATATTTTAATAAAATTATTCAATATGGAAATGATGAAAATTATGTATTCTATGTGTTATGGAAAACTCTGTATCCGCCTGTTGCAAACAGTAGTAAATTCAGTACATTCTCAAAATGATCATTTGCTAGTGTTCTCATTCGTTGAAGAATCACCCTCAACACAGAGGCTGTCAAAAATGGATTCACAACAGATGATTCTGCTATTTTCTGCATTGAAATCGTACTCTTCACCGTATCAATAAGGGCACAAAGATTCAGTTGCTACACTGAGGAAGTGAGTGAGCATCAAGGATTTAAATTTATTTGTTTAAGCAGCTGAGAAGTGTCTCACTAAGAGGATGTACTGAACACTCGTTAGCAGGCGACAGCTATGATACGATACCACCGATGTTCATACTTAAATACGGGACCTCTCGCAAACCAAAAAAATGTTCAAGTGTGTGTGAAATCTTATGGGACTTAACTGCCAAGGTCACCAGTCCCCAATGTCGCAAACCATGCATACAATTTGAAATAGTTTCTTCTCATCTTTTACCACCGAGGTCCGTAAAGCGTAAAGCCATCCACGGCTTCCTGGTTAGAAACGCATTAACACATTGGCTCCCATTTTTATCAAGTTGAAACATAAGGTGACATCCCAGGAAGGCCATCTCCATCAAAGTGTTACACATATTTCAGGCCGTGTGTATAATTCGTATTCATAGCTGCATTGAACTCAGACGGACATATAGTTGCCCAGGCCTCGTGAAGAGGCCGTGCATGCCATATTTATCATGTAATTAGTGACAGCCCCTCTCAGTGTTGGCACCTGTATGTAAGGGTCGTCCATATGAAAAGTTAATGTGCTTGGAGTGTCTTTTCATTATTCAGACTTGTGAAGATAAGCATACAGCCTATTAATTAATTCAGATATTAAATCTCCTGTGAATTTGGAAACAGACCTGTTGAAGTATTACAAATTCAGTCTATATATTACTTTTGCTCTATTCTTAACAAAAAATTTCATTCTCCTGAAATGCTGGAACGAGACTTGGTTTGTTATTAAAGGCTGTGCATAATTCCTACACACATGACCTAGTAGGAATGATATCGAAGAAATTAACTTACAGACAATGATTCTACCAATTATGAGCAACTAAAAAGTTCTCGGCCTGGTACATAACCCTGCCTGATTAAAATCCGGCAACCAAGGACTCTAATGCGATCACGCTATGTAACATTATTTCTTTCTTTAGTTAGTAAATGCTGCTCTATACCAATTACTCGTCTGAGACTTTACTTTTGCTGTTATGTCAGCAGCATCCTGTATATTACATATTTCAGATGCGGTATTGTATTGTACTGTATTGTATGGAACTGGGGACCTAGAAACGACGGAGAGGCTTCGTCCCCGCCGTAGCCCTAAGTGGCTTACAACAGGCTACAGCAGCCCGCTCATCCCAGCGTCGACCCACACCGAACCGAGGGGTATTGTGCGGTTTGGCCTCCCAGTGGACCCCCCGCCTCCAGGAACGTCTCACACCAGACGAGTGTAGCCCCAGATGTGTGCGTGGTAGAGTAATTATGGTGTAGAAGCACGTGGAGACAGCGTTTGTGCAGCAATCGCCGACATAGTGTAATTGAGGCGGAATAAGGGCAACCAGCCCGCATTCGCCGAGGCAGATGGAAAACCGCCTTAAAAACCATCGACATCCACCGACTGGCCGGCACACCGGACCTCGACACTAATACGCCGGGCTGATTCATGCCTGGGACCGGCACGCCTTCCCGCCTGGAAATCAAATGTGGTAAGTTGCGTTCCGTTTTGCACAAGGCGAGATAGAAACCAGGACACTTATTAAATTTGACCCATATAAACAAAGAAACGGGGGCACGTGTGAATAAGAAGTGAGTGACTTCTTCAGATTTACGATTTCACTACAAATCACTTTCACGTATCATCTCCCAGATGTAGTCTCGCATCATGTTTTCGTTATACTGTCCTTCGTTCAAGGTCCAGTAGGCTATATATTAGTGGATGCTTTCCCCTTTTCCTTCGAATACGCCCCTATGCCCACTTCGTACCTTTCTAAATGAGCACAATGAAGATGGACTTTGAAAGACAACCTGAATCCCATTACGCAGAAGTTATTCACTTTAGCCTTGAGGGACAGATAGTTTGCAGGCTTATGACTGCCCAAAAATCCCTGATCGAGTGCTGCAAAGCAATTCCTAGCAACGTTCACCTTCTCAGTGACCATCTTTAGAAATTCCACCGATTATGACTTTCTTTATCTATGGTCCCAAAAAAAAAAAAAAAAAAAAAAAAATCTGCTTGATCTTTGTATCACACATTATGGGAAAGAAACGTTGGACATGTTTAGAGGCTGCTGAATCGTTACTGATATCGCTTAACAAACTACTTCATTAGACTGAACTTTGTGTGTAACAGAGACATCAGCAACTTTCTTTTGTCTGCAAGTGGTGGTTCCCACTTGACATTATTCTCTACCACATCGGATTATTTCTTTCTGGTCAGCATCGCCTCTTATAGTGAGCCTCGGTGTGCTACCCCACTGACAAATCCCACGATCGGAAAGTCTCCTTTACGTTCCATCCATACTCATCGTATTCGACGGAGTCCACGTAGCAAGAACAACGCAGTTGTGTAATCCTCTTTCATATGAACTGAATGAGCTAAAGGAAGGGATAGTTATTTCTTTCCATTATAAAGTAAAACAGCTCTAAGGCATTTTGATGAGCAACAGTTTGAAATGAAATCTATTCCGATAGCCTCAGACAGACCAGTCACATTTTGGTAGAAACAAAGGTCATTTTAATGAGAAAACCATTTGAAACAAAGATACTTTCAACACTCATAGACTCTTTGGTCGTGAAGTTGGGTAAGAAGTGTCAAATCGAGCGCTCATCACTCATGTTACGTACCAAGCACATAAAACTGCAGTATTAAATTAGAATTTACAACATGCATAATATTGGCACGTAACGAAATCACACAATATTAAAGTATACAACCCATATGCATATTGTTACGTCGAAACCACAATTAAATTCAAATCCAAAAGACAGTGTCGTCAATGACTTGTTTATTCCTGACACCAACGTACAGCCAGACCAGAACTTAACTCCCGCAAGGAAAGTGCTGCAACCAATACAAACATCGAAAACTCCAGAAGTCTACTACTTACACAAGTATCGAATATTCGAAAGTATAGAAACGTTACAATGATAAATATTTCGAGAAATTTCCAGAAACGATGAGTACTGATGAAAAACTAAGTGCTGGGACTGGATTTGAATTACAGAGTGGCTGATCGCCAGACGGCAACGCTAACATCTACGCCACACTGCTAGCATCCCAACTCGGACCACTGCGTCCTGTCCAGTAGTAATAGCGACCTGCTGTTCCAGAAAATCTCGCAGGAGGCGACTATGACACCCTAGATCTAAATCTTCTCAGTGGTCCCGTCTATGGCATCCCTGGCAGATTGTCGCGTTCTGGTCGTGGTGTCACATCCTCTTCAGTATAAGCTTTGCGATGGTCGAATACGTTTCCTCCTAGAACCTTCAATAGTCGGTTCGCGTCTCAGGACTGTAGTAGGGCTTCTTATGGAGGACACGGACGACGTCTCGCCGCTTTTGTCTTCTTGATGAAAGGTCATAATCCTCAACAGCTTATCTGGCGTGTGACAAGCGCCGAAGTAGACGATATGCCCGAAAGTATCGCTTTAGGAGCTTTTCTAATTGTCCCACTTTCCGCAGCGGCGTAAGTATCCATACCGCGTCTTCTGGCTATATCTCACTGGCCGGTGGTTGGGGTTATAGTGTTCTCAGTCATTCTCCTGGTGTGTCTAGGGCCCATGTTAGAGCCAGCCTCTTTGCTTCTTCGGTCCTCATTATGAGGTGTCTGTCATGTAATCTTGCATATCGTCCAGGTAAAACAGGAACGATGCAACCACTATCGTTTCGGCTTCGCGACCGTGGAGCAGAAAGAACGGCATGAAGCATGTTGTCTTGCTTACTTAACAATGGACGGTATTGTGTCTCATTCTGTTTGTTCAGCATGAATGTACATCGACAGCATATCTGTCAACGTATTATTTAAACATTCTGCGACGTCATTCGTCTGTGATGGCAATGATCACCCTGTGGGTGTTGTCGCAACGTGAAATTACTTCTGATACAAGTCTCACTCCCGACTGTAAAAGGTAGTCAGTATAGATTGTTACCTATCGATTCCCATTTGTCGACTTTGGGAACAAGAGGTCGATTCCAGTCCGGTGAAATGGCGCTGCTACAGGTGGGGTTGGTACCACACGCCCCAGAAGTAAATGGTATGTGCTTCCATAGTGTCTGACCAGTGATATCTACGTCTCAGTTTGTCTATTGTCTTCACGTATCCAGTGACTAGTCGTTGAGAGACAGTGGCAAAGCTTTAGGTGGGCTTGCTGTAGATAATGTGGGATGACGAGCAACCATCTCTACCCCACTGGATCATAGTTCTCCTAATACAAAGTTCTGTTTATTAATTGGGATACTCCTTTGGTCGGTTTCTCCTTCTTCAAGGCCTAATGGTCTTCAGCAGTGTTAGATCTTCCCTCTGTTTAGCATCAATGTCATTTGATGCAGTGATGACTCAATTCCTTGAAAGGCAGTCGGTGTCCTTGTGTTTGCATCCCATTTTGTATAACACTTGAGAGGTAGCAGAAGCCCCCTCTCATATTTCTATCTGAGTAATTCGATTTTCCTCTCTAATTGCATGCGGTGAAAAGTCTCTATTCCTTAACACGCGGACTTCCCATGCAACATCTCTCATCACCCGGGTGGTTCGGTGACAGGCGGGCTCTGCTGATCTTGAGGGGGTTAAGCCGACGGGTGTGAGGGAGTCAATTGAATGCTTTCCAGACGCTGACATTGTCAATAGCGGCGGATACACGCCCGCAGGGGCCTGAAGGAGTGGCTGGGGTAGAGATTCCGTTACTTCGCAGAAACTTAGCGAAAACACTTTCTGGCGGGCTACCAGCGAGGCGTGGGAATGACTTGTGTCCCCATGCAGTCTTGGCGGGCAAATTCCCGCGTTTTCTGCAAAATCGTAACTGTGATTGGCTTGCTCAGGGCATAGCTCCGTGACGTAGCAAAATCGGCGCAGAAATTGGCGCCAAGAATCTCCATTGGTGGAATAGTAGTGCTTCGGCAATAGAGTGGAATTTTCCGCCGGTTTTCGAGTTGCCAATTGGAACGTTTAACCATGACCACTGTCTTGGGGGCGGGTATGTTCTGTGTTCAGCTGCTACGGGTGCTCTTGAGGGGTCGGCTCTAGCCTTTCGGTGGGAGTAGGTTACAAGACTGAGCTCTCGCTGCTCTGTACAGCCTGCCTTCCGTTGGCTGTCTAATATACTTTTATTTAATTGTAACTGTTTGACTAAGTTGCTGAAGTTTCGACTTCAACGTAACTTTCCGAGTACAGTTGGCAATTGAGCGTTCTGCGTACAAGCGGCCTATGTTGTCTGTCTTGAGCAGTTTTGGCTAAAGTTGACTGTATCGGAGTTACTGTGTGACTTCGCTTGTTAAAATCAATCACTGTACCGCCAGTGATTGTGTGGCGAGCCTTCTTCGTCTCCCTCAGAGGCGCATTTGTACTACCAGAAAGTCTTTAGTCTGGAACAACCAGACCAGGATAATTTGTTTCGGGATATACTCGCGACATTAACATCACCACGACGGGACGTCGAAGCAACCAGCCATCGCCTCCGGTACGCCAGATCGTGTCCTTGCACTTAGGAAGACAGCTTGGTAATGTACGTCCGCAGCACCAGCAGAGCAGCCAATTTTGCTAGGTGATAATAAGAGCTCAGCAGAGCACGCCTGTTCGTCTTTTTCTAACTTTGTTCTGTCTTGGGTGTTCGTTGTCTGTCTTCTCAGAACTGTAGCAGCAATTGATGTTGGGTTGGCTGTGTGTTTTTCTTAAGATTTGAGTCGCAAGGAATTGGCTCCACATACCACTTCGTCATAAATGTCACAATCTAGTTTAGGGACAACTTCACCTTCACAGCATTTATTTGA
Source organism: Schistocerca nitens (assembly GCF_023898315.1). Taxonomy (NCBI): domain Eukaryota; kingdom Metazoa; phylum Arthropoda; class Insecta; order Orthoptera; family Acrididae; genus Schistocerca; species Schistocerca nitens. The sequence continues at coordinate 395,608,884 of NC_064620.1, forward strand.
GTATCCAATTTGAGCCAATTTGATGTATTGTAAATGTTTCATGTGTTTTGTTTATTATTTTGAGCTTAGTCATAATAAATCATATTGTTATTTTGGACAGAACTTTCATTTTGTTAATCGGTAGAGCAACCATATCATTTCTCACTACGTTAATGAAACTTTCCTTTATTTAACTTATTTATCAAATTAAATTATTGCAGGTGCCAAACTCTTTTCTACTCCACTTGCAGGGTCGATTACAGTCAGTTCGCGCTTCTTTTTAATCCATGTGCAATAGCAAAAGTCGGAGTTAGAATAGGGGGGGCTTAGAGCATCATTTACATATGTAGATTCTAGAAGAATTTAGTGTTAAATACACTGCACACCTCGCACACTAACGCTGTCCTCCTATAGCCCCAGCGCCCGTCTCCCCAAACCACTTAAATGATCCAAGTCTGCTCACCAGCATAGCAACGGTGATCCCTCCAAACAATTAACGGTTTGCCAAATCAATACCGCCTGAAATTGTTGATGGCGCATATAACTGCAAAGCACTTTTTCTCAGTGGCAGTGTAGGTCATCTCGTGCATGGAGAGCACTCTAGGAGCATAAAATATCACCTTTATAACACCTTCTTGAATTTGCACTATAACCGCCTCTGTCAAACAGCTAGTGTCCCATCTCGGCATTTTCATCATACAGTACTAGGAATGAACAACATGTTGGCGTCTCCTTAAGGAGAAGGAAGGATCGTTCTCGTGCCTCATAACAGGACGTTTTGTGGCTTCCTGCAGTGTTTCATGAAGAGATGTGCCTTGGTACAGATGCGTTTTATGAATCGCTGGTGCTATGATCGCACTACAAGAGAACTTTCCGCATCATGAATGTGCTAAGGAGTGGAAAAATTTGAGAATTCTCTTGTTTTCCTTGGATCAGAATGGACTCCATCGCAACTGCCTAGAAGCCCCAGGATTTTTAGTTCTTGGGCGAAAAAGGGGTACATTTTCATATCCAGGTGGATTCCTGCAGTCTGAACATACTCTGGGGCAGTTTGGATGGGCTTCAGATGTCTTAAAAACAACACTCATGTAGATAACAAAAACACACATCTAGATAACAAAGATAAAGACCTAATAGCATAAATTTAAATTCATGGATGCCCGAAGAGTTACAAAGGCAGTCGTTTTCCAAAAACAACTTCGATTTCCCAGTAACCTAATTACATGGCCATACTTGAGAAATACTTTGTTAGTTTGAAACAATCTAGGGTGTCATCTTTCCTCATTATGTCAGTCGTTGGTAGCTGATAAAATAAAAACGTCATATGATATTCTTCTTCTTCTTCGCAGGGCCACAGGAGTGGATGGAGGACTCTCTGAAGGCTCAGTGATGCATCTTGCAACATCTCCATTTCCTCTTGAAGTATCTGTCGTTTTGCCTTCCACACTCTGTACGAATGCTGAATGATCGGTGGATGATTCCCAGTACTGATACAGTCTTTTACCGACAGTTTGATGATAGATTTCTCCTCTGCACTGCATGTGGCGGTGTAATGGTAGCGGAGCACCATTTTCGTGGATGACAATAAGTTGCCCTTTCTATCCCTACACACATACCTATATGGACGAGTTGTGGTTGCTCTTGGCAGTTAGAGATCCAAAGTTCTCCTTTACCATATACAATGCTTATGATCATCTCTGGCATGTGGAGTTCTATTGTAAGTCTGAGTACCTTATGGCAATGGGCAAAACCTTGGCTGTTTAACTGAGTATCCCAATTGACGACTGAACTCGACTCCTTGACGATGGTGGGGTAGCAACGTCTTCAGAGGAAAACAACCACCCAAAACAATCTTTGTTCTGTATACATGTTGAAACAGCTTTGTCAGTGTGGCACTCCGTTCTTCTACAGTCTATTACTGCTTGTGATGGCTGCAAAAAGTCCCGTCCGAGAACAACATAATGAGTACATTCTGTGGAAACGAAAAATTCGAAGGGATGTGTACCATCATTAATACTTATTCTTGCAATATATAATCTTGTTGGAAGCACGCATTTCCCATTTGCGACTTCCAACACAATCACTTTCATATCACAGAACACAGTTTGTTTAACTGACGACTGTAAGTATCTGATATTACAGGAAAGGAAGCCGTTGAGTTGACTAGCGCTCATACAGTTTGGTCATCGATGATGGTTTCAATGAGATTTCCTGACGTCATGGTCACTGTCGTCCATGGAGGATTTTCATCTGTGGTGATATGTCGTATCGCCTTACTTGGGTTTCCTGAATTGGCTCTGAGCACTATGGGACTTAACTTCTGAGAGGTCATCAGTCCCCTAGAACTACTTAAACCTAACTAACCTAAGGAGATCACAAACATCCATGCCCGAAGCAGGATTCGAACTTGCGACTGTAGCGGTCGCGCGGTTCCATACTGTAGCGCCTAGAACCGCTCGGCCACACCGGCCGGCTTTCCTGAATTCAGTGGCTAGGCAGGTGACTGGTACCGCGATATGGCGACAGGTAATGGCTACGACACTAAAAAAGAAATCTCGTCCAGGTTACGTCGAAAGGCTTCGCCCACGGGAAACTATAGTAGTTTGCAGTTAACTGGCGAGAATTATAACTGTTGAGGTGGTCGACTTCTTGCAGTGTAGTAGTCTTCGAACACACATCTTCTCTCTCTGCAGTAGCGTAATACATGCCCAGGGCGTCCGCAGTGAAAACATAACTGAGTGTGGCTCTCCACCCCCGTTCCCCCTCCTCAAATACTCGTTTTCTGTGGGGCGTCGTACTTGGTGGAAGAGTTGGCTGTACCTGCGTGAGTTGGATACTGGGTTTTCGTTTGACAGTTGCAGCATAAATAGGATTTGGACGACTCCATCCTTCACGGTGCGATCAACGAGTGGAGAAATTTGATGCCAAAGATCGATAAACCTCTTCTTCGACATTCTCTGTTACCTTCTAACGTATGAGCTTGGCATCCATGGCTGCTGTCCCTCGTGTACTCGGTACAACATTTCTGGCTGCCTCTTCTCTTATTATCTGGTGTATGGAAGAGGCCTGGTCATGCTGGTTTTCTACAATGGTCATGGGGACCACTTCCAGCATTCGGTCAAACCTCCTCTGTCCGTCCTTTTTTTCCTGTAGCATTTCCTTAATTCACTGGCACCACTTGTTGAACTACTCTGCCGTTGTGACATCCTTTACCAGTAGAGCTTGGCACATGTCTTCTGCTATGCCTTTCATCAAATGTGAGATCTGTCGTATTCGGATTCATAATCTTACGTGTATACAATTATCCTGTATGTACGCTTTGCCAGTTTCGCTGTCAAAGTGTAAATAAATGCAGGTTGTTTAAAAGTGTGTGAAGTGATGTACCACCTGGCCCTCAAAATGGTTACAGACAGATGGACACTAACGAAAAATGCCGCCCATAGTATTGCAGTAAGTAAAAAACTAAATTTTGCGTCCATATCGACAGATAAACAATAGTCATTGCGATACATTAAAGCGTGTTCCATCTTCTTGTCACAGAGCCAGCGACCAGCATTATGCTGGAAATAATGATGCAACTTCCAGAAAACCATTTGAAGATGAACCTGAAATGGTTCGAAAACCGGTTCATGCAATAATAAAGCTATTCAAAAAAAGTGACTGGTTGCAATTTTATGTATTTACATACAATTAACAGTCACGGGTTCTAAAATATCCGTAATGGATAAGCTTTATCTCTTGTAATTATCTTGAAGATGAAACTCTTCTGTCCGTGTCTTCTTACAAATAAATTTGTTTCTGGAGGGTCCACCTTGAGCAAATACAATTCGTAGTTTGTAAACAGTGGCTGTGAAAGTTACATAGTGCAGTTTTTCGCATTGAAAATAATTAGGATCCCAGAAAAAGTAAGTGAAACATACTGGAAACAAACACAAACACATACACACTTACACACACACACACATTCTTTCACATTAGGATTAATTAATGTCAGACCTAACCACAACATTCCCAATCGTAAAATTTCGAAGTAAATAACTTTCCTACATTAATTTGTATGTGCCTGCAGACGAAATATGTGAAGGGAAAACAAGTTTAATGGAAATCATAAAATACAGGAAGACTGCAGCACGTGGTCACAAAGCATCTACCATATACCTTGTCCGTTTTTCGAATTTGTAAACAATTTCTTAAAATTTTGTATTTCGACATAACTTTCATCAAGGAGTGCGACATAATGAAATTTAAAATGTTTATTTGACACCACACACGGTCATCAATCCACAGTCACTAAAACAATGAAATTTTTAAAAAGTTAAATAGCTAGTTTCGACGGACTGAGTCGTCATTTTCAAATATAATCTCAAACCTGGAAAGCTGCATTAACAATTGCAACCACACTTCTTTCAAATATTATGAAAAATACACTAAAACCAGTAAACTCAAGCAAAGGCAGCAGAAATGGGTCACAAGATATCACGACAATCATGAGGATGGTTGACCAGTCATTTCACATCTTAATGCAGCGTACAGTTAGACGACAACTGCATCGGAATGAAGGATATTATATACTCTTTGCATTACGCCCTGCAGTTATGCAACGATCATTTTGCAAGCAAAGCTCACTCGTCGTAATCTTATAACGTGGTGCAAATCTAAAACTAGAATACAGCACGGATTTGTATTGTGTTCTCCTAATGAAATCTTACAAAGACGATGCACTTCCATTTGGGGCTAACACAACGTCTCTGGACCAGTTTCTGCTGTATTTGCTGCAGTTTACTCGTTTTATTGTATTTTAAAGAAGTGTGCAGCTTTCCAGGTTTTGTGATTAGATTTGAAAATGAGGACTCAGTGCGTTGAAACTAGTTATGTAACCTTTTAGTGACTGTGGCTTGACGACCGTTTGGTGTCAAATAAACATTTTAACTTTCGTAAAATCTCGAATTTATATATGCAAAAATAGTAAAGAGTATTTTCCTGATTATGAGAAAGAAAATAACAGCCCAGCGACACAAGTCTGGGTAATAGAAGAAAAAAATTGTGTTTTGCTCAAGGTGGACCCCCTCAAATAACAAATTTATTTGTAGTACTTTTGTGTATACCTTGATTCTATGACATTTCTTCAGCAAATGTTCAACAAAAGAGGAATTTGGATCACATGATACGCATGTACTTTAGTGCTCACTTAGTCCAGCTGCTACAGTCCTGCCTATCTGACCAATATGCTCCTGTTTATTAAGCAGACAGCCGATTTGGAGTGGTGTGTGCTAAAAATGTCATCCGTATTTATGCTGTTATGCTACATTCTATTTAAATTGCCATATATCACACAGTATTCACTTTAAAAATATGAAAAAGTTACCACTTATCCATAAAAATATTTAGAATATTATGGCTTACACAGATTATCATAATGTTTCAAATGAATTTGATTGTGACAGTCCAAATGAAATATTTTTTTTAATATTGTAAATTTGACTTTGATTCCATATATCCAACACTGTGGTTCAATTTAAGAAGGCTGACTACAGTCCATAGAATCTACGCACATTATTGTGTAAAATGACATGAAGAATATGAAATTTGTGTTATTATTTAGAAAGATAATAATCATTTATTTGAAGACAACATTACAGAATTTCCATATCTACAGTACGACTTAGCATTTGTGTTTAGGAAAACATTCATCATGCAACCCCTCATTACATCTGTTACTAACAGTTCTTCACCTTCTTTTCCTTCCCTCACTAGTACACACACAGCATCTCGATTCTTTCTCCTCTGGAAGTTTTCTCAAACCCGGAGAACCACGAGGATCATCAGTTGCATTTTTTTCTTGCAGCCATTCATCTGACAAGGCTTCAATTATCATTGCAGTATATACATACATGGAAACAACTTTGCATCCTTTATTATGTTCTTTGTATAATATGTAAGAGTTCAGCGCCATTCTTGACAGTATGTTAAAAGCTACCTTCTTCCAGTAATGAAGAGTTTGCCTCTCATCCAAATACGTATACAGCATCATGTTGGATGTGTCTATTTCACCCATATACTGGTGTATTATTTCTGGGTTTTTTACTGTTTTATTTTTATTTTGGACTTCAATGTCACCAGCAATTTCTGTCTAAATTTCTCTGGCAAATATTTCCGGTTTTTCCTTACAGTGCCAGTAATGTATGTGCTTAATTTATAAAGAGTTTTACAAGTGGTACTGACATGAAAAAGCTGCCCACAAAGATATGATATCCCTAGTTCAAATAATTGCCCATACACAGTAACTTCTGGACAACACAGCAACCCAAGACATGTCTTGCAGTCTCAGTCATATCTTCTTGGCTTTGGGCACCTCTGTAAATATAAAACCCAAGACAATAGAGTTTATAGAGTCACACAGCATCCAGAATTTGACTGCCCATCGGTGGTGGTGTTTGTTTGGCAAATACTGTAGTAGGGAAGTGTGACATTTAGTGCCAACTAGACTCTCATCAATACTAAGTTGTTCGTGAAGTGTGTAACGATGTCTGAATATATTATTAGCATGATCTACCAATGGCTGGTACCTGATACATGGGTCATAATCAGGATGGCCTGGTGCTGGACATTTTTCACTATCCACAACATGAAAGAATTTCATAAGATGCCTAAATTGGTGAGCAGTAACCATTTTACTAAACCATGGAAATGCCTGTGACGGTTTTGTGCTCCAGTATGAGAACATTGTGGGCCTTTTATCGAGTCTCATATTTAGTATGCAACCAATAAAACCTCTTACCTTCGTACTTGTCACGTTCTTCCATTTCTTATACGATTGGGACAATGTAGCTGTAGTGGACTGTTAAGGCAGCCAGTCCACAGTGAAGTAGCCGAAAGGGCACGCGTCAACTCACGCCGTCTGGCGTTAAGTCTGGAACAGGATTCGTAATGAATGTGATAAGAACGTAGCTACTAGAACACTTAACTTTTATATTGTCCTTTGGTATACAGCATTCTGGATGATACAAGTGAGACTCTATCTTGAGGTACATGCAACGTTACAAATGGTTACTGGCGCCTTGCTAGGTCGTAGCCATTAACTTAGCTGAAGGCTATTCTAACTGTCTCTCGGCAAATGAGAGAAAGGCTTCGTCAGTGTAGTCGCTTGCAACGTCGTCGTACAACTGGGGCGAGTGCTAGTCAGTCTCTCGAGACCTGCCTTGTGGTGGCGCTCGGTCTGCAATCCTGACAGTGGCGACACGCGGGTCCGACATGTACTAATGGACCGCGGCCGATTTAAGCTACCACCTAGCAAGTGTGGTGTCTGACGGTGACACCACAGTAGCATGTTTAGTTGTAAACTGTTTAGCTGAGCGATTTGTTTCAGTTACAATACGCTGCAGTAACGTTGTAGTAAAAAATAGAAATATTCTGTCACAGGAGATCCTGCTGGCGGTATATGTTTTGGTCCTGGCAGCTCTTGAAATGGATGTGGTAATGGCCGTAGTGTTTCAGGTGTAATTACTTCAGTGTATTGTACATCTTCCGTTTCGTCTTCACATTCGTTCACAATATCGTCAAGTCTGTCACCGTCACTTTCTGAACTGTTGCTACTTTCGCTAAAACACTCTGTATCACTAGTACATTCTAAAAGTTCGCAAATTTCTTCCTCGTTAAGTCCTCTGCTGTGGCCTGGTGTAGGTCACATTTTTCACAAAAAGAATTAATGACACAATCGGTGGAGAAAATAAACAAACCGTAAACCCTAAACTTGAAGAAAAACACACAGAAACAATGATAAATAACAGTGCTGTGGAAAAACAAGAGCGCAGAATGTAATAACACAATATAAACATGTACTACGATACACGACGTCAATAAACAAACGATGCAAAAGCGGAATAATCGAACTCTAATATTTCACCGAAACAATGCTCAGTTGTCGATAGCTGTCGACCTACACGTACCTCGAGACAAAGAGCATCTGTAATCAGCACGCCGACACCATCTAGCGCCCGATTCTGTAAGCTAAACAAGACGAAGCAGAGTACCAACGAATCGGCACCCTGACAGTATTAGCGTCAGTAGGTGGTGACGATAGATCGTTGCCTTGACATTCAGAGGGTTAAATGGTTCAAATGGCTCTGAGCACTATGGGACTTAACTGCTGTGGTCATCAGTCCCCTAGAACTTAGAACTACTTAAACCTAACTAACCTAAGGACATCACACACATCCATGCCCGAGGCAGGATTCGAACCTGCCACCGTAGCGGTCGCGCGGCTCCAGACTGTAGCGCCTAGAACCGTTCGGCCACTCCGGCCAGCCTCAGAGGGTTAAAAGACCCGGACGGAAAAGTGGGCTACCAGCTCCTTCATTCTGTCTTCCTCAATACTTTTAAAAATTCTCCTACAAATTTTAGCATGCGTACATTTTTGGACTCTTTTTGATATCCAACTCACCTCTCACTCCCACAAACTCCCCTCACTGTAACTCACTCGCAACCACTAGCCCAAAACTGCAAGTCGGTCATGTCCATCCGCTCCCACTTTCCCATTGTCATTCCCTTAACCAACCCAACTCACTGTCGTTGTCTCTTTGTCTCTCTCCGTCACTGTCCCCTGACTCAAAACCACAGTGATCCTCATTCTCTCGTACTAATACTGTTTTCTCTCACTGTCAGTATCTGCCTTTTGCTCTCCCTCTAATGTTACTTTCTCATTCATTCCTTCCCACTGCTGCTGTGTCTTCTCACAGTAGCAGTCTCTCTCTTTCTCGTTCTAGTCATAGACCTAGTCCCTCATTATCACTGGCTTTCACTCACTCCACTTTCTCCTTCTCTTTATTACTGTCCCACCAGCACTGCCTTCTTTACTCTTCTTCTAGCACTGTTCGATTGCCGTCAACTACGTTCCACTGCCACTGTGCCCCTCTTTTTCTCTCACACTGCTGTCGTCACCTTCGATTTTTCTATGCGAAAACCACTGTCTACTGTCTTCTAATATTTATTACATTTCCGTCGCTCCGTCACTGCCACTGTTTCCTACCTTCTCAACAGAAAGAAAGCGCAAATAGGCTCGCATGGAAAAACTCTGGGGAAAATTTCTAAATGTACTGAGGAAGGTAGGACGAGGCAGTTGTTACCCCACTTTTCACTTGGCTTTTTAATAAACAGGAGCATATTCGACTTTTTTGTTCTCCGATAGGAGTATTTTTCCGCTTGTTTCCTTCTTTTCCGCCGGCCGCGTGTGGCCGAGCGGTTCTAGGCGCTCAGTCCGGAGCCGCGCAAGTGCTACTGTCGCAGGTTCGAATCCTGCTTCGGGCATGGATGTGTGTGATGTCCTTAGGTTAGTTAGGTTTAAGTAGTTCTAAGTTCTAGGGGACTGATGACCACAGATATTAAGTCCCATAGTGCTCAGAGCCATTTGAACCATTTGAACCTTCTTTTCCCTTCTACATCAGGGCAGGTCACTCATATGAAAAGAACTTAAAATTATGATAGTTCACTTACTTGAAACTAAAATAACACTAAACTATATAATTTTACACTTCAGACCTGATTTTATCTTAACAAGTATTTTGCCTGTGCTCCAGTACTGCAACAAAATGAGGTTTCCAGAATCGTTCTGATGATAACGGATACAGTTTCCAGCATTTTTCTCCGTGCTATGTCACTTTATAAACTACGTTTTCGTCTCACGTCGAATTTTCCGCCTTACAAGTAGGATAAGTGCGGACCTGTGATTCACCCGTGGTCTAGGGTTAGCATCTTTGATTCATAATCAAAACGTTTTCGGTCCTGTATTAGAATCACGCTGCTGCTTAAATTTTGATTAATAATCAGCATTGGCATCCCAAGGCTTCCGGTATAAGAAGCCACCCCTCATTCTGCCAACGGCCTTGTCAAAGAGGGCGGAGGAGCCGACAGAGGTGCAGGGCACTCTCTTGTCCTACGGGTGGGAAACTGCCCTAAAGGAGGAAGAACAGCAATGATGAACAGCATGAGGATGCAGAAGACAATGGAAACTACTGCTTTAAAGACACAACGTGTATCCATAGGACATGGGGCCTGTAACTGAAAAAGTGTCATGATGGTCTTTCCATTGGCAAAAGATTCCCGAATAGTCCCCCATTCAGATCTCCGGGAGGGGATTACCAAGGGGGAGGTTATCATGAGAAAAAGTTTGAATAATCAACGGAAGGATAACGTTCTACGAGTCGGGGCGTGGAATGCCAGAAGCTTGAACGTGGTAGGGAAACTAGAAAATTTGAAAAGGGAAATGCAAAGACTCAGTCTAGATATAGTAGGGGTCAGTGAAGTGAAGTGGTTCAAATGGCTCTGAGCACTATGGGACTCGACTGCTGTGGTCATAAGTCCCCTAGAACTTAGAACTACTTAAACCTAACTAACCTAAGGGCAGCACACAACACCCAGCCATCACGAGGCAGAGAAAATCCCTGACCCCGCCGGGAATCGAACCCGGGAACCCGGGCGTGGGAAGCGAGAACGCTACCGCACGACCACGAGATGCGGGCGAAGTGAAGTGGAAAGAAGACAAGGATTTATGATCAGATGAGTGTAGGGTATATCAACAGCATCAGAAAAAGGTATAATGGGAGCAGGATTCGTTTTGTATAGGAAGGTAGGGCAGAGAATGTGTTACTGTGAACAGTTCAGTGATAGGGTCGTTCTTATCAGAATCGACAGTAAACCAGCACCAACAACGATAGTTCAGGTATACATGCCGACGTCGCAAGCTGAAGATGAAGAGATAAAGTGTATGAGGATATTGAAAGGGTAATACAGTAAGTAAAGGGATGAAGAGTTTGCCTCTCATCCAAATACGCATACAGCATCATGTAAGGGGATATGAAAATGTAATGGTCATGGGAGACTGGAATGCAGTTGTAGGGGAAGGAGTAGAAGAAAAGGTTACAGGAGAATATGGGCTTGGGTCAAGGAATGAGAGAGGAGAATACTGAGTTCTGTAACAAGTTTCAGTTAGTAATAGCGAATACTGTGTTCAAGAATCACAAGAGGAGGAGGTATACTTGGAAAAGGCCGGGTAATACGGGAATATTTCAGTTAGATTACATCATGGTCAGACAGAGATTCTGAAATCAGATACTGGATTGTAAGCGTACCCAAGAGCAGTGATGAAGAGTAGGCTGAAGTCAGAGACATTAGTCAGGAAGAATCACTACGCAAAGAAGTGGGATACGGAAGTACTAAAGAATGACGAGATGCGCTTGAAGTTCCCTAAGGCTATAGGTACAGCAATAACGAATAGCTCAGCAGGAATGACTAGGTTCTGCGCAGAATCGGAGAGGAAAGGAATATGTGGAAAACACTGATAAGGAGAAGGGGAGGGAATGTCATCCATGAGCGAAAACTGTAGAGGAAGACAGAGATTGGAACACATCCAGCAAATAACTGAGGAAGTAGGTTGCAAGTGTTACTCTGAGATGAAGAGGTTAGCACAGGAGAGGAATTCGTGGCGGACCGCATCAAACCAGTCAGAAGACTGATGACAAAAAAAAGAAAGAAACAACTATTGTGGTTGGCAGGAGAGCCAACACCGTGTTACTAGAGGAAGCCGAAAGGCACGCGTTTTAGCTTACGCAGGATGGCGTGAGGTCTGGAACAGGACAAGGAAATTAGAATTTAGAAAAAACGGATGTAGCTGGTGGAATACTTAACTTTAATCCATTAATGGTGAACGTCGCTCTTGACGGTACATTATTCACAGTATCAATAGTAACTGGTAACGGCGCCTTGCTAGGTCGTAGCAAATGACGTAGCTGAAGGCTATGCTAATTATCGTCTCGGCAAATGAGAGCGTATTTTGTCAGTGAACCATCGCTAGCAAAGTCGGTTGTACAACTGGGGCGAGTGCTAGGAAGTCTCTCTAGGCCTGCCGTGTGGCGGCGCTCGGTCTGCAATCGCTGATAGTGGCGACACGCGGGTCCGACATATACTAACGGACCGCGGCCGATTTAAAGGCTACCACCTAGCAAGTGTGGTGTCTGGCGGTGACACCACATTCCTCCCCCGCAAATCGGCGTACGGTTGTGGCATAAGGCTTCCGCCCGCCGTGGGGAGGACCCCATGTTAACGTATGCGACGAGGTGGGGAGCCTAACCACAGACGAGGCTGTGCCACCCGCACCCTGCCATTTGGACCACGGGGAGCTAGGAAACGCCTGAAAACCTGCTCCAGGGTGCACGCCAACATGCAGTGTATGCGTCCGCAGAGAGACAGGAGGGGCCGAAGGGTCGACCTCCATCGGGCAGGGGCACCCGACGGGCGAAGACGACATACGGTCTGGAGCGGGCAAGAGGTCAATGTCGGAGGACAACTGGTCACGGGAAGCGATCGGTGGCGCGTGACCTAGGGAGGCGCCCGGCGGTTGCAGCGACGCGTCCACTGCGGGCGTCGCCGGCGGAAGAACAGGCGTCGGCGGCGGCGGCGGCGGCAACGGCGCGTCGCCATGGGGCAAAGTGGAAGGCAGCGTCGGTAACACCTGGGGCCGAGGCGAGTTAGTAGATGGGTTCCCAGGGCGCTGACCGGACGGGGAGCGGCAGATCCCGTGCGACGACAGAGGCGCAGCTGATTGAGATGCCGACGCACCTCACCAGAGGCCCCCAAAACCAGATACATAGCGCGGCCGAAGCAGCGACGAATGCGCCCTTCGAGCCATCGCCGTGAACCTCGATAGTGGCGGTAGCAGACAACGTCGCCTGGGGTAAAAGAAGGTATCTGCCGCTGCACAGGAACCTGATGCGGCGGATGTAGCAAAGACATCAAGGTTCGATGAGGGTGACCGTGGAGCAACTCAGCCAGCGAGCGACCATCTCGGGGCTGAGAGCGATACGAGGACAAAAAGAGCAATAACGCGTCCTCCCGAGAATGCGACTCTTTCAACTTCAACATCTGTGACTTGGAAGTCCTGACCAATCGTTCAGCGGCACCGTTTGACTGTGGCGAAAACAGCGCGGAAGTCAGATGTTGAATACTATTGGCCATTTCTTTGCGCAGACGAGAGCAATTTGGACGCAAAGGCAATAGGGCGATCGTGCGAACCATCTTTGTGCACAAGCACATCATCGATCCCGAAATCCGACGCATCCACCATCAACAAAAGGGGCTTCTGGGGATCGAATGGCGTAAGTCAAGTACTGGAAAGCAACGCCGATTTCATCAGGCGAAAGGCGTGTTCGCATTCCATCGTCCAGACGAACGGAACACCTTTACGGCGTAAGGGATGAAGCGGAGCTGAAATGGAAGAGGCATGTGGAACATATCGGTGATAATAGCAGATTTTTCCCAGCGCACTCTGTAGCTGCTTCAAATTCTGCAGCGAAGGCAAGTCTTGTATGGCACGGAGGTGCTCAGGACTGGGATGTATGCCTTGGGCATTGAGTACATGTCCCAGGTAGGGCAAGTCACAAGCAAAAAACACACATTTGTCCTTATGCAAGCGAAGACCATTTTGTCGCAAGACCTGAAATAATGTGCTGAGATTGGCGAAATGTTCTTCTTCCGTCTTTTCCGAGGTCACAATATCGTCCAGATAGTTTGCTGCAGTAGGGACCGACGCACAAACAGTTTGTAGATATTGCTGAAACAATGCAGGGGCGGATGCACACCCGAATGGCAGTCGTTTGAATCGATACAAACCAAGATGCGTGTTAATCACCGCCGGTATTTGCAAGTACGCATCTGCTGGGTCCAACTTCGAAAAATATTTACCCGGGCGCAGTTTGTCAAAAAGATTTTTCCGGGTGGGGTAAAGGAAAAGTTGCAGTCACTAGCTGTGGATTCACTGTTGCCTTGCAGTCCACACAAAGTCTCAATTTTCTGGAAGGTTTTGGCAAAATTACTAAGGGTGATGCCCAGAGAGAAGCCTGCACACGTTCAATTGCACCTTGTGATTCCAAATCGTCTAATGTTTTTGCGACCTCATCATGCAATGCGTGGGGAACATTGTGCACTCTGAAAAATTTCGGTTGCACGTTTACTTTCAGTTCCAAATGTGCTTATTAGGTCTTAGCGCAACCGAGGCCCAGTGCAAAAATATCTGCAAATTCTTCACATAGACGAGAAACACTGTCGGAAGCCACAGTCTGGTTCACTGATAGGACCTGATTTACTATAGACAAGTTAAACAACTGGAATAAATCGAAACCAAACAAGTTCCCTGCAGAAGAAGAACGAAGGACGTAAAATGACACAAGTTTTGTTTGTCCCTTGTATGTTGCAAGAAGGCTGCACTGTCCTAACACAGGGATCTCTTGACCTGAATAGCTAGTTAACTTAACAGTTGTGGCACGCAACAGAGGTGTGCCCAGCAATTTGTAAGTGTTTTGATTGATCAGTGAAACTGCAGGCCCGGTATCGAGCTGGAATGCTGTCACTTTGGCGTTAATGTCCAAGTCCACAAAAAGTTTATTGCCCTGCTGACGACAAGAGCGACTGTCTCGTGCAACGTAAACTGACAATGGTACAAAATCACTTGCGACTTGACGGGAGTTCCGGCAATGTCGACACACACTATTTGTGGGACGAACACAGTCACTGTTAGAGAGAGGGGCACTGGGTGTAGTGGAATGTACTATATGAATTTCCATGGGCGAAGTTTCGTGAGCCTGTGTATCCTTGGTTCGATTCCGATTCCGGCGTGAAGCAAAGGGCCTGGAATGGTTTTGAGCTTCCGTTCTGAGCTTTTTCTGGCAAACACCCTGAACATGTCCTTTTTTATTACAGTAAAAGCAAATAGCTTGGCGTGACGGGCAATTCTCACGCGAATGTCCAGTAGCAAACTGTGGGCATGATTTTAGCACTGCATTTGCTTGCCGGCGCGGTACATGTGTCTGAGAGCCTGGCGGCAGCGGCGCGGCCAGGCGTGAGGGCTGTTTACTGTTCCGTGCAGCTCGCCCGGCTGGCCGGTTAACCTGACACACGGGTGACGAAGTTGCAAATGATTCCTGAGCAAAGTTAAGTGTGTCCCGTCGATCCAATATATCCATCACTTGTTGAAGGGAGGGATTGACTAGTTTCAAAATCTGTTCCCTTATACGAACCTCAGAAACGTTCTGTGCAACTGCATCACATACCATAGTATCTGAATAAGGGAGTCCACATTGACACTTAAAAGCACAATCCCTAGTAAGGCCTTGCAAGTTTGCAACCCACTCTCGATTAGTCTGACCTGCCGTACGTTTTGTACGAAAGAAGGTACACCGTTTGGCAACTACATTGACTGATTCTTTGAAATATGCATCAAATGCAGACAAAATTTCGTCGTAGGACAGAGTTGCTACGTCGTGTCGGGGAAATAAGTTGACTATCACATGGTACGTTTGTACGCCGCCCGAAGACAACAAAACCGGCTGCTGCTCGTTACCTTGAATTCTGTAGGCGGCGAGATGTAATCCAAATTGGCGTGACCACTCCGTCCAGCTTTCCAGTGCAGCGTCAAAAGGACGAAAAGTTGGTGCAACTGTGTGTTGTGGCTGCGTTAGCGGTGGAGCAGCGGCTGCCGCGTCGTTTGGCATTGCACGTTGACCCTGGACGAGCTGTCCAAGGGCATCCAGTAAGGCCTGCATCTGCTGATTCTGTAAGCGATAAATTTCGGACAGTAGATCGGGAGATGGTGGCGAAGCCATTACACAAGTAAATCAGGGCAGTATAGTTAAGAACGCGGTGTTGCCTCGTCTCCTATGTTGTGGTTGGCAGGAGAGCCAACACCGTGTTACTAGAGGAAGCCGAAAGGCACGCGTTTTAGCTTACGCAGGCTGGTGTGAGGTCTGGAACAGGACAAGGAAATTAGAATTTAGAAAAAACGGACGTAGCTAGTGGAATACTTAAGTTTAATCCATTAATGGTGAATGTCGCTCTTGACGGTACATTATTCACAGTATCAATAGTAACTGGTAATGGCGCCTTGCTAGGTCGTAGCAAATGATGTAGCTGAAGTCTATGCTAACTATCGTCTCTGCAAATGAGAGCGTAATTTGTCAGTGAACCATCGATAGCAAAGTCGGCTGTACAACTGGGGCGAGTGCTAGGAAGTCTCTCTAGACCTGCCGTGTGGCGGCGCTCGGTCTGCAATCGCTGATAGTGGCGACACGCGGGTCCGACGTATACTAACGGACCGCGGCCGATTTAAAGGCTACCACCTAGCAAGTGTGGTGTCTGGCGTGACACCACAACAACTAATCACGGGAATGTGTAAAGATATCAAGAAAACGTTCAAGGTTGTGCCAGACGGGGATCTTAGGAATACATCGCAAAAAATATGGCCGTTTGCTGTGCATAGCGGTCTTGGTGTGCGAATACCATGTTTTTCAGGTTTTCTCATGAACAACTCATGAATTCAATGGTGCCTCTATTAATTCTTTAGGACGCACCGTGAACATCTTATGCGAAAACAACCAACTTATTTGCACCATTTGCCTAAGTTGGAGGACGTGTGTAATATTCAAATTTTGACCATGTGGTGTAGGAGAGTTACAGTAAGTCGATCCTTCTTTTGGGTATACAAATCGTCCCCTGTCTTGGCCTTACTTTTCTGTCACCCACAGAACCCGAGGTATGACCCCTGGAAAAATCCTGTTTTTATGGGAGTCGTTGTGGGACATAATAGGTAGCGCATTCTGTCGCTTACTTACCGACTTGTTATAGTTAATGCAAGTGATCTTGTAAGTACCGCTGCTACTTAGTGAATCACTTTATCCTTGTTGTTGAATAATGTATAAACTCTGATGCCTTTTATAAAAAAACAAAGTTGTGAAATTTTAAGATTTGAGAATTTTAGCTAATTTGCTGGATGATTTTCCTATATATGGGATAGTATACCAACCAATTTCCGTTTTGCTGCAGTGGGGTCATAAAGGTAAGGCAAGAACTTCTTTGTTTCTTATGCATTAATGTTGTCAGATAAGTCAGGGCTACAACCGTTGTCTTATGCATTGTATTTAATTGCGCAAGTCTGGAAATGATACTTTGACCTTTGTATGGGTATGAGACCATGCACCGTGGAATGGAATGTAGCATGTTTGTGCGTTATTGGATGTATCGAAAAAGAAGATATTACAGTGTTTGTTTTAGTAGGTTTTTCGTAAATCTTGAAATAATGTGTATTTCTGGTGATATCTGTATTAAAATCCAAGATGTTAATGGATTTTCACTAAGCTCAGTGGTGAAATTTATGTTTCGCGTTGTGAATTAAGACGTTCCAGGAATGTGCTGAGTTGCCTGGTGTTGCCAGATTACAGAAATCATTTGATGTTACAACTAAATCGAAAATCATTTGTTATCATCTGAAAGTTGTGAAAGGCATATAATATGACTTTCAAGTAAAATTTCGAAAATATTAAAATTCAAATAAGGCAACTGAAGCAGTTAGTACCAAAAAGTATATCTGTGCTAACTTTGATGTGGTGGGAATCAGTAAGAGTCAACATGCAGAATATGTAAAGACCAGCAGGCAGAGTCTGTAGTAGTCATCAGGTTTATTTTTAAAATCGATAAAGAAAAAATTCTTCTTTTCTTTTCGATTGTTAGTTCTGCCATATAACATCCAGGAATAGTGAACTTGTTGCTGAAAAGATCAGTGAAGGGCTAAAATTCCTGGTCTAAACAATATGTGTGAAGCTATGTGCTGTAATGGAACTGAATGGTTGGCCTACATAATGCGCATACAAAACCACCACCAACAACAACAGTAACAAAACGAAAACACTAACGAAAGAAGACATGAAAAAACACCGCAGAAATTGGTCACATTAAAAGTAATAAACACAAATATGTGGAAAGGACCAAACGAAAGTGTAAGCCAAAAGAAACTCTATTGACAACGTCCTAGAGCGACTTGTGTAGAAAAAGATGTTTTTAGCGTAAAAATTTTCAACAAAACTCCGTTGTAGAAATAAATTCAGAATTATATGTTCAAACACCCACTATAAAACTACAGGAACAACAAAAAACTGTTACAGGGCTCTGAAGCTCCTTCGAAAATAGAAGTAACGTCTAGCAATCAAATAGGCTTCAATTTCGTAGCAGATTCGGAGGTTATATCAGAAGATGATACCAGGGCACCATCTTCTCTAGTTCACATCTGGCATCAGTGTTATCCAGATCTGCTAAGACAAGGTGTATTTACATCTACTTCCACAACTACATAGATATTCCTCAGGCCACCGTCCGGTGCGTGGCGTATGGTACCCTGTACCACTACAAGTCATTTCATTTCCTGTATTACTCGCACATAGAGCGACGGGAAAACGACTATCTATATGCCACCGTATGAGCCCTAAATCCTCGAATCTAGTCTTCGTGGTCCTTACGCGCAATGTATGTTCGCGGCAAAAGAATCGGTCGGCAGCCAGCTTCAGATGCCGGTTCCCTAAATTTTCTCAATACGGTTTCTCGAAAAGAACGTCACCTTCTCTCCAGGGATTCCAATTTGAGTTTCCGAAGCATCTGCGTAACACTTACCTCTTCTTCAAGTCTATTGGTAACAAATCTAGCAGCCCACCTCTGAGCGCTTCAGTCTGGAACCGTGCCTCCGCTACGGTCGCAGTTTCGAATCCTGCCTCGGGCATGGATGTGTGTGATGTCCTTAGGTTAGCTAGGATTAAGTAGTTCTAAATTCTAGGGGACTGATGACAGCAGTTAAGTCCCATAGTGCTCAGAGCCCATTACACTTTCACAAATAAATTCCAGAAACTTTGTCAGATAGACCAGGAAGGATTCAGGACTCACAATCATGGCAGTGGAAGTTCTAAAATATAACAAAATATTTTTTTTACATGTGAAATTTCGTCATTTTTTCACTTACTATTGGCTGCATTCATTGTTACAGGTAGACTTTTCTTCATGAGTAAGAGAGATTCTTCGATGAATTTTGCACAGCATACAAACCATACTTACTGGTGTATGGAACTCTAGAATTTATTTAATTTATGAAAAAAAATGAATGAGCTTTACATTTTAAACTTCATATTTAGAGAAAACTCAAATTTTAAATTAATTATCTCAGTTCTTACCATAGTTTTTGATACATTTGGAAAATTCTAGAGTGCCATACATCTGTAAGTATAGTTTGTAAGCTGTGCAAAATTCATTGAAGAATCTCTCTTACTTATGAAGAAAAGTATACCTATAATAACAAATACAGCCAATTACAAGTGATAAAATGATGAACTTCCACTGTCATCAGTGTGAATCCTGAATCCTTCTTGGCCATGCTGACAAAATTTTATGAATTTATTTGTGAAAGTATAGTTAGCGGAAATTAAAATGTCCCATGGTGCCTATCCTGTTCCAAGTCGTCCCGTTTGCCGTCCTTCACCCCCCCCCCCCCCCCCC
Source organism: Schistocerca nitens (assembly GCF_023898315.1). NCBI lineage: Eukaryota > Metazoa > Arthropoda > Insecta > Orthoptera > Acrididae > Schistocerca > Schistocerca nitens. Next base: position 395,628,216 of record NC_064620.1, read on the forward strand.
AATAGCCAACAATTAGGCACCTTGTCAAATGCTTTCCATAAATCTAGAAATATGGAGTATGTCTGTTTCCCTTCATCCATAATTCGTAGTATACCATTTGAGAAAAGGGCAAGCTGAATTTCGCACGAACGAACTGATTCGTGGACATAAACTCAGTCTGAAGAAAGTTTATAATATTCGAACTGAGAATATATTCAAGGATTCTGCAGCAAACCGAAGTTAGGGATATTGGTCTGTAATTTTGGAGGTCCGTTCTTTTGCCTTCCTTACATGACAGAGCCATAAATACAATGTTGTAACCAACGATATTGTTACGAACACGTCAGAGACTTAATAAATAAGTAAACTATTGAAGGATCAGGCTGTGTTACATTTATAATCCTAAAGAGATATGGAATCTGACGTGAGTTTACATACTGTTAATATTTTGGAGTTTTCTGTTGTACTAGGGAAACGGAAACTGTTCTCTTGCGCCAAGTGTTTTACTTTCTTTACGGGGTGAATTATTTGTCTGCTACAACGTTACCGAGCACGCTGACACAGTGATTAGGTCACTGGATTCGGATTCCGGAGGACGACTGTTCCATTCCACGTCCTGCTATCCAGAGTTAGGTTTTCTGTGGTTTCCCTGAATCGCTCAAGGCAAATGCCGGGATGGTTGCTTTGAAAGGAGACCGCCGATTTCCTTGACAGTCCTTGAATCAATCAGAGTTTGTGTTCCGTCTCTAACTGGTTGCTTTTGACGGGACGTTAAACCGTAATCTTCCTTCCTTTTCTTGTTACACTGCTTCGTTTTCAATATTTGTATACTGGGACGGATTAGAACCTCTCTGCCGCTTTTCTTATGTTCTGCTATAGTTCTATTAGTCTTTTAATCGATTTGCGTTATATTTTAATTTCAGGCCGTAGGCATTACTGTAAAAACGTCACATCGGAGCATCGTGAAGTCGCTGATTTGTGGTCAGCTAGTAAAGAACCCAGCTTTAACAGCGGCAAAATACGTGACTGTGCCATATGTATGAGTCTTTCGAAGTGGTGATTTGTTCGCTCAAAGCTTTATCTGAAAATCATTCATCTGCAGCACAGATGCAAATTAATTTGTTTTGACGTAAAGACTGCTTCTCATTTGCAAACAGCTGGACGTTTTATTCCTATCGTGTTCGTTAAATCTGTCCTAAAGCATTCTGGTCGCTTGGAATTAATTTCACGGGAGAACTGAAACATTACATGAATAAAAGTTTTGACTCCGAGCAAATATGCGCTGCATTCAAATGTTTGAACAGCTTATTTGTGATAATGCAACCTGGGAGACTACAAAGGGAAATGAATTGTTATTGATAGCAGCTTAACAATTAATCATCATTGCTCTTGTAAAGTTTCCAGCACAATGATACAATCAGTCATCCTTGAAGGGATTTCAGACCTAACCGTTTATTGAGACATATCAGTGGAGTAATATTTTTCTGAAAAATATATTTATTGTGTCTATTACTGAGTTCACCATTTATTCCTATTGGTTATTTGAAATTAATTCGTTATTTCTGTGTGTCCAAATGCGTCTGTGAGAGATTTTTAATGTGGAATGCTGTTTGCAGACGATGCAAATGTTATTCTGTAGAGAGACGGGAAAAGACTAAACTCTCAACTGAGTTTTACGAAGGATTAACAACATGGTGTTGGCAAATTGAGTCTATCTAATTTGAAGAAACGCTGTATACACAGTTCTGTTCGAGAAATAAAATTCCACCAGCGGTAAATGTACCACACCAATTTGAAGGCTCAAACTTCTGAGTGCAAAACTTGATGAAATTATGAGATGTAGGGAACTGAGGTTATGAAACATTTAAATTCAATAACTTCCGCATGACATGGCGTCATCTTGGAGACGAAGGGGTATCTTACCATATTTTGCACATTTCTGCTCATTAATGCCTTATGGAATAAAATATTAAGTGACCTGTATAATATCGGAAGAAAGAACTGATTGCCTCAATTTAAGTACTGAAAAAATAGCTTGTGGTACTCACACTTGGTAATACAGTAGGAGCCTCTTAGCTGTTGTAATTGCACCTGAAGAATACGGAACATGCATAAGCAGGAGAAAAAGGAGCCTTTGCGTCGACAAAGCGCAACAAAGATAACGGCCCACTTTTTCGAAACTCCGTAATTGACTCCTATTGCAACGTATAAGTTTGAAATATTGCACAAAGGTGCTTACGAACTCCCTCTGTAATGATAAAAAAGTGTGGCATTCGGTGTGTCCCCACACAGCCATCTCGACACTGGAAATATGCGTCTACAGTTTGTTTTGACAGTACCGATTATACATTAGTGTAAGTAGAACCCTGACACGAATTACTTAAGCTTAACAAAAGACATATTCCGACATAAAACAAATTTCACGTCTACAGTATACTGCAACGAGTAAACAAGACGAAAATGGAATCCAATGTCAAGCAACACAGGGTACACAGAAGTAGTATGTCATAAAAATCCTACTCGCAACACAATAAAAAAATGGTACAACACCGTTGGTACACATCTGGGATATTCTGAATTCAGCCCATATAAATGACTATGAATCTAAATTAACAGTAAACTGTTCCTTTGTATGTCATGTAAGAACTGTTTCAAAAGTTATGGACAGATAACTGAATATTTGTGCAAGCCTATAAGTACCATTTAGATAGAACATGAGAACAGCATACAGTAACCAAATTTGGTTATTATAGCCATACGTATAAATACACGAGTATTCAGACACGTACATACAGGAGAAACATGGACGTTCCAGAGCCTAATGAGTAGCACGTGAGAATATTGTTGGCCTTCGCTTGACATTCTAATTACCAAGAGCATTAGATTACCAGAGCAGGCAGCTATATTTCGATGATGGTGCTATTAACGAACTCGTGCAGTGTTTTATACGTTGATGTATTGTTGGATGCTTTGAGGGCTCCTTGGGAACTGTTGACCAAGGGCCCGAATATTTCTTGTAAGGACGTTGATTTACGTGTTCTGAGACATTGTAGAAATATATGGTTTGTATCTTCTTGTCCTCCGCAAGTATATGGAGAGGTGGGGCTTAGGTTGAGCCGATAAAGAAGTTTGTTAAACTTCCAGTTATTCAACTTCAGCCGAACTACAACTGTTGCGAAATACTTCAATACTTTTACCTTATACCATGGTACTCTCTGGACAGTGGGATGAATCATGGGGTAGTGACTGCCGTTAATTAATTTATTTTTTATTTTTATTTACACGTCAAGTTCTGTAGGATCAAATTGAGGAGCAGATCTCCAAGGTCATGGAACGTGTCATTACATGAAATTAGAACATAAAAGTAGTAACAGATAAAAATAAATGTTTATGAAACTGAAAAAAGTCAGTCCATAAGTTTAAGTAAACGCTATAAGCAATACAATAAGAATCAGCTTAATTTGTTAAGGAACTACTGGACAGAATAGAAGGAGTGACCCGTGAGGAAACTCTTCAGTTTCGATTTGAAAGACCGTGGATTACTACTAAGATTTTTGAATTCGAGTGGCAGCTTATTGAAAATGGATGCAGCAGTATACTGCACACCTTTTTGCACTAGAGTTAAGGAAGTCCGATCCAAATGCAGGTATGATTTCTGCCGAGCATTAACCTAGTGAAAGCTGCTTATTCTTGGGAATAAACTAATATTGGAAACAAGAAACGACCATTAGGAATATACACATTGAGAGGCCAATGTCAAAATATCCAGCCTCGTGAACAGAGGTCGACAAGAGGTTCGTGAACTCACACCACTTATTGTCCGAACCGCCCGTTTCTGAGCCAAAAATATCCTTGCAGAATGGGAAGAGTTACCCCAAAATATGATACCATACGACATAAGCGAATGAAAATAAGCAGAGTAGACTAATTTTCGTGTCGAAGTATCACTCACTTCCGATACCGTTCGAATAGTAAAAATGGCAGTATTAAGTCTTTGAACAAGATCCTGAACGTGGGCTTTCCACGACAGTTTACTATCCATCTGAACACCTAGAAATTTGAACTGTTCAGTTTCACCGATAATATGACCATTCTGTGAAATTAAAACGTCAGGTTTTGTTGAATTGTGTGTTAGAAACTGTAAAAACTGACTTTTACTGTGATTTAACGTTAGTTTATTTTCTACAAGCCATGAACAGGTCATGTACTGAACTATTTGAAACCGAGCCAATGTTGCACACAACATACTTTACTACAAAGCTAGTGTCATCAGCAAACACAAATATTTTAGAGTTACCTGTAATACTAGAGGGCATATCATTTATATAAATAAGGAACAGGGGTGGCCCCAACACTGATCCCTGGGGCACTCCCCACTTGACAGTACCCCACTCAGATCCCGTATCACAGCCGTTATCAACATTGTGAATAATGAACTTTTGCTGCCTGTTGCTAAAGTAAGAGGTGAACCAATTGTGAGCTACTCCCCGTATTCAAATGGTTCAAATGGCTCTGAGCACTATGGGACTCAACTGCTGAGGTCATTAGTCCCCTAGAACTTAGAACTAGTTAAACCTAACTAACCTAAGGACATCACAAACATCCATGCCCGAGGCAGGATTCGAACCTGCGACCGTAGCGGTCTTGCGGTTCCAGACTGCAGCGCCTTTAACCGCATGGCCACTTCGGCCGGCCAGTCCCCGTATTCCGTAATGGTCCAACTTCTGGAGCAATATTTTGTGACCAACACAATCAAATGCCTTAGTTAAATAAAAAAATACGCCAAATTTCGAAACTTTTTGTTTAGCCCATCGAGCACCTCACAGAGAAAAGAGAATATAGCATTTTCAGTTGTTAAACGACTTCTAAAGCCGAACTGTACATTTGATAGCAAATCGTATGATATAAAATGATCAATTATCCTTACATACACAGCCTTTTCAGTAACTTTTGCAAACACTGATGGCGTAGAAATAGGTCTAAAATTATCTATTATACCTTTGTCGCTTTTTATAAAGCGGCTTTACTACTGAGTACTTTGATCGCTCAGCAAACTGACCGTTCCTAAAGGAAAGATTACAAATATGGCTAAATACAGGGCTAACATGTGCAGCACAGTACTTAAATATTCTGCTAGACATTCCATCATAACCATGAGAGTCCCTAGTCTTAGGTGATTTAATTATTGACTCAATCTCCCCCTTGTCTGTATGACAGAGGAGTATTTCAGACATCAATCTCGGAAAGGCATTTGCCAAGAAAGTTTTATCATATCCTGTAGAAACTAAATTTTTATTTAATTCACCAGCAATGCTCAGAAAATGATTGTTATATACTGTACATATATCTGATTTATCAGTAACAGAATTATTTTTACTGCGAACTGACTTTATATCGTCGACCTTGTGCTGCTGACCAGACACTTCCTTCACAACTGACCATATGGTTTTCCGTGAATTAGCTATTCTACACTGCTGGCCATTATTCTATACTGCTGGCCATTAAAATTACTACACCACGAAGATGACGTGCTACAGACGCGGAATTTAAGCGACAGGAAGAAGATGCTGTTATATGCAAATTATTAGCTTTTCAGAGCATTCACACAAGTTTGACGCCGGTGGCGCCACCTTCAACGTGCTAACATAAGGAAAGTTTCCAACCGATTTCTCATACACAGACAGCAGTTGACCGGCGTTGCCTGGTGAAACGTTGTTGTGATGCCTCGTGTAAGGAGGAGAAATGCGTACCATCACGTTTCCGACTTTGATAAAGGTCGGATTGTAGCTTATCGCAATTGCGGTTTATCGTATCGCGACATTGCCGCTCGCGTTGGTCGAGATCCAATGACTGTTAGCAGAATATGGAATCGGTGGGTTCAGGAGGGTAATACGGAAAGCCGTGCTGGATCCCAACGGCCTCGTATCACTAGCAGTCGAGATGACAGGCATCTTATCTGCATGGCTGTAACGAATCGTGAAGCCACGTCTCGATCCCTCATTCAAAGGATGGGGACGTTTGCAAGACAACAACCATCTGGACGAACAGTTCGACGACGTTTTCAGCAGCATGGACTATTAGCTCGGAGACCATGGCTGCTGTTACCAAATGGTTCTGAGCACTATGCGACTTAACTTCTGAGGTCATCAGCCACCTAGAACGTAGAACTAATTACACCTAACTAAGCTAAGGATATCACACACATCCACGCCCGAGGAAGGATTCGAACCTGCGACCGTAGCGGTCGCTCGGTTCCAGACTGTAGCGCCTAGAACCACACGGCCACTCCGGCCGGCCGGCTGCGGTTACCCTTGACGCTGCATCACAGACAGGAGGGTCTGCGATGGTGTACTCAACGACGAACCTGGGTGCACGAATGGCAAACGTAATTTTTTCGGATCAATCCAGGTTCTGTTTACAGCAACATGATGGTCGCATCCGTGTTTGGCGACATAGCGGTGAACGCACATTTGGAGCGTGTATTCGTCATCGCCATACTGGCGTATCACCCGGCGTGATGGTATGGGGCGCCATTGGTTACACGTCTCGTCACCTCTTGTTCGCATTGACGGCACTTTGAACAGTGGACGTTACATTTCAGATGTATTACGACCCGTGGCTCTTCCCTTCTTTAGATCCCTGCACAACCCTACATTTCAGCAGAATAATGCACGACCGCATGTTGCAGATCCAGTACGGGCCTTTCTGGATACAGAAAATGTTCGACTGCTGCCCTCGCCAGCACATTATCCAGATCTCTCACCAATTGAAAACGTCTGGTCAATGGCGGCCGAGCAACTGGCTCGTCACAATACGCCAGTCACTACTCTTGATGAACTGTGGTATCGCGTTGAAGTTGCTTGGGCAGCTGTACCTATACACGCCATCCAAGCTCTGTTTGACTCAATGCCCAGGCATATCAAGGACGTTATTACGGCCAGAGGAGGTTGTTCTGGGTAATGATTTCTCAGGATCTATGCAACCAAATTGCGTGAAAATGTAATCGCATGTCAGTTGCAGTATTACATATTTGTCCAATGATAACCAGTTTATCATCTGCATTTCTTCTTGGTGTAGCAATTTTAATGGCCAGTAGTGTATTTGGATACCATATACTCTTTGCCTTTCTAATAACATTTTTAAGCACCTTACAATACTGTTTGTAATGGGCTACTGTAGCTTGATTGTGACTACTTCTAACGTTTTGATATAATTCCCGCTTTGTTCTACATGATATCCTTATCCCACTAGTCAGCAACCTCGGCTTCCCATTACTGCTAGTACCCCGTTTAGAATGTCCTAATGGAAAAGCAACTCTCAAAGAGCATGACAAATGTGTTAAGGACAGCATTCTATTTATCATCTATGTTATCGGCACTATAAACATCTTGCCACTCTTGTCCTCTGACAAGTTTTAAAAACCTCTCTATTGTTGCTGGATTAACTTTCCTACATAGTTTATAATTAAATATGACATTGATTTGAGTACAAAAGCCTTATGTGTTAAAATTTGTGCATCATGGTCTGAATGGCATTCACGCATTTACTAACAGAATGCCCATCTAGTAATGAATAATGAATAAAAATATTGTCTATGGCTGTGTTACTGTTCCCATGCACACTAGTTGGAAAAAACACAGTTTGCATCATATCATATGAGTTTAGATCTACCAACATCCTTTTTCTTGCACAATCATATACAAAATTAATATTGAAGTCACCACATATAACTAGATTCTGGTACTTCCTACAAAGTCAATCAAGAACCCTCTCTAGCTTGAGCAAAATGCTCTGAAATCGGAGTTAGGGGACCTATAAACAACAGCAATTAGAAGTTTATTTTCACTAAATTCAACTAACGCTTCACAACATTCAAATATCTGTTCAGTGCAGTGTTGTGATACGTCTATGGACTCAAATGGAATACTGTTTTTTACGTACAGAATCCCTCCCCCACCCCGCAAGGAACTCCTTGAGAAACAGCCAGATAATCTGTAATCTGGTGACGTCCTCTACCATTTCTCTTGCTAGTCTGATGACAACCGCTTTCTGAGCGTTGGTAGGATATCTATGGGACGGAGTTTATCATATTCAATGGCTCCATGTAGCGATACTACTTGTTCATTTTCAAGTAACTCAGAGTGGCCTTCATCCATACCACAGCGATATTGCGATAGCTTCCCTGCACCCGGAACACAACGTCGATAATTGTAGAAACTATTCTGTGCTCACAATTACTATAACGGAGTCTAATCTGTTGTAGGGCTGACGTACTTCCAGAGATTATGACTGCTGTCTCCGCTGCGAATATCAAGGCTTCCAAAATGTCTGTCTGCTCGGCTCTCATTATCGTGGAGTGAGATCTAGCTCGTATAGGCCATGACGTTTGATGTTGGGTACCCAGTAGGCACTAGCAGCGGCATCACTAGACTTCGGCCAATTTGTACACACCACGCTGGTATTGTGACAGTGAGACAGGTATTCGGTTTCCATTGCGTTACTTGGGCCCTGGCTCTGAAACGTTAAACTGGTCCTAGCGTCAATCTGCATAGTAGACGTTTCGTACGGTCTGTTTAGTGCTGTGTCAGAGGACTTTTCCCCACACCTTGCGCCTTATTGACTGCATATCCTTATATTCAGCCGCGTAGGGAAGTTACATCTTTATCCAGCATCTTCCGCACACACAGTAGGCTGTTAACTTCCGGATGTTTTCGTAAAATGGTCCATATTCCATCGAAATAGAGCCGCAGGAGAAACGATGATTTGTTCGCTTCAACGAATAAAGCATTGTTCATGGTTGACATAAACGCACCAGTAACTGTACGCTGAGCTTTGTACTGCATAGTGTCAAGTCTTTGGAATGTGCTGTCTGAAGCCGATCCATAGGACGTGCGTCCATAGTCAAAGTGTATTCTTAGCACAGACTGGTATAAAGTCATAGCTGTCTGCCGATCACAGCGTAGCCATACTCCAGTCGTAGGTCTAACGAGGTTGCATGCCTTTTCACATCTAGTAATGATAGATCGGGCATTATGAACCCTCTTGGTTTATCATCGATAATCATCCAAACATGCTGTGTTGCTGTGTTCCACTAGCATTGTTTGGGAACGTAGAATCCTGTGGTGATTAAAGATCCTTGGAGTAGACTTACTGAAGAATACTCAGTATTGTAAAACACTCCGTATAACGTCGTTTATTGAAACTGAACTACACTTCTCGAAATATCACTATATACACACAAAGAAAACAAATAACATGTAGACGACTGTTCATTAAGAGCGTCGGTGAGGTCCGTCGGAGCTGGTCCTAGCTCGGCGAGGAACTGGCTGTACTGCTGCTGCGCTGGCCTTATAAAGCCGGCGGAGGTCGGCGGAGTACTCCAACTTTACCTGTGTCTGTGAGGCGACCTCTGCAGAAAAAGATTCGCATTAGTCTCTAGTAAGTTCTGTTTATTTTGAAGAATTGTTTTCCGCTTGGTTCCGCCTGCAAGTGCTTGTGTATGTTATATGGTACACACGGGTGTCTTGAGTGTAGTCTGCCTGGCAGGGGCCGTCTGTGGCAGAAGTAACATACCGCCCATCCGGGGGGGGGGGGGGGGGAGCGAGCTGCTCGAAAGATTGGTAGCTGCTACGTCGTGGAGATCTGCGGCTGCGGCTCCCTGGAGGAGGATGTGGAGGCTGCCTCTTGGAGTGTATGGTGCTGTACGTCCTGCGATGCGGGCTGACCGGCGTACTGGTTGTGATGGCGGCATGGGTGGGACCAGTGGCATCGGTTCGTCTTCATCGGTGGCCATCGGCTGGTGGGGAGGCGGCAAAGAGGGGCCGGGCAGCTGGTCCGTCGGCTGCGGCTGCTGTGTTGGTGGTGCTGGTGGCAGCGACTGATGCCCTGAAACGTCACCCAGGCAACAATGAGACGGCCGTAATGAAGGGGTCTGTATAGGTGGTCTGGAATGGGTTGTAGAGATGGCGGTGGTCCGTGTCGTAGGGTGCGGTGCAGGTGGCGCAGGGTAGCGAGGACGCAATTGATTACGATGGCGACGGACTATGTGACCATCCAAGATGACATCAAAAAGTTGGCGACTCTGGGAACGCTGGATGACGGTGGGCAGCCAACCTGTGTTAGTGCCAAAATCGCGGGTCCAGACTAAGGAGCCAGGGAAGAACCGGGACTGTCCAGGAGAAATCTGAATTCTCAGAAAGGGTAAGAGAAGATGTTGGAGGGCCCTGGGTTGGCGGCCGTGAAGTGGTTCCGCTGGCTTTTGTCCCCTATTGGAGTGGCTCAATAGGAACTAAGCAATAGCGTCAGAGCATCTTCAAAGGAGTGGTCTTTGGTGTATTTGAGCATTTGTGTCTTGAAAGTAATGACCAGGCGTTCTGCTTCCCAATTGGATTGGGGATGGAAGGGTGGGGAGCAAAAGGGTGGGGAGCAAAAGGAGAGGAATTCCTGGCTCCTAAATTGTGGTCCATTGTCCATGACTATGGCTTTCAGTAATCCTTCCTAGCAAAATATTTTTGTGAGGACTGATAAGGTAACATGCATGGTGATTGCTGAATACCAAACGACGTATGGGAAATGGTAAAATGCATCCGTGGCTAGGAGCTATTGGTGGCCCAGGTATGGTCCCGCGAAGTCAAGGTGGATGCATTCCCAGGGATCGTTCGGCATAGGATAGGGAATGAATTTTTTTTTGGGGGGGGGGGTGGACGGGGCAGTTGTTGGGCACAGAAAGTACAGCGCCGCACCCTCTCTGTGATGTCAGATGTGAGGCTGATCCAAAAAACATGCCTTCTTGCGAGGGATTTGGTGCGAACGATCCCCTAATGCCCTTGGTGGAGAATGTGGAGGATCTTTGGCTGCAGGGATCTCGGATCGATGACCCTCGGTTTTGCTGAATCTAAGCGAAGGAGGACTCCATCCACCACCGAAAGCTGGTGTCGGATGGAATAGTACAACCTGAGGTGGCGTTGATCCTGAGGAGGAGGCTAGGATGGTCACCCATGCAGAACGCGGTGTCAGACGACTCAGAGGAGGGAATCTGCTGTGGTGGCTGCAGCTACTTCGACAGCTGTAACAGGAAATGCCTTCAGGGCCTCTTGGACGTCATCATCAATCTGAAAAACGAGGAGGCCCAACTGGTTCAAAAGCACGGTCTGGACATTGTGATAGATGCGACAAGGCGTCCGCGTTGGCGTGCTGGGAGGTGGTATGGAAATGAATGGTCTAGCGAAACTGGGATAGGAACAACGCCCAACGCTGCAGACGTTGGTATGTTTTGGTCGGTAATCGCGTGAAAGGCGCAAATAAAGAGAGGAGCGGTTTGTGGTCAGTAATAATGTGAAAGGACTTGTCATAGAGAAAGAGATAGAACTTAGAACATGCAAAAACCATGGCAAGTGCTTCTTTCTCGATTTCAGAATATTTGATTTGTGCTGTGGAGAGAGCTTTTGAGATGTATGCTATGGGGCACTCTGTGCCATCCGGCAATTTGTGAGATAGGACGGCGCCCACACCATACTCAGAGGTGTCCGCAGCAAGTATCAAAGGAAGATTGGGATCATAAGGCATGAGACATGCAGCGGATTGGAGCTGCTGTTTGAAGGTATGGAAGGCGGTCTCGCAGACTGGGGTCCAACAGAATGGGACATTTTTGCGGCAGAGGTGGGACAGGGGTGCTGCCACTTGAGGTGCAGAAGGAACGTATTTCCTGTAATACGAAATTTTGCCTAAGAAGGATTTCAAGTGATGAAGGTCCCTGGGATGGGGCAGGTTGTTAATGGCGTCGATATAAGTGAAAGATGGAGAAATGCCTTTCTGGGAAATGATTTGACCCAGATAGGAGATAGATTGTTGGTAAAAATGAACATTTAGAAATATTACATTTCAGACCTGTAGTTCGAAGACGGAGTAAGAGGAGGCGGAGGTTGGCTATGTGCTCTTTGGAGGAGGACTCCATGACGACTATGTCATCTAAGTAATTTATACAGCCCGGGATATCAGTGAGAAGTTGTTCAAAGTATCTTTGAAAGATTGCAGGAGCAGTGGCTAAACTGAACATGAGTCAGTTTAGTTGGAAGAGTCCGAAAGGAGTAATTATAACAGTGTATTGTCGGGAGGAAAGATCAAGAGGAATTTGGAGATATGCTTCTGCGAGGCCGATTTTGATAAAGTAGGAGCTCCTTGCCACTTTGCGAAAAAGATCTTCCGGTCGTGGAAGGAGATAGTCGTCAACGAGAAGCTGTGGGTTGACTGTAGACTTAAAGTCACCGTAGAGGCAAAGGCGGCAGTTTAGCTTCTGCACGATAACTAAAGGCGTGTACCACAAGCTGAACCGCACGGGTTGGAGAATCCTTTCATCTTGAAGACGTTGGAGTTCTTCTTTGAGCGGCCCGGTGAAAACAGGTCGTGAAATTCATTACAGAGTGCATCAACTTCAGGTCGTGAAATTCATTACAGAGTGCATCAACTTCAGAAAAAGGAACGTACCGAGATACTATGTGAACATCGTCCACAATGGAAAAACCAAATAAGCGGAAGGTGTCCAGTCCGAATAAGTCTGCTGTGGAGGAATTGTTGACAACCAGAAACGTGACTGGACGGAGAACCGATTTGTACTTGAGCCTGAATTTTCCTAGGAGAGCTACCTCTTGCTTATTGTATGCCAGTAGGCGCTTAGAGGCTAGAGAGAGGGGTGGTGAACCAATGTTGACATATGAAGTGTAATTAATCAAGGATACTGCTGCGCCGGTGTCCACTTGCAGACGCAGAGGCTTGTCATTGACAGTGACGCCAAAAAAAAATTTTGATGTCGAGGAGTTGTCCACCTGGTTGATGTGCATTGGGGTGTTGTTCAAGCCGTCTGGATATGGCCTGGGCTGGCGGTTGCTGGAGGTGGTTGTTTTTGCGCGACAAACGGACGCTAAATGGGCTTCTCTGCCGCAGTGTGTGCATTGCGCCCAGCGGTCTGGGCAATCGTCTCTATCCTGTGTTGAATAGCAAGTGGGGCAGGAGGGCAGGTGGAGATGATCCCCACGACGACGTTGCCGGTTGTGTTGTGGTTGCTGCAGTGATTTCTGGCTCCGGCCGGGATGGTGCGACTCGGCGTCTTGTTGTGGAGGCGGTCTCCGACCGCGGTGGCGGTAGGAGTGCGGCGTGGAGACCTGGATTGCTGCGACGTCTTCGGCGTCCATCGTGGCGTCGTCACGGATTGCTGTTACATCTGCCCAGGACTCCAGTCGACGATCAGCGACTATAGAAATTTCGAACTTATAGGCCAGTTCTATGAGCTGCTCGACGGGCGGGTCTTCTAACTTGAGGGCGTCGTGGCGGAAAGGGTATGATTCCTTGGAAAGATGTGTGTGAAACTTACATTTCCTGCTGAGACCTTGCAATTCGGCAGCCCACTGGCGATAGGTCTGCTCGGGTTTCTTCCGGCATTGGTAGAACTCGGCGCGAGCCGCGAGGACATGATATCGGCGTTTGTAGTAGGCATTTAACGTCGCACAGATGGCGGTGAAGGTGAGGGAGTCAGGATGCAGCGGCTGTAGTTTCGTGAACAGGACGTACATCTTCGATTGGTTCCATGACAAGAAAAAAGCGCGCTGCCTGTCTTCTTGGCTGAGTTGATCAATCACGAAGTGTTGCCGGAGACGTCGTTCGTCTGTTTCCCATTCTTCAACTTCATCGTTGAATGCCTGGAACGGCGGTGGCGTCGCGGGGCGGTGGAGGCTTCGGATTACGGCGATCAGTTTTGTCTGAGTTTCCAAAAACTGGTGCAGAAGCTGCTGTCGTAAACACGATGGTCGTCGGTTCGTTCCACTATACTCGTCACCATTGAAGAATACTCAGTGTTGTAGAACACTCAGTATAGTGTCGTTTATTGAAACTGAACTACACTTCTCGGAATGTCGCTATATACACACAAAGAAAACAAATAACACGTAGACGACTATTCATTAACAGCGTCGGTGAGGTCCTAGCTCGGCGAGGAACTGGCTGTACTGCTGCTGCACTGGCCTTATAAAGCCGGCGGTGGTGGGCGGAGTACTCCAACTTTCCCTTTGTCTGTGAGGCGACCTCTGCAGAAAAAGATTCGCATTAGTCTCTAGCAAGTTCTGTTTATTTTTAAGAATTGTTTTCCGCTTGGTTGCGCCTGCAAGTGCTTGTCTATGTTATATGGTACACACGAGTGTCTTGAGTGTAGTCTGCCTAGCAGGGGCCGTCTGTGGCAGACGTAACACTTACTATCACAGATTTCAAGGCCACTTTGTGTACGTCACTCACGTAGACGTTTCAGATCGGTGTGCAATGTCATTCGACAGGACTGAAGAGCGCTGTTTTCGGAATAGATGCATACTTGGTCTGCGTATTGTAACACTTGGTTTTTTTTTGGTCATCAGACTCATGACTGTTTTGATGCAGCCCGCCACGAATTCCTTTCCTGTGCTAACCTCTTCATCTCAGAGTAGCACTTGCAACCTACATCCTCAAATATTTGCTTGACGTATTCCACTCTCTGTCTTCCTCTACAGTTTTTGCCCTTTACAGCTCCCTCTAGTACCATGGAAGTCATTCCCTCATGTCTTAGCAGATGTCCTATCATCCTGTCTCTTCTCCTTATCAGTGTTTTCCACATATTCCTTTCCTCCCCGATTCTGCGTAGAACCTCCTCATTCCTTACCTTATCAGTCCACCTAATTTTCAAAATTCGTCTATAGCACCACATCTTAAATGCTTCGATTCTCTACTGTTCCGGTTTTCCCACAGTCCATGCTTCACTACCATACAATGCTGTACTCCAGACGTACATCGTCAGAAATTTCTTCCTCAAATTAAGGCCAGTATTTAATATTAGTAGACTTCTCTTGGGCAGAAATGCCTTTTTTGCCATAGCGAGTCTGCTTATGATGTCCTCCTTGCTCCGTCCGTCATTGGTTATTTTACTGCCTAGGTAGCAGAATTCCTTAACTTCATTGAATTCGTGACCATCAATCCCGATGTTAAGTTTCTCGCTGTTCTCATTTCTACTACTTCTCATTACCTTCGTCTTTCGCTGATTTACTCTCAAACCAGACCGTGTACTCATTAGACTGTTCATTCCGTTCAGCAAATCATTTAATTCTTCTTCACTTTCACTAAGGATAGCAATGTCATCAGCGAATCGTATCATTGATATCCTTTCACCTTGTATTATAATTCCACTCCTGAAGCTTTCTTTTATTTCCATCATTGCTTCCTCGATGTACAGATTGAAGAGTAGGGGCGAAAGGCTACAGCCTTGTCTTACGCCCTTCGTAATACGAGCACTTCGTTCTTGATCGTCCACTCTTATTATTCCCTCTTGGTTGTTGTACATATTGTATATGACCCGTCTCTCCCTATAGCTTACCCCTGCTTTTTTCAGAATCTCGAACAGCTTGCACCATTTTATATTGTCGAACGCTTTTTCCAGGTCGACAAATCCTATGAAAGTGTCTTGATTTTTCTTTAGCCTTGCTTCCAATATTAGCCGTAACGTCAGAATTGCCTCTCTCGTCCCTTTACTTTTCCTAAGGCCAAACTGATAGTCACCTAGCACATTGTAGTTTTCTTTTCCATTCTTTTGTATATTATTCTTGTAAGCAGCTTCGATGCATGAGCTGTTAAGCTGATTGTGCGATAATTCTCGCACTTGTCAGCTCTTGCCGTCTTCGGAATTGTGTGGATGATGCTTTTCCGAAAGTCAGATGGTATATCGCCAGACTCATATATTCTACACACCAACGTGAATAGTCGTTTGGTTGCCACTTCCCCCAATGATTTTAGAAATTCTGATGGAATGTTATCTATCCCTTCTGCCTTATTTGACCGTAAGTCCTCCAAAGCTCTTTTAAATTCCGATTCTAATACTGGATCCCCTATCTCTTCTAAATCGACTCCTGTTTCTTCTTCCATCACACCGGACAAATCTTCACCCTCATAGAGGCTTTCAATGTATTCTTTCCACCTATCTGCTCTCTCCTCTGCATTTAACAGTGGAATTCCTGTTGCACTCTTAAAATTACCACCGTTGCTTTTAATGTCACCAAAGGTTGTTTTGACTTTCCTGTATGCTGAGTCTGTCCTTCCGACAATCATATCTTTTTCGATGTCTTCACATTTTTCCTGCAGCCATTTCGTCTTAGCTTCCCTGCACTTCCTATTTATTTCATTCCTCAGCGACTTGTATTTCTGTATTCCTGATTTTCCCGGAACATGTTTGTACTTCCTCCTTTAATCAATCAACTGAAGTATTTCTTCTGTTACCCATGGTTTCTTCGCAGCTACCTTCTTTGTACCTATGTTTTCCTTCCAACTTCTGTGATGGCCCTTTTTAGAGATGTCCATTCCTCTTCAACCGTACTGCCTACTGCGCTATTCCTTATTGCTGTATCTACAGCGTTAGCGAACTTCAAACGTATCTCGTCATTCCTTAGTACTTCCGTATCCCACTTCTTTGCGTATTGATTCTTCTGACTAATGTCTTGAACTTCAGCCTACTCTTCATCACTACTATATTGTGATCTGAGTCTGTATCTGCTCCTGGGTATGCCTTACAATACAGTATCTGATTTCGGAATCTCTGTCTGACCATGATGTAGTCTAATTGAAATCTTCCCGTATCTCCCGGCCTTTTCCAAGTATACCTCCTCCTCTTGTGATTCTTGAACAGGGTATTCGCTATTTCTAGCTGAAACTTGTTACAGAACTCAATTAGTCTTTCTCCTCTTTCATTCCTTGTCCCAAGCCCATATTCTCCTGTAACCTTTTCTTCTACTCCTTCCCCTACAACTGCATTCCAGTCGCACATGACTATTAGATTTTCGTCCCCCTTTGCATACTGCATTACCCTTTCAATATCCTCATACACCTTCTCTATCTGTTCATCTTCAGCTTGCGACGTCGGCATGTATACCTGAAATATCGTTGTCGGTGTTAGTCTGCTGTCGATTCTGATTAGAACCACCCGGTCACTGAACTATTCATAACGAATCCGACACCTGTTATACCATTTTCTGCTGCTGTTGATATTACCCGATACTCATCTGACCAGAAATCCTTGTCTTCCTTCCACTTCACTTCACTGACACCTTTGCATTTCCCTTTTCAGATTTTCTAGTTTCCCTACCACGTTCAAGCTTCTGACATTCCACGCCCCGACTCGTAGAACGTTATCCTTTCGTTGATTATTCAATCTTTTTCTCATGGTAACCTCCCCCTTGGCAGTTACCTCCCGGAGATCCGAATGGGGGACTATTCCGGAATCTTTTGCCAATGGAGAGATCATCATGACACTTCTTCAGTTACAGGCGACATGTCCTGTGGATACACGTTACGTGTCTTTAATGCAGCGGTTTCCATTGCCTTCTGCATCCTCATGTCGTTGATCATTGCTGATTCTTCCGCCTTTAGGGGCAATTTCCCACCCCTAGGACAAGAGAGTGCCCTGAACCTCTATCCGCTCCTCCGCCCTCTTTGACAAGGCCGTTGGCAGAATGAGGCTGACTAACACTTGGATATCACTGGCAAAGAGGTCATGAAGGTCTATAGTACAGAGAGGGAACAATAAAGGAGCCAATACTGATTCCTTCGGGAATCCTCTGCTAGTTTTTGTGGTTCCCACTGCAGTTCCGTGTTGCAAAGTGATCATCTTTCTGTTGTTCAGGAAGCTTACAACATTACGAATGTGTGGTTTTGGAACTTGAATTTTCTCATTTTTTTCCGTAACACTACAAGACAACGTTATTGTATGCTTTCGTCATATCTATGATTGCAAGTATCATATGACTACTCGAAGAGATATTTAGCTGTACGTCATTAACTAACCGTAGGTTTCAGTTGTCTCTTTTTCCTTTGTGAAATCCAAGTTGGTTTTCCCGTATACTTTCTTGTTTCCGCACCACTATTCTGTACGCCACTTAATAATCTACGTCTACATCTACATCCACATGGATAATCTGGCAGAGCGTGCATCGAACCATCTTCATAATAATTGTCTATTATTCCACTTTCGAAGAGCGCGAAGAGAAAACGAACACCTGTATCTTTCCGTGCGTGCTCTGATTTCCCTCATTTTATTATGATGATCGTTTCTCCCTGTGTATGTCATCTCAAAAATATTTTCGCGTTCGGAGAAGGACGTTTATGATTGAAATTTCGTGATAAGATGCCGCCTCAACGAAAAATGCTTTTGTTTTAATGGTGTCCATTCCAAATTCTGTATCGTGTTCGTATCACTCTCTCCCCTATTTCGCGATAATACAAAACGTGCTGCTCTTCTTTGAACTTTCTCGATGTATTACGTTAATTCTATGTAGTAAGGGCCCCAGACCGTGCAGAAGTATTCCAAGAGGGCGGACAAGCGTAGTGTGGATCTGTTACATTTTCTAAGTGTTCTACCAATAAAACGCAGTCTTTGGTTTGTCTTCCCCACAACATTTCCTAGGTGTCCTTTCCAATTTAAATTGTTCGTAATTATAATTCGTAGGTATTTACTTGAATTTGCGGCCTTCAGATTGATTCATCGTGTAACTGCAATTTATCGGATTCCTTTTTAACAGTCGTGTTGATGACCTTACACTTTTCATTATTTACGGCCAATTGTCAAATTTTCACACCATTCCTTACTTTCGCCGAACACGATAGTAAGGTGATATGCCGATATAACTCGGGTTTATCACATTTTTTTCTAACGTGTGGTTGGGGACGACACTTCATGTTTTCATAGAGAAGATATGAACCTTTTGAGTCTATACGCTATCGTTAATTTTGAGCAGTTTCAGTTTCTCTTCCTGTGGGATTTGTTGAAGCACTGGTTGGTCAACAGAACCCTGGCCAGGTGCTGCTCCCTTTCCTTGGGAGAGCGGAGTCTGCAGTCCTACCAGCAAAATTACACTGTTGTCCTCTTCGTATTCCGCCTTGTCTTCCTTGTCTATTTCGTCACATGGGGTTCTCATACACAAGGACGTTCCTAAAAGTTCGATGGTGGAGATGTGAGCATGCCCTTTGTCAGACTGGAGACGGCAGTGCAGAAATTTTGCCAAGATTTTCTTTTCTTTTCTTTCCTTTCCTTTCCTTTTCTGTTCTGTTCTTTTCTTTTTTTTTTGAAAATTATCTTGGCTATAACTTGTGTCTACTTAAGAGCACTAAAGATAGTGTAATAAGATTTTTGTATTTTCTTAATGAATACCTGCGTTACTGGAGGACTGCGCCACATTCTCAATGCCGCAAACATGGTGCTGGCCTACAAGAAGTACGATTATGTCATTCTTGAGGTATTGAGGTTTCCGCTGTTTCACTGACATGCGATACCAAGACCCATTGTTTCTTTAGGTATCCCCAGTTTCGATTATCGATTTTCGTTTTTCTTCCAGTAGCGTTTGGTACGGGTTCCAATTAGCTTTATTTGTATCCATTTCCGACGGATTACGTGTTTGACAGTCTTCCTAAATCGATCGTTTATTATAATTAAAATTGGCAAGTGATCCAAACCTAAAGTATCCCTTACGACATCCCATGTTGTTCCAGCACACAAGGCAGGGGACTACTGTCGGGACTTCATTTGGTCAACCTATTCGTGTTGGTGATCCATAGATTAGTACAATAAGATTTTCTGGAACATCCACTAGTATTTTCTTATTGTGTTGGCAGTTTTGCAGCCCCATAGTGTGCGACGGCTGTTAAGTCACATAGCAACAGAAAGAGTTTCCCGTTGGAGTCAGTTATTGTTGTTAACTGTTGTTTGGAAAATCTGTCGTATGCTGCGACAAAATTCAGATGAAAGTCCTTGATCCGCAGGCGGATACCTACCATTTGCAATGGATCGTGCTGAGTACTCGCACTGAGAATGAAAAAGTGGATATCTTGTTTTACCAACAACGCTGCACTGTCATAGCTATCATCTGTGTCTTATCTAATGACAGAATATCCTAGGAAGGTGAACGGGTCGTTCGGATTTAACTATGTTTCGGTGATGGCACAGATATTTAGTTTGGTGTCGAGCAGAAATTGTCGAAGGTTTTGTTTGCCTTGAGCTATATTGCATCGCATTGAATGCCTTTATAGCTGTTTTTGGTTGCAAGGAGTGGGGTCAACATGTTTTGGAATTCAGGATCGAATCTGTTGGTAGTACTGGATGGGCCATTTAGTTGCCTGTTGGCACGATATATTACTCATCGCAGCCATAATTATACTTAAAACCGACAGTAACCGATATCACTTTATTGGATGAGTCTTTGAAACTGGTGGGTAAGGGATGAGACCCACTGAAGCAAGGGGGAGGTAGAATTGTAGTCGATCTCCTACACTTGACCTCAGGAGATCGCGCTTTGGTAGCGTTTTCAATGCCCAACACAATGTACAAGCTCCTGGTGGTGTAGTCGGGCTAGCTGTACTAGTAGAGGGATTGGTGATACCGACGGTGACTCCACTGAAGCCACACACCGTCAGGTGGCTTGCGGACTATGGATGTAGATGTAGATTTACGACGTATGCGACATTGTTCTAATGGCAAGCGTGTGTCGCTGCAGATCGTAGATGGCGGTACTCATTTGTGCATTGAGTTGCTGTAGTCGAAAGGAGCGGGAATTCTGTACCCTTTCTCGGAATATTTTGGGGAGAAGTACTGCATTTGCGTAAGGCATGTTTTCAGACACAACTCGATTTTCTTGAAAGGAAATTTTTTTCACAGACATCATTTTGTTAATTTCCTTCTGTTTGAGATAGAATGGTCATGTTCGAGACAGGGCACTGTGACCACTGGTACAGTAAAAAGACGTTGCTTGACCGGCCCTGCCACAGGCATCACTTCTGTGTGTGCCTGCGCAGTGTGCACATCTTGAGTTTCTTTTGCAGTTTGCTGCCGTGTCTAAATCGTAAACAAGACGGAGGGTACATACCCAGTCACTGGACAGCGAAACCCATGAGTACAAACAAACTGTGGGAGCCGCTGTGATTTAAATGTCGCAACACAAACTGGTGACCGCTTCGTTACCTTTCGCTTTTCAGGTTTATAATTTTACTAAATAGCCTGATGGAAACAAGTCACTTCCATTAGCAATTCGTCCTCCGTAAGGGCTCTTTCAAAATTATTGATGATTCCCTGTTTAGCAGTGAAAAACTTCGGAATATGGGCCTCCAAATGTGATTTGTTTAGGAAAGAATGTTGAACCAAACGACTGACAGTTAATCTTGACACAATCTCAATTTTCACACAGTTTTTCCTGCCGCCGTAATATTGATTATGTGCTTGAATAATGATTCACATTAGAGTGGAGCCTGCCTACGTTTCTGTCTCTGATTACAACAAATAAAATGCATTGTCCATTGTCTTTAGTTGCATATAAATTAGCAATACAGCCTACATGTTGGTGGGTGATGATTCCTTCTTGGATGGTGTCGATGCAAAACACTTTCTTCATTTTTGTCCTCCCTCCGCCGTGTAGTATAGCTGACGTTCCTGCGTGGGCTGCAGGTCTCTTGTTGTAGGTGCATCGACGGGCGGAACAAGTTGGCATATGGTTCAAATGGTTCAAATGGCTCTGAGCACTATGGGACTTAACATCTGTGGTCATCAGTCCCCTAGAACATAGAACTACTTAAACCTAACTATCCTAAGGACATCACACGCATCCATGCCCGAGGCAGGATTCGAACCTGCGACCGTAGCAGTCGCGCGGTTACAAGTTGGCATATATCTGCCTTGTGGGGCGCGATGATTGCGTTGCTAATCACTTCACTGATGGGTACCTGATGTGCATCAGTATTCATTATGACACTGTGCGGCTGGTTTAACCAAGTCTGTGGAGCAGGCGGGCTGCAATCGCCACTGTCACTGGTGGTGACCGCACAGTAGCACAAGTTTTATGGTGGCAGAGCCTATGGAAGTTTAGCAAATACCAGTAAGAAGTATCACACACTGAGCGAGCACTAGCCGGATAGGAAGTGTTCACACCGCATTAGCGCACCGATGTTATCCTTTCTGCGTCGCGGAGTGAACTGCAGCACATGGTTTACATCAGCAACTCCTTCATCACCGCACTCAAAATAAAGTGTCTCACGAAGACCGAGAGAGTACAAATAACTTGAAAAATTCCCACTGTTAAGCATCATCATTATTAAACTGGAGGAGCTTCTTCTGTCAACTTTGTTATTGGAACCAAGATTTCGATCGGATATTGTCTTGAATATGTGAATTGTAGGTGCCCTTTCAATTCCTTGGTGAGTTACAGTCTTCTCGCCAAAGAGAATCAGTGTTGGATTTGACAGTGTTATAAAATTCTATATGTGGTAATTTTATACTAAAACGTATCCCTGTTGTTATTACTTTCTTTGTATGTTCATCCACTTTTTGATTGTTTCTGACTCCGAAGTGATCTGTCACCCAAGTCATCTCTACGAGTTTTCCTTTTCTGTTATATAGATGCTATGATTACTCAGAGACGTCCTCCAGTGTCTTGCTGCCCGGAGTGGCCGCGCGGTTTAGGGCTCCATGTCAAGGATTGCGCGGTCCCTCCCGCCGGAGGTTAGTGTCCTCCCTCGGGCATGGGTGTGTGTGTGTTGTTAGTTTAAGTAGTGTGTCAATATACTTAGGAATTCACACACATTTGAACATTCCCAGTGTCTTGTTGGCATTGAATTTGAAACAGACTTAGAGTCACTAACTGTCAAAAGTTTGTTTGAAACTATGTGCATAATGTACATTAGTGCTTCAAGGATAACACCATTCAGCGGAAAAAATTGAGTGTTTTCTATTAACTGATATTTCCTAAATCCGCTTGACTGTAGGCAGTAAAATGTACCTCTTACATAGTAATTTGAAGTTCACCTGGATCCCTCAGAGTAGGCGAAGGAATAATCTGACCATTTATTGAGCATCTGTCAATACATGTTTTAGTATATATTGGTAGGATCCACCTCTGCACTAACAATTAGACTTGTAAGGAGGTCTCCATCGTCACAATTACACTCCTGGAAATGGAAAAAAGAACACATTGACACCGGTGTGTCAGACCCACCATACTTGCTCCGGACACTGCGAGAGGGCTGTACAAGCAATGATCACACGCACGGCACAGCGGACACACCAGGAACCGCGGTGTTGGCCGTCGAATGGCGCTAGCTGCGCAGCATTTGTGCACCGCCGCCGTCAGTGTCAGCCAGTTTGCCGTGGCATACGGAGCTCCATCGCAGTCTTTAACACTGGTAGCATGCCGCGACAGCGTGGACGTGAACCGTATGTGCAGTTGACGGACTTTGAGCGAGGGCGTATAGTGGGCATGCGGGAGGCCGGGTGGACATACCGCCGAATTGCTCAACACGTGGGGCGTGAGGTCTCCACAGTACATCGATGTTGTCGCCAGTGGTCGGCGGAAGGTGCACGTGCCCGTCGACCTGGGACCGGACCGCAGCGACGCACGGATGCACGCCAAGACCGTAGGATCCTACTCAGTGCCGTAGGAGATCGCACCGCCACTTCCCAGCAAATTAGGGACACTGTTGCTCCTGGAGTATCGGCGAGGACCATTCGCAACCGTCTCCATGAAGCTGGGCTACGGTCCCGCACACCGTTAGGCCGTCTTCCGCTCACGCCCCAACATCGTGCATCCCGCCTCCAGTGGTGTCGCGACAGGCGTGAATGGAGGGACGAATGGAGACGTGTCGTCTTCAGCGATGAGAGTCGCTTCTGCCTTGGTGCCAATGATGGTCGTATGCGTGTTTGGCGCCGTGCAGGTGAGCGCCACAATCAGGACTGCATACGACCGAGGCACACAGGGCCAACACCCGGCATCATGGTGTGGGGAGCGATCTCCTACACTGGCCGTACACCACTGGTGATCGTCGAGGGGACACTGAATAGTGCACGGTACATCCAAACCGTCATCGAACCCATCGTTCTACCATTCCTAGACCGGCAAGGGAACTTGCTGTTCCAACAGGACAGTGCACGCCCGCATGTATCCCGTGCCACCCAACGTGCTCTAGAAGGTGTAAGTCAACTACCCTGGCCAGCAAGATCTCCGGATCTGTCCCCCATTGAGCATGTTTGGGACTGGATGAAGCGTCGTCTCACGCGGTCTGCACGTCCAGCACGAACGCTCTTCCAACTGAGGCGCCAGGTGGAAATGGCATGACAAGCCGTTCCACAGGACTACATCCAGCATCTCTACGATCGTCTCCATGGGAGAATAGCAGCCTGAATTGCTGCGAAAGGTGGATAAACACTGTACTAGTGCCGACATTGTGCATGCTCTGTTGCCTGTGTCTATGTGCCTGTGGTTCTGTCAGTGTGATCATGTGATGTATCTGCCCCCAGGAATGTGTCAATAAAGTTTCTCCTTCCTGGGACAATGAATTCACGGTGTTCTTATTTCAATTTCCAGGAGTGTAGTTCGGAGATACGATGTCGCAAACGGTGAGAGAGTGAAAAAATGGCGCGTCATGCACGAGTGACACTCCTACATTCGAATCAAGTTAAGGAAATCCCAGACACCTGGTAGTACTTTTGACAGTTTGAACTGCGGAGCGCTGTAGTCGAAACGAATAGCATCTATAGAGCTATGAAGAGGCGTTGCCATAGACACTTTTACAAAATCACGTTATAGACAAGCGAACAGCTCCATCTTGCCTGCAGGAAATGTCCGGGAACGTCTTACGCCGCATATACTGCATAATTTCAAAGGTGTTTTCACGAATATATATGGAAATGAATTTTTTTTTCGACACGTCACTACAAACACAGTCAATTTTTTTGTTCTCGCTTCTGATCGAAATTTGGCGAAATGAAGACCCGGGTAATAGCTGGTTTTGTCAGCTTGTATAGCAACGACGTTACAGTCACAACAAATGATAACTCTAAGTTGAGCAGTAACACTTAGGTCTTAGTTATAACTCTTTGCAGTGGGTCAGACCTCGTTCCAGCCCGAAACTGCTGGAAAGCAGGGCGTCCAGACGAGTACGCGAGCGCTAATGACCTGTTCGCCCACCCCACCTCCCCGCCCCTCAGCAGCCTCCACTAAGTTAGCCCCTGCTCTCCGTCCAGTCTCCGCTCTTGACCTGTCTGGCTAAGGCGGTCCAGCAGACAGCTCCTCCCTCCCTTAATTTCAGTCCCATAACTGCGACACAGACAAGATCCGTCTTGTAAAGTGACAACACAAATAAAATATTCCATTTCTACATTTACATGTGTATCCTTACTCTGTAAACCACTGCAAATTCCAGCATTCCATTCGCACATGCAGTGCGGCAAGTAGGACTACTCAAATGCCCCTGTTCACGTGATAATTAGTCTGTTTTATATTCGCGGCACCTATGGAAACCGTAAGTAGGGTGCTGTAGTAAATTCATAGACCCTGCACTGAATATTACACAGTTCAGTTACATTGAAGTGACCACCTGTAGAAAGAGCGTGGAGGTGAAGGAACAGAGTCAGTAAGGTTCTGGAAGTTGATGTGGAGTCATGCAAATCAAGTGCCGTGGTCAGCTGCGCTGGGTTTCTCGGATGAGATCGAAGGGGCGAACAGCTCGATAGAGACAGTTCCTCAGATTCTCGATTGTGTTTAAATCCGGGAGTTTGGTGGCCAGCGCAGCACGCTAAACTTATCCCAGTGGTCTTCGAACCACGAAAGTACACTGTGAGCTGTGTGACACATTGCACTATCCTGCTGGTAGATGCCATCATGCCGAGGAAAAGCAAAATGCATGTAGGGATGGATATGTTCTCGAAGGATATATGCATACTTGTTTGATGCATTGTGCCCTCCAGAATGACGATATAACTCAGGGAATGTCACTAATGCATGCCCCAGACCATAACGCTCCGCCGGCCGTTGTGGCTGAGCGGTTCTAGACGCTTCAGTCTGGAACCGCGCGACCGCTAAGGTCGCAGGTTAGAATCCTGCCTCGGGCATGGATGTGTATGATGTCCTTAGGTTAGTAAGGTTTAAGTAGTTCTAAGTTCTAGGGGACTGATGACCTCAGAAGTTGTCCCATAGTGCTTAGAACCATTTGAACCGTAACGCTCGTTCCTTCATCCTGAACCCTTACGATGATTGCTGCAGTACCAAACACGCCAACGGCCATTTATCCGATGGAACGTAAAACCTGAACCATCTGGAAAGACCACCAGTCGCCACTCAGTGGGCGTCAAGTTGTGGTAATGTCGTGCCAATTCCAGCCTTCACCGCCAAAGAACAGCAGTCAGCATGGGTGCATGAATCAGGCATTTGTTGCAGCGTTCGCTGGAAGGTCATTGAGGAGACAATATTGGTAGCCTCTTGGTTCATCAGTTGGTCAGTTGCTCTTTCAAAAATGTTGCTCAACTATTGTACATATCTCCAATGTCGTTCACCCACGTCATTCGTGGCCCGGCGCCGATTTTTTGTAGCACCATTTTGCCACGCACGTTATACTTCAACCACAGCGGCAAGAAAACACTTTAAAAAATTAGCAGTTTTGGAAATGCTTTCTCCTTTTGCCCGAAAGCCAATTATGGTGCCCTTTTGGACGTCAGACAAATTGCTCCGTTCTGCGCATTACGACAACGAATGGACTGTTGTTCGCGTCTCCTCGACATCCTTTCTATGCCCTGCAATAATAGTATTGCCACTTGCTGTCTATGCATGGCTGTTGCTCGTTACCTCGAACAGAGGCAGTAATAACATTAATGTGACTGGACGGTATAATTCTTACAACTTCTTAATTTGGCTTTCGTGGGATAGTTCAAAGTATTCAAGTACCTACAAGCCCAGTTTTTTTTTTTCCAGCTTTTCCGTGACGCTCTCCTGGGAGTGTTCCTTTATGATGGCAGCACTGTTCATAATCCGCATGATCAGTTCGTCTCTTGTGTTTACTCCTTCCTTGGAGACTTCGTCTTTCAGCCACCACACAGCCGAAAATGTAAAGGTGTAAGGTTGGTCACCTTGGTGTCCAACTGCTACCTTTCTATTCTGTAGGTCTGGGGGAGTGTCGACACCCTATAATATTTAGTCTGTAGCATTTCTATCAAATTGTTACATTGGTAGATTTGTTTCCTCGTTCTGTATGTGTATTTCGCTCTCAGGTAAATCCTTTCCAGTATGGCATGTGATGAAGCCACGGCTGTTGAGTAAATGTTAGACAGTTTTACATCATTTCATGTACACATGCTTCTAGTGTAACTGTTGCACATGTGAATACCAATGCAAAGTTGTAAAAGAACAAATTTCATTGAGGGCAAGAAGGAGAAAAACTATCTTTGTATCAGATCTAGAAAGGAATTTACTGTGGTGTTTTTAAATAAGAGCTTTGGAGGTGCAATTTATATTGGCAATGAGATTACAATGTTAGAATCCAGTTTCCTTCACTTTATGTATGTCTAAAATTATCAGTCTCAGTTTCGGGTTTTATGTACTTCAGCTCTTCATGCATTATTGCATTGCTGTACACGCACCCTTTCTAGAGTATTCCAACAAACAGAACGCATTCAATTTGGTCGGGCTTGCAGCACTCTGAGTGCAAGGTGAACATACGAAATTCGTCTCTCTGGATTTCCGAAAGGTTTTTAGCATTGTGCTATGTAGCTGACAATACAAAGCTGTAGTCGTAATGAATATTCTTTGAAAAGTAAGGTTTTCCGATATATTTTCAGACAAATAGATTGCAGTATGTTTCACTGGTAGGCAAATATTCAACAGAAACGGTAGTGTGAGCTCTGCTCCAACTTGCAGGCATCTTGACTGGGTGGCAACCCACAACACACAGTGGCGTGGTGCATGCCTGGATCATAAGTCACTAGCCGTACGCCACATCCCCCTTTTCTTCGGAAGATATTGTGGAGGCATCTCGCTGCCACAGGGACGACAGCCGAAGATACGGCAGTGAAAATCGAGAGTAAGTCGTTCAAGGACTGTGAACACACAAGTAGGCGAAGGTTGTCGGATGTCAATGCCTGACTACAGGACGTGGAGGTCAGATGCCTGCCCACTATCTAAAGCAGGAGGGGCGGAGATCTGTGACAAATCCGACGACTGAGTATAATTCTGATGCAAGCACAAGTGTTTCCTTCACATCGTTTAATACACAGATAAAATTTTTCTTAGCCAGTAGCCCTTTCAGCTTAATCCTTAACGATGCTGTAGTTCACACGGAAGTACTTGTAACGGAGCATTTACAGGCCATGAAGGTCGGTGAGTGACGGTCGCTATTGTGAAGGACAATGACAGTTTGCCAGTGTCTGTGGGACTGCGGCTATTCTCCAGTTTGGAAATCCGCCTAACGGCTGATCGCCTGGCCCGAATGGATGGTCTGCCAAGACGAAGGAGTTTCCCACAGAATGGCTGGCGTTTCCTGGTGGTGGCAAACAAACTTATGAAAGTGTAGCCAGGCAGCGGCACTTAAAAATAGCACCATGTGCGTGAGCAGTAAGTAACCAACCAGACTGTCTACTTAATGCTCTGGAGGCTGATGGTAGAGCCTTCAGCAGTTAAAAAGACTGTCGTGTAGTTGTGACCACTTCGCAAAATCCAGTCGGTCGGTTGCCCTGGTAGGGTGCAGGTGGATAATTTGAGCCATATGGTGGGGATGTGGCTTGGTGGAGTAGTACTTCCGAAGTTTGTAGTCAGGGGTCAGTAAGTTTGTTCTCGTATATGGAAGGTTCAGAAAGCGTTAAGAAGTGCGTTCCATTTGGCGCGTGTTGCAATCGCCTTAATCTATTGCTGGGTTTCGGGGTGGGTGTTGAGATACGACGAGATGATTCGAGATGGACAACAAGCTCGAATTGGGGAATGATGAGCTACGAACGTGGCAATGCATTTACAAGGAATTTATTAAAGCATTAGCCGCAACTATTAAGATAAATACTAGATATATGTCCTCGGACTTCTTCGCGGTGCCATGCTTAAATAAAATCTTCTCATTAACTGAATTTTCCACCGGTGCTTGGCAGAACATGATAATGATATTAAAAAGGAAAACCACTTCCTAATGTTCTGCAAAATTATATTTATTTGGTAAGAAACAGGCTCTTGGCTTCTCAGGCCATCTTCTGGTGCTACAGACTTGTTTTCTTGTACTAATAGGTACTTTAAGGTCCAAGAAATTTACAGAAGAGCCTCCCAGCTCATACAAGAAAACACTTATTTAGCATTTAGAGAAACGACATAGCTACTGATACAGTAACCACTGCAAGCTTCCAGCACCCACAAAACCACAAACATGCAGCTTTCTATCAATGGCACACCGTCTTATATCTGTTCCATTATCGAAATTAGCGTTTCAGACAGACTACAGACCTTTAAACAATTCTCTTCCAGCAATTCCCAGTTCATAATATTCACGAAAAAAGAAAATGATTAAAACTATACCACTTGTGTATGCTGACAAACACGAAACACTCTGTGGGTTCAAAGCCTGGTGCAAAATTCCATATATTGGCAAAATTCCAGAGAATCTTGCAAGAAAGTTCAAGTCTCGCAACTACAGACTTGCACTTTATAATCCCAATCAAGATTTTTATTCAAAATGCAACCCTTAAGACAGAGTGGTGTATATGAAATCAGTTGAAAGCAGTATGAGAAAGTGTATATTGGTCAGTCACGCAGAGCTAAGTGACTGTGAGAGAAGCTGGCGATTAAGGAAGGAAGATTCCACCTTTGCTTATAATGTTTTAGCAGAAAACCATGCTTACAATGTAGAATATGAAGCTTTATATTCATCTACATCTACATCTACATGGATACTCTGCAAATCACATTTAAGTGCCTGGTAGAGAGTTCATCGAACCACTTTCACAACTCTCTATTATTCCAATCTCGTATTGCGCGCTGAAAGAATGAACACTTGTGTCTTTCCGTACGAGCTCTTATTTCCCTTATTTTATCGTGGTGATCGTTCCTCCCTATGTAGGTCGGCGTCAACAAAATATTTTCGCATTCGGAGGAGAAAGATGGTGACTGGAATTTCGTGAGAAGGTTCCGTCGCAACGAAAAACCCCCTTTTTTAAAAAAAATGATGTCCAGCCCAAATCCTGTATCATTTCTGTGACACTCTCTCCCATATTTCGCGATAATACAAAACGTGCTGCATTTCTTTGCACTTTTTCGATGTACTCCGTCAGTCCTATCTGATAAGGATCCCACACCGCGGAGCAGTATTCTAAAAGAGGACTGACAAGTGTAGTGTAGGCAGTCTCCTTAGTACGTCTGTTACATTTTCTAAGTGTCCTACCAATAAAACGCAGTCTTTGGTTATCCTTTCCCACAACATTTTCTGTGTGTTCCTTACAATTTAAGTTGTTCTTAATTGTAATACCTAGGTATTTAGTTGAATTTACGGCTTTTAGATGAGTCTGATTTATCGTGTAACCGAAGTTTAACGAGTTCCTTTTAGCATTCATGTGGATGACCTCACATTTTTCGTTATTTAGGGTCAACTGCCACTTTTCGCACCATTCATGTATCTTTTCTAAATACACTCCTGGAAATGGAAAAAAGAACACATTGACACCGGTGTGTCAGACCCACCATACTTGCTCCGGACACTGCGAGAGGGCTGTACAAGCAATGATCACACGCACGGCACAGCGGACACACCAGGAACCGCGGTGTTGGCCGTCGAATGGCGCTAGCTGCGCAGCATTTGTGCACCGCCGCCGTCAGTGTCAGCCAGTTTGCCGTGGCATACGGAGCTCCATCGCAGTCTTTAACACTGGTAGCATGCCGCGACAGCGTGGACGTGAACCGTATGTGCAGTTGACGGACTTTGAGCGAGGGCGTATAGTGGACATGCGGGAGGCCGGGTGGACGTACCGCCGAATTGCTCAACACGTGGGGCGTGAGGTCTCCACAGTACATCGATGTTGTCGCCAGTGGTCGGCGGAAGGTGCACGTGCCCGTCGACCTGGGACCGGACCGCAGCGACGCACGGATGCACGCCAAGACCGTAGGATCCTACACAGTGCCGTAGGGGACCGCACCGCCACTTCCCAGCAAATTAGGGACACTGTTGCTCCTGGGGTATCGTCGAGGACCATTGGCAACCGTCTCCATGAAGCTTGGCTACGGTCCCGCACACCGTTAGGCCGTCTTCCGCTCACGCCCCAACAGCGTGCAGCCCGCCTCCAGTGGTGTCGCGACAGGCGTGAATGGAGGGACGAATGGAGACGTGTCGTCTTCAGCGATGAGAGTCGCTTCTGCCTTGGTGCCAATGATGGTCGTATGCGTGTTTGGCGCCGTGCATGTGAGCGCCACAATCAGGACTGCATACGACCGAGGCACACAGGGCCAACACCCGGCATCATGGTGTGGGGAGCGATCTCCTACACTGGCCGTACACCACCGGTGATCGTCGAGGGGACACTGAATAGTGCACGGTACATCCAAACCGTCATCGAACCCATCGTTCTACCATTCCTAGACCGGCAAGGGAACTTGCTGTTCCAACAGGACAATGAACGTCCGCATGTATCCCGTGCCACCCAACGTGCTCTAGAAGGTGTAAGTCAACTACCATGGCCAGCAAGATCTCCGGATCTGTCCCCCATTGAGCATGTTTGGGACTGGATGAAGCGTCGTCTCACGCGGTCTGCACGTCCAGCACGAACGCTGGTCCAACTGAGGCGCCAGGTGGAAATGGCATGGCAAGCCGTTCCACAGGACTACATCCAGCATCTCTACGATCGTCTCCATGGGAGAATAGCAGCCTGCATTGCTGCGAAAGGTGGATATACACTGTACTAGTGCCGACATTGTGCATGCTCTGTTGCCTGTGTCTATGTGCCTGTGGTTCTGTCAGTGTGATCATGTGATGTATCTGCCCCCAGGAATGTGTCAATAAAGTTTCCCCTTCCTGGGACAATGAATTCACGGTGTTCTTATTTCATTTTGCAGAAGTGTAGTTTTGAAGTTTGTTTTGATCTTCTGATGACTTTATTGGTCGATAAACGACAGCGTCATCTGCAAACAATCGAAGACGGGTGCTGAGATTGTCTCCCAAATCGTTTACATAGATAAGGAACAGCAAAGGGCCTGTAACACCACCTTGGGGAACGCCAGAAATCACTTCTGTTTTACTCGATGACTTTCCGTCAATTACTAAGAACTATGACCTCTCTGACAGGAAATCACAAATCACATACCTGAGACGATATTCCATAAGCACGCAATTTCACTACGAGACGATTGTGTGAAACAGTGTCTGAAGCCTTCCGGAAATCCAAAAATACTGAATCGATCTGAAATCTCTTGTCAACAGCACTCAACACTTCATGTGAATGAAGAGCTAGTTGTGTTTCACAGGAACGGTGTTTTCTAAACCGATGTTGACTGTGTGTCAATAGACCGTTTTATTCGAGGTAATTCATAATGTTCGAACACAATATACGTTCCAAAATTCTGCTGCATATCGACGTTAACGATATGGGCCTGTAATTTAGTGGATTACTCCTACTACTCCTACTATCTTTCTCGAATATTGGTGTGACCTGTGCAACTTTCGAGTCTTTGGGTACGGATCTTTCGTCGAGCGAACGGTTGTATATGATTGTTAAATATGGAGCTAATGCATCAGCATACTCCGAAAGAAACCTAATTGGTATACAGCCTGAACCAGAAGACTTGCTTTTATTAAGTGACTTAAGTTGTTTCACCACTGCGAGGATATTTACTTCTACGTTGCTCATGTAAGCAGCTGTTTTCGATTCGAATTCTGGAATATTTACTTGGTCTTCTTTTGTGAAGGCATTTCGGAAGGCTGCGTTTAGTAACTCTGCTTTGGCAGCACTGTCTTCGATAGTAAGAAAAAAAGCAGGAAGGAGAATGATGATCCCACTGGACAAAATGGAAATCAACAAACACATGACACAGAATGCCAGCCTAGTATTAAATGATCTTACTCAATTTACATTATTTTCCTTGACCAATTAAGTTTCCTTCACAAATAGTGTATCCACACTGTAAATTCATTTTATTTCTCATCGTTTGTTATATGTATATCCACATAAAACTTTGTTTACCATTTTTAGTTAATGTAATTATTTCAATATTTTTCCACATAAACACTTTGTCATTTTGTGTCTTCTGTACAATTAATATCTGTGTAGGACGCACATTATGTTTACCTCTGCGATATTCGGTTGTCACGTGAAGATGGTCCGTGAAGCTGGAAGCCGGTTCATGGCCAAATAAATACAAATTCGCAGGACATTAAAAAGTATTTTTCCTTTTTAATGTTAAAACTTTCCCAGTTTACAGGCCGTATCATTTCGAATGAAACACTGTGCTGCAGCTATCATCGTCATCAAGAGTTAATATCACTGACTGCCGGGGCTGGTATGGTGCTCTGCTTATATTCAAGTGAGTGCTGGAAAGTAATGCTTCCG
This sequence comes from Schistocerca nitens, assembly GCF_023898315.1. Taxonomy (NCBI): domain Eukaryota; kingdom Metazoa; phylum Arthropoda; class Insecta; order Orthoptera; family Acrididae; genus Schistocerca; species Schistocerca nitens. Next base: position 395,661,562 of record NC_064620.1, read on the forward strand.
AACCTTTCATGCGAAACTTCTAAAAGCTTTTACATAATACCAACTTTATTAACACTCTACATTTTTATTCTTCTTGTCTACATATTTATTTCTCAACAGTCACCCTAGCGAATAACACATTGCCATGAACGAGACACCTGATTGTTTATACCATCACTGTAGAATGTTTGACTTTGTTGAGGGAAACCTCACCTCTGCTTGCACAGCTTTATCACTTTTGTTTCACGAAAGGTGAAAATCGAATGGGACGTAGTCGGGACTTTATTGTACTGAACTGAAAAATTTTCCTCTCTGACTTGAATTGTAATATAGATGACTAATGAGATCGCCCCACATCGGATTGCAGAAATCTAATGAATTGAGAATTCTTTGCGATGTCGCATAGCATGCAAGTAAATAATGAGAACGCTCTACGTTGAGGGCCAAAAACGTGCTGAACCGAGAATTCTCTGATCTCTTGCATAAAATGGAGAGGAGATTACTAATTACATTGCCCCATGATGGCTGAAATAGCTCTGAGCACTATGGGACTTAACATCTGAGGTCATCAGTCCCCTAGAACTTAGAACTACTTAAACCTAACTAACCTAAGGACATCACACACATCGATGCCCGAGGCAGGATTCGAACCTGCGACCGTAGCGGTCGCGCGGTTCCAGACTGAAGCGCCTAGAACCGGCCACATTATCAATGATCAGCTGACATCAGTAAGTGAAATCAAAAAGTAAGAGGTTACGAGACTAAGGGACTGGTAAGCAAATGGAACAGACAGATAGCGTAAATGAATAAAACGTAAATGAGTGCCCCTCTCTCATTATGCTTATAACAAAATACAAATCTCGCAGGCGATTTGACTGGGCGTGGACGCGACTCAGTTACTGAGTGGATTGAGGGTAGTTTGAATCATCTCACAATTCTTCAGTAATTTGTCGTGTGATGCTGATGGCGCCAGGCGCTGGGTTGAGCTGGCGCGTCGCCTCGGAGTTTTGCGGTGGCGAGTCGGCCAATTTACTCTGCGGCCAGCAACTGTGTGGCTAGGGCCTGGAACAGTGCCCACGTTGACAGGTCGCCGTGTGTTCCCGTAGCCGAAGCAGCGTTATAGCGGTGTCGGAAGGCGGATGTCGTAAGTGGGTGGAAGCGCCCCCGTGTCCTCTTGCTTCCAGGTTGTCTCGCCCACTGTCTCCTCACTACGCCCCCCTCTGTTAAGCTCAACGTCTCCTCGAAACTTTCCTGCTCTCGCCGTTGTCATTGGTCCGCTAAATTAGCAATGCCGCACAATGACTAATCGCCTTTCATGACCATGCCTCCCATTGCAGGATGTTAATTTTTTATGTTGTGTGGGCTGGTGTGTGATCCGAGCATTGGCGTTTGTCTCACAATCCCACTGTGAACGTTGTTTCCAGCGTTGGTCGCACGTTGTTTCAATGTTGTTCTGCATTCTTAAGTTTCTGTGAAAGCAGCCGCAAAAGACTTGTAACGGCTCTCTCTGCGTTAGGCCTGGACAATCTCACGTTTGTGCTTCATTTAAGAATCTGCTGGCGTTCGTGATTTACAAGCAAATTTCTTAGCATCCAGGAAATATTTTCTTTAAGCAGGCTGATTTCTTCTGCGGTTCTTTAATCTCACACACTTCCCTGTTCTAGGCGTTTCAATCTGGAACCGCGCGACTGCTACGGTCGCAGGTTCGAATCCTGCCTCGGGCATGGAAGTGTGTGATGTCCATAGGTTAGTTAGATTTAAGTAGTTCTAAGTTCTAGGAGACTGATGACCTCAGAAGTTAAGTCCCATAGTGCTCAGAGCCATTTACCATATTGAACCATTTTTCTGTGCGAATTCGCGTCCCAGTATGTGTGGGGTGCAGGAACTGTCGGCACGTTCACGCATTCTACAAGCGTAGGTAAAAACGGCTGCTGCAAGCCAGAAGATTCACACGCCTACATGTGTGCATTCTTGATGCTTTTGTGGTATGCTCCATCCGAGTGGCTGCACGGCAGTTTTCGGTACACTTCTCGTTGTCCACCAGGCTCTTTGCAAGATGTCCTTAAGAGAGGCTTGAGCAGCCACTGGGCTACCCCCCTGCATGTTTGCAGAATGTGTCTGTCTTCCGTTCTATGGCGTCTGACTTTCCTCTCATGCTGTACAGCTGGTGCTGTGAGTCTGTGAAAGTTGCCACCAATGGAGGTATCACACAGCTCCTTGTCATGACTTTTAAGCTTTTAAAATGGAAGACTGAGAATCATGGCAAAGTGGCCCATTTATGTTCACTTGGCTAACTGCACACTCGCTCTTCGAAAAGGATAGCAAAGGTCTTCATTCCGTAATATTAACACAAACACTTCACTCACTAATGTGAGATTTTGTGGGAATATTATATTTTCAATTGTGCCCTAACGTTTCTGACTCTGTCGACTAATTACACAAATAAGATAAGATATTGCAGTGCCTGTGTTATTCTGATTACGTAGCAAAGTTCCTTTGGATATGCATGCTTGTCTAAAGAACTTTTCACCGTAATCGGAATAACACAGGCTCTGCAGTATCTGATATCAGGCAAGAGACTTTCAACTACAACGTCTGACCTGTACGGGAATACACATAATGGTTGTAAGAGGCCAGGTCGTACACGTGTGGCTGGTAACTTATGGAGTTTTGGGTCTGGCTGTGAGTCGCGCACGGATAGCCGAATGGTAAGGGGACCGATCGCGATAAGCGGATAATCTGAGTACCAGTCCAGCATAAATTTTCATTGTAGTCATTCCATTCTACAGATGTAGTACTTATTCATAATTGCGAATTCATTTGATTAATTGCACAAATGGCAATGAACAGATATAAGAAACACAAGAATAAACAAGGATGCCTTCCAGGGTGGCCGAGCGGTTCTAGGCGCTGCAGTCTGGAACCGCGCGACCGGGGTTAGTTAGATTTAATGAGTCCTAAGTTCTAGGGGACTGATGACCTTAGACGTTAAGTCCCATAGTGCTCAGAGCCATTTGAACCAAACAAGGATCAAAATGAGTAAACAGTATACGTGGAAGAGAAATCACATTGAACGTGGTGATAATGTCACAGAGGTACATAAAACATATACAGCTTAAACATGTAACCAAGACGTGTGAAAGTAATAGATAAACTATCCATAGTAATTCTGTTCATCACGGAGATATGTGTCGCCAATGAAAATGCTACATACATACAATAATTCCAATCATAAAGAAAGCAGGTGTTGACAGATGTGAAAATTACCGAACTATCAGTTTAATAAGTCACGGCTGCAAAATACTAACGCGAATTCTTTAAAGAAGAATGGAAAACCTGGTAGAAGCCGACCTCGGGGAAGATCAGTTTGGATTCCATAGAAATATTGGAACACGTGAGGCAATACTAAGCTTACGACTTATCTTAGAAGAAAGATTAAGAAAAGGCAAACCTACGTTTCTAGCATTTGTAGACCTTGAGAAAGCTTTTCACAATGTTAACTGGAATACTCTCTTTCAAATTCTGAAGGTGGCAGGGGTAAAATACAGGGAGCGAAACGCTATTTACAATTTGTACAGAAACCAGATGGCAGTTATAAGAGTCGAGGGGCATGAAAGGGAAGCAGTGGTAGGGAAAGGAGTGAGACAGGGTTGTAGCCTCTCCCCGATGTTATTCAATCTGTATATTGAGCAAGCAGTAAAGGAAACAAAATGAAAATTCGGAGTAGGTAAAAATCCATGAAGAAGAAATAAAAACTTTGAGGTTCACCGATGACATTGTAATTCTGTCAGACACAGCAAAGGACTTGGAAGAGCAGGTGAACGGAATGGACAGTTTTTTGAAAGAAGGATATAAGATGAACATCAACAAAAGCAAAACTAGGATAATGGAATGTAGTCGAATTGAGTCAGGTGATGGTGAGGGAATTAAATTAGGAAATGAGACACTTAAAGTAGTAAAGGAGTTATGCTATTTGGGGAGCTAAATAACTGATGGTGGTCGAAGTAGATAGGATATAAAATGTAGACTGGCAATGGCAAGGAAAGCGTTTCTGAAGAAGAGAAATTTGTTAACATCGAGTAAAAATTTAAGTGTCAGAAAGTCATTTCTGAAAGTATTTGTAAGGAGTGTAGCCATGTATGGAAGTGAAACATGGACGATAACTAGTTTGGACAAGAAGAGAATAGAAGCTTTCGAAATGTGCTGCTACAGAAGAATGCAGATGATTAGATGGGTAAATCACATACATAATGAGGAGGTATGGAATAGAATTGGGAAGAAGAGAAATTTGTTGGACAACTTGACTAGAAGAAGGGATCTGTTGGTAGGACATGTTTTGAGGCATCAAGGGAGCGCAGCATTGTAGGGCAGCGTGGAGGGTAAAAATCGTAGAGGGAGACCAAGAGATGAATACACTAAGCAGATTGAGAAGGATGTAGGCTGCAGTAGGTACTGGGAGACGAAGAAGCTTGCACACAATAGAGTAGCATGGAGAGCTGCATCAAACTAGTCTCTGAACTGAAGACCACAACAACACGTATAAGACACATAGAGTTAAAGAAAATGTAAGACAGAAGTTAACTTTACACAAAAATAAAGTTTATCAAAGAGTCATATGTGTCAAATGGCAACATGGAAAACACACAAGACACTAAGAATCAGGCGTCAACTGTAGGCAGAACAGTGTTATGAGTACCTGTTACAGCATTATGTCGAAGCTCTGTGTATTTGGACGTGGGCAATTGTATGGTGGGTGCTTTCGTAACCTAGGAAGTCTAAACTTTTGTTATTTCAAGAGGCATTGTATTGCCGCATCGCGGACGAAAGTGTGGGCTGAGTGGTAGTGATGGATGACCATTAACAGGCTGCGTCGAAACGCGATAGGACGACTGCTGTAAAAGTCACTGCAGAACCGAATGTTTCACTCGCGAACCCTGTCAACACTAAAACAAGACTAAGGGATCTCCATAATCGGGGAATTGCTGGGTCAGCTAGTATTCAAAAACTAGTCATTAGCGATGCTTATGTTCGTAAGAGGATAGCATGATTTCAAAGCTATAAAACCTGGGCCATGGAGGAAACGAATAAAGTAGTTTGGTAGGATGAGTCTTGTTTCACACTGTTTCTAACTACAAGTTCCAAGAGTGAAACATGGACAGGATTATGTGATGATTTGGGCATCTGTACTGTGGCGTTTCATGGGCCCCACGGTTGCTCTGCAAGATCGCATTACTACCAAGGCTTATGTGACCGTTTTGGCCGACCAGGTCCATCACATGATAAAATGTTTGATCTCCAATGGTGATGCAATGTTTCTAGACGACAGGGCTCCTGTTCACAAAACTCCTATCGTCCAGGACCGTCTTTTTGAATGTGAGGATGAACTATCACATCTCCCATGGCACTACAGTCTTCATATTTCAATAATATTCAGCCTTTGGTTCTACCTGGGAGAGAAGGGTGCGAGATCGCTAGCAACCCCCATCACTGTTACCTCAAATTGGCGTTGTTTTGCAGGAATAGTGGCATAACATTACCTTTAAAACCGTAGAGGACCTGAATTTATCCTTTCCAAGATAGCTGGAAGCTGTTCTGAATGCCAAAGATTTTCCTACAGCGTACTAGGCATAGTAATGGGTTGTGATTTTGATATTCCCATATTTTTGCCCGCCTCCTGCATGTAGACAAGCCAACGGCCTTGCAGAAATGGTAACACCGGTTCCTGTCAGATCACCGGAATGAAGCGCTGTCGGGCTTGGCTAGTATTTGGATGGGTGACGGTCCGGTCTGCCGAACGCTATTGGCAGGTGGGGTGCATCAGCACTTGTGAGGCCATTGAGGAGCTACTGGACTGGGAAGTAGGTTCCCCGGTAAGGAAAACTGATAACGGCCGCGAGAGCGATGTGTTGACGACATGTCCCTTCGTATCCGCCTCCAATGACGACTGTGGTCTGAGGATGACACCGTTGGGGCTTCAAGGAGTTTAGTTTAATTCTACATGTGGATGTGAAGAACAAAGATGTGTATTGTTAACAGCGTTTTGTTTTATTTAAAAATCTTTCAGAGTTTTCGCGTAAAATATTCGTAGGCATTACTTTTCAGCAGACCCTCATAGATTCAGTACCACCGACTGGAACCTTCCAGAGATGACCGAAGTGGAAGGCAAATCTGGCAGCTCATAGCAACTCCGACACGCCATAGGACTGGGTAGCATCAGATGACGCGAGAGGCTGGTAACACATTTAAATTGCCCCTCCTGTCTTCCTACAAGCTCTTGGACATTGAGAAAAAACAAAGACGGTAGCTGGTAGCTTGCATGGAGGCGAGAGCGGCAATTTCATACGTGGCATTGCTCCTCGCGCCACTTGACCTCATCCGGTTCCACAACACATCGGTGCTGCTATGGGCTGCCCAACTAGCCTACCGTGCATGTGTCTCTTTGGCCCTCTCTGGAAGGTTACAGACGCTGCTGTTTCATGTATGTAAGAAGTGCACCATCCCAGCCCCGGCAGTAAGTGATTTTTGCACCTGACGTTGGCGGAGACAGCTATGGGAAGCTTGATCATTTATTCGAAGTGACGCGGCTTGTAAACCAACATTTAGTGTCCGTAAATGTGGGTGGCCATACGGGGGCTTCACTCGCGGTCTTCTCGAATACAAGACCACTATCTTACCATCGTTCCATCACGTCCGGTGACTAGGTGTGGAGCCTGGGTCAGGGGCGCTGGATTCCAAAAGGTGTTCCATAGGTTCAGTTCGGTGCTCTGTGTAGGCCATTCCATGTTGTCCAGATGTTGCTTTATGACACGCTGCATTGCCATGCTGACAAAGTGACCGTATCAGGTTCTCTGCAACAGAGTACAGAGTTTGTCTAATGCCTGATGATCGTCACCACGAATAGTGTAAAGGCGAACATCTACTAATACGCATCTCTGACTTGCAGTCCAACTGGTTCTCCAGGGTGGATGGTCAGTTACTTTTGGGATGGTGTCATATACAGAAGCCGTATGACTCATGGCCAATGAGAGTAGTATGAGGGCTGTGCAGTATTAGGATAGAATACTCCAACCTATTTTCCAGCATACATCAGATCACAGCGCTTTTCTTTAGAACACAGGAATCAGCCGAATGGTATAAACTGTTAACTTGCAATATGTGTTAGATGAAATCAGAAGCGTTGCCACCGTCCATCCTTGTGGGCAATATGACAAGAGTATCCAAACGTAATATAATGACAATGAAATATATAATACCGCTTAGTATAAAAATAATAAATTTTAATTGCAATAAAATGTACGAAATATTTTAACGTAATACAGTGTATGATAAGAAATATCTAGACACATTACTATAAATTTGTGCAACTGTTAGTTGATGTTTATAAAGGGTATGTCTACTCTTTGCCTTTGATGGCCTGAACTTCGTTGAGGTACTTTCAGTGAGGTGTCTGAACGTTTGTGGAGAAATAGGTAGCCCATTCTTACTCAAGAGTCGAAAGCAGAGAAGGTAGTGATGTTGGACGCTGGGGTGTCTAGCAAAGTCGACATTCCAACTAATTCCGAAAGATGTTCAGTTGGGTTCAGTTCGGGGCTCTGTCTAGGGCATTCCATGTTATTCTCCAGAAACCACTGGTTCAAAGATGTTGTTTTATGAAAGGGTGCATTGCCATGCTGATATACTGACCGTATTAAGATTATTCCTCAACTGTTCACAGTACACTACGCTGTAAAATGGCTGCATTACATGCAATAAGGGAAACACACCATAACTACGAGAAACACCCTCATAACGTTTTACCACTTCCTGAGTACTTCACTGTTGTTACTAAACGTGGTGGCACGTACCGTTCTCATGGCATTCGCCAAACCAAGAACCTTTCAGCGGAACGTCACAGGTAAAGGGTGCTTCATCACTCCACATCATTTGTTTCTGAGCACTCACCGTCCAGAGGCGTTGCTTTTCACACCATCTCAAGCGTCACTTAACACAGATTACAGAAATGTGTGGCTTTTGAGGGTTGCTCGACCATTGTAGCTCATTCCTTTTAACTCCTTAAGCACAGCCATTGTACTAACTGGACTACTGGTAACTCTCTGGAACCCGCGAGTGATTTCTTCCGCTGATTTCAAGCGATTTTTTGGAGGTTCGAGTCCTCCCTCGGGCACGGGTGCGTGTGTTGTCCTTAGCGTAGGTTAGTTTAAGTAGGTTAGATTAAGTAGGTTAGATTAAGTAGTACGTAAGCCTAGGGACCGATGACCTCAGCAGCTTGGTCCCATAAGACCTAACCACAAATTTACATGAGGAATGCCTGGTCTTGGTTTATATGTGATTGTTCCTTCGCGTTTCCGCTTCACTGTTACATCGCCAATAGTCGACAGTGGTTGCTTTAGAAGGGTCCAAATCTCCCTGATAAATCTGTTACTCAGGTGAAATCCAATGACAGGTTCATGTACGAAGACACAGAGCTCTAGTGACTAAAACATTCTGCTCTTACTGCTTCTCTCTACTGACAACACAGTTCTTTTATACTGACATATATTGGTAAATTCCACATTACATAGGAGTTCCTAATACTTTTGATCAGCTAATGTATATACCAAGGGCAAAGCTAGTAAATTCTCGTTCAGTAAGCTGAAAGCCGCCAATGACCGTCAGTTTTAGCATGTGGAATCTACCAAAAGATGTATAATAGATGCCGGCCGGAGTGGCCGAGCGGTTCTAGGCGCTACAGTCTGGAACTGCGCGACCGCTACGGTTGCAGGTTCGAATCCTGCCTCGGGCATGGATGTGTGTGATGTCCTCAGGTTAGATAGGTTTAACTAGTTCTGTTCTAGGGGACTGATGACCTCAGAAGTTAAGTCTCATAGTGCTCGGAGCCATTTGAAAGATTTTTGTATAATAGATGTATGTGTATGTGACAAGTACTTGCGTTAGATTGCTTATATTTGCAAGATGTATAAATATGTACACCATATACTGAAGTGCTTTACGCTTGTTTTATTTTTAAGTGTTTCTTTTAGATGCTGCAACTAAAAGTAACTATGTACTTGATGCCAAGAGACCTATCCTTAACTGGATGTTATAAAAGCCGCGTGTATTTCTTATATATAATGGTTGACGATAAATATTGTCCCATGTAACACTGCTTATAAATTTTAATGTATGTGTACATGACTTGTCACTTGACCGAAACTGATTGCCTGACAGTATATGTACATTATAATAGCTTTGCTGATCCGACAGCGTTTCATACGCCTTCCTGGCTAAGTAATTAGGTTGAGATAAGGAGTGTTCCTGCCTTAACATTACTGCATCGGACATGCTAACAGCACAAGTTGTTCTCGCGAATTGGGCATTTGACTGTTTGCTGTAAATTGTCTTAAATGATTAATTATGTCATTTTACGCTTCTAACAAGCTTCTTTCCTCTTGAATTTCAGTATTACTTAATGAAAACGGAAATGAAATTCAAATAATTTGAAAGTCGTTCCATAAAAACACGGGAGAACTGCCGGATATCAGTAACGTCCTGCCACGATATTTCGGCTCAGAGTCTTCTGGCCATCTTCAGGTGAGTGCCACTGTAGTAGTACTGGTGAGTACGCGCTGAGCTCCGCTATTTACAGCAGTACTGAGGTGACATTGCGCATGCGCTGCTCAGCGTACGCGTTCATAACATCACATCACATCAATTTGAAAGTCCGCTAATACGTTGCATTCGATTTATGTGATGCCTGTGACGTCACTGATTAGCTCATTGCTCCTGCGGTCACAAAGCTCATTCACAGTGCTCTTGTTTTGGAATTTAAGTTTCGGAAAATGTGTTACGTATGTTGAGTACTTCCGTCCTGTATAAATACATCTGTAAAAACTCCTGAAAAGTTATTTTTGAGTGTTCCAGAGAATGAGAAGGTGCTCAAAATGGTTTGTGGGGCGCTCAACTGCGCGGTCATCAGCGCCCGTACAAATTCCCAATTTTTACACAGTCCAGTATAGCCATTGTTACAAATGATGATGATATTGATGATGACGAAATTATGAGGACAACACATATACCCTGTCCCCGGGAAGAGAAAATCCCGGTAGTTTAGTTGTTACAGCGGTAGACGGTCGAAGTGTGTAAGACGATGTTCGCAGATCGCTGGTTCGAATCCAATCTGAAAGAATATTTTAGCTTATTTGTGAAACGACTTGACAGTCCTCTCTTATAAAAACCAAATCACAATTACAAAACCTCACCACACCACCATAAACATAGTACTATTGCGTTTTCTTGCTGTTTACATGCGTTTACATTTGCAGTCTCTGTTCTCACACGTCGCGTTCAAAAAGATATTTTCTAGTTAATGTGACCATACACTTTTTATTGCATAGAAATAATGTTCTTTTTACACTATAGGCTATTAAAATTGCTACACCAAGAAGAAATGCAGATGATAAACGGGTATTCATTGGACAAATATACTATACTAGAACTGACATGAGATTACATTTTCACGCAATTTGGCAGCATAGATCCTGAGAAATCAGTAACCAGAACAACAACCTCTGGCCGTAATAACGGCCTTGATACGCCTGGGCATTGAGTCAAACAGAGCTTCGATGGCATGTACAGGTACAGCTGTCCATGCAGTTTCAACACGATACCACAGTTCATCAAGAGTAGTGACTGGCGTATTGTGATGAGCCAGTTGCTCGGTCACCATTGACCAGACGTTTTCAATTGGTGAGAGATCTGGAGAATGTGCTCGCCAGGGCAGCAGTCGAACGTTCTCTGTATCCAGAAAGTCACGTACGGGACCTGCAACAAGCGGTCGTGCATTATCCTGCTGAAAATTAGGGTTTCGCAGGGATCGAATGAAGGGTAGAGCCACGGGACGTAACACATCTGAAATGTAACGTCCACTGTTCAAAGTGCCGTTAATGTGACCGGGACGTGTGGCCAATGGCACCACATACCATCACGCTGGGTGATACGCCAGTATGGCGATGACGAATACACGCTTCCGATGTACCTTCACCGCGATGACGCCAAACACGGATGCCACCATCATGATGCTGTAAACAGAACCTGGATTCATCCGAAAAAATGACGTTTTGCCATTCGTGCACCCAGGTTCGTCGTTGAGTAGTTCGTCGTTGAGTACAACATCGCAGGCGCTCCTGTCTGTGATGCAGCGTCAAGGGTAACCGCAGCCACGGTCTCCGAGCTGATAGTCCATGCTGCTGCAAACGTCGTCGAACTGTTCATCGAGACGGTTGTTGTCTTGCAAACGTCCCCATCTGTTGTCTCAGGGATCGAGACGTGGCTTCACGATCCGTTACAGCCATGCGGATAAGATGCCTGTCATCTCGACTGTTATTGATACGAGGCCGTTCGGATCCAGCACGGCGTTCCGTATTACCCTCCTGAACCCACCGATTCCATATTCTGCTAACAGTCATTGGATCTCGAGCAACGAGAGCTGCAATGTCGCGATACGACAAACGGCAATCGCCATAGGCTACAATCCGACCTTTATCAAAGTCGGAGACGTGATGGTACGCATTTCTCCTCCTTACACGAGGCATCACAACAACGTTTCACCAGGCAATGCCGGTCAACTGCTGTTAGTGTATGAGAAATCGGTTGCAAACTTTCCTCATGTCAGCACGTTGTAGGTGTCGCCACCGGTGCCAACGTTGTGTGAATGCTCTGCAAAGCTAATCATCTGCATATCACAGCATCTTCTTCATGTCGGTTAAATTTCACGTCCGTAGCACATCATCTTCGTGGTGTAGCAATTTTAATGGCCAGTAGTGTATCTTCATACTGTCCAGCTAGTAACGTATCGTATACACTTTTGAAGTTTCATCATCTTACACAATGATGAAGTAATTCTGCTTCGGACACTGATGAGCCGTGGTGCGCCTTTTTTGGGACACCTGCTCTTTGGTCCGACACTATCGATTACCCGGCAGTACTAGGATCTTTGCCACTGTTGTGATCTCGCGGGTGTTTGCGCTCGTGACAGTCGGTGGCCTCGCGGGATTAGGCGAGTGGTCTAGGGCGGTGCAGTCATGGACTGTGCGGCTGGTTCCGGCGGAGGTTCGAGTCCTTCCTCGGGCTTGGGTGTGTGTGTTTGTCCTTAGCATAATTTTGGTTAAGTAGTGTGTAAGCTTAGGGACTGATGACCTTAGCAGTTAAGTCCCATAAGATTTCACACGCATTTGAACATTTTGACAGTCGGTGTCGGACTCGCTACGAGGTGCAAGGTCGTGCTTACGTGGACGAAAGAGAAAATGCCGCGTGCTCGGCCAGAAGCGGCACGGCTGGTCTTCCTCGTGAGGCTGTGGCGAGTTTGTGGAGAAACTCTCTGATGTCAACTCCGGGTGCTGTTCGTCGCATTGCTGTGGTGCCTGTTTTCTCGGAGAGACCCATAGCTGGAGACCATCTCGAACAGCACTCTCCATCGAAAGTGTAAGTGTCCGAAGCTCGTGGTCGTGCGGTAGCGTTCTAGCTTCTCGCGCCCTGGTTCCCGGGTTCGATTCCCGGCGGGGTCAGGGATTTTCTCTGCCTCGTGATGACTTAGTGTTGTGTGATGTCCTTAGGTTAGTTAGGTTTAAGTAGTTCTAAGTTCTAGGGGACTGATGACCATAGTTGTTAAGTCCCATAGTGCTCAGAGCCATTTGAACCATTTTTTTGAAGGTGTAAGTGATATTGGTGCCTTCGTTTCGTTGATCTATTTGTGTTGCAGCGAGTGTACTTGTTGCTTGGTTGCCCTAATGTATTTGTTGTTGAAGTAAGAGCAGCCGGCTTAGTGTGTAACCGCATGGGGACCAGCAGTTACTATTTCCTTTTAAAAATCCGCTGGTTGTATTACTATTGAGAAGCTGATTAGCTCGAAGGCGTGTGTGTTATATTTTGGTTTCCTTTTGGGACAGTATCTAGTAGTTTATATATTGGCTGTATGAGATTTTCAGTGTATGTTAATTGCCATCAAATCGGTGTCCCTTGTATATTGCTGTAAAATTTGGGTCACTTCTATTGAAACAACTTACTCAGTTGTTAGTAAAGACTCGTACTCTGTAAAGCTATCCATTTGGATGTAGTTCCTTTATATACGTGCATTTATTTGAAAGCACTCACTCAGTTGTTAGTAAAGTCTCGTATTCTGTAAAAGGCAATTATTTGTACATAGAATTTTATATGCGTGCGTTTATTTGAATGCACTCACTTAGTAAAAGAGCAATTGATTCTTCATTTATTTGTTGTTTATTGATCTCTTAACTTATATTAATTGATGTTTCGTTCGTGTTTGCCATGTCTTCTGCGGTCTGTTTGTGTTCCAGTTTTCTATGAGTAGGGGGGGGGGGGGGGGTTGGGAGCAGCGCCACGTTCCGTTTGAAAAAAGAACGGTTTTTTATTTGCTTGGGGATGAATTGTATTAAATTGCAACTTATGCTGCTTGTGTTATTTGGGTTCTTAGCGAACTGGTGTGCGTTTCATAAATCATTTTCATATTGCAAATTATTGCTCCTTTGGATAAATTATCTGTGCCACATTTCTTTAAATCACTTTCTGATTGTAATTTATTGTTCCTTTAAGTATTGAAATCTCTGTGGCTCATCTCTAAGTCAGTTTTCGTAATTTTAATTTGCTGCCTTGCTTGGGAAGCAAGCTATCTGTGATATTTTGGTATTTTCTTAAAGATGGCAATCTGTTGATTGCCTCATAGCTGTTTTATAAATATTGTCTTTGAATAAATTCATAATTTATTGATGTCGTAGTTGTTGTGTTTAAGGAGTGACACTATAGGGGCCTTGACCTTCCATGCTAAGTGTACCCTTCATCCCGACTTCTTCAGTCACAGATTGATAATTCAGAGCGTGGTTTCGTTCTGTTGGCAGGGCGGGGGGAAGGGGATAGAATTGTCTTCCTTTCAATATGTGCCACTCCTTAATTGGTCATTTGTTGTTTAGTAAGAATTTATGGTTATTGTGACTAATGGCATTTTCTATTGTTCTTTGGTAACTGGTGTTCGACATGGTCTCAAGGGGGTGTCCCGGAATTGGTTATCTCAAGAAGGAGTTCTTGCGGTATGAATTGAGGTTTCGTGAACAACCTGTAACGGGCAGCGTGCCGGAGTTGGCAGCTAGGCTGCGTGCGGCCGTGGATCCACCGATATCCTTCTCGGCGGGTATGTTTGGCGAGATAGGTGTCGGCTTGCAATTTATTCTAAGTGCCGTTGATGAGATAGACCTGAACCTTGCCTTTTTAGAGGATAGCTAGCCAAAACATAGCCAAATATATCATATACAGTCCCCGTTAGTTCATTTGGGGAACCGCTTAAGCGATTTTGATTGCGTGAAGTTAAAGATATTGAGAGGCGGGGAATAAAACACGTTACGAGTTGTTCGCGGGATTTGCATATCAGAACCGCGGCCTTAAGTTTAAGTATGGAAGGCGCTAGTTCGGAACAAGAGGACGTTGGTAGTCAGGCGCCTAGCGACACTCAGATTTGTGACGTAAAGGTAGCCTTCGACGGGTTTGCTAAATTGTGCTTTCCTATTATGTGTTTACCTACTGGGTTGTCGGAATTATCTGTCGACAATTTGAGTCAGGTTCAAGAGCTTTTATGGTTATTAGCCAAGTTGGAGGTTCAGGCTGATACCTTGCATGTCCCGCACAAGGTAATTCTCTCGCTACGGTATCCCTTAACTAAAGGAGTATTAAATGTACTAGTTTCGGTAGTTTTGATACGTCAGCAGTCTATTAATCATAGCTAGGAAATTGTCAGCACGAATGCGAATTGAGCTTAAGCGCCAGTTTTTCTGGCAAGTGCAGGGCTTTGCCGAAACATTAGAACAAAACGTGGAAAGAGTCTGTAACGCAGTGCTGGCTTTGGATACGTCTATGGCTCCGTCCAATATCGTATCTAACATTCTTGAGGGGATGCGACATGATGATCGGTCACGGCTAGTTTTTGCTGGCCGGCCGGCTAGCGTTTTGGAGTTGTACCACGCAATGGAGTCAGTTCAGGCCCTCGCATTCACTGATTCCCAGCGTAGTACTAATTATAGTGCAGGCACAGTATCTTTAGTTCCAGGGAATAGCAAGTTACGCCCGGAGGCCGTTGTGCAGGCTAGGAAGATTGTTTCTACTGTGTCGACACTAATTACTTAGTGCCCTATTCCTAAGGGATCGCAGGCAAACATCTGACGCCATAGGAAGACAGGGGGTAGAAATCGTAAGTTATCCTTCCAAGGTTCACACATCTGTGCTTCCGGTAGTCCCCCTCGCCCCTATGTTT
This sequence comes from Schistocerca nitens, assembly GCF_023898315.1. Taxonomy (NCBI): domain Eukaryota; kingdom Metazoa; phylum Arthropoda; class Insecta; order Orthoptera; family Acrididae; genus Schistocerca; species Schistocerca nitens. The sequence goes on from NC_064620.1 coordinate 395,676,833, forward strand.
GTACTCGTGTGGGAACAGAGCCCCTTCGTGGACAGCTTGATTCCAGAAGTTCGGTGTCCTTGATTGACCATAAATGGTATTTGGAGCTACGTCGATTGAATAGGTTATCTGTTGTGAGGCCTACGTGGCAGAGCCGGCCGGAGTGGCCGAGCGGTTCTAGGCGCTACAGTCTGGAACCGCGCGACCGCAACGGTCGCAGGTTCGAATCCTGCCTCGGGCATGGATGTGCGTGATGTCCTTAGGTTAGTTCGGTTTAAGTAGTTCTAAGTTCTAGGGGACTTACGACCTCAGCAGTGCTCAGAGCCATTTGAACCCAGCCTACGTGGCAGAAATGTCGCGTTGCGAATGGGGAACAATTGCCTGTGGTGGGGGATGTGCAGGATAGCCTATCAATCTGTGATTTTACGTGGCCAGTTACCTTGTTGGCAGTTAAGGGTTTAGCCATACCCTTACTTCTGGGCTGCGATTTCATATCAGCACACCGGATTGGTATTAGACTATGCTAGTCGCACATTAAGCTTTAAGTTCATTAATTGCTTAATTTGGTAGCTGTTGTGTTTAAGGAGTGACATTATAGGGGCCTTGACCTTCCATACTAAGTGTATCCCTCATCACGACATCCTCAGGCACAAATGATTTTAGTTTTCATTCACACAGTCCTTACGTTTGTGTTACCTGATTGTTGTACATGCTTTATATATCTCCGTATACAAAACCCCACATCCTACTCCTCATTGTACTGTTGGAGTATGGTGATATCTTCATTACTAGCAATTATTTTCCAAATAAATGAACAGTTTGTTCGCCAAGTAAATGTATTTTTCCTATGTTGTTCATTTCTCAGATTAAGATTAATGTGAAGCTATATATAAAATATTCCACCATCGAAACAACTACAACAAACAGTTCTTGCTAACATTATCCTAGAATTTCGTGTAAAACCTTTAAAAATATATGACTCTTCCAGAATCGAACACATGACCTTGTTTGCTGTCAACTGCGCTATCCCTTGCGCCACCGAACGCCTGTTGGGCATTTTATCTCTGCGGTGTTCTATACAGGGAATCAGCACTCAGGTTTGCCAAGAATAATTTCATTGTGCGTTTGGTCGTAGCTCATGGCTGATAGTTGACAATGTTATAATATACTGTCCCATTTACAAACGTTCTACAGTTACTTAGTTTTGAGCGAGTTCCATGATGTTTCTGAGCAGGTAAAAGAATGTCCCTGGTTGCACATATCGTCGCTCTAAATGGTGGAGCATTCCACTATCAGCGTTCCCAAAATTCCTTACTATTGTTACGTAAAAGTTGTAACTGCCTTTTCCATCACTAAATAGATAAACTATCTGCAGAAAACGTAAAATCCTCGTAACTTTTGCTAACTCTCCTATAACACACGTATAGATTCGTCGTTACTCTTACGTGAGTGATATCATCAGAGCATCCGACACTAACAGTGTTTTGGATCACGTGGCTTAATCTTAACATCTAATAATTTTTAAGCATTAATTACATAAAAGTAACACATATTTTGTGAGGTTATTGATCGTAAATGCTATTTAAATGTTATAATAAATGCGAATAACAACAATCCGAACCATATTTTTAACATGGGAAGTGGAGTGCTACGTTGATCAGCTCGTAAAGAGAAGATCCAGCACATCTCCCAGTACCCTAATTCACCACCTAGTAGCTTGTTTAATTCGTACCTGGTAAAGCTGTGTCGATGTCTGAACTGATCTCCTTCTAATCCAGAAGTCGTGGCTCCACAAAAACAAACAATCGATTGTGGTAATGGAATGGCAAGAGGGAAAATCTCTATGCTAATTTAATGAAAGTCTTAAATTAATGGGATTTCTTCTTGTTTTTAGTAAAAAAAAGCAGAGTAAAACAACATTTAGAGGCAGTTTAGTGCTATTACTTGAATGTAAGTTCGCGGGTTCTAATCTTCACTTAACGCGCAACGTTTGAAGTTTTCACACGAATTAATATCATTTGGAAGTCACACACTTGCGAATTCATATTTAAATGTTCTCTGAGCCACTTGTAACTCCGTAAACCAGTTTCACATGATAAGTTCACTCTACATGCTTGGTGTGCCTCCTAAAACTAGTTCGTGACTGCCTAATAAACATTTCCCGACGCTGATCTGTCAGTGAGTACACATTATTAGCCGGAATACTAATCGAAGACTGTTTGTGTGAATCGCTTGAATGCTCGTTCTAAACTGCTTGAGGAAGTAGCATTACTATTACTGCCTGGATAGAGTGAGTTTCTGATTGGTCGGTTTAATCGGACAATAACGATGATTTATAATCAAATTGCAGAACTATCGTGTATGTTTGTGTGTTTGAACACAGTTCTCCAAAAATACTAGACGAATTTTCATGTGACTTTATAGGTAACTTGAGCATAGCTTCGGGCACCGTATATGCTTTATTGAATCAAAATTGAATATTGTGATTTAAAGTATTACTTAAAACCGCCATGTCTGTTTGAGAACTCTCATCTCTAGAACTACGAGACGAGTTTTCATAGGGTTTTTACAGGTAACATAGCTTGCGGCGCCGTATACGCTTTAAGACATCAAAATTGGCCCTGTAACAAAGAATATATCCCTACATATTACAAAATGCTTATATGCAATTATGTTCCACAACTTCTGCGAAACCACTGTACTGGCTCCAGCCAACTTGGTACACAAATCACTGGACAATGGTTATACTGTCTGGAAAGAATAGCTATGGCGGTAAGAACCGTCTATCTGTCGAAGGGGAAGGAGGGGATGTGAAAAGGAGGTGTAGGCCACGATGTGCGAATACCCATATTTTATTCCTCCAGTATTTGAGAATGGAAGCACATAATGACTTGCAACAAACTTTACACATAATTTCAAAGCTTTGCAACACTTTCTCGCTTACAAACCCCACAAAATAATTTAAGGCAAGAAGTTTAGCTCTTACTAAATTTTCGCTGTTCATGCAGTAAAACTGCCGCATCATGCATGACGTTTTAATTTATTACTTCTTTGCTACTGACTACGCTCGCAATACGTTCCGCAGGCAGTTCCGCAGAATGTACCTACAAAGTTACAGCAATGTACGACATATAGTTCAGCAAATATGACGTCATAAACATTAAGCTGTGGTACTAACACTATAAATGCGAAATTAACTCTGTTACTTTTTCACGGCTAACCAGCTAAATCGAATTTGATGAAATTGAATAAGTCGATAGCATGGAACTTATGGAAGAGCATAAGCTACTTTAGAAAGTGTGTAATACAAGATACTTGCTGCCTTGATGAATTTTACTCCAGCTAGGGGAAAATTTTTAATCTTTGGAAAAGCTATTTAGTCTTTGACCTTTCAACTTTATCATATTGATAAAAAGGCTTATGGTTCATACGAGCCACTTGATACGATTGAAAGAATTGAATATAATGCTTATACAATCTTCAACTGTTTAATCCATATTTCGACACTATATATTGCATAATGTACACGCCATGTAATGTATAGCTACTTCAGTCGCAGGATGTATAGATGCACACGTCTGCCAATACCCCTTTGTATGCACTGTTTGGCATTGACGCTGTGTACACCAGCGCATTTTGCACAGGGGCAGCTTGGAAGGGGGGAGAGCGGGGAGCACATAATGAGTTATACTTAACACAAACAGGTAGACACGTGAGGGCAGCTGATGTTACTGAATGTACTTTAGCTTACTTACTCATCATCACTCATTATACCAAAACTAATGACATGAAAGCACAGCTGTGGATTACAACTAGTCTTGAATAAAATTCTAATTAAAATTTGAACTTTATTTTGGAGATACAGAAATCATGGTTAAGTAGCTGTCAGTGTCAGAGTGAATAACGTCGACAGGCTAGCTGGGGTTGTACATAAATATCTGAAGAAGTTAATATTAAATGACAAAGGAATACCGCCAAACTCGCAGTGTGAATCCCCATGTTCTCTGTATGCATCAGTATGGCAACGCACCTGCTTGCGTCGCCTATCTCTCTCTTCGTGACCACCTGACATTTGATGGGGTGTGGATTGCTATCGATACTTTTTGCTCGCCGGAAGCCTTTCTGCACTGTATGATGAGACTTAATAAAATGTGGGCTGATTCGGAGCATAAATGCCATAGACCTATGGTGCTGTTCTTAAAGAAAATGTATTGGACTATTTGGAACAGCGGGTGGACTGTAGCAGACAACAGCTCCGCAGTTCTGTACATCTGCGGGATATAGTCATCAATTAGTGACGTCTGCTGGATATGACATACCTTGTGGACTCTTTTCGTCTCCGAACTACGGTCGTTTCAGTGTAAGAGGAAGTGTAAGCTTGGTTTGTCTGTGGGGTGCTTACACTGAGTTGCAAAATGCCAATTTGCCACCTCTCGATTGTAGGATTCGCAAGTTTAGTGGTGCACATAAGACAAGATTTTAAACATGGCTGCAGCAGCAACTGTTAAAATTCTTCACAATAAAGGATGACAGCCAGAAACAGTTGCAGGATAGAATTTTTTTATTAAAATTCTTGACCACGGTTTCGGTACATATAAACATACCTTCATCAGAAGTAAAACTTCTAAAATTACATCATGCCATGGAGAATAATAAAATAATTATGCCAAAGGCGTCGTCAGTAATTTTAAATTACTGACGACGCCTTTGGCATAATTATTTTATTATTCTCCATGGCATGATGTAATTTTAGAAGTTTTACTTCTGATGAAGGTATGTTTATATGTACCGAAACCGTGGTCAAGAATTTTAATAAAAAAATTCTATCCTGCAACTGTTTCTGGCTGTCATCCTTTATTGTGCACATAAGAGGAAGACATGTGGACATTGTGACATTGACATTGTGACATTGTGAAGGAGAGCTGTAGCTGGTCCGAGGTGATTGTCCACTAGCACTTGGGACTGGTCAGTGAAGAGATCGGCAGCTCTCAGAGAACGAGGGTGCCTCCCCCGGCAGCCGGATGAATTATTTAACGCCGCTGCAAACCATGACTGACGGTCCGGGATTCGAACAGCGATATCGGCCAGCGCGACTCCTGCGGCACATCACACGCTGATCAATACTTAAGCGGCGACCTGGCCGGGTCACATGTGGCCACCACAGCCTCGGACGCAGCCACCATCGGCGGCGAACGTCTGCAAATAACGAGACCGTAGTCGCACTTCTGCCTTTATAAGTAATTCTGCCTCGAAATCCGAAAGAAAATCCAACTAGATACAGATCGTACGTAAAGTACACCAGCGGAAAGAGACACAATACCTTCACTGGCTGACACCAATGGTAATATTACGGATGACAGTGCCATTAAAACGTAATTATTAAACACAATTTTCCGAAATTGCTTCACCAAAGACGACGAAGTAAATATTCCCGAATTCGAATCAAGAACAACTGGCAACATAAGTAACTTACAAGTAGATACCTTCGTTGTAGCAAAGCATCTTAAGGCACGCACTAAAGGCAAGTCTTCCTGTCCAGATGGCATACCACTTAGGTTCCTTTCAAAGGAGCCCCACACTTAGCCATCGTATACAACCGCTCGCTCGACGAAGATCTGTACCAAAAGGCTGGAAAGTTGCACAGGTCACACCAATAGTTTAGAAAGGAAATAGGAGTAATTCGCTGAATCACAGACCGACAGCCGGCCAGGGTGGCCGAGCGGTTCTAGGCGCTACAGTCTGGAACCGCGCGACCGCTACGGTCGCAGGTTCGGCCATGGATGTGTGTGATGTCCTTGGGTTAGATAGGTTTAAGTGGTTCTAAGTTCTAGGGGACTGATGACCTTAGAAGTCCTATAGTGCTCAGAGCCATTTGAATCATTTTTGAACAGATCCACATCGTCATGGACTGCGCGGCTGGTTCCGGCGGAGGTTAGAGTCCTCCCTCGGGGATGGGTGTGTGTGTTTGTCCGAAGAATAATTTAGGTTAAGTAGTGTGTAAGCTTAGGGACTGATGACCTTAGCAGTTGAGTCGCATAAGACTTCACACACATTTGAACAGACCCACATTACTCACAGCGACTTGCTATAGGATTTTGGAACATGTACTGTGTCCGAACATTACGAATTACCTCAAAGTCGACGCTCCATTGACACATAGACAACACAGATTCGGAAATTATCGCTCTTGTGGAATACGATTACCTCTTTATTCGCACGAAGTAATGGGTTCCATCCACAAAGGATCTCAGATTGATTCCACATTTCTAGATTTCCAGAAGGCTTTTGATACCGTTCCTCATAGAGACTTCTAATCAGGTTGCGTCCCTAAGAAGCATCACCTCAGTTATGACGTCTCGATTCCTGTCAGAAAGGACACAGTACGCAGTAGTCGATGGTAGGTCATATTTGGCTTCTCCCGTGTAAGTGTTATAAGTCCTCTGCTGTTTCTAAACTATATAAACGATTTAGGAGACAATATGAGCAGCTGACACATATTGTTTGTAGATGATTCTCTCATTTATCTTCTAGTAAAGTCACCAAAAGATCAAAAACAATTGGAAAATGACTTAGACACGGTATCTTTATGGTGCGAAAAGTGATACATGTCTGTCAGTAAGGAAAAGTGTGACGGTCATTCACATGAGTTCTAAAAGGAATCCGCTAAATTTAGGTTACACGATGAATGACACAAATATAAAGGCTGTTAATTCAACTGAATGTCTAGGGATTACAACTACTAAGAACTGAAATTGGAACCATCACACAGATAATGTTGTGGTGAAGCCAAATAAAAGGCTGCATTAACGCAGTGGAGGTTACAGGCTCCTCACATAGTCCACCAACTATACAAATACGTTGTGCTTTGTTCTGTACATCGATGATGGTAAAAGTGAAACATTTGCATAACAAATGCCAGATAACTCACTAAAATGTATTCGCCATGTTGTGAATACTACCTGTAGTGGTCCAGAAATTGCTTCATTACTCGCTTCGAAACAGATAAATGAATTAATTGACTGCATGACACAGCAGTAACTACATAAAGGCTGCTGTAGCGCTGAACACAAGTTTATTATTACGATTATTATTGTTATTAGAATGGTTAGCCACAAAGCCTTAACAGCCTGAAGTCGTCCAATTTCTGACAGTTCAGAAGCAAGTATATTGCAAACAACTGAACTTGTTTTATTTTAAATGGGGTTGCAGTCTGCAGATAAAGAAAGCACCGCAATGGAGAGGGATAATGCAGGGGAAATGGATAGTTTCATCATTTTAAAAATAAAAGTGTTGGAAGAAAAGTCTGTCATTCTACAGTTTAGTTAGGTGGCAAAGCTGGTGATAGTGAAGGTGGCAACAGATGGCTGGGAGGGGGGCGGGGGCGATGTGGAGGAGGGCGGTCGTACTACAGAATGTCTGATTGTACTCAGGGGTAATGGTCTAAGAAAGGTTGGGAACCACTGGACTAGACCAATAAACAACATTAATACGCAAAACTCAACAACACTCAGCAGAAACCAGATCGCAACAATCAGGGAACCGTCTGGGCATAGAGCGTACCATTCTGGACATAGACTTGAACAGAATGCACTCAAACACGGAGAGACTCTAAAACAAGGCTCATATGTGGCGTGCATTAATACCAATGCTGACTGATGCTTGCGTATCAAACTATAATAATCTGAGCAGTCCTTCGCTCGCCACGATGAAAGCCCACAAACAATAAGGTGACTGAGCCGTGGTGCGACTTTTCTGGCACACCATCTCTTTGGCACGACTATCGATTGTCCGGCTGTACTACGATCTTTGCCGCTGTTGTGATCTGGCGGCGGGTATTTGCTGTCGGGGAGTGGGCCGTGGGACTCGCTACGAGGCGCTAGGACGTGCTTGAGAGGACGAAGGAGCAAAACACGCGGGCCCGTCCAGCAGCGGCGCTGCCGGTCTGCCTTGCAGGACGGTCGCGAGTTTGTGGTGCTCCTGCCTGATGTCAACTCCGGGCAATGCTCGTCGCCTTGCTTTGGTACCTGTTTTCTCGGACAGACCCATTCCTCGAGACCATCTCGAACAACGCTCTACATCGGAGCTGTAAGTGGTTCTGGTGCCTTCGTTTCCTGGAACCATTTGCGTTGTAGCGACTGTCAGTTGTTGGTTGGTTGACCTAATGTATGTGTTGTTGAAGTAAGAACAGCCAGCAACGTGTGTGATCACAAGGAGACCAACAGTCACTACTTCCTTTAAGGAAATCAGCATCCCCAAAAGTTGTAGTAATTGTAAGCCATTGAAAATATTAGGTCATAGTGTAGCTGTTTTGTACAGAAACCAGATGGCAGTTATAAGAGTCGAGGGGCATGACAGGGAAGCAGTGGTTGGGAAGGGAGTGAGACAGGGTTGTAGCCTATCCCCGATGTTATTCAATCTGTATATTGAGCAAGCAGTAAAGGAAACAAAAGAAAAATTTGGAGTAGGTATTAAAATTCATGGAGAAGAAGTAAAGACTTTGAGGTTCGCCGATGACATTGTAATTCTGTCAGAGACAGCAAAGGACTTGGAAGAACAGTTGAACGGAATGGACAGTGTCTTGAAAGGAGGGTATAAGATGAACATCAACAAAAGCAAAACGAGGATAATGGAATGTAGTCAAATTAAATCGGGTGATGCTGAGGGAATTAGATTAGGAAATGAGACACTTAAAGTAGTAAAGGAGTTTCGCTATTTAGGGAGCAAAAAAAAAAAAAACTGATGATGGTCGAAGTAGAGAGGATATAAAATGTATACTGGCAATGGCAAGGAAATCGTTTCTGAAGAAGAGAAATTTGTTAACCTCGAGTATAGATTTAACTGTCAGGAAGTCGTTTCTGAAAGTATTTGTATGGAGTGTAGCCATGTATGGAAGTGAAACATGGACGATAACTAGTTTGGACAAGAAGAGAATAGAAGCTTTCGAAATGTGGTGCCACAGAAGAATGCTGAAGATAAGGTGGGTAGATCACGTAACTAATGAGGAGGTATTGAATAGGATTGGGGAGAAGAGAAGTTTGTGGCACAACTTGACTAGAAGAAGGGATCGGTTGGTAGGACATGTTTTGAGGCATCAAGGAATCACAAATTTAGCATTGGAGGACAGCGTGGAGGGTAAAAATCATAGAGGGAGACCAAGAGATGAATACACTAAGCAGATTCAGAAGGATGTAGGTTACAGTAAGTACTGGGAGATGAAGAAGCTTGCACAGGATAGAGTAGCATGGAGAGCTGCATCAAACCAGTCTCAGGACTGAAGACCACAACAACAACAGTGTAGCTGTAATTTTCTGTATACCAAGCTTACACTATTGGCAGTTACATTGCAGACCTATGCAAGGAAATTAAAGTTGCCTGATTGCCTCCCCACCAACGGCTAATTATGGGAGTGTAACGTCTGATATTATTTTCTAACATTGCATTTGTGTACAAGTCTTAGTTTAAATATTTTACAGCATTGATATTGCTGCAAAATTTCAGTCCTTTTATTCAAAGCACTTATTGGTTTTTCAAAATCATTTATTGGTTCTTAACTTATATTAATTGATGTTTGTTTGGTGTTTGCGGTGTTTTCTGCTGTCTGTTTGTATTCCAGTTTTTCTGCGAGTTGGGGTGTGTTGGAGCGCCGCCACGTCCTGCTTTGGTGCACAGAAGCTGTGACGTGTCGTGTAAGGGGAAGTGACTCCCCGTTGGGACCCGGCGTTTACGTGTTGTTTTGGATGGTTGGTCTGCTCCTTCCGGCATTTTAAGTTAAGTCACCCTTTGACCAGGGCAGCCTGCCGTCACTACCCGTTTGGTAATTATTGAACCTATTTTACAAATATGTAGAAAAAGGGGTTTTTAATTGCTCGGGAATGAATGGTATTAATTAACTTGTTGTGCTCCTTGTGTTATTTGGGTTCGTAACGAAATGGTGTGGTTTGTAAATCATTTTCATATCACTGATTATTGCCTTTAAAAAAAGGGGGGGCATTTGTGCCACCTTGTAATATCACGTTCAGATTGAAATTTGTTTCTTAAGTATTGGAATCTCCTCTAAGTTGTTGTAATTGAACATTTGATATTGTCTTAAGAACGACCACGTGTTGTTTGCCTCTAATTTGTTTTATAAAATCTTGTTTTAATTAATTGTTATTAATTGATGCGCTAGTTGTTGTGTTAAAGAGTGACTTAGTACGGGCCTTGACCTTCATGCTAAGTGTTCCCCTCATCCCGCCTTCCTAAGTTACAGTGACGTTCCTCCAAATTACCAGATCACGAAAGCCGTATTCGTTGCACTTGTTGACCTTTAACTGAAACAAGCAGCCAATTCAGGTGCACATACATTTGTAATCTCGATGGTGAATTATCCCGGCCGACAAGAATAACACAATCCTCTAAATTGCACTTGATTGAGCATCTAGTATAAATGCTGCCGCCGAACTTCCATCCGAGGTAATACGGTGCCAACCCCGTGGCATGAACTCCACATGCCAACAGCTCCCCCAATGTCTCACAAGACTCACGCGCCCTCGACATGTATTCCCTTGAGGTAACAAGACCATCAGACCATGCGCGCATAGAGCTTTAAAGCTTCATCGCATAAGCCCACCGCCTTCTAGCGGGACGTTGGGAAAGGAGTTACCAGGTCACGGGGTCCCGATATCTTTGAATATCGATAGCAGATCGTCTCAGATTCAAAGACTCGGTCACAAATCGAAATACAACTAAATAAAACTGAAAATAAACAGATGACAGAAGCATGACGAAATTCTATAACAGCACGGACACCACCGTAAACTCAGATTCACAGAACAGGAACACTAATGAAGTGAAGATCAAAAACAAACAGAAATCAACACACAGAATAGCAGAGATGCTGAAGAAACAAGGATTATACATAGTAAGGAGGTAGTATTTACCAGTTAGAATGTCAAGATTGCAAACCACTTTACCTGGTGATGACTGGTTTCAAAAATTTCAAAAATTGGTACAAAGAACACGTGAAAACAGCCATTGTATCTTTGCTGAATACCTAATAAAGCATGGGCACAAACCATCAAAGATGGAACAGGGTATGAAAGTTATTGGAATGAACACTTTGTAACGGAACTGAAATGATGGTGGGCTGACAGTAATTTGGAGCCCGCGCGTCGGAAACGGGCGCGCTGGTGTGAGACTGCCAGGGAGTGCACCCTGATGCCATCTATTGGCGAAACTGGGAATTAGCGCTACCTGTCAGACAATGCACTAAGCTCTCGGAGTCAAATGTATTCTTTTTCTTGGTAATTATAAGTTATTACTGTATGATTTAATGTTATAAAGCGCTAGTAGTAAATTATTATGACTGGTATGAACTCCAGGGTAATAAATATAAATTTTCTTAAATAATAAATGATTTCGGTGAAAAGGTGGTAGGGGAACGCCCCCACTCTTGGTGATACGAGCGTAGCTAGAGGTAGCTGGAGACACAGGGACTGAACAATGGATTGGCCTGGGGAGTGTTGACGTGATCAGACGTGCGTAACTGTGCTCACGCAAAAGTGATTGTTCAACAGCGAAGAGGCGAATATCGTCGCCGTTGGTGGAGTAGAACGCGACGAATGGTTGTCGAAGCCGTCTCTATGCCACTGGGGCTGATTGTAAGAGTTCCTGCGCCCAGAAATTTTGGCGGACGTGCAGTAGCTAATACGAGTGCTACAGCTCGTAGTTCCAGCCGCCATTAAGGGCATGAGGCGTGAAGAGCTGCGTTAGCCACATGCATCTCACCACCAGCACCGACACGTCTACCCAAGGCAAGACTGCTTGCAATTGTTAAGTCGAACTTTGTATACATGTAAAAGGAGAATACCAGTTTTCTTTTATACAAGTGCAGAGAACTGAATATAGCAATGAGTAAAATTACGACGCATGTTGTTCATTGTAAAGTGTAGTAACCTCAAACATAGTATAGTGAAATCAGACTGAGGCCACCATCGCCTCTTTCATTTACAATTCTTTTGGTTGTAGAATACTTTAGCGTATAAGAATGTTGAAAAGAGCAATGGTCACACCAGAATGAGTCGCCTATTTATAGTTACTTAAATTTTTCTGAGTAACCTTTCAAGTTAAGTCACTTAACTAATTATATATCAGTTGTCCAAAGAGTAATATTCAAATCATTAAATAAGTTGAAGGATAGAATTTTGTTAACCTAAGTTGCACAAATTGTCTTGGTAGTAATTACCAAGCCAACTCACAGAAATTGAGAGAGTATTTGCTTTGTAGAATCACCTAGAATGATCAGAAATAGTAATATTCAGAATTTAGTTTAAATTCAACTCAAGCCGTTTCACTTTGAAACGAGCCAAAAATTGATTTATTCTTTTGCTCCTTCAGAGCTGGCGACCGTAGTTATAAGTATTTTCAGGAGGATTCGACGGTAAGTCTGCTGCTCTCGTCGTGCTGATAGGATTATCCACTGCTGCTAGCAGTGGTGATTGGATACATAAGCTCACTACCAAGTTAAGTGGGTCAGGTAGGCAGTGTTACCGTGTGAACTGTAGGGCACTGTAGGCCGTGGATCGAACCCGTTCAATCATCACAGCTCTTTGTGAAATAGTCTGGTTAGGAGTGTACTAATCATTAGGTAAATACTGGCGAGTGACGGTCAAAATTGTATACGCAAGTAAATTTAGCAAGGTCCACGTAGCACCTAGTTAATGTGGTGCAATGGCGAGGGTAGGAGTGGAGTACAAGTGAGCTGAGCTTGTGGCAGCTGTGCTGTATGCAAAGATTAACAACGCGAATTCACTACTACCTCTTACCATTAGGACTGAGCTATTTACAGTTAAAATACGTAGCAGTAAGCGCAAAGGCGTGACAGCTACAAGTCCGTATTGGCTTTATATATACGGAAATAGGAAGTGGGTCATTCCGTCAGTGGAGGGGGTTAAAACAACCGAGTCAGTTGAGAACATACCCCATTTAAAGATGGAAGGATTCGGCGGTTCGGTCGCAACTTGTAACAGAAAACCGTTGACACTGCAGGAAAACTTTCAGATTCAAACTGCCCTTGCAACGAACAAGAAAGTAATAAGTTAACAATACATGGTATTATCAGGAAATGGGGGACATTGATATAAAATTTATTAAAAACAATCTAAAAAAATTCATGCAAATTTACCCAGACATGCTGACGATGCGGCCTAACCTTACTGAATACATTGCAAATATGTCTTTACCATGTGCTGCTCTGAATATGCTTGTGTAAACGACGGAAGCCAGTTATCGAATTCAAAATTGCATGTCGATTTTAATGTAGAGAATTAAAATATTTTGTATAAAATATTTTTAAAATAATTTGAAAGTAATAGATGCTCAAATTAATGCAAGTACCAACTCACTGATAATATTAGCCACTAAAATCATAAAAAACAGAGATGTACATGTTGTTGCTGTTGTGGTCTTCAGTCCTGAGACTGGTTGCATGCAGCTCTTCATGCTACTCTATCCTGTGCAAACTTCTTCATCTCCCAGTACCTACTGCAGCCTACATCCTTCTGAATCTGCTTAGTGTATTCATCTCTAAGCAGATTCAGAAGGATGTAGGCTGCAGTAGGTACTGGGAGATGAAGAAGCTTGCACAGGACTTAATCTCCCCATAACAGACACTTAATAGAAAACTTTTATTTGCAACTACTTCCACACAAAATTTACCCTTTTCCCAGAGCAGGACCAAACATACATACTATCACTCGTACAAACATAGAAAACAGACGAATATCAAACAATAAGAAAGCACCAAAACACAAACATACATAGTGACGTTTGGCAACACGATAAGCGGTAAAGGTACAAAACAAACACAGTCAGAGTGAGGTGTTCAGCTCAAATGTTCATTCAGGTCAACTAAAAATAATTTCTGGACGACACATATCTTCTATACTAATAATAAGTCTGTAAAACTGTCGAGTCTGTATGTTCACTTTTCTCCCAAACTACTAAACGAATTGAAACTTCCTGGCAGATTAAAACTGTGTGCCCGACCGAGACTCGAACTCGGGACCTTTGCCTTTCGCGGCCAAGTGCTCTACCATCTGAGCTACCGAAGCACGACGCACGCCCGGTACTCACAGCTTTACTTCTACCAGTATCTCGTCTCCTACCTTCCAAACTTTACAGAAGCTCTCCTGCGAACCTACTAAACGAATTTTCATGGAGTTTTCGCAGGTGGCCTGAGCATACTTTGAGGCATCCTGTAGACTTTACTTCATCAAAATAGAATTACAGAAAAAAAATTCCATCCTGAGTTAAAACTTTTACTAATACCGTTTTATCTGTTTGTGTGTCAGAACATGCTGCTCTCCAAAACTACCAAACGAATTTTCATGGTCCATGGTGGTTATCACATGTAAATTGAGCATAAGTGAGGCACTGTATGGGCTTTATTTCACCAAAATCAGATTACAGAAAAGAGATACCGTAACTGGAAGTTTTATCCATAGTAATATTATAAATGCGAAAGTAACTGTGTTACTTTTCCACGACCAATGTACTAGACCGATTTCGCTGAAATTTAGTGTGGAGACTGCATGAACACGGAGGAACAACGTAGGCTACTTTATACAGTGTATAGCATGCGAAACTTATTGATTTGAACAGTATTACACGAATGAGGGAACCATTTTTACTCTTAACTTTCGAGCTTTTTGAGAAAATGCTTTTATTATTTGAAGTGTGCTAAATGATGCGATTGAGAGTGATGAATACAATGCTTATACAATCTACGATGTGCTTAATCCATATTTCTATAGTATGTGTTGCGTAATGTACACGTTGTGAATTTATAGGGACATCAATAGCATGATGCTGTTGCAAGGTCGGGGTGTCGAACCCGGGACTCCAGATGGCAGAGCTGAAGCCGGGACCCACCGCCCCGTATTTTGTCAGGAGGCCGAGCAAGTTCAAGAGCGTCAGGGGGCAGTGTAGAGTGATACTGTGGTGTTCGGTAACATTTGTTTATTCAGGTAATTTACAGTACTCGACGGGTGAAGCGTAGTGTCGGCATGGCACCCGCCATCCGGCTCAGCAGACTCCTAGTACGCCGACGCCGCTGCTGCCGTCATCAAGGCCGTCCTGCTGGAAGTCGGCCACGCTCTCCAGGTCGCCGCCCGCCAATGCGCTGCGACTTGCGCCGTGCTGTTGCCCGCAGTTCCGGAGACAGCTACAGTCCCTGGTCCTGCCCGCCCTCCGCCCTGTTTGGCCTGCTCTGCGCGACCATGGGACGAAGGTGAGTGTACTGGTCACCTGTGGCCGTGCCGCCGCTGCTCCCAGGACAAGACCGGACTCGAACCCGCGCCCTCCTAGATGCTGTGCCGCAACTTGCCGCTAGTGGTGCTTGCCGGATGGCAACACCCGCCGCCGTCTCTGGGGCTCCTGCGGCGCTGACGGGTCTCCCGCAGCGTACGCCTCGCCCGGACCCCAGTATGCTCAGGAAGCAAAGGCAGTTGCACTCACGGTACAAGAAAGATCGGGAGAATGAGGACGGGCAAAAGTTAGTAGAGATTCGTGCTGCTGTAAAAAGAGCGATGCGCGAAGCATTCAACCACTACCACCGTCATACCTTAGCAAAAGATCTTGCTGAAAACCCAAGGAAATTCTGGTCTTACGTAAAATCGGTAAACGGGTCGAAGGCTTCCATCCAGTCACTCACTGATCAGTCTGGCCTGGCAACGGAAGACAGCAAAACGAAAGCTGAAATTTTAAATTTAGCATTTGAGAAATCTTTCACGCAGGAGGATCGTACAAACATACCACGTTTGAGTCTCGTACAGATTCCCGTATGGAGAACATAGTGATAGACATCCCTGGGGTAGGGAAGAAGCTGAATGGGTTGAAAATAAATAAATCGCCAGGTCCTGATGGGATTCCAGTTCGGTTTTACAGAGAGTACTCTACTGCATTGGCTCCTTACTTAGGTTGCATTTACCGCGAATCTCTTGCCCAACGTAAAGTTCCGAGCGACTGGAAAAAAAGCGCAGGTGACGCCTGTATATAAGAAGGGTAGAAGGACGGATCCTCAAAATTACAGACCAATATCCTTACCATCGGTTTGGTGCAGGATTCTCGAACACATTCTCAGTTCGAATATAATGAATTTCCTTGAGACAGTGAAGTTGCTGTCCATGCATCAGCACGGCTTTAGAAAGCATCCCTCCTGCGAAACGCAACTCGCCCTTTTTTCACATATCTTGCGAACCATGGATGAAGGGTATCAGACGGATGCCATATTCCTTGACTTCCGGAAAGCGTTTGACTCGGTGCCCCACTGCAGACTCCTAACTAAGGTACGATCATATGGGATTGGTTCCCAAGTATGTGAGTGGCTCGAAGACTTCTTAAGTAATAAAACCCAGTACGTTGTCCTCGATGGTGAGTGTTCATCGGAGGTGAGGGTATCATCTGGAGTGCCCCAGGGAAGTGTGGTAGGTCCGCTGTTGTTTCCTATCTACGTAAATGAACTTTTAGATAGGGTGGTTAGCAATGTGCGGCTGTTTGCTGATGATGCTGTGGTTTACGGGAAGGTGTCGTCGTTGAGTGACTGTAGGAGGATACAAGATGACTTGGACAGGATTTGTGATTGGTGTAAAGAATGGCAACTAACTCTACATATAAATAAATGTAAATTAATGCAGATGAATAGGAAAAAGAATCCTGTAATGTTTGAATACTCCATTAGTAGTGTAGCGCTTGACACAGTCACGTCGATTAAATATTTGGACGTAACATTGCAGAGCGATATGAAGTGGGACAAGCATGTAATGGCAGTTGTGGGGAAGGCGGATAGTCGTCTTCGGTTCATTGGTAGAATTTTGGGAATATGTGGTTCATCTGTAAAGGAGACCGCTTATAAAACACTAATACGACCTATTTTTGAGTACTGCTCGAGCGTTTGGGATCCCTATCAGGTCGGATTGAGGGAGGACATAGAAGCAATTCAGAGGCGGGCTGCTAGATTTGTTATTGGTAGGTTTGATCATCACGCGAGTGTTACGGAAATGCTTCAGGAACTCGGGTGAGAGTCTCTAGAGGAAAGGAGGCGTTCTTTTCGTGAATCGCTACTGAGGAAATTTAGAGAACCAGCATTTGAGGCTGACTGCAGTGCAATTTTACTGCCGCCAACTTACATTTCGCGGAAAGACCAGAAAGGTAAGATAAGAGAGATTAGGGCTCGTACAGAGGCATATGGGCAGTCATTTTTCCCTCGTTCTTTTGGGATTGGAACAGGGAGAGAAGATGCTAGTTGTGGTACGAGGTACCCACCGCCACGCACCGTTTGGTGGATTGCGGAGAATATATGTAGATGTAGATGTAGGTGGGAAGGAAACATGGCCTGTAGACTGGAGTGGAACCGATCCCTTCCTGGCCCCGCTGGAGACCGCTGTCACTGCCCTCTTTCAGGCATACCATGCGATCTCCAAGTTCCAGGCTGCCGTTCCGTCCCGCTCTGGTGTTGTTTCCCCCGAGGCGGATTATGGCCCTAACAAATACACAGAAACAAAGTACAAGTTTATGCAGAATACTTATAACATTGTTGCCAAACTGGCCCTATAAGCGAAGACCAGCAAAGGTCTGTCCCAACGCTCGACTGACCTGGCACTCTCTGTCCAAGCTAAAATTACCCGTGTATTTATATTGGTTTCTCCTTAGCTTCTGGCATAGCCTCAGAGAGAGACAAACTATCGCAGGGGTAAATTCCCACATGTCAGCCACTTAAAAATCGCCACTCTTGGCTCTGGCCTACTGCCCCGCCTCATACATCGCAATAACTTAAAGCAGCACTGCAGTTTCCTGCCTCGTTGTTGCTACAGTCAAAACAAATCGTGCGTGTAATACCGAAGACGCAGTTCTGCAGCCGCGAGTGCCATGTTTACCTTGCCTGGCCTGCGGTTGTCGACTGTTACCACACTCAGCCAGCTGCCCTAGATTTCATCGCCCAACCGCGCCTTCATTGAATTTTGATAAAATTTCCCTTTGCCTCGACTATGCACCAATGCATAGATGCACGCCCCTACTCGTGCCGCTCACGAAGCACTGCTCGGTAGTGGCGCTGTGCATGCCGACACATCGTGCACTGTGTCAGCTTGGGTGCGAGCAGGAAGAGTGAGGCACACATTACGAGCTATACTCCCCACAGCAGCCAGACACCTGAGGGCAGCTGATGTTGTTGCACGTACAGTAGCTTACACTCATTCGTACTTACACCACTCATCATAACAAAAATACTGTTACGCGAGTGCAGCTGTCGTTAACAACTAGTGAACTAATAAGATCACAAAATTGTAAGCAGAGCCGATTAGTTACGCAATCTTACAAACGTTGCACTGCAAAAGTTTTTCTTAACCAACAATAAGATAATAACAAAAAACTATAGTATAGTATCATACAGACAGGGTGTTACAAAAAGGTACGGCCAAACTTTCAGGAAACATTCCTCACACACAAATAAAGAAAAGATGTTATATGGACATGTGTCCGGAAACGCTAAATTCCTATGTTAGAGCTCATTTTAGTTTCGTCAGTATGTACTGTACTTCCTCGATTCACCGCCAATTGGCCCAATTGAAGGAAGGTAATGTTGACTTCGGTGCTTGTGTTGACATGCGACTCATTGCTCTACAGTACTAGCATCAAGCACATCAGTACGTAGCATCAACAGGTTAGTGTTCATCACGAACGTGGTTTTGCAGTCAGTGCAGTGTTTACAAATGCGGAGTTGGCAGATGCCCATTTGATGTATGGATTACCACGGGGAAATAGCCGTGGTATCGCAGGGGTAAATTCCCACATGTCAGCCACTTAAAAATCGCCACTTTTGGCTCTGGCCTACTGCCCCGCCTCATACATCGCAATAACTTAAAGCAGCACTGCAGTTTCCTGCCTCGTTGTTGCTACAGTCAAAACAAATCGTGCGTGTAATACCGAAGTCGCAGTTCTGCAGCCGCGAGTGCCATGTTTACCTTGCCTGGCCTGCTGGTTGTCGACTGTTACCACACTCAGCCAGCTGCCCCAGATTTCATCGCCCAACCGCGCCTTCATTGAATTTTGATAAAATTTCCCTTTGCCTCGACTATGCACCAATGCATAGATGCACGCCCCTACTCGTGCCGCTCACGAAGCACTGCTCGGTAGTGGCGCTGTGCATGCCGACACATCGTGCACTGTGTCAGCTTGGGTGCGAGCAGGAAGAGTGAGGCACACATTACGAGCTATACTCCCCACAGCAGCCAGACACCTGAGGGCAGCTGATGTTGTTGCACGTACAGTAGCTTACACTCATTCGTACTTACACCACTCATCATAACAAAAATACTGTTACGCGAGTGCAGCTGTCGTTAACAACTAGTGAACTAATAAGATCACAAAATTGTAAGCAGAGCCGATTAGTTACGCAATCTTACAAACGTTGCACTGCAAAAGTTTTTCTTAACCAACAATAAGATAATAACAAAAAACTATAGTATAGTATCATACAGACAGGGTGTTACAAAAAGGTACGGCCAAACTTTCAGGAAACATTCCTCACACACAAATAAAGAAAAGATGTTATATGGACATGTGTCCGGAAACGCTAAATTCCTATGTTAGAGCTCATTTTAGTTTCGTCAGTATGTACTGTACTTCCTCGATTCACCGCCAATTGGCCCAATTGAAGGAAGGTAATGTTGACTTCGGTGCTTGTGTTGACATGCGACTCATTGCTCTACAGTACTAGCATCAAGCACATCAGTACGTAGCATCAACAGGTTAGTGTTCATCACGAACGTGGTTTTGCAGTCAGTGCAGTGTTTACAAATGCGGAGTTGGCAGATGCCCATTTGATGTATGGATTACCACGGGGAAATAGCCGTGGTATCGCAGGGGTAAATTCCCACATGTCAGCCACTTAAAAATCGCCACTTTTGGCTCTGGCCTACTGCCCCGCCTCATACATCGCAATAACTTAAAGCAGCACTGCAGTTTCCTGCCTCGTTGTTGCTACAGTCAAAACAAATCGTGCGTGTAATACCGAAGTCGCAGTTCTGCAGCCGCGAGTGCCATGTTTACCTTGCCTGGCCTGCTGGTTGTCGACTGTTACCACACTCAGCCAGCTGCCCCAGATTTCATCGCCCAACCGCGCCTTCATTGAATTTTGATAAAATTTCCCTTTGCCTCGACTATGCACCAATGCATAGATGCACGCCCCTACTCGTGCCGCTCACGAAGCACTGCTCGGTAGTGGCGCTGTGCATGCCGACACATCGTGCACTGTGTCAGCTTGGGTGCGAGCAGGAAGAGTGAGGCACACATTACGAGCTATACTCCCCACAGCAGCCAGACACCTGAGGGCAGCTGATGTTGTTGCACGTACAGTAGCTTACACTCATTCGTACTTACACCACTCATCATAACAAAAATACTGTTACGCGAGTGCAGCTGTCGTTAACAACTAGTGAACTAATAAGATCACAAAATTGTAAGCAGAGCCGATTAGTTACGCAATCTTACAAACGTTGCACTGCAAAAGTTTTTCTTAACCAACAATAAGATAATAACAAAAAACTATAGTATAGTATCATACAGACAGGGTGTTACAAAAAGGTACGGCCAAACTTTCAGGAAACATTCCTCACACACAAATAAAGAAAAGATGTTATATGGACATGTGTCCGGAAACGCTAAATTCCTATGTTAGAGCTCATTTTAGTTTCGTCAGTATGTACTGTACTTCCTCGATTCACCGCCAATTGGCCCAATTGAAGGAAGGTAATGTTGACTTCGGTGCTTGTGTTGACATGCGACTCATTGCTCTACAGTACTAGCATCAAGCACATCAGTACGTAGCATCAACAGGTTAGTGTTCATCACGAACGTGGTTTTGCAGTCAGTGCAGTGTTTACAAATGCGGAGTTGGCAGATGCCCATTTGATGTATGGATTACCACGGGGAAATAGCCGTGGCGCGGTACGTTTGTATCGAGACAGATTTCTAGAACGAAGGTGTCCCGACAGGAAGACGTTCGAAGCAATTGATCGGCGTCTTAGGGAGCACGGAACATTCCAGCCTATGACTCGCGACTGGGGAAGACCTAGAACGACGAGCAAACCTGCAATGGACGAGGCAATTCTTCGTGCAGTTGACGATAACCCTAATGTCAGCGTCAGAGAAGTTGCTGCTGTACAAGGTAAAGTTGACCACGTCACTGTATGGAGAGTGCTACGGGAGAACCAGTTGTTTCCGTACCATGTACAGCGCGTGCAGGCACTATCAGCAGCTGATTGACCTCCACGGGTACACTTCTGCGAATGGTTCATCCAACAATGTGGCAATCCTCATTTCAGTGCAAATGTTCTCTTTACGGATGAGGCTTCATTCCAACGTGAACAAATTGTAAATTTTCACAATCAACATGTGTGGGCTGACGAGAATCCGCACGCAATTGTGCAACCACGTCATCAACACAGATTTTCTGTGAACGTTTGGGCCGGATTTGTTGGTGATGTCTTGATTGGGCCCCATGTTCTACCACCTACGCTCAATGGAGCACTTTATAATGATTTCATACGGGATACTCTACCTGTGCTGCTAGAACATGTGCCTTTACAGGTACGACACAACATGTGGTTCACGCACGATGGAGCTCCTGTACAATTTCAGACGAAGTGTTCGTACGCTTCTCAACAACAGATTCGGTGACCCATGGATTGGCAGAGGCGGACCAATTCCATGGCCTCCACGCTCTCCTGACCTCAACCCTCTTGACTTTCATTTATGGGGGCATTTGAAAGCTCTTGTCTACGCAACCCCGGTACCAAATGTAGAGACTCTTCGTGCTCGTATTGTGGACGGCTGTGATACAATACACCATTCTCCAGGGCTACATCGGTGCATGAGGGATTCCATGCGACGGAGGGTGGATGCATGTATCCTCGCTAACGGAGGACATTTTGAACATTTCCTGTAACAAACTGTTTGAAGTCACGCTGGTACGTTCTGTTGCTGTGTGTTTCCATTCCATGATTAGTGTGATTTGAAGAGAAGTAATAAATTGAGCTCTAACATGGAAAGTAAGCGTTTCCGGACACATGTCCACATAACATATTTTCTTTCTTTGTGTGTGAGGAATGTTTCCTGAAAGTTTGGCCGTAGCTTTTTGTAACATCCTGTATATTACAGGCCGCTAAAGATGGTTTATAAATGAAATAAAGTGAAACACACGAACCACAAAACAAACAGACTTTTATTTAACTGCATAGAAGTGCCATATCACCAAGAGAAAGAAGGAAGATATACTTTCGAAACGGAGAGGAACGACTGAAAGAAACCTCGTTCCCCTCATGTAGATGGTCGAACAGCCACAGTCTGAAGACTTGTGTTTACAATCGTAATGGTAAGTGGAAGAGATATAATTTTGAGTGCACACTTAAGTTTTATATCGTGAGAGCTTATTGCTGTTGCAGTTATTAAATCAACTGCATGACACATGCACAAATGAATGCCTTTTTATTTATCTCTTTTTCTGAAATTCAATTTATTGGCACATGTTGGCTATTGGATTTTCTGTCAGTACTTCGGCTGACGTTAATGTGTATGAAATCTTATGGGACTTAACTGCTTAGGTCATCAGTCCCTAAGCTTACACACTAATTAACCTAAATTATCCTAAGGACAAACACACACACCCATCCCCGAGGGAGGACTCGAACCTCCGTCGGGAGCAGCCGCACAGTCCATGACTGGAGCGCGTAAGACCGCTCGGCTAATCCCGCGCGGCAGGCTGACGTTAATGTAACTATATTTCTGGCGTTTCTCCAGCACGAGTGGCTGACATTATCAGAGGATGAAACTCCCCTGATGATGGCGGACAGGCAATACTTCATGTGGCCACAAAAGTTTCAATAGTTTTTTTAATTTCTTTGAAGTTACGCTAAATTGATATACTAAGCACTGATGTAAACAGATTGATATTGCATGAAAACGTTTTCTTCAGCTTCATATTGGCCAACTAGGACAACAACACCACATTTGTGCCTCCTACATTACATTCATATTTGTCTTATTTACACGCTAATAATTATAGCAATTGGGATTTTAGGTTGGTTAGTACATCCAAGTACATGTGGCAAGAACATGCCATTAATGGCTATTTTCCCTTGTACAGTAGGTCATATCTTGAAATGTGGATGCGTTGGCGCAAAACGATTAGTCTATAATGAGAGATGTGGCCCATCTCGTGGTGCAGTTACGACTGTGCAGATAAAAAAAGATAGAACATTATGTGACGTGTTTACAGGAAGACACAGAGTAAAGCCACTAACACACTGAAATGGGTAAATATGAAAGTAACAATGGTCGTAATATATGCACTTAAACCCCTAATAGCCTGCATTTTTTCAGTAATCCATCTCCTCCACATGATTTCTTTTTCTTTCTTCTGTCCATGTTGTTGTAGATTCTTTACTTCCTCTGTCTCAAAAGCGCTCTAAATTTAGTGTTTTATTCTTAAAAAGGTTTTCTCTGTTATTTATGTCTCGATTATATTGTTTCATTCAAGTTCTTTCTTTATTTGTGTGATCCACGCTATTAGTCATTTATTTTTCTAGAAATACAGGAATATTTGAATCGTTACCTTTTTCTCGTTCATACGACAGAGGTATCCAAAGCAGATTAATTTTCGCTGTGCCATTAGTCCGATATTTTGTATATATTAGTAAATCTCCTCGTTAATGCTCATTTTCCAAAAACTTGCAGTTTGTATTCTAGCCCATTACTTTTTATACTCCGTCTTTCAAGTACGTCTATTCTGTCCACCTCATAGTTCATCGTTAAGCATTCACATGAATGTACACATTCTGGTATTACCACTGTGGTGGAGTGTTTTGGTTTTGTTTTCGTAGGTATGTAATTCCTGTTGTACAAATCTTTGTAAAAGTATATGCCACTTCCATTTTATTAACTATAACACAAATTCGTAATTTCTCTGGTTCATTACGTTGAATAGTTTTTCCAATATATTTAAATCTGCTAACCTGTTTTATTTTACCTATTTATTTTTCTATGTACCTTGTTCATTTTTTGCGTTTGACATGAAACTTGTGTTTTTAACCGAAAATTTGATACCATTTATACTCACTGTTTCTTCCACAAGATTTTTCTGAGCAACCGCTTCTGTCAGATTTTCTGAAAAAAATGCAAAATCGTATGAAAAAGCTAGATTAATTTAATTCATTTTGTTTCTCTTCTCAGAATTATTGCTTGAATTTCAGACCCTTACGTCTTTTTCCTAAAACGTAGTTAAACAGTAAAGACAGATGATTTGTCGCTATCAGCAATGAATTATTGTTTAGTTACAAGAATCTGTTGTCATTATTATTGAAATCGTAGGCAACTGTTACGCGTTAAAAGTGCACGTTAAAATTCCGGATGACAGACAGTTACATTTGAAGAAAGGGAAGGGAGATGGATTGGCGGCCGGGAGAGAGTAATCAGCTGTTGGACGAGCGACATCACTTAAGCAGTAAATGGTATTTTTTCTGGGCCATCAACAAATGGTGCATATCTAATGGAAATTAGAACGTGATTGCACCTGTGAATCAACACAAAACCGTAAAATATTTTGCTGATCGATGTCAATAATTCCCCTGTGGTCTAGTGATGCCTGCAGGGCAGCTCAGCATGTTCGGTCAGAGAGCTGGTTGGTCGCTGGAAAAAAATTGTGAAGGGATCCACAACGATATTCAACGGATGCCATGTGACGGAGGAGCGGACAGAGATTCAGGACCCTCTCTTCTCGTTGGGGTGGAAAACTGCCCTAAAGGCGGAAGAATCAGCACGTATCAACGGCCTGAGGATGCAGAAGGCAATGCAAACCACTGCTTTAAAGACACATAACATGTATCAACAGGTCATATGGCATGTAATTGAAAAAGTGTCTTGATGATCTGTCCGTTGGCAAAGGATTCCGAAATAGGTCCCCATTCAGATTTCCGAGAGTGGACTGCCAAGGGTGAGATAACTATGACAAAAAGATTGAATAATCAAAGAAAGGAGTCGGGGAATGGAATGTGAGAAGCTTGACCGTGGTAGGGAATCTAGAAAATCTGAAAAGGCAAGTGCAATGGCTCAGTATCGATATATAAGGAGTCAGTTAAGTAAAATGGAATGAAGACAAGGATTTCTGGTCAGATGAATATAGGGCAATATCAACATCAATAGAAAATAATATGACAGGAGTAGGATTCGTCGTGAATAGGAAGGTAGGGCAGAGGATGTGTTACTGTGAACATTTGAGTGATAGTTCAGACGTACGTGCCGACGTCGAAAGCTGAAGATGAAGACATAGAGAAAGTATATGAAGATCCTGAAAGGGAAATACAGTACGTAAAGGGAGATGAAAATCTAATAGTCATAGGGGACTGGAATGCAATTGAGGGGAAGGAGTAGAAGAAAACGTTACAAGAGAATATGGGCTTGACACAGGAAATGAGGGAGGAGAAAGACTAATTGAGTTCTGTAATAGATTTCAACTAGTAATATCGAATACGCTATTCAAGAACCACAAGAGGAAGAGATATACTTGGAAAAGGGCTTTCAGTTAGATTACATCAAGGTCAGATGCAGACTCCGAAATCAGATACTGGATTGCAAGACGTACCCAGGAGCAGATACAGAGTCAGATTGCAATGTAGTACTGATGAACAGTAGGCTCAAGTTTAAGAGATAAGTTAGGAAGAATCAATATCCAAAGACGTGGGATACAGAAGTACAAGGAATGACGAGAGACGCTTGAAGTTCTCTAAGGCTATAGATAGAGCAATAAGGAACAGCTCAGGAGGCACTACAGTTGAAGAGGAATGGACATCTCTAAAAAGGGTAAACACAGAAGTTGGGAAGAGAAGCATCGGTACAATGAAAGTAACTGCGAAGAAACCAGGGGTAAGAGAGGAAATACATCAGCTGATCGCTGAAAGAAAGAAGTACAAACATGTTCCGGGAAAATCAGGAATACAGAAATACAAATCACTGGGGAATGACATAAATAGTAAGTGTAGGTAAGCCAAAACGAAATCGCTGCATGAAAAATGTGAAGAAATAGAAAAAGAAATGATTGTTGGAAGGACTGACACAGCATATAGGAAAGTCAAAACAGCCTTTTGTGAAATTTAAAGCAACGGTGGTAATATTAAGTGTGCAACGGGAATTCCACTGTTAAATGCAGAGGAGGGAGCGGATAGCTGGAAAGAAGAGGCATCTATGAGGGGGAAGATTTGTCTGATGTGATAGAAGAAGAAACGGGAATCGATTTAGAAGAGATGGGGGATCCACTATTAGAATCAGAACTTAAAGGAACTTTGGAGGATTTAAGATCAAATAAAGCAGAAATGATAGATAAAATTCCATCAGAATTTCTAAAGTCGTTGCGAGAAGTGGCAACAAAACGACTATTCAGGTTGATGTGTAGAATGTATAGATCTGGCGACATACCATCTGATATTTGGAAAAATATTCTCCACACAATTCTGAAGACTGAAAGAGCCGACAGTTCCGAGAATTACAGCACAGTCAGCTTAACAGCTCATACAACCAAGATGCTGTGAAGAATATTATACAGACGAATGGAGGATGTGTTACATGACTATCAGTTCGACTTTAGGTAGGGTAAAGGCAGCTGAGAGGCAGTTATGTCGTTGCGGTTGATAATGGAAGTAAGACTAGACAAAAATCAAGAAACGGTTATATGATATTTCAACCTTGAAAAATAGTTTGACAGTGTAAAATGGTGGAGGATCTTTGAAATTCTGAGAAAAATAGAGATAAGGTACAGGGAGACGAATAATAGACAACTTGTACAAGAGCCAAAAGGGAATAATAAGAGTTTACGACCGTGAATTAAATTCTCGTATTAAAAAAGGTGTAAGACGGAGATGTCTTTCATCCCTACTGCCCAATCTGTATAGCGAAGAAGCAATAACAGAAATAAAAGAAAGGTTCAGCAGTGGTAGTAAAATTCAAGGTGAAGGGATACCAATGATACGATGACATTGGTATATTGAGTGAAGGTGAAGAAAAATTACAAAATCTGCTGAATGGAATGAACAGTTTAATGAGTACAGAATATGGGTTGAGAGTAAATCGAAGAAAGAAGGAAGTAATGAGAAGGAGCAGAAATGGGAGCAGCGAAAAACCTAACATCAGGATTTATAGTCATGAGGTAGATGAAGTTAAGGAATTCTGCTACCTAGGCAGCAAAATAATCAATGACGGACGGGGAAAGGAGGACCTCAAAAGCAGACTAAAACTGGCGAAAAGGGCATTCCTGGCCAAGAGAAGTCTACTAGTATCAAACATAGACCTTAATTTCAGGAAGAAATCCTGAGAATGTACTTTTGGATCACAGCATTGTATGGAGTGTGGGAAAACCGGAACAGAAGAGAATCCTTTGAGATATGGTGCTACAGACGAATGTTGAAAGTTTGGTCGACTGATTAGTCAAGGAATGAGGAGGTTCTGCACAGAATCGGAGACGGGAGGAATATGTGGAAAACACTGAAACACTGACAAGAAGAAAGGACAGGATGAAAGGACATGTGTTAGGACATCAGGGAATAACTTCCATGGTACTAGAGGCAATTGTAGAGGGCAAAAACTATAGGGGAAGATAGAGGCTTGGATACATTCAGCAAATAATTGAGCGACATAGGTTGCATGTGTTACTCTGACATAAAGCGGTTGACACAGGAGAAGAATGCGTGGCGAGCCACTTCAAACCAGTCAGAAGACTGATGACTTAAAATAAATAAATAAAAATAAAAGAATAGAAAAGTCTCCATCTGTGGAAACTATTCCAAAAAGTTCAGCTTCAGGGAGGGCATGGAGCGAAACAAGATCTTTATTCTGACATGACATCAACACGGTAGCAAAATAAAAGAGCCAAAAAAATGTTCAAATGTGTGTGAAATCTTATGGGACTTAACTGCTAAGGTCATCAGTCCCTAAGCTTACACACTACTTAACCTAAATTGTCCTAAGGACAAACACACACACCCATGCCCGAGGGTGGACTCGAACCTCCGCCGGGACCACCCGCACAGTCCATGACCGCTCGGCTAATCCCGCGCGGCATAGGAGAGCCCTTTCCGAAAGAGCGGAACTGTGAACTTAAAACGTGCTGCAGTGTAACATTCAAGACAGTAATGCTCCATGTAGTGCAGTGGGTCCCAAATTTCTGAGACTAATTCCCTGAGTTCAAACATGTATTAACTAGTCTCCCCCACCCAATCCCCCGCCATTCTCCCGATCTCCAACCATCGTCGACATTAACAACTAATTAAATTTTAGAATGAAACATAATTTTCTTTAAGTAGTTTTATTTTTAAAGTGATGAAAGGTAAATGATTTAGTTTTTTATTTTTAAAGTGATGAAAGGTAAATGTATTTAGTTTTTGTCAGTATGTTATTAAACCACGAACTAATGAGTCTACGAAACAACTGTTACTGCTTATTTCCAACAAGCTTTTCATTTATAGAATGACGAAATGTCAGGGCATCACGAGTGCTATCTACAACTCCTTCCCAGAAAAGATAGCTACCTAACCACAGTGACTGTAGGTACTTGCGTAAAAGATATATCCTCAACACCAGTCCACTACCTAGCGACATTTGTTTCACCTACACCCTTTCTAAGATCAATCAAGTTCAAAACTGTTTGTAAATCACTTGATTGATGGACTCCTTACTTCTGAACTGACAGAAATAAAAAGACTTCATGCTGCCAGTGCTTTGTGTCTGACTACCACCACTACTACTACTGCTGCTACTGCCACTATTACTACTAGTAATACTGCCACTACTATTCTACCACTACCACTACTACTACTACTACTAATAACAATAATAATAATCCTGTGTAGTCCAACAGCCACGTAGTAGCCGTGATGAAGCGTTACTGTAATGTTGTTTGCTGGATTAGTTAGTTAATAACCAAGCAATTTCTGTTCCATTGCAGGAACTATGTACAACTTGAATATTTTTTTTATGAAATAGTTATGCATATGCGATATAATGTCTCTATTTTACTGTTACAAATGTATGATTAAAAGTACAAAATATTTGTCTGATAGGTGGACTATTTTATGAAGATATTGTTTATACATTTGTTTCACAAACTATAGCCTCCATCGCATTTTGATCATGTTAATGATAATAATTGAAAAAATGTTATTATTGGTAACTTAATGTAATCACTATTACAGTCTTAGAAACAGTGATAATAGCAATTATTATATGAAGTTTCAGGACTGCACCCAGATGACGTCGACTTCTTGCTATGAAATGTTCTCTCATTTGTGTGATATTATCGAAGCGATTAAAAAATCGACTCAAATTTACAGTGAAATTGGGAGTATGAGCCCACTTATCAACATGAATTGGCACCCTCTCTGGCCATAACTCATGCACTGACTTGGTTGGAAAAGGTGTCATTAGTCGTTGTATCCTGTCCTGAGGAAACCTGGCTCACGACTATCAACTGGTTCTTGTTATCCTGGATACAGGCACTAGGACAGAGTTTATATCTGAGTTGATCACACACATGGACATCGGGGATAAATCTGAGATATTGCTGATCACTGATGTTCCTCGACATTGGACAGACAATTCATAGAGACATCCCGTGTGTAGGCGGCCACTGTCGTGTTGAAAAATGGAACTACAATACTGGTGTGAGACAGGAAGCACATGAGTATGCAAGATATACGTAACGTACCGTTCTGCAACGCGAGTTTCCTCAGTTACTTCCACTGATGTCTAGAGTAACACCTTCTAAAACGTTTCAAGAACAGGGCTTCTTTCTAGGATGTCACTATACTCTCTCATGATGTTCATCCCAGATAGTGAAGATGTAAGATTAATTCCTTGACACAATGCGACGCTATTCTGTACTTTTCCAAGCTACCTGCTGATGGTACGACTAAAAGCACAACCATTTTCTTACAGATTTTAACGGCAGTCTACGCATGGGATGATAATTTCCTTGTACCGGTGCTGATAGTGTCAGAGTCCGCCGGCCGCTGGTGGCCGAGCGGTTCTGGCGCTACAGTCTGGACCGGCGCGACCGCTACGGTCGCAGGTTCGAATCCTGCCTCGGGCATGGATGTGTGTGTTGCTCTTAGGTTAGTTAGGTTTAAGTAGTTCTAAGTTCTAAGAGGACTTATGACCTCAGCAGTTGAGTCCCATAGTGCTCAGAGCCATTTGAACCATTTTTTTTTTGATAGTGTCAGACTACGGGATGACACAGAATGTTGAAGGTGTCCATTACTTTTTCTCAGATGGCAGGCGCTGATGTAAATGAGCTACAATGCAAAAAAAGCGAGCGTTTTTCCAAAATTAAATCGGGCCAAAAGCAATGCATCATCACCTGACACCAATCACAACAAGAGACGTCCTCCTCCTACTACAAATAGCCGTTTCAGCAATGTCCCAGTGATGCCACTGACTGAGATACCAAATGTGCATTTTCGTGACAACAACAAGTCCTGCCCTAGGGGTCCTCTGAAATTTCAGTAGTGTAGCACAGGGCTAGACCATTATTTTCTGTTGGCCATGCCTCTTCCTAATGGGTCACCATCCGGATCTGCCGAGCGCTGTTGACAAGCGGGGTACCTTCAGCCCTTGTGAGGCCCTTTGAGGAGCTAGTTGACTGAGAAGTAGCGACACCGATCACGAAAACTGACAACGGCCGGGATAGTAGTGTAATTACCACATGCCCCTCCTATCTGCACCTGGTGACGCCTAAGGGCTGAGGGTGACAACGGCCGGTCGGTACCGCTGGGCCTCCAAAAACCTATTCGGTCGGCGTTTGTTTGTTTTTATGTTTCTTCCTAAAAGTGTCAGAGAAGTATATCTGCAAAGGAACTAACAAAAAAGATCGGTGCACTTCTGTAATGTTCCGTAGGCGCTACCCCTGAATGGGCCACGGCGTCCTCACTTCAGTGAAGCCCACACCTAAGACACTGGTCTGCTCTCACCGTTTTTCGTTTCATTCGCTGGCCATCTCATCTCAAATCCAATCATTATGCCTTCAAACATACATTAAGCAACCCAGAAACAAGTGAGTCCAGCACCACGTTAAATGAGAGGAATGAGTCTACACAGAGCTCAGAATTTACAATCGCTGTCAATCTATATATTTTAATAAAGACACTAGGAAATTCGGTACAATATCAGTCTTTAGTTATAGATCTTATATTCAAGTCACTGTGATTCTCTATATTTAAATAAAGACATTCCCTATTGAATCTGGTCCGATAAGATCGTCTGGTTGTAGATAAAATCTTATTTTCAATTAAACTGGCTTGCAAATTTGCCTGCCGCGTTTCAACATGTGTTGTGTGGAAAGGGGGGGGGGGCTATCACTGTTGGAAGAAAGGGTATTGTGGAGAAATGGCTTAGCCACAGAGTAAGGGATTATCTACAGTATGAATTTGGACTCTGCACTGGACTGATTTGAAACTTCCTAGCTGAATAAAACTGCGTGCATCTCTGTGACTCGAACCTAGGACCTGTGAGGACAGGTCTTGAGCTGGGTTAGGTAGCTAAGTTACTGTAGGCCTTTCCTGTGAAAGGCGAAATTTTGTGGTTCGAGACCGGGTCAAGCAGCAGTTTTAATCTGCCGGCAAGTTGCAGACCAGAAGACACTGCAGAGTGAAACTTCAGTCTGAACTTATGCAAAAAATTGCTGGGATTCTGTTACACGGCTGCTGCAAAGGCCCTGGGACTCAAAGTATTATTCACCAGTTAATGAAAAATGACTACGATGATGGCGACGATGATGTTGATGAGGTTCTTCATTCCATGTCATATAACGTCAGAACCTCTGTTAACAGTCGGTTAAGTCCGCAGCTCGTGGTCTCGCGGTAGCGTTCTCGCTTCCCGAGCACGGGGTCCCGGGTTCGATTCCCGGCGGGGTCTGGGATTTTTCCTGCCTCGAGATGAC
Source organism: Schistocerca nitens (assembly GCF_023898315.1). Classification (NCBI taxonomy): domain Eukaryota; kingdom Metazoa; phylum Arthropoda; class Insecta; order Orthoptera; family Acrididae; genus Schistocerca; species Schistocerca nitens. The sequence goes on from NC_064620.1 coordinate 395,708,823, forward strand.
TGGGTGTTGTGTCGGCTTCATCATCATCATTCATCCCCATTACGGTCGGAGGAAGGCAATGGCAAACCACCTCCACTAGGACCTTGCCTAGTAAGGCGGCTCGGTTCTCCCGCGTCGTTCCCCTTCGCTCTGTAAAGAAGTATGGGACTCACCATCATCATCATCATCATCTTCACCAAGCAATACCCCAAGACATGGCAGGACACCCCATAGACCGGAGGGTTACCCACAGAAACTGAGCTTTGTGGTCATAAATTCCACCCAACGCTACAAACAATGCTACGGCCCTTACCCGCCACTGAAAGCACGTAACCCAAACAGCGAGTGGTGCGAAGCGCAGTTGGCGACTTGGCTCACTCGCCGGGATTAATTCACGGCGCGAGCAGTTAAACACGCCGTAAACCGGAGCCCACACGTATACGCGCGTGTATGCGCGCGCGCGCTCGAACACACACACACACACACACACACACACACACACACACACACTTGCTTTGTGCCGCACAGTGCCAGCAGCTCTGCTGCTACTGGGAAGCGCTACCTTGTCCCTTGCGAAAGCACAACAACTAGCCATGTTAACGGCTCCTTGCAAATGCTGCGCACAGTTACAGCCCAGTGTTACCTTCAATCGAGTTCGCCCTGGGTAGAGAACGGCCGACATTTCCGTGCGAGTTAGATCGGAGTGTCGTACTACAGAACATGCGAGTTACCTCGGAATATCTTCTACAGGGCGAACACGAAATTCAACAACAAAATTTTAAATGTTGCTCAGGGATATTTTATGGGTATTTTGGTATAGAGGCTGACATAAGTATCTGATAATAAACTAGTTAACTATTTATATCATTTGTACAACTATGCAAAGAAAGTAGATATAAATGCAAACGGTAAAAAATAAAGTTGAGTGTTCTACTAAAAAAAAAAAAATCCATGAAAAGCAACTGAAACACATTTCCTCTACCAGAAAGAACGAAAATAGTTTGTTTCCGTCTGGACATAAGTATTCGAACAGAGATCAGCTAGTTGAAAGTTATCATCTACTTTTTGTGAATTAATGCCGTTTGTCTTTTAACATTGAATTTAGATGTGTTTTTGATTTTAGGTTTTAAATCTGAAGATTTCAGTAGTGTTTCCAAAGTGTGGCAAGTGTTGTGCACGTTCTAAAGCATCATAATTTCAACAGTATGTTTTGAACGAGTGTCCTGCTGAAAGTAATAATCATTTCCTAATATCAACAATCCGTGAATTCTTAAGAGTGTTTTCAAGAATCCTCTTGTATGCAAATTTGTCCATAATCCTAGCATTGAGCACCAGATCCGCAACGTCTGATGATACTATACAGTCCCACATTATCATACTGCTGTCTCCACTTTTCGCTGTAGCTACCATGTCCTTAGATTCCCATTCTGTATTTGGTAGCTTCCACATAGTACCATGTCCATTACCCTTGTATAAGCAGAATTTGCTCTCGTCCAGTCAGAAAATGTGTTCCCAGAATTCTGTTGGTTTCACTGCTTAGTGATTAGTAAATTCTATACGCTTTTTCTGATTGACACGACTGACTTGTGGTTTGCTCCAAGGACCATGGGCTCTGTAATAGGAAATCGTAGATCCGACTTAAAGTCATATTTATATTCATCGTAACCGGCACTATTCAAAACCCATTCAGCTGTTCTTGTGTGAACCACAGAGGCAGAATATTGTTTAAGGCCTTCTCCCATCTCCGATGCCGTCACCTTTTTATTCTGATGACTCATTTTACTTCTTACCTCCTGTCTCTAGTAGTAAGTTTAGAAGAAGTGGCACATCTCGGCTTGGTCACAACGCCATTAGTCTATTTGACGCGATGAATTACGGAGAATATCGTAGTTTTACTTCTACTGCCTGCACTAGCAATTTCGGAGAGATTAATTACAAAATCTCTCTCTTCTACTGTTATCTCCTTACTTATACGTTCCACTTAACTTCTAAACGCTTACGAGTACACCACATTGGCCTCTCCGGCTAGCCGCGCGTTCTAACGTGCTGTTTCCCGAGCGGGAAGGCGTGCCGGACCACTGCACGAATCCACCTGGCGTATTAGTGTTGAGGTACGGTGTGCCGGCCAGCCTGTGGATGACGGTTTTTAGGCGGTTTTCCATCTGCCTCGGCGAATGCAGGCTGGTTCCCCTTATTCTGCCTCAGTTATACTGTGTCGGCGATTGTTGCAGAAACACTGTCTGCACATATGCGTACACCATAATTACTCTACGACGCAAATATCTGGGGTACAATCGTGTGGTATGAGATGTTCCCCGGGGGGTTCCACTGGGGCCGAATCTCACAATAACAGTGAGTTCGGTGTGGGGCGACGGAAGGGTGGGTGCACTGCTGTGGCCTGTTGTAGGGCTGTGAACCACTGAGGGCTACAGCGGGACGAAGCCTCTCTGTCGTTGCTAGATCCTCGTTTCAATACAAAATACACACACACAACTGGGAGCGACTGTTGCGAAGTACAGGATGAATACAACGGCTTTGTGCTGGGCTTACAATGAAGTGACAAAAGTCATAGGATAGCAATATGCATATATACAGATGGCGGTAATATCGCGTACCTAAGGGATAAAAGGACAGTGCATTGGCGGAACTGTCATTAGAACTCACGTGTGAAAAGGTGTCCAACGTGATTATGGCCGCACGGCGGGAATTACCAGACGTTCAACGAGGAATCGTAGTTGGTGCTATGCGTATGCGATATTCCGTTTCGTAAACCGTTGCGGAATTCAATACTCTTAGAACCATAGTCTCAAGAGTTTGCCTAAACTACGAAATCTGAGGCATTACCTCTCATCACAAACAACACAATTGCCAACGACCTTCACTTAACGACCGACAGCAGCACCATTTGCTTAGAGTTATCAGTACTAAAAGACAAGCAATACTGAGTAAAATAGCAGCAGAAATCAATGTGGGACGTACGATGAACATGCCTCATAGGCAGCACGCCGCGCCTGGTACACGCGGAGACCACAACACATCTGCGACACCTGAGGATGGGCTTATAACAGTCCGAAACCGGTCGTGTGAAAATAAAGTAATTTACAACTGAAGCGGTATATTCAACCTCTGCTATAATGCTCAGTTGCGGATGATCTGCCAACAGGATTGTTTGTTGTTGTGTATAACTTTGTACACGACTGTAAGCAGAGGTGGAATACAGAGTGATATGGCAACTGTCCTCGTTCAAAGCTGGTCAAAAGGAGAACTGATTAGCGAGCAAGTAAAAAAACAAACAGAAATTTGATTTACTGTATTTCTCCAAGCGTACGAAGATTCATTACAAATAATCCAGCAGAAATCACAGTCCTGCTGTCACAACGTCAACACAGATGAGGGTCTCTGAACCAAGCATTAACGACGGTCTCTGTGCGACGACTAGGTGGCGTCTGTGTAGTGTGCGGCAGCGAAGAGGCTCCAAGAGCAAGTCGCTGATTGGCTGCCACCGGGGTCGTATACTGTGGCGGCAGAGGGCGCTAGTAGCCCCGAGCTGCTGGAGGCGTGGCTCAGAGTCCGTGCACCATTGGTTCCGCCAGATCCCGCGCGACCGCTATTGATGTCTGATGGAAACTTGCAAACCGGTTGCCGACTTTGACGCCTGAGGAGTGGTATCGATATGTGATTCGACAGAAGTGACTGCTTCATTCGCACATGCTAGTAGGATCGAGTCAGATGCTTCCAAGGTCACACACTGACCGAGGTGGTGCACACCGGACTCGCAATCAGGAGGACGATGATTCAAACCCTCGCCCGGCAATCCCTTTCCGTAATCTCCTAAATCGCTCCTGGCAAATGCCGAGATGACTCCTTTGAAAAGGGCACGGCCGATTTCCTTCCCCATCCTTGACAAAATTCGAGCTTGTGCTCCATCGCTAATGAACTCGATGTCGATGAGACGTTAACCCCGTGCTCCATCGTCAATAACCTCGATGTCGATGGGACGCTAAACCCAATCTTCCTTCCTCCCTTTCAAGGCCATACGGTATCACCTTTTGGTGCTGGAAGTGACTGATAGGCGATGTGCAACCCCACAACAGAACTGAGCAACCTGCATCATACCGTCGGAAAAGTCGGCTGCTGTCCAAATTACCGACTACGCGAATCAGAGGTGTACGTGTTGAAACTTCTTTATTTAAATGAGTGCATCTGTACTTAAATTGCAGAATGACTGAGAAGATGAAGCTTCTACATTATTTGATTCTGAAATAGCTGAGTAAAACTAAATATACTAAGCCTACTTTATCTTTACTTTTTCTTATCATGTCAACACTGACCCACAATATTCTAGCGCAACGCACTCTGACTGCTCAAAAAATTAAAACCTTACTTTTATATCGTGCCTGGAAGGCGGAGCGTGGATAGGAGCAGGAAAAGGTCAAAATCTCTCGGTACTACAGTGTGAATTAAAATCACCTTTGCTTTAGAAACAAGAGTAATACATAACTTTGGTCTGATGTGCGAAGCTGTAGCGAAGTGTCCCGGCCGTCTGCTCTTGATAAAATGGGCTGAAACTGAAAAGGAGCTCGTAGAGCTTCACAGCGCCGGGTAGAGGGCGCTGTCGTCGGTGACTCGTAGTGTCAACTTCTGAACCTATGCTGTGGCATCGTTGCTATCGATACCACACTTACGTCAAATAATTAATTCAGAAGAATGGCACTGACTAAAAAGAAATCTTAACAATAACCTATACATTTCATTAAGCACTTACCTCACAAAAATCTTCATTAAGCGAACAACTGCAATACGGCGAGCGTCAATACTGCCAACTAAATAAAAGATCCTAACTACTAAAGCCACTAACTACTAATAGGCATATGGTTAATAGCAAAGGAAAGATTTTGTTGCAAACCAAATAATGTATTTTTTTACCTTAATAATGTGACATCCAGTTCAAACACGAATATAAATCGTCATTGACATCTAGTACAAAGGTATATAATCATGAATAACATTCAATCTCCAAGTCGAACAAGTACAGATCGTTAACCCACGCTAACACTTCTATCCTTCATCAATGCTAACTTTTCACATCTAACATCCATAATTGCTGGCTGTTCACCTCCAACTGCCCAAAAGTACTGTTTGCGACTAACTTCCAACTGCCCAACACTACTGGCGATTAACTTCTAACCAGTGTTATATAAGCAACAGTACTTCGTACCATCACCGTAGCGATTGGGACTGAAAGATGATGATGAATGCTATGTGGCACCAGTTCATTTCCTTGGAGCATGCACACATGGGTGGTTCCAGAAATGGGACCTATCTGAAACGGCAACATAGCGCCACCCTTGCGTCAGTACTGCGGTTTAGTCGGCGTGTCTTTCTCTGCTGACACTCAAGGCACATCATGTTCCTGTAGGATCCTGCATGGCCCAGCCAACTACACCGCCCAAAACGATTAAAAGGTCAACTTTTTACATCCGACATTTTCCCACATTGCAACACAGAAAGGTAACGTTTGGGGGAGAGCTGCCTACAGCCTTCCTCTGTAATAGTGCATTCGCGTGGCTCACTGACTCAAACAGCAAAGAACTCAGAACTTCATGTGAGGTGAAAGATGGGTTACAAATGGCAAAATGGCACAAAATTTCACCACTATTCTACACAACGCCAACGTAGATGTATCACCCGATGTGAAAGTCATCACCTCCCCATCTCCATCACCCATATGTCTCCCCTTCTCTTGACGCCTCTGCGATGCAGATCAGAACCACTACGCCCAGTACTGAAATCACGCGGTTTTCTTCTATGGGCGGGCGACGTAACCATGTCAGACATATCGCCAGTCGTAGGTACTTACGTACAGATGCAGAATTTTTGCTGTGTATATGCCGTCGTCGAGAAATCAGAGCAGTATGACGTAGTTGTGCTGCTGTTCCACTGCATTCAGCGAACCAATATATGAGGTGAATATCGGCCGACTCTTCATCAATAAACGTGTCCATACAGCTGTGTTATCACTATTGACGTACAACAGCCTCTGCCGGTAAAACAAATCTGAGAGCGTACCGAGCAGTACTGAATGGAAACATAAGAGTGAAGAGTCACGTGGGCGTTACTGCCGTCAGAAGCAGGAGCTGTTGTTATTAAATGCAACAAGTTGATTTCCACAGTGCAGGCCGCCGAAATTTGCACTCCTTCCACATTTGACAAATATAACACAATGTTTATTTCACTTATTTTAAAGTTAAATGGATATTAACCACATACTACATAATATTTATATAAAAGCAAAATTATTGAACGACATTTCTCTATAAAACCTCTGCCCTTCTCTGAATGCTGCGGATTATACATACCTCCTACACATTTCAGTATTGTACCACTGTGATCCAAGGTGGAGCCCAATATTCTTTTGACTTGCTACAGTAATGATTGTAACTAAATTAAAAAAATAAATTTTAAACGTACAAATTGAACTGTCTAAATACAGTTAAATAATATAATTAGTCTTTTTACATTGTGAAGAATAAACCAAAATATGGGAATCTAATCAAATCAAATCAACGACGACGAATTGTTAGTCAGTGTGTTTGACCAAATGACCACAGAGCCTTTACGACAACTGCTCTTCTAAAATACCTCATACTCTACGCTTGCAGAGCACGTTACAAGCAGTTTCAAAGAAAAAACTGATGTGATTCTGTGAGAAACGTAGCATTCATAGCGCCAGAAGCGATGGCATCATATCAGAGCATACGCACCGGAAAATAGACAATTGCATCCCTTCAATGAGCTGATCGTAGAGTATCTGACCATCATTTCAACAGGTTTTCTAGTTAGCATAAGAAAAAGCAAAGAGAGAGTGCTAAAGTCATCTATTAGTCCTACCCGCATTTGAAGAGGAATGGCGTTATTTTAGTGTAATTTCCCGTTCTCATTCGAAGAATAATGGTATAATTTTAGTGTGATTTCCTGCTTCCATTCAAAGACAGACAGCATACTTTTAGAGCATTATTTACAATGTGCTGTAGCTCATTAGCACGTGATAACTGGTCCGCAACTGGACACCTCTTTTGTGTAGAAAAGTGTGTATTAAACAAATATGAAGACTGATCATAAGCTGAATTTTCCAGATCATAGAGTATTTATGTTGAGGAGCGAAAACATGACGAGCAGTGCCCAACGCGAAGTTGAATGACACTTAGCGGCGTGGTGGTCATGTGAAGTGGTAAGGAAAGTATCGGAGCGGGGCAGAGACGAATGAACTATCATTGTAGCGATGATGGAGACAGAAAATGCAGAACCCCATTGAGATAAGCGACTTTCAACAAAGTCCAGATTGTAAAAACGGGCGCCTGGGAATGAGCGTCTCTGAAACAGCGAAGCTGTTCGACTGTTAGCGTGCTACAGTCCTGAATATCTACGGAAGTGGTTGAAGGAAGGTGATACTACCGCTAGTCGACAACATGTGGAATGTCCGCGCCTCTTCACAGAACACGGAGGTCACAGGCTGTGAGGGGTACTGCTCAAAATGGCTCTGAGCACTATGGGACTCAACTGCTGAGGTCATTAGTCCCCTAGAACTTAGAACTAGTTAAACCTAACTAACCCAAGGACATCACACACATCCATGCCCGAGGCAGGATTCGAACCTGCGACCGTAGCGGTCACGCGGTTCCAGACTGCAGCGCCAGAACCGCGCGGCCACTTCGGCCGGCGCGGTACTGCTGTTCTTGGTGCTTCTCCGGCGAGGACATTGTATTGTTATTGACTTCGACAATGCCGATGCACTGCTGGCAATGTGCTGACTGCTGTGCGAAATTGTTCTTGTTAGCTTCTATAAGGAAAGGTCTGTGGCATGCAGCCGCGTCGCCCATAAATGGTCTGAAGAGTTTGCTAGGAAGCAGTGGCGGCTAGTTATCATGTGCTAATGTGTTGCAACGAACTGCGAATATCGCACTAAAATTACGCCATTTCTTCTCGAATGTGAGCCAGAAATCGCGTTAAAATTATGTCATTTCTTTTCTCTTTCGAGCCGCGATTCGTAGTAAAATTACATGATATATCATCGAAAGCGTGCTGGCATGTAAATAAAACGACAGGGAACGTATTTTATACCACTCTCTCCGTGATAACTGGAAACTATTGTGCTGAAATGGTCAGCTGTGCTACTTTCAACTCAGGGAAGGGACGCAGCTGTCTGCTTTCGATTGTGCGTGCTCTGGTGTGACGTCACCCCTTCCGGCGCCATGAGTGAGACGTTGCTCATAGCACCACGTCAGTCTTTTTATCTGAATGTGCGTGTAACGTATTGTGCAGGCACAGAGTGTGAACGATTTTTGAAGTGCATCATTTTACGTGATGACTGCGTGACCAACTGACCAATTCTGCTTCACGCGTCAGGCGAGCAGGTCGTGTATTGCATTCAACTCAACCGTAGGGCCGCAAGCCCTTGCTGTGCTTCCTTTGGTGCTGTGTTTGCCTGTATGCGTCGCATCGTCGATCGTCTAGCAGCGTTTGTTGTTAGTAAGTCTTTTCTGGTCGTGGCGTTAGACCGCGCCAAGATGTCTACCATGCTTCCCTAGAACATTCCATGTAAAAGTATTGTAAGTTTCAGTTTCGACAAGTCCACGAATCATAAACAGCGTGGGTCCTTAGATATTCACGACTGTCTTGTTGACAAGATTCAGTTCACTACACAGCAGATTCACACGGCTTTCTTTGATTCAGATTCCTATATATTTGTTGTGAAGTTTCGGGATCCACTTCAAGCAGAAATGTTAATTTCGTCTCATGATTAGCAAGTTTCCTTCACCCATCGTGATAGAACTATTACTATGGTTCTATTTGGTAATACGGAAGCCGAATATATTAAGGTCAGGATTTTTAATCCTCTACCTGAAGCTAACACCTACATTAAAGAAATATTGCTCTCATACTGGAAAATATGGGGTATACGATGAGAACGCTAGTCCTCTCAGCATTGATTGCAGTTATATAGCGGCATTCGTTCGATGGAAATGTGTATAAAACGGAATACCCCCTCTCATTTACAGACAGGATACTGTGTTTATACGAGGGGCGTTCAGAAAGTAAGCTCCGATCGGTCGCGAAATGGAAACGACTATGAAAATCCGATAAAGCTTTGCACAGATGTGTTGGGTAGTGTCTCTAGTATAACCCCAGTTAGCATCACGTCGCTCTTCTCATTTCTGAGCTCGCAGTGAGTGCGTAAAGATGTCTAGAAAATAGTGTCTGCCGCCAAGTACGAGGGCCTGGTGAGAAATTTCGCCTGAAGCTATGCAGCTAACATTACATAACTGTCGTGCTGTTTCTTCTTCAAGACAATTCTCAGCCGCATTCTGCAGGGGCAATGAAGATGCTCCTGCATCGTTTTCAAATGGAAATGTGAGATTACCCACAATACAGTCCGCAATTGTCTCCCCCTGAGTTTCATCTCTGGTCACATGAACCGCTGTCTTTGAAGACAACATTTTGACACAGACAACGAGGTGTAGGCCAGCGTGAAGAATTGGCGGAAAGCACTGGCGGCTGCCTTCTATGATGAGGCTATTGAAAAGTTTGTACAACGCTATGACAAAAGTCTAAGTCAGAACGGCGACTACGTAGAGAAGTAGCTGAAAGGTGTAGCTAATTGTTACAAGTAAAACATTTCTGATGTTCACTGTGGTTTCAATTTGGCAATCAATCGGAGCTTACTTTCTGAACAGGCCCCGTATACAGGGTGGTCCATTGATAGTGACCCGACCAAATGTCTCACGGGATAAGCGTCAAACGAAAAAACTACAAAGAACGAAACTCGTCTAGATGGCGCTGCCATAGGTCAAACGGATACTGTTGTGTTGGCAGAAGAGCCAACACCGTGTTGCTAGAGGAGGCCTAAATGCACGCGTTCAAAGCTCACGCAGACTGCCGTGAGGTCTGGAACAATTAAAGGAGTTGAGTCTAATAAGAAATGAACGTAGTTCTTGGAATACTTAACTTTAATCCATAATTGGTGTACATCGCTCTTGTTGATTCGTTAATAACAATCTCAATATAAACTGGTAATGGCGCCTTGCTAGGTCGTAGCAAATGACGTAGCTGAAGGCTATGCTAACTACCGTCTCGGCAAATGAGAGCGTATGTGTCAGTGTAGCATCGCTAGCAAAGTCGGCTGTACAACTGGGGCGAGTGCTAGTAAGTCTCTCTAGACCTGCCGTGTGGCGGCGCTCGGTCTGCAATCACTGACAGTGGCGACACGCGGGTCCGACGTATACTACCGGACCGCGGCCGATTTAAAGGCTACCACCTAGCAAGTGTGGTGTCTGGCGGTGACACCACATTCCTCCCCCGCAAATCGGCACACGGTTGTGTTATAAGGTTTGCGCCCGCCGTGGGGAGGACCCCATGTTGTCGTATGCGACGAGGTGGGGAGCCTAACAACAGGCGAGGCTGTGCCACCCGCACCCGGCCATTCGGTCCGAGGGGAGCTAGGAAACGCCTGAAAACCTAGTCCAGGGTGCACGCCAACATGTGGTGTATGCGCCCTTAGAGAGACAGGAGGGGCCGAAGGGTCGACCTCCATTGGGGCGGTGCACCCGACGGGTGAAGACGACATCTGGTCCGGAGCGGGCAAGAGTTCCATGTCGGAGGACAGCTGGTCACGGGAAGCGATCGGCGGCGCGTGACCCAGGGAGGCGCCCAGCCGTTGCAGCGACGCGTCCACTGCGGGCGTCGCCGGCGGGAGGACCGGCGGCGGCGGCGGCGGCGGCGGCGGCGCGTCGCCATGGGGCAAAATGGAAGGCAGCGTCGGTAACACCTGGGGATGAGGCGAGCCAGTAGATGGGTCCCCAGGGCGCTGACCTGACGGCACCGTCGCTGAAAGCAGACGGGGAGCGGCAGAACCCGTGCGACGACATAGGCGCAGCTGATTGAGATGCCGACGCACCTCACCAGAGGCCCCCAAAACCAAATACATAGCGCGGCCGAGGCAGCGGAGAATGCGCCCTGCGAGCCAACGCCGTGAACCGCGATAGTTGCGATAGTATACAACGTCGCCTAGAGCAAAAGCAGGTGGCTGCCGCTGCACAGGAACCTGATGCGGCGGATGTAGGAAAGACATCAAGGTTCGAAGAGGACGACCGTGCAACAACTCAGCGGGCGAGCGACCATCTCGGGGCTGAGAGCGATACGAGGACAAGAAGAGCAATAACGCGTCCTCCCGAAAATGCGACTCTTTTAACTTCAACATCTGTGACTTGAAAGTCCGGACCAGTTGTTCAGCGGCACCGTTTGACTGAGGCGAAAAAGGCGCGGATGTCAGATGTTGAATACCATTGGCCTTGCACAATGACTGAAATTCTGCGGACATGAATTGTGGGCCATTGTCGGAAACAATAGTCTGTGGAAGACCTTCAATGCAAAAGATAGCTGATAACGCTTGGACGGTGGCAGATGACGTCGTGGAAGACATCTTAACAACAAAAGGAAAATTACTGAATGAACTGACCAGAACCAACCATCTAGCATTCCAGAATGGACCAGCAAAATCAATGTGTAAGCGTTGCCAAGGGGAAGTGGCTTTGGACCATGCAAAGAATTTCCGCGGTGGTGCGGATTGTTGTTCGGCACACGCCATGCAAGAAGAGCACATATTCGTAATCGCTGCATCGATTCCGAACCAAGTACAGTGCTGACGAGCAAGTTGTTTCGTTCTCACTATACCCCAATGTCCTTGGTGGAGAAGCCATAAGAGAGAGGACTGTAACGAACGTGGGACCACGACCCTGGACTGATCATTATCAGAACGCAACAGCAAAACACCACGCCGAACAAAAAGCTCTCCTTGTGAGCAAAAAATAGGCGAACCAACGGATCCTCGATCCGTGACTTTGACAAGGGCCATTGCGTGGCAACAAAACGCAGAACGGTAGCAAGGACAGGGTCAGCAGCTGTGGCTGTAGCTACACGACGAAAATCAATCGGAAACGATTCGACCACGTCATCGGTTTCCGAGTCAATGAACATGCAAGCAAGTTAGGAAGAATCGAATGCTCTATCCTCAGCAACAGGCAAACGGGACAACGCATCGGCGTTTCCGTGCTTAGCAGTGGACCGATACAAGATATCGTAGCGGTACTGCGAGAGGAAAATAGACCAGCGAATGAATTTCTGCGCTGTACGTGGAGGTACAGGCTAGGTCGGATGAAAAAGCGATGTCAAAGGTTTGTGGTCTGTGATGATGGTAAAGTGACGACTATACAAGAAATCATGAAACTTTGTAACACCAAACACGAGAGCCAATGCTTCTTTCCCGATCTGTGAATAATTTCTTTGCGCAGACGAGAGCAATTTGGAGGCAAAGGCAATAGGGCGATCATGCGATCCAACTTTGTGCGCAAGCACAGCACCGATCCCGAAATCCGATGCATCTACCATCAACAAAAGGGGTTTCTGGGGATCGAATGGCGTAAGGCAAGTAGTGGAAAGCAACGCCGATTTCAACTGGCGAAAGGCGCGTTCGCATTCCGTCGTCCAGACGAACGGAACACCTTTACGGCGTAAGCGATGAAGCGGAGCTGAAATGGAAGAGGCTTGGCGCACGTATGTATGGTAATAATTTATTGTTCCCAGCACACTCTGGAGCTGCTTCAAATTCTGCGGCGAAGGCAAGTCTTGTATGGCACGGAGGTGTTCTGGACTGGGATGTATGCCTTGGGCATTGATTACATGTCCCAGATAGGGTAAGTCACGAGCAAAAAACACACATTTGTCCTTCCGCAAGCGAAGACCATTTTGTCGCAAGACCTGAAATAATGTTCGGAGATTGGCTAAATGTTCTTCTTCCGTCTTTCCGGAGATCACAATATCGTCCAGATAGTTTGCTGCAGTAGGGACCGATGCACAAACAATTTGTAAATATTGCTGAAACAATGCAGGGGCGGATGCATACCCGAACGGCAGTCTTATGAATCGGTACAAACCAAGATGCGTGTTAACCACCAAGACGCGCTGGGATTCGTCGTCCACTGGTATTTGCAAGTACGCATCTGCGAGGTCCAACTGCGAAAAAATATTTACCCAGGCACAGTTTGTCAAAAAGATCTTCTGGGTGGGGTAAAGGAAAAGTTGCAATCACTAGTTGTGGATTCACTGTTGCCTTGAAGTCCACACAATGTCTCAATTTTCCGGAAGGTTTTGGCAAAATTACTAAGGGTGGTGCCCAGAGAGAAGCCTGCACACGTTCAATCACACCTTGTGATTCCAAATCGTGTAATGTTCTTGCGACCTCATCACGAAATGCTTGGGGAACATTGCGCGCTCGGAAAAATTTCGGTTGCGCGTTTACCTTCAGTTCCAAATGGGCTTCATAGTTCTTAGCGCAACCAAGGCCCGGTGCAAAAATACCTGCAAACTCTTCACATAGACGAGAAACACTGGCTGAAGGCACAGTCTGGTTCACTGATAGGACCTGATTGCCTATAGACAAGTTAAACAACTGAAATAAATCTAAACCAAACAAGTTCACTGCAGAAGAAGAACGAAGTACGTAAAATGACAAAAGTTTTGTTTGTCCCTTGTATGTTGCAAGAAGGCTGCACTGTCCGAACACAGCGATATTCTGACCGGAATAGCTAGTTAACTTAACGTTTGCGGCACACAACGGAGGTGTGCCCAGTTGTTTGTACGTGTCGTGATTGATCAGAGAAACTGCAACTCCGGTATCGAGCTGGAATGGTACCACTTTGCCAGTAATTTCCAAATCTACAAAAAGTTTATTGTCCTGCTGACGACAAGAGTGACTGTCTTGTGCAACGTGAACAGACACTGGTACCGAAGCACTTGCAACTTGACGGGATTTCCGTCGACGTCGACGCACATTATTTGTGGGATGAACACAGTCACTGTTAGAGAGAGTGGCACTGGGCAGAGTGGAATGAACTGCATGAATGTCCATGGGTGAAGGTTCACGAGCCTGAGTATTATTGGTTCGATTCCGGCGCAAAGCAAAGGGCCTGGAATGTCTGGGAGTGTCCGATCTGAGCTTTTTCTGGCAAACACTCTGAACATGTCCTTTTTTATTACAGAAAAAACAAATAGCTTGGCGTGACGGGCAGTTGTCACGCGAATGTCTAGTTGTACACCGTGGACATGATTTTAGCACTGCATTTGCTTGCTTGCGCGGCACACGTAGCAGAGAGCTTGGCGGCAGCTGCACGGACGGGCGCGAGGGCTGTTTACTGTTCCGTGCAGCGCGCCAGGCGGGCCGGTTAATGTGACACACAGCTGGGGAAGGTTCAAATGATTCCTGAGCAAAGTCAAGTGTGTCTTGCCTATCCAATATGTCTATCACTTGTTGAAGGGAGGGATTGACTTGTTTCAAAATCTGTTCCCTTATACGAACATCAGAAACGTTCTGTGCAATTGCATCACGCACCATAGTATCTGAATAAGGGAGGCCACATTCACACTCAAAAGCACAATCCCTAGTAAGGCCTTGCAAAGTTGCAACCCACTCCCGATTAGTTTGACTGGCCGTACGTTTTGTACGAAAGAACGAATACCTTTTTGCAACTACATTGACTGATTCCTTGAAATATGCATCTAATGCAGACAAAATTTCGTCGTCGGACAGAGTTGCTACGTCGCGTCGGGGAAATAATTTCACTATCACACGGTACGTGGACAATCCGATGGATGCCAACAAAAAAGGCTGCCGCTCGTTACCTTGAATTCTGTATGTGGCGAGATGGAATCCAAATTGGCGTGACCACTCCGTCCAGCTTTCCAGTGCCGCATCAAAAGGACGAAAAGGTGGTGCAACTGCGTGTTGTGGGTGCAGTAGCGGTGGAGCGGCGGCGGCCGCATCGTTTTGCATTGCACGTTGACCCTGGACGAGCTGTCCAAGGGCATCCAATAAGGCCTGCGTCTGCTGATTCTGCAAGCGATAAAATTCAGACAGTACATCTGGAGATTGTGGCGAAGCCATGACACAAATAATTTAAGCAAGTATAAAGAAGAAGACCGGTTTTACACTCGTCGCCAATGTTGTGTTGTCAGAAGAGCCAACACCGTGTTGCTAGAGGAGGCTTAAATGCACGCGTTCAAAGCTCACGCAGACTGCCGTGAGGTCTGGAACAATTAAAGGAGTTGAGTCTAATAAGAAATGAACGTAGTTCTTGGAATACTTAACTTTAATCCATAACTGGTGTACATCGCTCTTGTTGATTCGTTAATAACAATCTCAATATAAACTGGTAACGGCGCCTTGCTAGGTCGTAGCAAATGACGTAGCTGAAGGCTATGCTAACTACCGTCTCGGCAAATGAGAGCGTATGTGTCAGTGTAGCATCGCTAGCAAAGTCGGCTGTACAACTGGGGCGAGTGCTAGTAAGTCTCTCTAGACCTGCCGTGTGGCGGCGCTCGGTCTGCAATCACTGACAGTGGCGACACGCGGGTCCGACGTATACTACCGGACCGCGGCCGATTTAAAGGCTACCACCTAGCAAGTGTGGTGTCTGGCGGTGACACCACAAATACCAACTGCGTTTTTTAAAACAGGAACCCCCATTTTTAATACATATTTCTGTAGTACATAAAGAAATATGAATGTTTTAGTTGGACCACTATTTTCGCTTTGTGATAGATGGAGCTGTAATAGTCACAAACGTATAAGTACGTGGTATCACGTAACATTCCGCCAGTGCAGACGGTATTTGCTTCGTGGTACATTACCCGTGCTAAAATGGACCGTTTACCAATTGCGGAAAAGGTCGATATCGTGTTGATTAATGGCTATTGTGATCAAAATGATCAACGGGCGTGTGCTATGTATGCTGCTCGGTATCCTGGACGACACCATCCAAGTGTCCGGACCGTTCGCCGGATAGTTACGTTATTTAAGGAAACAGGAAGTGTTCAGCCACATGTGAAACGTCAACCACGACCTGCAACAAATGATGACGCCCAAGTAGGCGTTTTAGCTGCTGTCGCGGCTAATCCGCACATCAGTAGCAGACAAATTGCGCGAGAATGGGGAATCTCAAAAACGTCGGTGTTGAGAATGCTACATCAACATCGATTGCAACCGTACCATATTTCTATGCACCAGAAATTGCATGGCGACGACTTTGAACGTCATGTACAGTTCTGCCACTTGGCACAAGAGAAATTACGGGACGATGACAGATCTTTTACGCGCGTTCAATTTAGCGACGAAGTCTCATTCACCAACAGCGGTAACGTAAACCGGAATAATATGCACTATTGGGCAACGGAAGATCCACGATGGCTGCGACAAGTTTAACATCAGCGACCTTGGCGGGTTAATGTATGGTGCGGCATTATGGGAGGAAGGATAATTGGCCCACATTTTAGCGATAGCAATCTAAATGGTGCAATGTATGCTGATTTCCTACGTAATGTTCTACCGACGTTACTACAAGATGTTTCACAGCATGACAGAATGGCGATGTCCTTCCAACATGATGGATGTTCGGCACATAGCTCGCGTGCGATTGAAGCGGTATTGAATAGCATATTTCATGACAGGTGGATAGGTCGTCGAAGCATCATACCATGGCCCGCACGTTCACCGGATCTGACGTCCTCGGGTTTTTTTCTGTGTGGAAAGCTGAAGGATATTTGCTATCGTGATCCATCGACAACGCCTGACAACATGCGTCTCCGTATTGTCAATGCATGTGCGAACATTACAGAAGGCGAACTACTCGCTGTTGAGAGGAATGTCGTTACACGTTGAAACGTCCCCTTTGAAAAATTTATACAGGACTGTGCTTATACTGACACACAGTATTTTTAGCGCAACGCAATCTGACTTTCAAAATTCCCTACAAAAGAATGGCCCTGACTAACATTAAACTATACCTTTCACAAATCACTTACCTCACAAAAATCTTCGCTGCTCAAGCTACTGCAATACAGCGAGCGCCCCTACTGCCGGCTTAATAGTCATATTATATATAGCGGTTCATGACAGTCTTACAAATTTCAAAACTCCGCCATCTCTCTCCCCACATCTATCACTGCTGGCGGCTCACCTCCAACTGCGCAACGCTACGCGCTGTTCGCAGCCAGCTGCCTAACACTACAATGGCGAGTATTACAACAATGCAAAGCAGCCACAGACTGCACACAGCACAGCCAGTGATTTTCATACAGAGGTGGCGTTACCAATAAAAAAACCTAAACAGCCTACTTACATAGCCCCCATGCTCCCCACAAAAAATTTTACAAATTGGTTTGGGCAGTGCCCAATACAGATTTGAAAAAATTTTTCATAATTACAATAACAAAGAAATCAAATGCACACACTTATTGATACAATGTTGGTCAAAAGCTCAAATTTTCTCACAGTCCATGAAGACAGTCCTGATCGTTCATGACGTTAAAATAGCAGTGTTCCACTGTGTCTAACTTTTGAAGATTTTGTTCCATTGTGTCTAACTTTTGCTGTGTTTGACTCTGATTTTGTTCCATTTGTTTCTGATTTTGTTCAAGCGTTGTGTCTAACTTTTGTAGCCTTTGTCCCATTTGTTGTATTAACTGTAATAACAATGCACTGGTGTCTGAAACACGTTCCTCAGTGCTTTTCGGCAGTGAAGTTGCACCGGCAACATTCACATTTTGACAAGCAGAAAATGTGTCTTGACTTATTTGAGAAAACGGTGAGGACCCAAATCCTGAATCCACAGCATTTGAGAGATTGTTTCCTGTCATTTCGGATTCCTGAGGCGAGCTGTCGCTGACCGATCGATCGATAATGCTTCCCTGTTCTCTAATTGTTTCACTGTCTACACCATTGTTTGTCGCCCGCTCCATTTCCCTATGCACAATTACCAAATTACTACTTTGAACATTAGTTAATTCATTACTCGATGGCGCTAACACACTGCTTTCGTCTTTACTGTCATTTCTCAGTTTACTTTGGAGCCTAGTATTACGTTTTTCACACGCCATTATTGTCACAGTATTTCACACGACAACACAGAAAAACACAATTTGAAGAGCAAAAATAAGAGAACACATTAACATAACACTGAAAATAATATCTAGTTAATTGCAGCTGCGAAATACTTGGTGCAAATCTACATGCATGCCACAACTGTTTTACTGTACAACAATGAAAGACTGCAACTACAAAGGAGATTTTCTCTACAATTACGCGCTAGCAATAAACAATAGCTACATTAATTACACAAACTACAAGAAAAAAATCAGAAGATTCCAGTTAGGTATCCTAGGCTAAGGGTCGACATATGAAACGTCCCCTTTTATCAATTTATACAGGACTGTGCTTATACTGACACACAGTATTTTTAGCGCAACGCAATCTGACTTTCAAAATTCCCTACAAAAGAATGGCCCTGACTAACATTAAACTATACCTTTCACAAATCACTTACCTCACAAAAATCTTCGCTGCTCAAGCTACTGCAATACAGCGAGCGCCCCTACTGCCAGCTTAATAGTCATATTATATATAGCGGTTCATGACAGTCTTACAAATTTCAAAACTCCGCCATCTCTCTCCCCACATCCATCACTGCTGGCGGCTCACCTCCAACTGCGCAACGCTACGCGCTGTTCGCAGCCAGCTGCCTAACACTACAATGGCGAGTATTACAACAATGCAAAGCAGCCACAGACTGCACACAGCACAGCCAGTGATTTTCGTACAGAGGTGGCGTTATCAATAAAAAAAACCTAAACAGCCTACTTACAACGTATTGCCAAATGCATTGAGGTTGACGGACATCATTTAGAGCATTTATTGCATTAATATGGTATTTACAGGTAATCACGCTGTAACAGCATGCGTTCTCAGCAATGATGACAAGTTCGCAAATGTACATGTATCACATTGGAACAATCGAAATAAAATGTTCAAACGTACCTACGTTCTGTATTTTAATTTAAAACCTACCTGTTGCCAACTGTTCGTCTAAAATTGTGAACCATATGTTTGTGACTATTACAGCGCCATCTAACACAAATCGAAGAAAGTGGTCCAACTAAAACATCGACATTTCTATACGTACTACACGAATATGTAATAAAAATGCGGGTTCCTATTTAAAAGAACGCTGTTGATATCCGTTTGACCTATGGCAGCGCCATGTAGCGGGCCAACCATAGCCCCATCTTGTCTCCCCTTTCAAGCTAGACAAGTTTCGTTCTTTGTAGTTTTTTCGTTTGACGCTTATGTCGTGAGATATTTGGCCCAGTCACGATCAATGGACCACCCTGTATATAACAAGTACGGATCTGCATTGTCTGTAATGAAAGTAGCCACCTCCGATGAAATTGCCCCCGTCGTGTGGGTATCTTAAATTCAACTTATGAACAACGTCGTAAGCTGACGTTACTAGACCTTGTTCCACAACAGACAGTCGAATCGTGACGTTGCAGCTGTATACACCGATACTTGTATTTCAACACAAGTGTCGACGGAAGCACGATAGTCATGACTCAGATAAATCCTCTCTAACCTTCCCCGCCCCTCTGGAATCATTCAGTCGGAGGAATGTTCGCCTCATACCGAGTCTCGCTTTTCTGATAGAACTTGAGAACCGTACAGAATCACACTGATTCTGGTATTTTCCTCCGTGGTTCCACTAGAATCAAGAACGTTCCTTCAGGACCGCCTGAGGATGGAAATGCTGTAGTGCCCAACAGCGTTTCGACGGACTCACCGACCATACCTGAGGTCACACATTGTTTACGTTCTTCTTCTCCACCTCCTCTCCCTCCCTCCCCCCCCCCCCCCTTTGAGGAACTTTCTAACGGGACGCTAATGATAATTTAACGGACGATACTGCAGAGAAGGAAATACTGTCTCATAGCTCTAATGTTATACTGTTTGATTCCTGTTTAGCCATTCATCCGGATTCACAACGTCCACATCCAGTTGGAAAGGGCGCGGAGATACGCTCCTCCGCGCCAGACCTGGATATTACACATGATCTCTCCATTTTACACCATGCAGAGGGTGTGCTGCCACGAAGCCAAAGTAAACAACATTTCCAGCCAGAGCGTTCGAAGACATGAAAAAAGGAAGCAGGATAAAGAACCTAAACACTTTGGGTATTCGTCCATGGATTACGAGGCGCAGTATTGATGTCACCATTGTTCGTGACTTGTAATTGTTTCCTTTAGATAACAGATGCAGCCATATACCTTTGTTACTCGGAATGTAAATGGACTCCTTTCTGAATACCGTTTCACAGCGTTGCGCTGTTCCTATACGATTCAAGTACCAATGTCATGTTTTTGCTAGCAGTGTTGCTTGGCCAGTTTTCTTGTGTTTTTTACGTTTTTCAGTGTGGCGTCTTAGCATTCTATTGGAACTGCGAGGATTTAGCGGAACTAATACCGCAGGCTGTTCCCTTCACTATCTTACTTTAATTCTTCTTTATCCCACTTTCCGGGTCTGGGCATTCATTAGATCGTTCGCGTTTTTACAAAGATGAAACTGTGTATTTATTTCTAACTCTGTGTTGTGTCCTGTGGACCAGACACACAGTTTTAATTTCAGCCGTGAACTTAATGATTTTGTGAACTATTTGTAACCATGCAATACGTGGATCTGCAAATCTGCTACTCTAGTAAAGTGTATATGCTTTATAGCTATCTCCAACTGCAGACTTGGCAGTTTTTATTTTTATGATTCATTGTGTAAGCAATTGTCGATAGATGTTATACTCGCAAGCTTCACCGATCACTTTGCACTGGATGTGAGTTTCGATCATGTACGACAATCGGTGCACCTCTGTCGTTCCTCTTGGATGTTAAATATATCACATTTACAGGATCCTTCCTTCGATGGCGTTATTAGCAAAGTATGGGATCGCAATCTTCGTTCCAAGGACAATATTCCCCACTTATGGTCTGTTTGATAGGCGTTAGTACGACTCAGCACTGAAATGGCGGGGAAAATATGGAAGACCCTCGAATTGTAGTATGTCATCATTTTACGAAATATTTACGTTAGCACGGTCCTGTGCGCGTTACAGACGTTCGACGCGTGAGAGCGAAATTGCTTCAGCTTAAACGACAACAAACGTAAGGGTGTAGGAGGAGGTGAAAACAACGTTATTTGCCTCAACATGAGTTAACGTTCTTATACTATCTCATTCGGTATTGAGCACGTTGTAAACGCGCGTGTATCACGACTCTTACAAAGATGAACAAGTGACGACGTCATAACAAATCGCTTAAGATATATCAATACTTTTCTCCATCTGTGTACGCCTCCTTCTGATACTACACTCCTAGAAATGGAAAAAAGAACACATTGACACCGGTGTGACAGACCCACCATACTTGCTCCGGACACTGCGAGAGGGCTGTACAAGCAATGATCACACGCACGGCACAGCGGACACACCAGGAACCGCGGTGTTGGCCGTCGAATGGCGCTAGCTGCGCAGCATTTGTGCACCGCCGCCGTCAGTGTCAGCCAGTTTGCCGTGGCATACGGAGCTCCATCGCAGTCTTTAACACTGGTAGCATGCCGCGACATCGTGGACGTGAACCGTATGTGCAATTGACGGACTTTGAGCGAGGGCGTATAGTGGGCATGCGGGAGGCCGGGTGGACGTACCGCCGAATTGCTCAACACGTGGGGCGTGAGGTCTCCACAGTACATCGATGTTGTCGCCAGTGGTCGGCGGAAGGTGCACGTGCCCGTCGACCTGGGACCGGACTGCAGCGACGCACGGATGCACGCCAAGACCGTAGGATCCTACGCAGTGCCGTAGGGGACCGCACCGCCACTTCCCAGCAAATTAGGGGCACTGTTGCTCCTGGGGTATCGGCGAGGACCATTCGCAACCGTCTCCATGAAGCTGGGCTACGGTCCCGCACACCGTTAGGCCGTCTTCCGCTCACGCCCCAACATCGTGCAGCCCGCCTCCAGTGGTGTCGCGACAGGCGTGAATGGAGGGACGAATGGAGACGTGTCGTCTTCAGCGATGAGAGTCGCTTCTGCCTTGGTGCCAATGATGGTCGTATGCGTGTTTGGCGCCGTGCAGGTGAGCGCCACAATCAGGACTGCATACGACCGAGGCACACAGGGCCAACGCCCGGCATCATGGTGTGGGGAGCGATCTCCTACACTGGCCGTACACCAGTGGTTATCGTCGAGGGGACACTGAATAGTGCACGGTACATCCAAACCGTCATCGAACCCATCGTTCTACCATTCCTAGGCCGGCAAGGGAACTTGCTATTCCAACAGGACAATGCACGTCCGCATGTATCCCGTGCCACCCAACGTGCTCTAGAAGGTGTAAGTCAACTACCCTGGCCAGCAAGATCTCCGGATCTGTCCCCCATTGAGCATGTTTGGGACTGGATGAAGCGTCGTCTCACGCGGTCTGCACGTCCAGCACGAACGCTGGTCCAACTGAGGCGCCAGGTGGAAATGGCATGGCAAGCCGTTCCACAGGACTACATCCAGCATCTCTAGGAATGTCTCCATGGGAGAATAGCAGCCTGCATTGGTGCGAAAGGTGGATATACACTGTACTAGTGCCGACATTGTGCATGCTCTGTTGCCTGTGTCTGTGTGCCTGTGGTTCTGTCAGTGTGATCATGTGATGTATCTGACCCCAGGAATGTGTCAATAAAGTTTCCCCTTCCTGGGACAATGAATTCACGGTGTTCTTATTTCAATTTCCAGGAGTGTATGTTGCGTGATGATGTTAACTCATGCCTGGATGGTGTATTTTCACCCGCATTAAATGCCGAATTTATAGGTCGCTTTCACCGTATTGGCACATATGATTTTATTGTTCACTCACCCTCGCGTAAATCACTGGAATTATATGGCCTCTCTAAAGAATTTTATGGCCGCTTTTGGTCTCTTTTAGGGGACACAATAACGTCGCTGATAAATGAGGTTTTGCGGGTGGGTTGAGGAAGAGGGCGAGGGAGTTGAGTCCCGACCCATTCATTGTTGGGAATATCGTCGGAATCCCGAAAACATCTGGACGTTCAGACATTGACTAATTCCTTAATTTTGATTACAAAATTGTTGCGAAGGCAATAAACAGTCCCCTGTCGATCTTGCTTGCGGAGATCCTTGCGGTTCTCGACAGTCGTGTTCTTTGTCTCTCGATTCTGGCCCCTGTCGCAGAACGCCGAGATATCGTGTCGGTGGCTGCCACCATTTCTGTTCCTGGGGCCTTACTTTCATAGATTTTAATAAGACGCTTGCTCGAGTAAGTCACGGTTTCTTGTTGCAGATATTGGCAGCTGTCGGTGTTAATGATGGAACGCGTCTAGTGTTACTCAATCTTTTTACTGACAGCCAAGTGTCCATGGCTATGAATGGAAAACATCCCCCCCCCCCGTCCCCTCCCCCATACCCCCGGAAAAATTATAATCCGTCGGGGTGTCCTTCTTGATATCACTGTTTGTATTGTCGCTGCTGAAGTTGTTGTGTTAGCAGAAGAGCCAATACCGTGTTACTAATGGATGCCGAAATGCACGCAGGCTGGCGTGAGGAAGGAAGGACTATACTGAAGTGAGGTCTGGAATATGACAAGGAATTAGAATTCAGAAAGCGTACGTAATGAGTTGATACTTAACTTTAATCCATTAATGATGGGAGAATAGCAGCCTGCATTGGTGCGAAAGGTGGATATACACTGTACTAGTGCCGACATTGTGCATGCTCTGTTGCCTGTGTCTGTGTGCCTGTGGTTCTGTCAGTGTGATCATGTGATGTATCTGACCCCAGGGATGTGTCAATAAAGTTTCCCCTTCCTGGGACAATGAATTCACGGTGTTCTTATTTCAATTTCCAGGAGTGTATGTTGCGTGATGATGTTAACTCATGCCTGGATGGTGTATTTTCACCCGCATTAAATGCCGAATTTATAGGTCGCTTTCACCGTATTGGCACATATGATTTTATTGTTCACTCACCCTCGCGTAAATCACTGGAATTATATGGCCTCTCTAAAGAATTTTATGGCCGCTTTTGGTCTCTTTTAGGGGACACAATAACGTCGCTGATAAATGAGGTTTTGCGGGTGGGTTGAGGAAGAGGGCGAGGGAGTTGAGTCCCGACCCATTCATTGTTGGGAATATCGTCGGAATCCCGAAAACATCTGGACGTTCAGACATTGACTAATTCCTTAATTTTGATTACAAAATTGTTGCGAAGGCAATAAACAGTCCCCTGTCGATCTTGCTTGCGGAGATCCTTGCGGTTCTCGACAGTCATGTTCTTTGTCTCTCGATTCTGGCCCCTGTCGCAGAACGCCGAGATATCGTGTCGGTGGCTGCCACCATTTCTGTTCCTGGGGCCTTACTTTCATAGATTTTAATAAGACGCTTGCTCGAGTAAGTCACGGTTTCTTGTTGCAGATATTGGCAGCTGTCGGTGTTAATGATGGAACGCGTCTAGTGTTACTCAATCTTTTTACTGACAGCCAAGTGTCCATGGCTATGAATGGAAAACATCCCCCCCCCCCCGTCCCCTCCCCCATACCCCCGGAAAAATTATAATCCGTCGGGGTGTCCTTCTTGATATCACTGTTTGTATTGTCGCTGCTGAAGTTGTTGTGTTAGCAGAAGAGCCAATACCGTGTTACTAATGGATGCCGAAATGCACGCAGGCTGGCGTGAGGAAGGAAGGACTATACTGAAGTGAGGTCTGGAATATGACAAGGAATTAGAATTCAGAAAGCGTACGTAATGAGTTGATACTTAACTTTAATCCATTAATGATGAACGTCGCTCTTGACGGTACAGGATTCACAATGTTATCTGTTCAGATTATAGTAACAGAATATGGCGCCTTGCTAGGTCGTAGCAAATGACGTAGCTGAAGGCTATGCTAAACTGTCGTCTCGGCAAATGAGAGCGTATGTAGTCAGTGAACCATCTCTAGCAAAGTCGGCTGTATAACTGGGGCGAGTGCTAGGGAGTCTCTCTAGACCTGCCGTGTGGCGGCGCTCGGTCTGCAATCACTGATAGTGGCGACACGCGGGTCCGACGTATACTAACGGACTGCGGCCGATTTAAAGGCTACCACCTAGCAAGTGTGGTGTCTGGCGGTGACACCACAGAAGTACGTGGCTGCAAGATATGCGGACGATGTCATGGTCTTACTTCGTAATTCAGATGAAATTCCCTTGCTGAAGGAAAGCTTGGAAGCCTCTTTTAATCGCTCTGGTGCTCACATTAATGAAAAGAAATGGAATACGTAGAATTTACGGAGCTTTACCGAACCTGCGATGTCATGGGCCATTGTGGGCGATGGACATAAAACGTTAGCGGGCCGTGGTAGCCGAGCGGTTCTAGGCGCTTCAGTCCGGAACCGCGCGACTGCTACGGTCGCAGGTTCGAATCCTGCCTTGGGCATGGATGTGTGTGATGTCCTTATGTTAGTTAGGTTTAAGTAGTTTTAAGTTCTAGTCGACTGATGACCTCAGATGTTAAGTTCCATAGTGCTCAGAGACATTTGAACTATAACACGTTAGATGTCATCATTGATCGTTGCCGATGGAAACGGCTTCGCTCAGTTGGTGAACGCTTACGGATATAATACGAGGGATGATCCTCGAGCATAAGCGCTGCATTCTTACATTATTTCAAAAAGTACGGCTCTTAGATATCCATGTTTTGTCATGCCGCACAAATTTTTCGGATACCTGCGATAATAGCCAGTAAACCAAAGTGATTATCTGCACGTTTCCTATGAAAACATAACATTTTTCGAGTATAATATCAGGCGATGGCAAGGCCTCTCACCTTGGAGGGTTGGGGCTTCCTGGTATACGGGTGAAGGCTTCGGTATTATTTATCCGATGTGCCAACATGTACTCAAGTAGCACATTCATTGTCATCTCCACTGTTTACCAGTCTCCGGTCGGTCAGTTTAACTCTTGCCCTGACGATGTTGGCAGGATGATTTTCAAACGGAAACATATACGGGAATTCTATATCGCTGTAAGTTATCTCTGGGCTGATATCCCTCAATGAAACATTTCACTACTATACCTATGTCCCGTCGCTGAGCATGTCTCATTTGCCTCTCCCCTGTTGAACGTGCGTCGCCGGCGACTTCTTGGGATATGGTGTGATTCCATATTAGCCTTCCTATTCTATAAGGTCATTCACGGTCTGGTACCAACAAGTGATCGTCTTTTTCGTACTGGTCTAAGTATGACGGACTAGTGCAGTAGTTGTCATCAAACTGATACATTAAGACATGGGCTTATCTCTTGCGGTCGAGAGTAGTGGGTCTAGAGTAACAGCAACTGGCTTTCCTGATCTGATCGACTGAGACTGCGTTCTCGGTTGACATCGTTCTATGTCCAGATTCCTCATTTTTCCTGCGGAAGAAATCCAATTCAGTTACATCGCTGTTAGGCCACGGCATTCACTAAATAGTGGGAGATGATAACGACCCCGATCCTCGGACTTTTTCAGCAATATACGTTTACCTCTCACTGGAAAAGACAGCGGAAGCTGCGTTACTGCACTTTATTTGCCAAAATGTTGTCTCTCTTTTTTAATCGCCAAGCGTTTGGATAATTTACATTTACGGCACTGTAATATTTCAGGAACCCTTCCCACCCTTTTGTCCTTCTTCTTGCGGTAATGATCAATCGTGTTCACAGTTGTGGAGATTTTCCTTTTATGTGTTTATTATGTATCACAATTATAAAAAATTTAAGAATCCCTAAATATGTTTCCTTTACGGCGCGCTAGAACCTTAGTTCATTGAAGGAAGGGAAGTTAGCTTTGTTGATACAAAGAAAAAAGAAATTATTCCACACATGACTTGTGATGCAAGGGCGGCATGAGTTCTCAGAAAAAAAAAGAGAAAATAACTGTCGGCTCGAGTTCTCTTCCCACTGATACGAACTTGTTTCATTTTATTTTATTCCTCACAACATTGAACGATTAATTCTAAAATTGAAATACGTTTAAAACATTCAGTTTGTACATCCAAATTTAACGAGTACATTACATGTAGTTACTATAACTATCCTTGTAAGTCGAAAGGCTACCACTCACTACATTGTAACACGTTGGTAAAATTTAGCACGAGCTTCCACTCCTGGAAAGCATGATTATGAGTTAGAAAATATTACGTTGGTTGGTAGGGTAAAAAGTATTTTAGTATTTCAGTTTGTTCGTGGAAAGGAGAGCGGAATTAGCTAGGAAAATTGTGGACGAAAGAGTATTGGGATTGTCTGTCAGTAATCTCTACTGGCGGAACATATTGCTATCTGAACAGATACGAAACGGCTTTAGTGAACAGTTATAGCTTGTTAAATTAATATGCAAACGCAACGCTGCAATGGTTAATTCACCATAAACGTGAAATGAGATTAACTCTGTTAAAGCAAGAGTGGATGAGCCTTGGCATTGTTAGCGAGTATGTTACGTGCGCAGTGGATAGTAAAACGAAGTGGTATTGATATTTACTGTCCTTATTTCAAAGTGACATTCTTTACATTTTTAAATTGAGAATATTAGCAAGTATAGGACACCTATTGGTATTAGGCACTGGGTCAGTGGATTACCCAACCAATCACGAGGACAAGGTAAGTATTAATAAAACAAAAGCAGTGTTGACAGAAACACTAAATAAGCATTTGACAACCAATCTCAGAACAGGGAACGTAAAACTGCAACACGTATAGGAATCCATCTGTTTGTTTGGTGTTGTGACTCGTGACAATAGAAGCCTTGCGGATATAAAAAGAAGAAACACAATGACCAAACAAGCCTTTGGAATCGAAAATTTAAAAGCAATGCATTAAAGAACAGTCACGTTCGTGGTTAACAATGAAAAATTAACTTTAAATGGCTGATCTCGATTCGACATGAACCATCCTCAGATCTTGTGCATCGCTTTCAAGCGTAACCCGTCATATAAAAAAGCACACGGTAAGACCGGTAAGCGATGCACCACGAAGGAGTTACCCGAATGGGGCGGAAATCGGTAGGTGTGACAGACAAACTAATAATTACAATTTCAAAAAACTGGATGATTTATTAAAGAGAAAGAGCTTCAGAAACTGAGCAAGTCAGTAACATATTGGTCCACCTTCGGCTCTATGCAAGCAATTACTTGGCTTCGCAATGATTGACAGAGTTGTTGCATGTCGTCATGAGAGATATCGTGTCAGATCTGTCCAAATGACGCGCTAGATCGTCAAAACCCCACCTGGTTGTAGGCCTTTGTCCATAACGCTCCAAACGTTCTCAATTGGGGAGAGATACAGCAACTTTGCTGCCCAAGGTAGGGTTTTGCAGGCACAAATAAAAGCATAAAAGCAGTAGAAACCCATGCCGTGTGCGGACGACCATTGTCTTGTTCAAATGTAAGACCATGGAGGACAACGAACTAGGTGTAGAATATCTTCGACGTACCGCTGCGCTGTAAGAGTGCCGGAGATGACAACCAAAGCGATCCTGTTATGACAAGAATTGGCAGTCCTGGTTGTCGGGTCATATGGCGGGTAACAGTCAGAGTGGTATCCTACCACTATCCCTGGCGTTTCTAGACACGTTTTTCGGCATAAAGTCTCAACGACTGAGGTAGCATTGTCTTCAGTAATGCGACCCGTTTCGAACAGGGTTTCGATGATTAGCGAAGACGTGTCCGGAGACGCCCCAGCTGGGGGAAGGACACCAATCTGACTGTCGCCCGCCATATGGCCCGACGAGGAAGAGGCAAGGTCTACAGTGCCGTTTCTTTTCGTAACAGGGTCCCTTTGGCTGTCAACCGCGGTGAAACTCCCTTGCTTTATTATCCACAAGGCTCTTCAATTGTGATTCCGCACCCGCACAGTCGCAATGGATGGCTGCTGGCCATCTCTACAAGGACTGCACTAGGTCTGCACCCTTGGTGGCCCACTACTACCATAACCTCTACACGGACTACAGTGGGTCTGCACCCTTGGTGGCCCACTCTACAAGGACTACAGTGGGTCTGCACTCTTTGTGGCACACTACTACCATAATCTCTACTAGAAATACTGTGGGTCTGCTCTGTGGTGACCTACTAATTCTACCAATATTCTTCAAGACTTCGACGGACTCTGCTGTGGGTTTGCTCTGTTGCGGCCCATTACCAATCTTCATGTCAAGAGTTGACACTGTGTCTCCGTTGGGAGGACAACTCTTCTTCAAGACTGCATGGTGATCCACTACTTGCATGTACACTTTCTTTTACTGCTCAGACTTTGTGCATAAAACTGTCATAGACTAGTACTCTGATGTATGATTAGGACTGTCTTTAGGGACTGTGAGGACAATATTTGCTTTTGACCAACAGTGCATTCATAGAATGAGATTCTCACTCTGCAGCGGAATGTGCGCTGATATGAGTTCGAGTTCGAATATCGGTCCGGCACACAGTTTTAACCTGCCAGGAAGTTTCAGTGCATTCAGAATTGTGTGTATTTGATCTATTTGATATTGTTAATATTAAAAAAATTACAAATTGATCCTGGCCACTGCCCAAAGTAATTAGTAAAATTTTTTTGTGGGGAGCAGGGGGGCTACGTGAGTGGGTGCTTCTGTGTTGGCAGCGCTTTGCATTGGATCTCTGACAGTGCTTTCTCTGTGGCTCGTCGGACTCGTTGTTGGAAGTTAATCACTAGTGGTGTTGGGCAGTCACCAGCAGTGATGGAAGTACTTTTGGGCAGTTGGAGGTGAACAGCCAGCAGTGATGGATGTTAGATGTGAAAAGTTAGCACTGATGGAGGTTAGAGGTTTGAAGTGTTAGCGTAGGCTAACGATCTGGAAGTATCCGACTCGGAGATTGAAAATTATTCATGATTATATATCTTTGTACTAGATGTCACATTATTAAGGTAAAAAAATACATAATTTGGTTTGCAACAAAATCTTTCCTTCGCTAACAACATGCCCATTAGCAATTAGTAACTTTAGTAGTTCGAATCTTTTATTTAGCTGGCAGTATTGACGCTCGCTGTATTGCAGTAGTTCGCGTAATGAAGATTTTTGTTAGGTAAAGTGGTTAATGAAATGTATAGGTTATTGTTAAGATTTCTTTTTAGTCAGGACCATTCTTTTGATTTAATTATTTGAAGTCAGGTTGTGATTTTTTTGAGCAGTCAGATTGCGCTGCGCTAAAATATTCTGGGTCAGTGTTGACATTATAAGAAGAAATAAAAAGAAAGTAGTTTGACTTGCATTCAGTTTCACTCAGCAGTTTAAGTAAAATATTTAATAAAGAAGTTTCAGCGGCACCCTTTCAGCATAGCGGTACGTCGACGATGTTCCATGTCCCATTTTGTTGACCTTCATGGCAAGCCATCCTGGGCTTACATCAGCAATATAATGCCAGTCTGCACTCTGCGAGAGTTACCACTGCACGTCTTCGTGCTTGGCAAACCTTACATTAGCCACGAGGTTACCGGATATCTCCCCAGTTAAGAATATTTTGAGCATTATGGACAGGACCCTTCACCCAGCCAGGGATTTTGAGGATCTGATGCGCCGATTGGACGTAATTTGGCAAGATATCTCTCGGGAGGACGTCCAACAACTTTATCAATCAATGCCAAGCAGAATAACTGCTTTCCATAAGGGCCAGATGCGGACCATCACGTTATTGATTTGCTCAGTTTCTTAAGCTCTTTCTCTAGAATAAATCATTCAGTTTTTCTGAAATATTGTACTTCTTTCTTTGTTTGTACTTACACACATCTCATCTACCGATTTCTGCCCTCTTCGCCGGCCGGAGTGGCCGAGCGGTTCAAGGCGCTACAGTCTGGAACGGCGCGACCGCTGCGGTCGCAGGTTCGAATCCTGCCTTGGGCATGGATGTTTGTGATGTCCTTAGGTTAGTTGGGTTTAAGTAGTTCTAAGTTCTAGGGGACTGATGACCTCAAAAGTTAAGTCCCATAGTGCTCAGAGCCATTTGAACCATTTTTTTCTGCCCTCTTCGTCCTTCTTCCTTAGTGTATATTTCGGAGCACTTTGTTGGCTGTTCGTATTCCACAGCAGACTGGCCCTACGTGTTCCCAAATTGACCCAGTGTCGTCGTCATTTAGCATGCAGAATTTCTTTCTTTAATTTCGGTCAATGATCACAAACAAAGTGTGATCAGTCTCTTGACTGCAGGGGATAGAGGATAATCGAGATTGGACCGTGGATTAGTGTAAACGTGTCGCCTCGTCGGATGAATACCTTTTGTTGTTACACCAGGTCCCTGGTCGTATCTGGATACGCCGTCATCCAGAAGAACGGCTGCTCGAAACAGGCACTACGCTACGGTCTCAGGCCTGTGGGTGTAGTGTAATGCTATAGGGAACACTCACCTGGGCTTCCATGGGACACGTGGTAGTAATCGGAAGTATCATGACAGCTGCGAACTACGTGAACGTTAAGGCGGACCACCCGCATGACTTCATATTTGGTATCTAATCCGAAGGCAATTGCATCTTCCAGCAAGATAACTGTCCGAGCCACGAAGCCAGAATCGCTTTGAAATGATTCGAAGGGCATGGTAGCGAACTTTCACAGATGCCCTAGACACAAATTTTGCCTGATTTGAACCATTTGGGATACATGTGGGAATCTATCGGGCGCTCACAACCCACCAGCCTGTAATTTACGTGTGTATTTTTTGTGAACATGTTACCAGAAAGCTACCAAGATATTGTCCAATCCATGCCACGCAGAATCGCCGTTGTATTGCGATCCAGAGGTGGACCAACACGTCATGAAGCGGATAGCCATAATGTTTTGGCTGCTCGACACGTTGACCACCACTATCGGACACCATCTAATATTGCTGACTTTACAGCCATCATATTCTGCAACGAACAGCTTTTCTTAGAGCAGCTGAGAAAGCAGCAGTGGCAAGATTATCGAATGTGGTGTAAGATACTGACTGCAGATGTTTGTGCGATACGGGTATCGTGAGAAATACCGCCTAAATTGCGGTATTTCTCCGCGACTGGCTGCTGCGTTCGGAAGTTGCGGGCCAAAATGATAATTTTCTGTTATTTATATTAGAAAAACTAAACGGTGTATTTACTTGCGTTTCATGTAACAGCATCTCTCAAGAGCAGACTCTCGTTCCATTATTTCAAAAGTGTTGATTACCAGCAGAATAGCAAACATCTGCTAAACGAAAAGGCAGCCAAAGCACTCCGGTGATCTTCGGATCACGGGCTAAGTGGTTCAGCATAGATTCCGAACTAGTTCAACAGTCTCAGAGGACAAACATGTTGTCTGTCGCACTCGGCATCAGTGAAGACTCAATTAGCAATGTCCAGTCTGCAAAGGAGAGCTGGTTCGGCAACATCGGAGGGCAGATATGTTGTCAGCCACGGTCAGTGTCAGTTGAGACTTTATTAGCAATTTCTGGTTACGTGGACATGTAACTGAGAACAATTTGATAGTAATTACGCAAATACGCAGTTCAGTGTTTTGTTTTTATGGAAGTGTGAAGATTGGTGATTACATGTAACCCATAAAGTTTAATTTAATTGTGCAGTTTCTGATATTATGCTAATAGGAAGCTTGTGGCATCCCGTATAAACAAACTAATTGGAAATTTAATTACTTATAAGATACCAGCATCTCGCTAAGAGTTATTATATCGGATTGAGGATCTAAATGCTGTTTTCTGCCCAGAGGACAGTAACTATATAAGGCCACATGTTGGCGAACATTAATTAGAGCTTATGCCTTCCACTCAGGGTGGTGGAAGCAAATAGGCACCTGGCATGTACTGCAATATTAGTACAAATGAGATCAGTGGCACGTAAACTGTGGTAGCACAGAGGAGATATGAAGGAGATAAATTTTCGATGGAATAGATTTATCATTCACACGTAAATACCTCTCTTCCTTCACTTGCCGTAACCACCCCCCTTGTTTTGGCGACATAAAACATGGAGAACAGTTTCTTTCATGTTGCGCAGTGTTGCCTTCCTGTGGTAGACTGTCTCTTTCTGTCCCTTTGATTCAGTTTACAGCGTCTATGAGAGCTGCTACGCCGCTTGTGTATGTTTGCTGCTCGTGACATCCTTGATCCCTCAGAGCTGTGTCGTCTAAAGTTTCTTCAATTGCACGAACATGTAGGAGTCTAAATAAATGGGAAGGATCGAGGAACACTTCACAGTTCTGAAGATGATTGTCCCCTTTCCATTTCCTCTTTTCCTCGTGGTCATCTGATCATATGAACTTACAGTTTATACTCAAACCAGAGACTGGAACATATCAAGCGCCTTATGACACAGAATTTTCATGTACTGATACAATGGAACCTTTTTAGAATTTTATCAAGTAATTATTTAATAACAATTTTTTACCGTGAATCTATTAAAGCTCTCACCTAAGAGGGGACGAGGAAAGGAAATCTAGTTTTTAACTATATTTGATGAGTAGCACTAAGAAACAATATGTACACACTATTACCACTAATGATGTATGCATATCATGTACGGCTCGCTCCACATCATTTCGATTAAAGTATCGTTCTAATGAACAATGGAATACGTAGGTAACTAATTAAGGTGCTAATTAGGTACTGTAAAATCTGGATATTGAATTTGAGACAGATCACCATCACCGTTGATTAAACCGGTGGGGGAGAGCATTGTACCGGATGGTTGTAATTAAACTGAATCTAGTCATAGAAGTCCAGTATTTACTGTAATTATCTTATGGTAACGAAACGTGATAGATATTCTAATGCGTTAATGCAGAATGGACTTACATGGGAAAAAATTAGTTCCAGTTTTGGCCATTGGACGCACATTTGACAAGAAAGACGTATGTAAATGTTTCCCTATTTAATGGATTAGGATCAGATCGTGGACAGAAAAGGTCAAACAAGTGAGAAAGGCATAATGTTGATTTTATTACTAACCGCCGTTTACACAATTTGTTCTATACGAGCACAGGAGTCGTCGAGAAGATGCTGTACAGCGCCAGATTTGCAGTTGGTGGCCAAAATTGGAACTAATTATTCTAGCGCAAATCGGCTCCGTATTAACATATTAGCATATCTATCAAGTATCGCTGCCATACGATAATTACAACCCATACTGGAACGCAGTGAGTAACGAGAATTTCATCACATCCGTCCACTTCCTAGAGGGGTGAGTACCTTAGGATCGAATGAAGATTTTGGTCAGTGCTGCAGTTTAGTGACTAATTTTAGAAGCACGTGAAAGAATGCGCAACACAGACCGCTATCAACAGTTTGCGCTATTTTCTGCAGGTTTTGTTGTTGCTAGGCATGAGGCTACGTTTTGTGCAGCATCTGTAAGTATTTAGAGTTCTACATATTTAAGTGCTCTATAACAGATTAAAACTATGTTAATTCTTCAGTTGCTGAATTTTATGCTAAGTAAAATTCTGCATAATTTTAAAGCTAGTTATGAAGCGTGTGGGTGGTAAAACTGTTCTTAGTCTGTCGTACATTATCTTGCAAATTGAAACAGAAGAAAATATTTTAACAGGTAACATGGGATATTTGCAAATTAATTTAGTCCCAAATAGTGAAGGGTACAGCAATCAGTCGCAAATAATATTTATCACATATCCAGATTCTAGTCACTGTGTGGCCATCTTCGGTGCAGTAAATGTAAGTTAACTATTTATACATGTACATAGTCGAAACTGGGCAGTACATGTCGAGGTTGAGTTAATTCTCAACCTTTGACATGAATGTCCAGTTAGGACTTTGTATATACATAAGTGATTGTAATGTTTTAACTTATATTCCCTGCACTGAAGATGGCCAAACAGTGACCGAAATATGGATGTTTCATAAATATTAGTTGCGACTGATTACTGTACCCATTACTACTCGCTGGGTACAACTGCTTCCCCACGGAATCAGACATGATTAAATGGGTTTATTTAATGTCTCAACACTTTTACCTCCCTTGAAAATGGAAATTTGCCTTCTGTTTCCAACAGCTTCCGTTTCAAAATATATTTAGCATGTAACTGGATTTTGGTAATACTTCTGCTTGATTTGATTTCACTTACTGATTGTTGGCGTGTAGTCGAGTAATAAAGTAACAAATAGACGATTAAATACATTACCGACAAGATTTTTTTGATTCTTTTTAAATTTCAGTAGAATATTTCTACTCAGATGCTTGGTCATGTTGCACCTTGGAAAATGTTTTTAAATTTGGAGAAGCTTTAAGTCTATGGGGTAAATTTCTTAATATCATAAAAATACTGCATAAATTAAAAGGAGACCGATATCATTTAAAAATGGAATAAAAAAATTTATTAAACATCAGTTGCAGAGCTGGCTGGAGATGAAAGTCTGAAAAGTGTTCCGTGGTACAACACACAACCCTACTTTAATAATATGGTTGCAAACTGTTACAAGTATTTAATTCAGAGTGCTAAATTTACAGCATCCATTATATGTTTGGTTCTATTTTACCTGTTAGTCCACATTACTTTTGCATAATACGATTCAAAAGATTAAATAAAACCTGTTTTTAACTTGGCGATCTACTGCCTGCTGTGAAAACGGATTTTTGCTCTGCACTAATACTGAGAATCAAACTACGTAATTCTCCTCCTGAAGATAATAGTGTTAGCCATCGAAATAGTAGTGGTACACCAAACATGTGAATGATGCAGAAAATTTGGTTACCTATAGTACACAGTGCGTATGGGCTGTCTTGAAATACTTTAACGAATAGAATAAACCTTACCCAGATGAAGGAGGGGATTGCAAAATCACTTTGCAAAACACTTCTAAATGTTGATTACGGACAAAATGTCACTGAATTCTACGGTTATGGAAATACACACACACGAATGATAAGATTACAGCAACATCGTTTCTTATAAAACATTCTGAGTTCATATACGAGTTTTGCGGGTGAAGTGTCATTATAAGTTAGTGCCAGAAAGGATTTCACTCGTGTTCCCTATAAAAGATTTACATTTGTTCTGAAAGGCCATTGGGTTCTAGTGAAAGAAATCGATGTGTTTCTTTATGCGTTAATTCATCAAGAAAACGAGGACTCTCGATCGTCATTCTAAATAAAGAGGTTTCACTAGACTTCTTCTCTTCACAGAATGTCTTCTTTTAGGCTCAATGCCTCCACTACTGGTAAGGTGAGCACCGTTTATGGCTTCATTGAAATTCCTTACACGTTTTGCTGCTTATTTTCACACCCAAAACACGTGAAGCGTGTAGGAAGCAGCTCTGCTCCTCTCAGAATCTTTACAAAGGAAGGGGAAGACCGTGGGAGAAGTGAAACCAAGACGTAAGGGACGGGGAGGAAGAGACAAGAAAAAAAGAGACATCAGCGAACGAAGTTTTCCTTTAAAGGCGAGGTTCCAGGGGACGCTAGGGCTCTGGGAGGCTTCTGCTGTTGAAATTAAATCACCACCTTAAGAAATCTCTTTCACTTCTCTGCTGTCCTGAAATTCGACGTTCAGGCTGCGGATGAATACCGTCAAATTTCTCCAGCAGAAGAAATTTTACAATTTTATTTTGCAATTAACTGAAGGAGGTTCATCACGTCTACGCTGGGTGAGTATATCGTAACTATTCTTTGTTTATTAAGGCTAACACGCTATGCTTCATAAGATATCACCTTAGTAAATGACCGAAGCCGCTTCCAGAAGCAACTACAGTTTTGTCTCTTTATAGTGCTGGTTGTATTTTTTTATTTATTGTTGTTTTTATGGACCTAAGTGAGAGAAGACCACGAATAACAAACGAAATTTACAGATCTTCCCCCAAGGACTATCGATTTTTGAAATCGAATCATATTGTTTCAGAAGTGGTTTCCTTATACAAGAAATCTTACATTAGGATTTCTCGTTGTTATATACGTCCGACGTGCGCTGAGGATAAATAGTGTTGAATTGCCTCTAAATAAGGATTCTATAAACTTTGAAATACGAAGTAGTATTTGTATAATTTCGGGTAAATGAGCTACAAATCCGCACATATGTCGTCGGAGACAGTGAGAATGAATGCAACTATTGAATATGTTTTGTCATTGACTTGAAATAATACTTTTGCTGTCTAAGGGAGGTGATATCAATTTAAAACAATTTACGTTGGTCATAGCATTTGTATTAATATTTGACTCCATATTTCAACGGAGAAT
Organism: Schistocerca nitens; assembly: GCF_023898315.1. NCBI lineage: Eukaryota > Metazoa > Arthropoda > Insecta > Orthoptera > Acrididae > Schistocerca > Schistocerca nitens. The sequence continues at coordinate 395,745,953 of NC_064620.1, forward strand.
CGTCTCAGTTGTACGACTAAAGTCCTGACTTAGTGTCAGTAAATCCACAGTCTGTGGTAGTTGTCGGGAAGTGATTTAGTGAAACAGAAGTGGCACCTGTAATTCCACAAGTAAGTGTTGCAGTTCCTAATAATCTACACAAACGAGGTTGCACCGAATCTGAGAAGTCCTCTTAGATTATTTGCGGATGATGTTATTACTTAGCGTGTAGAAAACTCGTCAGAAGATCAAACGTACTGAAAAATAAATCAGACAAGATATCTGCATGTTGCGAAATGTGGTAGTTAACAGTAAAGCTTAAAAAATATGGAGTTTTCCACATGAGCACTAAATAATTCTATTAAATCTTGGTTACACGATGAATTAGACTAATTTAGAAGTTGTCGGTTCAACTACATTTACCCACATACGGATTACATTTAGGAACAACATAGACTGTAATTATCAGATAGAACATATTGGACGGAAAGCGAACCAAACACTGTATTCTGCTTGTAAAATGCTTAGAAGATGCAACAAATGTATTAAAAAGACGGCCCACGGACTACAGTCTCCTTCTGGAGTATAGCTACGCTGTATGGGATCCCTACCTGACAAGACAGACAGAGGTCATCGAAAAATTTCAAAGAAGAGCATTTTATTCAATATGTAGACAATAACCGACTCAAAATCAAAGGAAGTAATCTGTATCTTCGCTCCATAATGAACGATGAGCAGTGGTGGATATGTTAGAGAAAGAAATACAAGAATCACCTGATCCATCAAGTCCTAAAGAAAAGAGTTGTATGTGGTATGTTTAAAATCAGTGAAAGTTCACGAGTGACAGCATACTCGTGAAAGAAACTGTAAGATAAATGTCAAAAGCTCTTGGTTAAAACTATGCCACTGAATATCTTAAAACAGTTATTTGTCACGTAACACTGTAAAAAGCCGAATTTTTGCTATGGACAGTGGCATAAGAAATACATTAAAAATGTAATTATCAGTGGTGTTCTCTGTGTGTGGACAAAGTTCTGAACGAATATATCTCAGTCAACTAGTAATTTTTATTCGCATAATAACTAACGACTTATCTGTACGTGAAGACCTGCTCGCTTTAGTTCCCTTGATAGCAACAACAGATTTATATGTTTATCCGTTTATCACTTACATGACCTTTGATCCTTTGATATGCTGTGGTAAGTTGTTGAATATGCGAGTACCAATGTACTTGACTCCTTTTTGTACTAATGTTAAGCTTTGATAGTCCTTATGCAGACTGTTTTTGGTTCTGGTATTATAATCATGTATTGCACTTTTTTGTGTAAAAAGAGACATGTTGGAAATGACAAAGGACATCAATGAGTATATGTGCTGAGAAGTAGTAGTTAGAATGTCAAGTTTCTTAAAGAGGTGTGTGCATCATGATCTAGGTCTGACACCAGATATAATTCTAATGGCTCGTTTCTGAATTTTGAAGATGTTCTTTTTGTGAGAGGAGTTTCCCCAAAAGATGATTCCATAACTCACTAATGAATGGAAGTAGGCCGAATAAACTAACTTCTTCATTTTTAAATCACCAATTTCTGCTATCATGCGTACTGCAAATGGAGCTGAACTTAGGCGTCTCATTAAGTCTAGAGTGGGAGTTTTCCAATTTAGGTTGTGGTCAATTTGTAACCCTAAAAATTTGATACTGACTACAGCTTTAATTTCATTGTTTGAATACGTTCTACTTATAGGGTCATTTATTCTTTGTGAGGTACTAACTTGTATGTACTGGGTCTTGTCAAAATTCAGTGACAATCCATTTGCTGTGAACCACCCATTGATACTTACAAATATTTCACTAGCTGATTGCTCAGTGAGATCACGGGTCCTGTTTTTTTTACCAACATCGTTTATTTTCAAGTAACAGGAGGATAACAATGTAGAACAAGAGTGTTACAATTTTTCTTCTGCTGCAGTTTGGTGATACTGAAAAAGATAACTAGTATGGCTATACATTTCATGATATGGCGTAAAAGGAATGTGAGTAAAGATTGTGAAAAGCACTGATGAATGTTGCTTTGTTTGCCTGTGAACCTAAGGTAACTATCGTTGTTTCCTTTCAATCACATGACAGCAGTTTTGTTCGAAATTTTCGGGAAATTAATTCAAATTTGTGGATTACTTTTCGACATAAAATACAACGAAGTAAAAAGAGTAATGAAAAATTTAAAAATAGTGATCGCAAAAATCCGTAGCTTCTGTTCATTACTTTTGCCGCTGTGATCAAAATAAAAAGTGTACTTTTCGATTCAAGTAGTATTACTCCGCATCACTATCAGTGTCTTCGATCTGAAATGAGCTGTAGTATACTTAGTGGGGCTTCCTAACGTTTTTCAGGAAGAGTATTCATTGTCTTCCATATAAGGTAAGTTCCACTCCACGGAAACTAACTCTTTGGTTGTTGCAAGAGAAGGAGATTTCTAATTTTACTATGGATCCTCCCATGAGCCGATAAACTGCGCTCACTAGGGGCTGCTGATGGTGGTACACTGAGAAGTTTGCAGGCGAGGCAGCTCATCGGCTGACTGCTACACAATCCATTCACCAGATACAATGTGAAGCATGTTCATCAGCAGCCCATACGCCGTCTGAGGAGAACAAACCACCACAAGCTCTAAATTCAACGTCTTTAGCTAGCATTCCTCTTTCATACCTCAACAACTGACACAAAAAGGTGATGAACTGCAGTGCGTGGCTCTTATATTCAACATTCAGACTAGTGCTTTTATACCGTCGCTGTAACAGACTTGCCGCACTATGGATAGACTTGCAGTTGGATTTTGCTCTGTTCGTAGTTGCATATACAACACATAGCTGGTCGTTCGGAGATAGCATTGTGATATTGTTTTTGAGAAGGGCCACATGTACTGCATTTGTAGTGAAGTTCTGATGCGTCTGTGACAATAGGACAATGTCTGCCTCAAGTCGGCTGGTGGCAACAGACACTGGTTACAGTAAGCGACTCGCTTGTTCAGATTTCCTCTATATGCCCTCCTTTATCACAGCACGTCTTACTGGTTATGGAAACTAAGTGCAGGGGAAGGAGTGGAATATAGAATAGCTCTTTGTTCTTTATCATGCTTCAAATTCAATGTTACAGCCGAATTTCCGTAATTATCTTTCTGCTTCGTTTCCAACAAAGCATGGGGTACAGGTCTGAACATGAATTCTTTGATTAGTTTTTTACTGAGCTGGAAGAGCTCCTGGAGTACAGGTACAAAAATGATGTCTTTGATGAGGAGATTGATGCCTTGAGCAGCACGTCCTACACACGCTAAGTGCACGCATTTTTCTGCCACTATTTTCCAGGCAGCCTGCACATTTACTGCATTGTCGGATATTACCGCTATGAACTCTTTGTCCTCCATATCTTGAATAACTGTCATAAGGCTTGAGGCGATAAACTGTGCTGTTCCTCTGCGCTCACCGGATCGAATTATTTGAAAGAAAACTCGTTCTGGTGCCATGACAATGGAATTAATCACATGGTGCCCAGAAACGTCTGTCCATCCACCAGAAATTAAAGGGAGAGCATTTCATCGTCTATTACCTGTGACAACAGTCTGAATACGTCGATAATCAGCGTTGAGAAACGTTTTACCCGTAGAAGGGTGATTAGGTACCTCGTAGCCAGAACGAATGAAAAAAAAAATCTTTCCTTCGGTATTGAACCCCTAGCATTGATTATAAGGTTCCTGAAGCATAAATAGGCCTAGCGACGACTTTGTTTATGTCTCTGTCAGAAATTGTAGCAAGAGTTCCTTATGAAACTGAAGATGTGGCATTTGAGAGAGTAGAGTACGCGTCAGGTGAGGTCACGGATATGGTAGACATCGAGGTTTCATGAGTTGTGTCAGAAGGATCCTCGGAATTTATCTCTGTAAAGGGTCCTAAGCCATGCGTTTGACAGATGGTGGACACAGTCTATATTTCTGCAGATGATTTCGTAGCCGAGAAGGCACTGCATTGTCGTAATGGTTCCGCATTATTTACACGTGGCTTTGGCTTCTGTCTTGTTTTCGATGACCCTTGTGTTGTACAGTTTTCACACTTCCGCACGATGACGCATGCTAACGAACATTATTCGCACACTAATGTTCCGTAGGTTACACGACGTGTGATATGTACTCACTCGTTTTCTGGAAGTTTCATCGCTTCAGGTTTCGAGAGGAATCTAGTAAAACATTGTTCCAATGCGGAAATAAAGCGATCTAAATGAGGAAACAACCTAACGTGCAAGTAATGGCGGATAGGGTTTTAACTACTCAGTATACTAGGAAAGCTATTGATGATAGTGTACAGAGACCTACGGTTGTTTTACGACTCTATTCACGGCTAATAATTTGTGGGTGCCTGACTTTAGCCGAAAGGTGGCTTGCCCAATTCTACTGCGAATGTGAAATACAGACAAACGTGGCATCGCGTCAGGCTTCCAGAAGTTGACTGAGCATGATGCAAACATACACACTGCAGATTATTGCCCCTGAAGTTGGACAGATATTTGTGTGGCCGAAAATTTCAATGCACCGTAGGTTTTAAAGCCACTGTTATTCAACGCTAATGAAACCATCGACAAAGAGTGGCAGAGATATACATTTGCATCGTCTGCCTATGTAGAGCCGTCATTGACCTGAACTTCTTTTATTGGTCGATAACGATGACTTTTCTGTTTGATTAAAATGTGTTTACTATTTGTCTTCATAAATGTGTGTGCAGTCATCATAGCAGCTTAAACAAATGTCCAGTGGTTAAATCTTTATTATAGTCGTTTAACTACGGCTACTGAAGCCTAGGATCATTTTTGTAAGAAATGTTCATTCCTTACCGGCTGCTTCAACAGTACACTGCAAATACCTTGCTGGGAAGAAATGCAACACCCACAAGAACTGTGTTCAGTGCCATCAAGGTGTAACATGCGGATACCGAGAAGTTTTAGACTTAGTGTTTCATCTGTTAATCTCATCGACGATCAGATGGCTCCCATGAGACCTGTCTGTGCACCCTCTATTTTGACTCTGGAGACAGGAAGTGTAGAGGCGAAGTTTTCGCAACGTTTACTGTAAATGGTTCAAATGGCTCTGAGCACTATGGGACTTATCATCTGAGGTCATCAGCCCCCTAGACTTAGAACTATTTAAACCTAACTAACCTAGCCGCCCGGAGTGGCCGAGCGGTTCTAGGCGCTACAGTCTGGAACCGCGCGACCACTACGGTCGCAGGTTCGAATCCTGCCTCGGGCATGGATGTGTGTGATGTTCTTAGGTTAGTTCGGTTTAAGTAGTTCTAAGTTCTAGGGGACTGATGACCACAGAAGTTGAGTCCCATAGTGCTCAGAGCCATTTGAACCATTTGAACCTAACTAACCTAAAGACGACACACACGTCCAGGCCCGAGGCAGGATTCGAACCTGCGACCGTAGCAGCAGCGAGGTTCCGGACTGACGCTCCTAGAACCGCTCGGCCACAGCGGCCGGCACGTTTACTCTACTATACAACAATGCCCCACCAACGAGTACCTGCTCGTGTTGATCAGCTTTAGTCATTTGAAATGGGTCATATTACGGGTCTGCGGGAAGCTGCATGAATGTGACGACGGCTTACTGCATCCCTCGGACACAGGGTATCAGTTGTGTATCGCTGCTTGCAGCAGTGGTCTGTGGAACATTCACACATGTTGACCAGGTTCTGGACTTCTGCGTGGTACTGACACACTCCAAGAGCGACGCATTGTGCAAGCGGCGGTAGCTGACTGAAAGTCATCCAGGAACGAAATCTGGGTATATGTTGCACCTGCTGTGTCATCAGGGATAATTGGGAAGCGTCTGCTTACAGAAGGATTATGTATGCCTCCGATCAGGGTACCATGAAACCACGACACCACCAACCATGACTACTCTGGTGTCATGAAAGAACTGATTGGAGACTCAAATAGCTCCCTGTTGTCTTCAGTGATGAGAATTGGTTCTGTCTCTTTCTGACAGATGGACGTACACGTGTATGGCTAGACACGGTGAGCTGCCTGTACCAGAGAGCATTCGCCCACGACACATGGGTGCCATCCCAGGCTTCATGATGTGAGGGACAGTCAACTACAACTCGCAATCACATTTTGTGTCTCAGCATGGTAAAGTAACGAGTGCCCACTACATTGCAGAGGCCGTTACTGAAATTTCTTTGGGGGGAAGGTGATGTGATTTTCCAGCAAAATACTGAACGTCCACATCCGAATGCTGCGATGCAACGCGCTCTTCGCAAGATCACGAGATCTTTCGCCAATCCAGCACGTGTGGGACACAATGAAGTGGGAACTCATTCGTTCTCTAGGGCAAGAGTCATCGCCGAATTGCAATAAAAGGTGCCTGATTCTTAATAAGTCTATTGCAGGATGATATTGGGCTCTTTGTGATCGTTTGCACGCGAGAATACACGTCTGCGTTTTCCAGAGGGCGTAAGCTGTGCACTGATACCATAATTTAAACACCCTGTACTGTGACATGTATGTTCATTTGGTCTGAATTTGTTATTATATGCCGCTACAACGATGAACTACCTGTCACCTGACTTGTCAGTAACATGAGCTTTTCCTTTAGGGTGTTGCATTTTTGTTTCCTTCAGTGTAATTCTAACTTCCCTTTCTTACACTGCCACTAAGTGTCTGCGATATCCTTTTAAATGTTTTCACATTAATCAAAATTTTCTCCTATTATTCATATGACAGAAATTATTATCGGCCCTCATTACTTATATCACGAAAATTCTCCTTAATATAATCTTATAGATCGAAAAGTCTTTTTCGAACTTGAGCAGTATGGGAGTATTAACAAAAACTTTTTGTTATTTATTGTTTTTCAGCCTGTATTGGCCTTAAACGGAATGAATTATTTTGTAGCTTCATTAGACTGTAAGCGACAACTGCAACTGACGTCGATTTGACCCATGATATTTGGCTCGTCAGCGTTGATCCTAGTTCGCACTGATTTACGACTTCATCTTGATCTGAGGTCATTTTGAATGCTAATTTAAGATCAAGTAGTTTATAGAATCGACCCCAAAAACGTGTTCAGTTCAGTGTATGGAAGACTATTCTTCAGGGTGAAGAAAAAATGCCACACTTGACGATCGACATGCGATTCATCATCCAGTTTCAAGACAAAAGTTTGTCTATCAAAATCAAATCGGGTACATTTTCATGACACATGTGTGAAAACGAGCAGCTGTCAACACTGCCACCTCTTCCGGCGCATCAGAATGTACAGAGGAACGTGTGTCGTTCCGCAATGCCGTACAGGCCGTTGTAGCTCACTGAGTAGGCTGCTGGAGTCTTCAAACTCATGGAGCTATGATCAGAATCCTCATCAGGTTCCTCTTTTATTGTTTGGATGTCAGTTCCTAGTTCTCACCGTTTATAAGCAGGACATCATTCTGTCACATGACAATAGTCTATCACATGATAGAGGGATTCATTAAACTGAATTCAAGTGTGTACTAACCGTGCCGTGTACAACCATAGCTGGTCCTGTCGAGTTCATGCAGTGCGGCGATGGAGTGTACAAACAATGAATACTTCGGTATGTTTTTGATACTGAGTGCATCCGATAGCCAAATTGCTACAACTGCTCGTGCGTATGCACCCTCAAAGGCGCCATTCTGATAAGAATGCTTTTTTCACCTCTGGAGCAATGTCTTCAGGAAACCGGTAATATTCGTCCACAAATACCCGGACAGAAGTCGTTCAAAGACTAGACACGATTCTTGAAACCGTTCACCAAAAACCTCGGCGAAACACCCGTTATATTGCAAAGTAGTTCCAGATGTCTCAAAGAGTGGTTGTTGAAGTGTTGCGCGCTGAAGATCTACATCCATATCATTACACGTTAATTCAACACTAGAGGCCAGAAGACCGCATTCGACGAGTATAGTTTTGTGAATGGTTTTTGGACCAAGTGGAAGATAATGAACATTTGGTAAATAAGGTGATATCAACTGACTTCACTCGTGTTGGTGCTTTCAACCACCACAAAAGCCATTATTGGTCGGGACACAACCCACAAGTCACCCGTGAATGTAGCTTTCAGGCACGCTTTGGCATAAACCTCTGGGTTAGAATCGTGGGAGGAGTGCTTTTGGGCCCTTACCTATTGCCAGACAAGTTCACTGCCCCTCTGTATCATACGTTTCTTTGCAATACTTTGCCTGATACATTAGAAACGTTCCATTTGGTGATCAGCGACAGCTATGGTTTGAGCATGATGGCGCACTGGCACACTTTGGAATGAATGTGCGTAAATATTTAAATGAAGCGTTTCCAAGGAAATGGATTAGTCGTGTAGGTCCAATGTTCTGGTCTCCGCGTTCCCCGGGCCTTAATCCACTACATTTTAATTTGTTGGGACACTTAAAGGGACAAGTTTATAGTACTTCACTCAAGTACGCGAAAGAACTTGCCCCCATTCTAACAGCCGTGTACCGCAAATCTCTAGAGGAGCGGAAGGTTCCAAATGATTGGAAAAGAGCACAGGTAGTCCCAGTCTTGAAAAAGGGTCGTCGAGCAGATGCGCAAAACTATAGACCTATATCTCTGACGTCGAACTGTAGAATTTTAGAACATGTTTTATGCTCGCGTATCATGTCGTTTCTGCAAACCCAGAATCTACTCTGTAGGAATCAACATGGAAACAGCGATCGTGTGAGACCCAGCTCGCTTTATTTGTTCATGAGACCCAGAAAATATTAGATACAGGCTCCCAGGTAGATGCCATTTTCCTTGACTTCCGGAAGGCGTTCGATACAGTTCTGCACTGTCGCCTGATAAACAAAGTAAGAGCCTACGGAATATCAGACCAGCTATGTGGCTGGATTGAAGAGTTTTTAGCAAACAGAACACAGCATATTGTTCTCAATGGAGAGACGTCTACAGACGTTAAAGTGACCTCTGGCGTGAAACAGTGGAGTGTTATGGGACCATTTCTTTTCACAATATATATAAATGACCTAGTAGATAGTGTCGGAAGTTCCATGCGGCTTTTCGCGGATGATGCTGTAGTATACAGAGATGTTGCAGCAGTAGAAAATTGCAGCGAAACGCAGGAACATCTGCAGTGGATAGGCACTTGGTGCAGGGAGTGGCAACTGACCCTTAACATAGACAAATGTAATGTATTGCGAATACATAGAAAGAAGGATCCTTTATTGTATGATTATATGATAGCGGAACAAACACTGGTAGTAGTTATTTCTGTAAAATATCTGGGAGTATGCGTGCGGAACGATTTGAAGTGGAATGAGAATATAAAATTAATTGTTGGTAAGGCGGGTACCAGGTTGAGATTCATTGGGAGAGTCCTTAGAAAATGTAGTCCATCAACAAAGGAGGTGGCTTACAAAACACTCGCTCGACCTGTACTTGAGTATTGCTCATCAGTGTGGGATCCGTACCAGGTCGGGTTGACGGAGGAGATAGAGAAGATCCAAAGAAGAGCGGCGCGTTTCGTCACAGGATTATTTGGTAAGCGTGATAGCGTTACGGAGATGTTTAGCAAACTCAAGTGGCAGACTCTGCAAGAGAGGCGCACTGCATCGCGGTGTAGCTTGCTGTCCAGGTTTCGAGAGGGTGCTTTTTTGGATGAGGTATCGAATATATTGCTTCCCCCTACTTATACCTCCCGAGGAGATCACGAATGTAAAATTAGAGAGATTCGAGCGCGCACGGAGACTTTCCGGCAGTCGTACTTCCCGTGAACCATACGCGACTGGAAAGGGAGGAAATGGCAGTGGCACGTAAAGTTCCCTCCGCCACACACCGTTGGGTAACTTGCGGAGTATAAATGTAGATGTAGATGTAGATGTAGAAGAAGGTACACAACCTAAGAGCTAGAGTGAACGCCGCTTTGGCAATGTAGATACTGCTGTGTTGCAAGAGTCTAGCAAACTATGATCCGGTGAGCCACATAGTGTTTGCAAACGCAAGGTGATTGATTTGAACATCTTCTCTAGCGTGAACGTTGCTCGTACGTGTATTTGCTGGCTCTGTGAAGATAAGCCTTGACGTCAGACGTACAGAACAGAATTACTGTGCTTAGGCTTCATGTGCAATCTGGTGTTGCCCATCTAATGTGTTTTTTGTACCTCGTTGGACACAGACGATGTTACTACACCCACTATTATTTTATGTTGGCTTTATTTGTATCATTGACGTAATGAAGTACTCGTTTATGTTTGTAAGAAGATTAGGTTCCTTTCAGAGTATGCCGATGCAATAGCTCCATTCTTAACAATCGTACACAACCGTTCGCAAGACGAAAGATCCGTACCCAAAGACTGTAAAGTTGCTGCTGATTTTACGAGTATTTGACTCACACACAATGTGATGAAGTGTTGCACAACTATTATTGAATATTAATAAGGGGTTCATCCACGCTCTATGACGGTTTTAACTCAACTGGGTACGATTTCAGTGAGGTTCCAGAATATTTGTGTAGGAATGACAGCCATTCATCCTCAAGAGCCGCAACGAGAGGAGGTAGTGTTGTTGCACGTTAGCGTCTGGAGCGAAGTCGACGTTCTGGCGCTTGCCAAAGACGTTGCATTGGGTTCAGATCCGGACTCTGGGCAGATCAGTCCATTTCAGGAAGGGTATTTTTCACAAACCGTTGGGTCACAAAAAATGGTTGAAATGGTTCTGAGCACTATGGGACTTAACATCTGTGGCCATCAGTCCCCTAGAACTTAGAACTACTTAAACCTAACTAACCTAAGGACATCACACACACCCAGACCCGAGGCAGGATTCGAATCTGCGACCGTAGCGATCCTGCAGTTCCAGACTGAAGCGCCTAGAACCGCACGGCCACACCGGCCGGCGTTGGCTCACAGATACTGGTTTACGACAGGATGCATTTCCGTGCAGATGTAAATAATCGTCCCCGATTTATTCCAGTACTGTACACAGTACACGATGCTGCAAAATCTGTTCATATCATTCCACATTTACTGTTTTCATAAGCAAAGTATGGGGATCATACCGTCACAACGAAAAATACCCCTACACTGTAATATTAATTCCTTCGCAATTCACTCTTTTCAGTCTACATGATGGCTTGTAACATTTCCCGGTTTTTGCTAAAATCTTCCATTGGACTGACATGGAATATAGCATCATTCATCCCTACCAATCAGTCGCTTTCAGTCATCCACCGTGCAGTGGCGCCACTTTTTAAAACGGGTCAATCGTCGTTTAGCACTGACCCCAAAACGTTTTAGATTATAAGAAGCTGCTCGACCACTGCAGCCAACTGTTTTTAACCTGCTACTCATAGCCATCGTGCAGGCTAGACCGCTGGAAGCACTCTGGAATCCACGAATCATTTCTTCCACTGATTTCAAGCTACAGTTTAAGACCACCGTCCGCAGTGCTCAAATGCTCTCTCCGTCAGTCTATGATCTGTCTGGTCGTGGTTTAGTTGTAGTTGTTCTTTTGTGTTTCCGCTACACAGACAACGTCAGTAGTCGAATTTGGCAGCTTTATAAGGGTTGTAATGTCCCGATCGATTCATTACTCAGGTAACATCCAATGAGTAGCACATGTTCGTAGCCATAGTGAAAACTGTGTACTTCAACCATTTGTAATTTTTATGGTTCTGGTGAAAGACGTACGGAATTGCGCAAAACTCCATCTCTGACAATAACAGTATTCTGATTGAGAACAAAAAATGCAGAAATTTATTACTCTCCCTTTAATCATAAAAAAATCAAATTCTTTTATATCTGGCTGCGGTTACAGAAATATTCTAACGTTTCCTAATAATTAATACAATAACGCTCCTGCACGCAGCAGACAACTTACCTCGTATTGCCACTGCAACTGCGTGAATATTCTGTAGGCAGCAGCGTGCTAAAATAATACAAAAGAAAATGCGCAGTGCAATGTACGGCCAGAACTACTAGTACAACTATTGCCCATTTTTATATAGAAATTGAATGATATGGAGGGGTTTGGTCAGCAAGTTTAAGCGGTATAAAAATGAAGGAAACGAATAAAAACTTTCAATTTACTATATTCTGAAAAATTAACTACTTAAACATTGACAAAATTTACACGGACCTTTCGTTTTCTTCGACAGATTAACTAGGAACAATTTTAATTATTCCAGAGTGTCTATAGACTGTAATCATGTCTCTGGTTCAAAAATGGTTCAAATGGCTCTGATCACTATGGGACTTAACATCTGAGGTCATCAGTCCCCTAGAACTTAGAACTATTTAAATCTAACTAACCTAAGGACATCACACACATCCATGCCCGAGGCAGGATTCGAACCTGCGACCGTAGCGGTCTCGCGGTTCCAGACTGTAGCGCCTAGAACCGCACGGCCACTCCGGCCGGCCATGTCTCTGGTCACCACAAAGGTACGAATATTACTCTCAATGTAAGCGTATACAAATCTGATAAAATCCCTCCAGTGGGCAAGCAAGCAACAACTACATGCGGCGACAAGGCAAATTACCAAAAATCCTCTATTAATACCGAAGTCCCCTCTTGCGCTGCTAGGACGGTCACGGCGGCTTCTCCCCATAGCAGGCTGTGTCCGACTACTCTCAACAACTGTGCACTCACTGTAATAATATCTCAGACACAAAAATCACTCATCATCATCCAACATAAACATGATACCATACTATGCACACAGCCCCATCATAGTCAGCTACACTCAACAGATACATTTAAACACACAAGTTTCGTACTTCACGAAGGAAAGGTGCCACTGTGCGTGGAGGACAGGATAAAAACTGTCCAGTTAGGCGAATGGACCTCCCCTTCCGGGTCTCATAGCCTTGCATGCCATACAACCTTGCTTTTTTATTTACTGCCTACTCTTTACTGGTTGCTGCATATTCGTGTGATGAGTGATATGGAATTATTGGCATGGTGTTCTCAACTACTGACCTCGCTTAACGCGACCCGTTACAGAATAACTGCATTACTTCTGACGACTAATGTTGCTCACATCCTGAACACGATTCAAACAGTGACTCAGAACCACTTCATAAATTACTTACAATGGCCTACCATCCCTAGCCATCTGTTCAAATCATTTTGTGTCTGTATTTAACGTACGCCTAAACTGTGATAAAATGAGTATCCACATACAGACACAAAAACTGGAGTCATTCCAATCTCGTTATCAAATGGTTCGCTCATGTTTATCATTTTGTTGCATTGTAAAATGTGATTTTGTATTAAGTAAATATCTGGAGAAACACACATGCCTGGAATCACGAACCGAAAAATGCTGTTGCCTTTCAGACGAGTGCCCTACCGGAAACATCTACAGTCGGAGAACGGTTTCTGCATACAGTACACTGATTTTTACTTTTACATGGTCCAGTAAAATTAATGTGACCACCGCCTTTGTTCGACGTCAAAGTAAAATAATCACTCACAAATGGCAGGTGGCTGTACAAGGAGTGAAGGGTGTTTAAAAAGCGTCAGGGGAGAGGGGGATGACAAAAACAGTGCAGTTGTTGTAAAGCGGGAACAGAGTGACTTACCTCGCGTCATAAAGAGCGTCATCATTATCTTACGGAGCAAGGAGGAAGATTCCCCTAAACAGATAAGTTTGTAAACTGTTCGCCTGCCATTGTGGTTAAAGTACACAGTGGATGGCAAAATGGCGCCAACATAAACCGGCTCCGAGCCCACTTTGATGCACCATAGGCCATAGATGATGGGTGAACGACGGTTGCGGAGATGTGTACTGTCGAACAGACGTGCAGGTGTGGAGCAACTGACCACCCAGATGAATCAAGAGGCTACCGTCAATGTCTCCTCAGCTACCGCTCAACGAACGTTGCTGGCGTATGAGCCTCTGCAACAGGCGCCTCATTCATGCAACCCTGATCACTACTGAAACTTCCTGGCAGATTAAAACTGTGTGCCCGACCGAGACTCGAACTCGGGACCTTTGCCTTTCGCGGGCAAGTGCTCTACCATCTGAGCTACCGAAGCACGATTCACGCCCGGTACTCACCTTGCAGGTTCGCAGGAGAGCTTCTGTAAAGTTTGGAAGGTAGGAGACGAGATACTGGCAGAAATAAAGCTGTGAGTACCGGGCGTGAGTCGTGCTTCGGTAGCTCAGATGGTAGAGCACTTGCCCGCGAAAGGCAAAGGTCCCGAGTTCGAGTCTCGGTCGGGCACACAGTTTTAATCTGCCAGGAAGTTTCATATCAGCGCACACTCCGCTGCAGAGTGAAAATCTCATTCTGATCGCTACTGTTCATCGGCGATAAAGGTAGGAATTTTGACGCCAGTACAGCAACTGGATGTCAAATGATTGGCGACAGGTGGCCTTTTCGGATGAATTACGTTGTATGCTACACTGGACAGATGTCCGTTGGCGTGTACGGCGTGGAATGTCTGAAAGCAAACAAAGAAGATACGTAATGGCCTGGTGTATGTTTTCGTGGCATTTCCTGTGAGGTCTCGTCAATCTGGCAAGCACACTGGGTCAACACACGTATGCCTCTGTCCTTGCCACGACCACACCTACATGAAGTCTGTTTTTGCTCAGCATTGTGGTATCTACCAGTAGAACAATGCAACAAGTCACACAGGTCTCAGTCCAATTGCATGGTTCGAAGAGCACCGTACTCGCCTGGCCATCAAATTGCCCGGATTGAAATCCAATCGAGAATGTCTGGGACCACTACGATCGGGGTTTTCGTTCCATGGATCCTCAACGGAGAAACATAGCCCGGATGGCCAAGGCACTGGAGTGTTCAAGGCTCCACATCTCTTCCAGAACCTCACTAACACTCTTCCTGGACGTTTCAAAGCAGCCCGCGATGCGGGTGGTGGTTATTCAGGCTTCTTGCAGGTAATCACATTACTGTGAAGGGTCAGTGTAGAAGTACCCATTTTATCTATCAACGAAAGTTTGCCCGAATCGGTAATAGTTCGTAAAATTAATTTTTGATGTAGCGAATGCATAGGAATCTAACTGAAAATTGAACACTTTTCAAGAGGTGTGAATGCCTGAGCAGTGAATAGTTGATCAGCAGTAGGAAGCCTATAGAGGGCTATATCAAAGAGCACTGTTAATGTTCGCCACACTGTTTCATACCGCACGTAACGTACATGTTTTCAAAAAGTGTTTGGTGTCGTGCGTTGCTGCCCAACATGGCAGGCGGCACAGACAGGCCCTTGCTGTGAGGCCTCTGGGATCCCGCCAGGCCCGTCCCGTAGTCTTCTATTCGGGACGCTGCCGAGTGTGCCGGGAAGCCGCCTCCCGTTATCCTTGGGGAAATATCCTGCAGATTTGCCGGGCTGCCAGCCTTGTTGGCAGCGTACAGCGCGCCCTACCAGAGCGAGTTTCCAAAGAGAAACGCGAGAAAATCAGCAGACAACTCGGGATAGTTTATAACGCTCAGTACAGAGTCACACTGTGTGCTATGACATTTATTACAAAGTACGTTTTCCTCTGGTCTCCGTCCCTTCATTTGTGAGAAAGGACATACCTTTTTGTTAACAAAGAAAATCAGAAAAATGTGAAGTCTGCTACATTCATTTATTTTTACTTGACTAGCTTTCGCTTTACAAGTTCGTCATCAGATAATGACTGTTTATCGTCATTAACGATACAGTATAAGCGAACAACATTAAGATTTCATGCATGGTGAGACGTAAAACAGAGGTAATATCATGTTTGACAATGCAGCTTCAACTGTACCTCCATGTTAAAGTGAAGTGTGTGTGTGTGTGTGTGTGTGTGTGTGTGTGTGTGGGCGAGCGATAACGGGCTGAAAAGAGAGGAGGATCATTTGAGCAAAGATAAATCATGCTACAGCTTATTCTACATTTATAACTGTTACATGTACCATATAAATTTTACTCAAGATAGTCAGCTAGAAAGAATTGGAGAAGTGCGGATTTTAACCGAAGTTTAAAATTAGTGGAAATATGAAGCTGAGTTTGATCGTTTGATATGAAATCGGGATTGTGTGACACCTCATCTAGAGAAATTACAAAATAGCTTTCAAATATTTGAACAAATGACAGGTAAGTACTAAGTACGTTTTGTATTATCGCGAAATGGGGGGGGGGGGGGTGGGTGGGTGGTAGAGTGTCACTGACATGATACAGGGTTTGGAGTGGACGTCTTTAAAACAAAGGCGCTTTGCGTTGCGGCGGAATCTTCTCATGAAATTTCAGTCACGAACTTTCTCCTCCGAATGCAAAAATATTTTGTTGACGCCGACATACATACGGAGAAACGATCATTGCACTGAAAGACGCAGGCATTTGTTTTTACCGAGCGCTGTTTGAGATTTGTGCAACAGAGAATTATTGTGATGGTGGCTCGACGAACCCTCTGCCAGGCACTTAAGTTTGATTTGCAGAGTATCCATGTAGATGTAGAACAAGAGAATGCATTTGATGATGCAATTATCTTGATCTCCTTGTAACCCGTAAGCTATGACCAAACGTAATAGATGGACTTAAAAAAATCCAGTATCAAATGCGTTCTTTAAACCTACTAGCAATCAGGAAATTCAATCATTACGAATCTGAAAAGTAAGTCTTAGCAAAATGAGTGCTTTTAATGTAGAAAAAGCCTATCGGAATCAAATATCTCATTAAGAATGTTTCAATTTACAATGCTGATAGAAACAGAAAAGGAACGCACATAAAATGTTAGTCATTTATCCAAGCCACAGGTGGGCATAGATGGTGGTACAGCGTAATTCCAAAATATATAAAAGGTTTGTTTACTGGTCTTTTCACTAATAATCTGGTCAGTGAATTACAGGTATTTCTGGAACAACAAGAAACTACATTATTTTCTTTAGTGTTTATGTCACTTTGTTTTGTGAAAGAAGAACTGATCTCATCCTCGACCGCACTACTCATTCACATTTATTCACAATGTGAAGCACTGGTCAGTGTGAGTCATGGTGTTTCAAGTTCTTTCTCAGAATAATTTTCTTTGTTGCACACATTGTGTTTAATGTCTAGTATGTTATCTTCTGACCGTATCAATATTTGCTTGTAGTGTAGCAGCTACAGTTTGATTTATTTTTTTAAATTATGTATGAAATATTGAATTATCAGCAACAGGAACCCGACACGAAATAAACTCCCACGTAGTATTAGAAAACTGAATAATATCTCCAGCTTCAGAAGGTAGGTAGTGATGCACTATGTCCGGACAGTGCCAAAAACATACGTTTTTCATATTAGTTGCATTGTGCTGCCACCTACTGCCAGTTATTCCATATCAGTGACCCCAGTAGTCATTAGACATCGTGAGAGAGCAGAATGGGGCGCTCCGCGGAACTCACGGACTTCGAACGTGGTCAGGTGACTGGCTGTCACTTGTGTCATACGCCTGTACCCGAGATTTCTACACTCCTAAACGTCCCTAGGTCCACTGTTTCCGATGTGATAGTGAAGTGGAAACGTGAAGGGACGTGTACAGCGCAAAAGCGTACAGGCCGACCTCGTCTCTTGATTGACAGAGACCGCCGACTGTTGATGAGGGTCGTAATGTGTAATCGCCAGACCATCACACAGGAATTCCAAACTGCATTAGGATCCACTGAAAGTGCTACGACGGCCGGGAGGCGAGAAAACTTGGATTGCATGGTCAAGCGGCTGCTCATAAGCCGCACATCACGCCGGTAAATGCCAAACGACGCCTCGCTCGGCGTAAGGAGCGTAAACATTGGACGATTCAACAGTGGAAAAACGTTGCGTGGAGTGACGAATCACAGAACACAATGTGGCGATTCGATGACAGGGAGTGGGTATGGCGATTGCCCGGTGAACGTCATCTTCCAGCGTGTGTAGTGCCAACAGTAAAATTCGGAGGCGGTTGTGTTACGGTTTGGTCATGTTTTTCATGGAGGGGACTTACACCCCTTTTTTTGCGTGGCACTATCATAGCACAGGCCTACATTGATGATTTAAGCACCCTCTTGCTTCCCACTATTGAAGAGCAATTCGTGGATGGCTATTGCATCTTTCAACACAATCGAGAACCTGTTCATAATGCACAGCATGTGGCGGAGGGGTTATTCAACAATAACATTCCTGTAATGGACTGGCCTGCACAGGGTCCTGACTTGAATCCCATAGAACAAATTTGGGATGTTTTGGAAAGCCTAATTCGCGCCAGGCCTCACCGACTGACATCGATACATCTCTTCAGTGTAGCATTCCGTGAAGAATGGGCTGCCATTCCCCAAGAAACCTTCCAGCGCTTGATTGAACGTATGCCTGCGAGAGTGGAAGCTGTCATTAAGCCTAAGGGTGGACCAACACCATATTGCGTTCCAGCGTTACCGATGGAGGGCGCCACGAAATTGTAAGTCGGTTTCGGCCAGGTGTCCGGATACTTTTGATCACATATTGTACATCTAATGAAGCAACTGTAAGGATTACCATTGTGGCTGTCCGCACTCTTTATCCTTGTACATCCTTCTTTCCAACCCGGTCTTCCTTATTTCCCAGTATTCTTAGATGATAATCTCCTTAACTTTCCTTTACCGAGAGCTCACTATATCAAAAAACATCTATTTTCTACACCTATAAATTCACTTTACTTCTGCCACTATTATTCTTGTTGTTACTGTTGTTACTGTTAGTGGCAGCTGCTGCTGTAGAACAAGCACCTCCAGTATTACCTTTATTAATTTATAAACTGTATAATTTACTCACATTGCCACTTCAAATACTCAGTTCGTTTTAATACCACATGTCGTATTAAAATTCTTATTTCTTAGGTAACTCTTGTGGACTGCGGGCGTCCACTTGGATGAAAATCTCGCTGCCGCTGAAAAAGACTGATACAGACGTCCTGGTAGGACGGATGAGTGCGTTCTAGGGCAGCATACTCACAATGAAACTAACACAGAAGAGTGAATATTAATATGTATTAGTCAACTTTGGTAACGCCGGTTACAGCAGTTGCAGAATGCAGGTTTAATTTAACTGTTGTGCGTTGACTACAGTTCCATGAACTCTAACTAAATAATATTCTCTGAACTACAGTCTGAAGAAAACTAATCTTCTGTCGTTACATACTATTCGATGAACAGTTCCAGACTAACAGTATTCGGTTGGATCCCGCTAGGCAGGCGGTCTCTGTCCATACACGAAAATTCTATTCACTGTTGTGTGTCTCTGAAGACTGACAATTGTCTGTCTATTGCCCACTGATTCTATCTGACTGAACGACTTGAAGACTCGAAGACACGACGAACGTTCTGCAGGAGCACCCCAGCAAGTCTCGAACTGTCTGACAACTTGCAACTGACGACTTCTGCTTAAATGCGCATATGTCTACCTGGTGGCACTGCCGCTCCAGGCGATGTGAATCTCGCGAGCAGCGTGATATATTTGTGCGCGGCGATGTTCCTACGGCAGGCGGACGTCCACGGTACTTCTGGTACCAACTGTCGCAAACTCTTCTTGTGTAGCATCTCAGTGCACCAGGGTAACTATTTTTTTTTTATTTTAAAATGGTTCAAATGGCTCTAAGCGCTATGGTACTTAACATCTGAGGTCATCAGTCGCCTAGACTTAGAACTACTTAAACCTAACTAACCTAAGGACATCACACACATCCTTGCCCGATGCAGGATTCGAACCTGCGACCGTAGCAGCAGCGCGGTTCCGGATGAAGCGCCTAGAACCGCTCGGTCACAGCGGCCGGCATACCAGAGTAACTGTGATGTAAAGCAGGTACTATATGTGAGAAATATTAGTTCGATGTAAGTCAGGGCCTCAGGGCCCTAATAAGATCAGCTTACATAAATAAATAAATATGTATCCCCCAAATGAGCACATGGCCAGACAGATGTGGCTATTATTACCGTAGCGCCTGTACTGAGTATTTACCCCAAACTCCATCATAGTAACTGTTTCATTCAATATGTGGTTCAATGTAACGCTTACAACGAGCTGTAGGTATATCCATCACTGTAGCTACGGTCGCTAACGGATGCTGTCACGTACGGTGGTAAGCGACTCAGAGGGAACCCGCTTCGATTACTTGACGTGGATCAATTTTTCACTCCAGTATTTCACCAGCATGGGAAGGAGAAATGGGGGCGTAAAGCCCTTGAACACCAGCCTTTGCGCCAATGTCCTGGATTAAATTCCACACATCTCTGACGTGAAGGCATGGGAAACTCTTAATGCTGAGGCGTCCATCGGATGCGGACGTTAAGCTTAGCGGCTCCCTTTGTGCTATTCGAGAGGAATAGGTTACGCGCCGGTACCGTGTTTCAACCTCCCCCTTCTCCCATCATCATCATCATCACCATCATCATCATCATCATTATAAAACACAAATTTAACACTACACTACACACACATTCATTACAGTCATCTACATTCTACAAATGCACCTACGGCGGAATTCTCACATGTACGTAAGCAAATGCGCCAAAGTACGCGGTGAAACAACAGCCTTTCCACCAGGCGGATGAACCCACCTTGTGAGATGTCCCAGCCAACAGTATTTATATTTTTACCTACCGATATGTATATCGGGCAGCTTAGAGCTGCTGATACATCTAAATGTAATGGAAATCAACAGAAGTCACAAGAGGCTAGTCACAGTATATCGCTGGTCGTTAATATACTACATACCTTCGTATTCAGATCCGAAGACAATCTGTCAGTTTTAATAACAGTCAATATCCTTACACTTTTTGCGTCGCCAACAATATGTTAGGGTTTTACCACAAATATTTTTGCAAAGTTTGAGTGAGGGATTTCTCACTCCACAGCAAAGAAAAAAGTGAATACATAAATATGTTCGAAAATCCTTCGTTTTTGAATTTGTAATTCGGGTAGAATCCTACAAATCAATGTTTTAATCTGAACTTAAATTCCATTTTGTGAGATTATCGAATGACATTGTTGATGTAAGTGCATCTTATATGGATGTCTTATATGGATGTCATTGTATTCTCAATGGCTGATGGGGAGACGTTTACATTTGATGTTTCTGTACATTTGAGATTAGCGTGCCGGCAAAGTTTCATGTGTGTCATAGTAGCGAGTTACCCGTTTCGTTTAACCATGACGGGGTATTCATTTGACCTAGAAATATTATTTTAGTTAAAGTCCGCGCGAATGGTAGTGGGCGTGGGACTGCACGGCTATATAAAACAGTTTTGCAGTCAAATGAGAGCCGAGTCTTTCAATCTCAGTACGGTATCACGTCGCCTGGTTGCCACAAGATCCGTCATCAGCAGTGGTGGATAGAGGTAAACAAAGATTCGTTCGTAGGACTGACCAGGAAGAGTTCATTGTGCAAGCTGTTGAAGAAGATGCAAGCACCACCTCGCCACATTATTGTGACCATGAATTGCAGTGCACAGCTCGCCGCCTTGGGGCACGTCGTCGGCCGTGCGTTGCTTTAGCTTGTGACTGTAACACAGCCCACTAGCTATGGAAGCTCATATTAGGATTTCTACATTAAAGTTTTAGTTCCGGTTCGGATGTGACGGACCGAAAGTGTTAGAACTCAACGACTGGTTGTTCAAAAACATAGTTTTACTAGATGATGACGTTGACAGTTTGGCATATGATTTCCTTGCCAATGCAGTGCATTTTAACGGTGGAAACATGTACTCGGATTAAGACAAAATTAGGCGGTTTCGCTTTCTTCATTCCAACGGTGGATCTAGTTCAATGGCGATCCATCTATGCTGTTTTCGGGTTGCGACCTGTGCGCTTAGTCAGCCTCTCTTTTGAAGTTCTATGGCACGGTTTCATAGGTGACTGGTGAGAAATGGACAGGCAACAATCATTTCAGTGGTGACAATGGTGTACGAAATGTTAGAACTGATCTTCACAAGTATATCCCGTGGGATTTTATGGTACGCGGCTTCAAAGTCGTAGTTGTTTATGACGGCCAACCAAGGACCTACGTAATATATGGATCCACAGATCGTCTTAAGGCAACCTGCCCCTGTGTAAAATCTTCAGGGAAGGAAAACCGCCGGCCGCAGTGGCCGAGCGGTTCTAGGCGCTTCAGTCTGGAACCGCGTGACCGCTACGGTCGCAGGTTCGAATCCTGCCTTGGGCATGGATGTGTGTGATGTCCTTAGGTTAGTTAGGTTTAAGTAGTTCTAAGTTCTAGGGGACTGATGACCTCGGATGTTAAGTCCCATAGTGCTCAGAGCCAGGCACTCATCTCCACGGCAGGGCCCAGAAGTACCACGTTGGGTAAAAAATGAAAAGAATCAGAACTCAAGTGCACGTAGCTTAGCAACGAACGAACGAACAGAGGCCAACCGTTACCCCTCCAAAATGTTCGAGTCATAGCTTTCCGGGAGAGGCTAATCCCCAGTCTTTAGACGCATCAAGACATATGGAAAGGAAACTGCTGTGGTTGTTAAACTTCCCGAGGTGCCGCTATTCTACAATCCGATGTTCCAGTCTCACCGGTAGGCAGCGACGTGCTAGCTTACGAGGATACATACCAAAACAACCCAACATTCAACGACACGTGCTATCATCCAATATCAAATGAGGACTATTCAAAAAAGCCGTCTAAACAAACGAAACGGTTCCCTAGAATACAAAGACAGGAAGAGGTACAGAAATTAGAAAGGAAAATGACACGCCCCAGAAAAATCCTTAAGAAATCTCAGACAGGGGAAATGGTAGTGGCTGATGAAAGGAGGGCAATGACTTCCATTCAGCAGAATTAGGGCGTTCATATGGACTCAGACAATGACATCAACACAACCGTGTTAGCATCTTCGTCCTCTCCTCCGGAACTGAGCATGATTTGGTCGGAAGGTACTGAGAAATAGTAAACACTGATATGCAGACTTGCAAGCTGGGTACAGTCAATGTCCTCAGGGTAAGTTCGGCGATAGAGTTACAGCGTTTGGAAGATTATCTTTACGCCGCTGATACAGATGTTGCCATGTTACGAGAGGTTGTAACAACTGAAGTAGGGACATAACAGGTTATGAAGCCTTCGTCAACATCGGAAATGCAGGAGAATCACTAATTTTGTTCAAAGAGTGTGTTGCATGTCGAGCTTAGGCTATTTTAGAGACGGGTCGTAGTATAACTGTCCAACTTCGTGGTCTCATTTTCATTAGTGCCTATACATCGTCTGGGACAAATGAGAGAACGCATAGAAGTAACTTCTATCGGAATGGGATAGTCCAGCTGCTAACGAACGTTGGCGTCACCGCCATGCTTGCCGGAGACTTTAACTGTGTCTAGTGCCGTGAAGACCAGACGCCCAGTTTTCACTCATGTCAAGCGTTACAAATATTGATGAATGAATCACAACTGCAAGACATTTGGACTTAATTGATTCCCCACCTTACCAGCTCTACTTGTGTCAGTAGGACAATAGCTAACAGGTTAGATAGAATCTGTGTTACTACAGAAATCATGCGCAGTATCGATTACTGTGACATAAGGCCTGCAAACTTCTCCAAACATTGTGATATCATTTTTCGTTCAGATATATACGACAAAAAACCTTTCGCGGGCGTGGGATATCGCAACTTAACGTCTCACTATTGAAGGAAGCTCAACTTAAGCAATGAATTAGACAACCTTGGCACAAATGCTTACACTCCCAAACTGAGTATCAGGATCGAATAATTTGGCGCACCAAACACGCAAAACCGTTAATTTGTAAATGCAATATACAGCATGCTAAGGCTCAAAATACTGACGTAAATAAACGGTGGAATATTACTTCTCTTGTTTGAGGGACGTTTATAGAGAACAAGACGGCCTTTTGGCTAAGTTAATCAACCTGAAACGCATTAAGTCGAAAATAACCGCCCTAGCCCGGCAGCGTCTGCACGTGGTGCGTACGTGAGCCCAAGGCAAGGCGATATTACGCAGGAAAGTACGTCCTTACAGTCGCTACACCAAGTAGTAAGGGAGACACGAAGAGAGAAACGAAGATTAATAACGACCTTGGTGCATGAT
This sequence comes from Schistocerca nitens, assembly GCF_023898315.1. Lineage (NCBI taxonomy): Eukaryota > Metazoa > Arthropoda > Insecta > Orthoptera > Acrididae > Schistocerca > Schistocerca nitens. The sequence continues at coordinate 395,769,965 of NC_064620.1, forward strand.
GAAACAGGAAAACACACTACTCAGACCGCCATATAACATTAGCTGAAGTATTACAGGGATCTTTAAGCTGGAGCGGAAATAGATAGATTGGACGGTGAATAACTTTTAGCACATGTTACGACGGGAATACGTGAGACGGACAATGCCATCTTAATCGAACATATTACTCATGACGAAATTAAAACCATAATCAACGATGCAAGGAGGAAAAAGTCACCTGGTCCCGATGATACGAACAGCATATAAAAAAAAAGCAACAAGATAAATTCAGTAGTATAGTAGAACATAAATTCTTAGCCAGAGCAGCAGTGGCGCGTACGTAACCGGACGCAGCCAATATTTGCTAGTTTTTTTTTTTTTTTTTGCCAACATGGGCGGACTCTGTAGCATCATGAGGCTCGGAGTAAGCGATGAAAAGTGATCTTTGAACACAGTCAGTGTGGAAATATTATGCGTGTACGCATCAGCTCCACCCGTATACGGAAGGGTACAAACTTCCAGAAGGATGGGGCCATGCCCAAAGACGCCACCCACCCTACTGGAAAGGTCTTTTGTTGCATAGTCTCGGGAAGAGGATTGCGAATCTCACTGTGTAGCAGGGGCTGGACTTAGACGACTCCGATATAGTGGACACTTAGCCTGGCACGCTCGCCTCTGCACCACGACATTTAAGCTCAGGGAAGAATAGGAAGTCTTATAGCCGAACGAAGACACTTTGTAAATAGACTTGTACATAAGGAATGTGCCAGAGCGTACTTCCAGTAATTGTAATCTTGTCTCCTGCTTTATGGTATCCTCCTGGGATCTCCGAAATTCCTTCCGAGTTCCGTACGCTAACCCACTCAACAGCCTGCTTTTCAGTCAAGCAAGTGAAGAGCACGGGGAGCAATAGCAGAAGTTTTTCTCAACGTACCTTGTCAGCGAGTTCTATGACGCCCATTCGTGCAGTCCTTCCTACTCCGTCTCAGGACTTGTCAGTGGCACGCAACAGTGGTAGACTTTTCTTGTGCCAGGTGTAGTGTTGGTTTCAGTACCGTTGGGTGGAGGAATCGGCTAAATAGAGTACAGGAACAGACAGAGGGGTGTCGCATCGCGCCACCGCGGGAGCCGAGAGGCTTCACACCGCACTGACTGCGGGCAGAACACACAGTGCAAGAAACAAGGTCAGTAAAGGTGGGAAACGACGCTGAAATAAACTCAAATGAGAACAGGCTGTACCTGAGTTACAACGAGACTACTAAACTAGGGCCACACAAGTTTGATAGAGACAGGGACAAATTATCAGAATTTGTAGATAACTGTAACAATGCATTTAATCTAGTAGACCCTAATGCTAAGCAAGTATTTCCTAGATTTATTATTGCGCAGATAACGATCTCCGCTCATAGTAAATTACTAGTTAATGACCACACAGAAAGTTGGTCTGACGTGAGGGCAATTTTATTAGAAAACTTTGATAGTAAACACACTATTGATCACTACGCATGTACTATGTTCAATAGGCAAGGGAAAGAGGAAAGTGTGGCGCAATGGGTCTCTCGTGTAGACATCATGCAACTCATTTCGTAGAAGCGATGGAGAGGGTTATGGAAGCTGAAGAGGATGTGGGGAGCAATGCTTTGATAGGGAAGCTAGGGCGACCCGTATTCATTCAGGGGTTATATGCTGACAGGATCAAGATTGTAATACAGGATCAAGGAGAAAGAATAACATTATCTGAAGCATTGACTGAGTGGCTGCAGAAGAGCGCACGTTGACGTCCGAAAGAGATAATCGCTGGGTAGTAAATGTAAACCGGCCAGAGGAAAAGGCCACCTCCAAGTGTTTCGGTTGTGGTAAGGAAGGGCACACAGAGCGAGAATGCAGACGGAGATATACTGTCCGTAAGACAGACACAGTACGGGAGGTCCCCCAAAAAACAGAACGTAGTCAGCTGTCCATAAAGGAAGTAGATGTCCGAGAATTCAAGGGAACGGATCGCAAGCACTATGTCTGCTGCCAGTACGATGTACACAGTGCAACTTGATGGGACACTCTCCCCTGTCCACTAGAGCAAAACCAGTGATGTGCTACAAATGTCACCTGACCGGACATTACGTCTGTGATTGTCGTGAAAGCAAATGGGCTAATATATGTAAGAAAAACGCACAGGTAAACGAGCAGTGGGTGTAATGGCGTAGTCCCATTACACCGCATCAGTGATAATAGGAGCTGCTGACTGCACGGGACAAAATAACTATATATGAGTACAGAGTAAGGATGTAGAGGGCGCTGATACAAAACTATTAATAGATAGTGGTGCGCGTATTTACCTTATAAATGGTAAGGATCTAAGAGATAACATGAAATGGGGTCCCAGAAAGGCAGCTACGATAAAGAGTATCGTGAATGAAGAAAGTAGGACACAAGCTCCTGTGGCAGTATGTTTCAGGTCCAAGATGATCGTATCGATTTACCATTTGATGGGTTGTTGGGATGAGAGTTTCTGGAAAAGAATAAAGTACTGTCGGATTATGACAGTAGAAAAATGATGGTGCAGGGCGAATGGACTGAATTACGGGAAGCATGCGAAGAGGCAACCGCCGGTAAACTCGCTGTACAAAGTGCCAGAGAAGGACTCTCCGAGTGAGCGAGCTAGCTACGCAGAGGTGACAGAGTATGGTAAAGTGCCGACAAAGACAGCCACCCACCCGGAGACAAGAGCCGCTATGCAAGCAGAAGATAACTGCCTCTCCCGAGTTGATAATGAGGGCACAGGTGAGGGTAAATACACGGCTCAACTAGCCAACAGACTTCCGCCCAAAGCATCCAAAAAAGGTACTACAAAACCCGGAAGAAATAGAGGTGAACGAATCAAATGCAAAACTAGAGGACCAAAAAAGCAATGTGCAGTCAATACAAGTGAGGGTGACATATTTCATGCGCTAGACGACATTCGGGAAATAAGGATCTGACCAAGAGAAGAAAGATTTTAAAAAGTTCGAGTGACGTGGGGACTAGGGACCGAAGCGGAAATCCTGAAACAAGAAATTGGACCAGGAGTAAATATACCAGAAGCCATAGTGACTGTCCGTAACAGAATGTGCATTACAAGGTTAATGAATAACACGTAACAAGAGGTCCAGTTTCCTGCACTGGAGGTGTTAGCAGAAGGAGTCCCTTCCCCGAGCAGTTATAAAATCCGACATATACTGCCGGAGAAGAAAGAAGGAAGGAAGATCCGACCGATGGTTTACCCATTGCCCGGAATCGATGAAATACTCGATAGCTTAGGGAAAGCAAAGTATTTATCAACACTAGACCACGCTAAATGTTACTATCAAGTACTGATAGACACCTACCAGCCACTTTGAATACAATAAGGTGGCGGTGGGGCTGAAGACGACTCCATCCATCTTTCAATGACTAATGAATACGGTGTTGATGGGCATACAAGGCAATAGAGTATTCATATACCTAGACGACGTTGTAGCTGCAGGTATGTCACTACAAGAGCACAATGCCCGATTCGAAGAAGTGTTTGACGGACTGCAAAAAGCAAATCAAGTTGACAAATGTGAGTTTCTCCATACGGAAGTTATGTTTCTAGGACATGTATTAACAGCGGAGAGTCTGAAACCCGATCCCGCAAAAGTAGCGGCGATAGAGAAGTATCCCCAACCAAGGACAACTACGGAGTTAAAGGCATACCTAGGAATGGCCGGGTATTACCGACGATTCTTGAGCAATTTTGGCAGTGCGGTTCTAAGCGCTTCAGTTTGGAACCGCGTGACCGCTACGGTCGCAGGTTCGAATCCTGCCTCGGGCGTGGATGTGTGTGATGTCCTTAGGTTGGTTAGGTTTAAGTAGTTCTAAGTTCTAGGGGACCGATGACCTCAGATGTTAAGTCCCATAGTGCTCAGAGCCATTTTTTTAGCAATTTTAGTAAAACTCTAAAACAACTACACGAGCTGTTGAAGAAAGGAGTTCCGTATGTTTGGGGTGTGGCACAGGAAGAAGCATTCAACAATTGAAGGAGAAGTTAATTAGTCCACCAATTCTACGGTACCCGAATTTCACTAAAGAATTTATGGTAACTACAGATACGAGCAAGTACGCGCTGGGCGCATATCTGCGCCAAGGTTCAATGGGAAAGGGCTTGTCAATCACATATATATCATGTACGCGCAGCAAGGCACAGTTGAATTATAGTATGGTAGAAATGGAGTTGCTTCCGATAGTGTGGGTAGTTAAATACTTCCGACCATATATATTCTGAAGAATGTTCAAAATACGAGGGTTATTCGGAAATTAAGGAACGATTGGTCGCGAAATGGAAACCACAGTGAAAATCGGATGAAGTTTTGCACTAGTGTGTTGGGCAGTGTCTGTAGCATGCCCATCGGTCGCATTACGTAGTTCTTTTTTGTTCTGAGAACACAGGGAGCACATAAAGATACCTGGAACAATAGTGTCTCCCACGAAGTACGAGGGCCTGATGAGAAATTTCGCCTGAAGCTATGCAGCCAACATTACATAACTGTCTTGCGGTTTATTCTTCAAGACAATTCTCAGCCGCATTCAGCAGGGGCAATGAAGATCCTCCTGCATCCTTTTCAATTGTAAATGTTTGATTACCCACAATACAGCCCGTAATTGTCTCCATCTAAGTCTCGTCTCTGCTCACGTGAACTGTTGGCTACGAAGATATTTTGGCACAGACAACGAGCTGTAGGCCAGCGTAGAGAATTGGTGGAATGCACTGGCGGCTGCCTTCTATAACTAGGGTATTGGAAAGTTGGTACAACGCTACGACAAACGTCTAAGTCGGATCGGCGACTATGGAGATAAGTAGCTGGAAGTTGTAGCTAACTGTTGCAAATCAAAAAGTTTTGATTTTGACTGTGGTTTCCATTTCGCGACCTATAGTTCCTTACTTTCCGAATAGCCCTTGTATGAACCATAAACCACTGGCGTGGTTGAGAAGTATTACGGACCAATTACCAAGACTAATGAAGTTTCGCTTGAAGTTGGAAGAATACGATTATCAGATTCTGTATAAGGAGGGTAAGCAAAATAGCGTTGCAGATGCTTTGTCACGCATTCGAAGTGTGATGGATGGCTACAGACAACCACAGCTAGCGACTGAGGAGGCTGCAGATGAGGAGGACAGTGGGGGGGGGGGGGTTAGCAGGGGGACACCGCGTCTGTGAAGACGAGCACTGAGACAAATAGCGGCGAGGTAGCGGCGGGGGCAGTAGAGGCAAACAAAGTAACAAACCAGCGAGAGACAGCTGATGCGACCGGGATAAGCAGAGAAACAGCCCTGAGCGCCGTCGATAAATTGGCAGTACTAAAGGAGATACACATATCTCCAATAGGTGGACAAGGGAATGGGAAGAAAGTACGAGCGAATAAAGCGGTACTGTACATGGACAGACATGATAGCCGACATAGAAAAATTCATAAGGCTGTGTGGAAGTTGGCAGTAAAACAAGGTAACACAGGCAAAGACTAAGCAGCCATTAGAGCAAACTCCGACCCCTGAATTAATGTTTGAAAGATGCGATATTGATTTAGTAGGTCCATTACCAATTACCCAATCTGGAAACAGGCATATTTTGACATTTCAGGATTTCCTCACAAAGTTTTTAATAGCCGAACCAATCGACCGGCAAGGCGCTGATACGGTCGCGCGTAAATTAGTGGAGAGCTTAATTTTAAAGTTTGGAATCCCGACAGCTCTGTTGAGTGACATGGGAAGTAATTTCATAGGAAATACTATGAATAGAGTTTGTAAGTTATTAAGGATAGAAAAGATTCAGAAGACACCGTACCATCCTCAGTCCAATGGAGCATTAGAGCGTACACACCGTACCCTGACCGAGATGCTAAGACGTTATATTAATAAAGATAAAACGATTTGGGACGAATGGATTGAATTTTTGTGTACGACTCTGCCCCCACACAGTACCATTGGATACTCCCCGTTCGAGTGCAATTAACCCGGATGGATACAAAATAAACCAGCAAACGTGATCTACAATCATGAGGATTATATGACTGAGCTCCAACAGCGTATGCAAATGTTACACCAGGATGCCAGTATGGCAACACAAGAATGTAAAGTGCAATAAAGGAAAGATCAATGCAAGATACCTTATGTGAGTACAGGGACGTCATAAACCTCACTTGGACAAGTGACAGTAGCCTTCCTTATTGTTTTTAGACCTGGATAAGGCCTTTGACGGGATCAAACATGGCTTCTTACTCAGCACCATCCAGAAAATGGGTTTTAACGATTACTTTATAACTATCATATGTAACTACATCATTGATGTTTTTTCAAGGATTAAAATTAACGGACAACTGACTGCAGCATCTGCAGTTCAGGATGTCCCCATGTCTGTGACTTTATATGCTATCGCGGTGGAGCCTTTACTTTCAACACTGCACCAGAAACTGAGAGGACTACAGTTCTTAAATACTAAACCAGTCTGTCACGGTTATGCTGACGACATATGCGTTAATGCAAGTTCGAACAGTGAGGTCGACGAAGTGCGACGTGCAGTATATCAGTACTCACGATCCTCTGGTGCAAAACTGAAACTTCAGAAATCCAAAGCAATGAATCTCGGTTCTTAACAATAGTGCAGAAGGTGCGGCTTGGTTGGATGTAACTGAAGAGAGACTGAAACTCGGATTATGTTCAAGGGCGAATCTCAAGCTCAAAGCTACGAACAACTGGGAGCGGAAACTTAATGTCATGAGCGCCTTGCTGAAGGAACATAACGTGCAATCCTTAGATCGTTTACAGAAAGCTAACTATAAGATGTTGTAGCAGTCTTACCGATACCGCAAGTCATTGTGCGAAAAGTACTAGCTGCAGCGTGTTGGTGTTTGTGGAAACAAGATATCTTCAAAGTATCCTTCTACGCTGCGACTTTGCAGAGACATAACGGGGGACTACAAATTGAAGATGTTAGATCTAGATGTAACGCAATTTTTCTAATTCCCGCTTTTAAACTAATACTTTCGAGTAAGGCAGGCATTATGAATCTTCTATTCGTGTCGTTGGACCCTGGGAGCAGGAACGCTCCCATTAATGTAGAGCGTGTAGATGACAGCTTAGATGTCGTGCGTAAGTACTAAGTCGGTTGGAGACGTAAAGACTTTCTGCAGCATAAACCAACGCCAGGACCGTCTATGATTATGTTACCAGAAATCGTCTTCACAACACAATTGAGATAAAATATCCTGCGAGAAACTGAATGAATTTTTGGAAAAATATCAACAGTAAAATTCTTCCAAGTAGAGTCAATGCCGTATGGCATCACATCGTAAGCGAAACCATATCCACAGAGGAAAGATTATAGGAAATCGAACTGAGACCATTCCCATATTTCTCCTTATCAGTGTTTTCCACATATTCCTTTCCTCTCCGATTCTGCACAGAACCTCCTCATTCTTTACCTTATCAGTCCACCTAATCGAGAAAGCAAAGATGGAAACAAAAGAAAGATTCAGGAGTGGAATTAAAATTCAGGGTCAAAGGATATCAATGATACCATTCGCTGATAGCATTGCTATCCTGAATGAAAGTGAGGAAGAATTACATGATCTACTGAATGGAATGAACAATCTAATGAGTACAGAGTAAGGACTGAAACTAAATCGAAGATAGATGAAGGTAATGAGAAGTAGTGGAAATGGGAACAGCGAGAAACTTAATATCAGGATCGATGGTCACGAAGTACATGAAGTTAAGGAATTATGCTACCCAGGCAGTAACATAACGAGTGACGGACGGAGCAAGGAGGAAATCAATAGAAGACTAGCAATAGCAAAAAGGGCATTTCTGGCCAAGAGAAGTCTACTAATATCAAATATCGGCCTTAATTTGAGGAAGAAATTTATGAGAATGTACGTCTGGAGTACAGCATTGTATGGTAGTGAAACATGGACTGTGGGAAAACCGGAACAGAAGAGAATCGAAGCATTTGAGATGTGGTGCTACAGAGAAATGTTGAAAATTAGATGGAGTGATAAGGTAAGTAATGAGGAGGTTCTGTGCAGAATCGGAATGGGAAGAAATATGTGGAAAACACTGATAAGGAGAAAGGACATGATGATAGGACATCTGTTAAGACATTAGAGAATCACTTCCATGGTACTAGACGGAGCTGTAGAAGGCAAAATGTGTAGAGGAAGACGGAGATTGGAATACATCAATCAAATAGAAAATGACGTTGTTTGCAAGTGCTACTCTGAGATGGAGAGCTTAACACAGGAGAGGAGTTCGTGGTGGGCTGCATCAAACCAGTCAGAAGACTGATGATGCAAGGAAAAAAAAAAAAGAAAGATAAGAAAAGAAAGTACTGATCAGGACGAGTTCACTGTGCATGCTGTTGAAGAAGATGCAAGCAGCACCCTCACCACAGTATTACTGTGACCACGAGTCGCTTAGTCGTATCTTCACTGCAACCAAGTCTTCCTCCAAAAACGCAGGCTGCACGGAGCAGCCTACACGCGAGGCGGAGCGAGTCAGCAAGGAATTCTAGCAGCCTACAAAAAGAGGTCGCCAGCACAACAGGAACTATGTTGTACGTCAGGAATCACGTGGAACAAGTAGCACACAGGCTCATATCCGTGCGCAGACCAGCATATAATCCACGTTCTGCGGCTCAATGGGCAGTCGCAGGTCCATGGATCTCAGGGGCTGCATCGCAGTTCACCTGCCATGGAGTCTCAACCTGTTGACCGATGCAGTCACCACGCAGACAGATGAAGAGTCCAACGAGAAATTGGCAGCACAGCGACAGCTCAAGACGTCCCACGAAGCAATGAAAGCGGCAAGTAGTCATATTCAAGAATTTGGACTTGGTCTCTGAGTGGGACACTGGCAAAGGCTAGGACCATTTCTAGAACAATTACATGAGAGTTGAGCATTTGTGTTAGTGTATAAAGCAGTGTTTTGGACATAGACATGGTCATCTGTAGTTATTTCAGCAGCTGTAATATTTATGTATATGCATGACAGATACCGTTTGTTGGGAGTAGTATCCCTATTGATAAAGAAATGACAGCGGTAGCTAGTAAGCTGTTGTTAAGATATAGAAGTCACAGCAGACACATCGACTGGTGTTGAAGTGCAGTTACAACATACACAATACATCTTACAATATCGCCTGGATTTTACCCATCAATTGCCTGGTCTTTTCCTGCCGATCAGCGATTATGAGAGAACTTTTATGTTGCTACCAATTACCAATCTGTTATTTGACCTTTGTCTTGCTTATAGATGAGGTAACATTTGCAAGAGATGGAATGGCGAATTTTGACAATCAAAATTTGTGGAAAGACGACAATTCTTGTTATGCCGTTCAGGCTGGATAACAACAACAGTTGATTATCGATGTGTGTGTCGAATTTGTAAACGACTAAATAGTATGAGGAGCAGTCATAAAAATTCAGTTGTCATATCAAGAAAATTATATTGTTTACTGGTGCATGTCTGCAGTACTGGTACAAACGGAAATTATGGAGCTACAGTACCGCAGCACACCAATAGAGGATCGAAATCGAAATGGCATAGCCCACCAATAAAGTGGAATATCGCCAGCTGTTAGACGACTCTTTCTCCAAAACTGTCTCGTAAAGAATATAAAATCGGGATATAAAGCTCCATTAGATCTAAATATTAATATGGGAAAATTTAATGCACATTAATACAAGTGATTGTCGGTGCCGGCCGGGGTGGCCGAGCGGTTCTAGGCGCTACAGCCTGGAACTGGCCGACCGATGCGGTCGCAGGTTCGAATCCTACCTCGGGCATGGATGTGTGTGATGTCCTTAGGATAGTTAGGTTTAAGTAGTTCTAAGTTCTAGGGGACTGATGACCCCAGAAGTTAAGTCCCATAGCGCTCAGAGCCATTTGAACCATTTGATTGTCGGTAGTTAATTAACTTAATTTACAATTTTATTCGAAATTGCATGCTTTGTGTAATTAAGAGGTCTTTGGAAGAACATTGGGATGCGGTGACAGAGCTCAGCCAAGGCGTGGATTCATATAGGCGTGGAGAGGGACTTCCCTCAGGGGTGTTCTTAGGACACGATGAGTGGGCGCGGGGGGGGGGGGGGGGGGGGGCGGGCAGGTCAACGTCATTCACTCCACTGGACATTCTTTTGTAATGGCGTGACTGGGCACCGAACACGCCAAGGGCAACACACGTATGATCTCCTTTGGCATAAGATGTCCTGCGGCGAGCGTATTACGACCCAGAAGTGAAAGCAGAAGGAATACTGTTTCTAGGAAGGTGCACGAGGGCACTACTTTGCACTTAACGTAGAAAGCTGTGTTTCTTTGGAATATTCCAGCGCTATAGCCAACATGTAGAAAATGGAGAGAGAACCTACAGTTTGATGTGTCTTTAAAAGTGTGGGAGGTCACTGAACGTTTACTTCACAAGAACTAAATGTTCACGCAATACGAGAACTGCCAGGGTTGACTAACGTAAGTAAAATGGAAGTTAGAGAGAGAAACTGGACTGTGCTGCGGAGGATCCATTTCATTGCCACAGAGAGCGATAGGAAGAGAGTGAGACGCATTTTCTCAACATTAAATGGTAGGATGCACGTTACTGGTTAACCGCCCGAAGAAGAACTCAGGAAAGGGGACCGGCTTCTTCGAAGGAATATTTTTACTGGTCGGCACCCTGAATATTCGAAGCCCAGACCGTGTAAGGAACGCAAAGTAGAGAAATACGAGTTTTCGCTTTTTATTAAACATTCGGAACATAGTCGCTAGTGAAGGTCATTGCTGGACCGCCAATGACCGATTCTACAGTCGCTTCAGCCTGTACCTACACTTAGAGACAGAGCTGCGAGGGCAGATATGATCTTTAGGGGCAGTAAAGTTAATTTTATAGAGTTTCAATAACCTCAAGCTTCACTCTCAATACTGGCTTTCAGACTCAGATGACCAATTAGCTTCCAACTCTATCCAAGATGCAACACATCCAGCACTACTGAATTGTCTGCTTTTATACTAACATCATAACAATCACGTTTCAGCTTCGCAATTGCAATTGCTTAACTTTTACGTGGTTTCTAGAACCTTACCCGGATATGCCAAAGTTTGCTGGACCGCTCGTCCAGATGATTTATGAGTCAGTTTGAGTGTAGTAAACCTAATTAATTGCTATTCTTGTTTCCTTTAGTAGTTAATGAATTCCTAATTCATTAGTTTTGAAATTGACTGGTTCGTGTCAGATCACAGAGCCAGTTAATATACTTCCATATTAGATGATGGGGTGGGATACACAATAAAATAACGCGTTTTCTGCATTTGAACGGGAACAACGCTCTAAACATCCGGTTTGAGTTGGTGGAACTGTATGACGACAATGCACCATCAAATGATATAATGGTTAGGAAGCACAGATGCTTACATTGCTGCGAAACAAAATTGAGTGGAAAAGAACGATGTGTCACACTATTTGTCTGTGAAGAACCGAGAATCTCAGGGAAAGTAAAGATTGTTTTGCAAAAAATCTGGGAACACATCGAGGCGATAGTGGATAAAGCGAAAATCAGTCTTGAATTTATTGTCAGCATCGCGCACGAGATGTTGAATATGGCCCCCATTTGCGTCCACGACCGCTCACACTCATTCAGAAAGAACGCTGAACCAATGCGTCGGCAGAAATGTAGCAGCTTAGTCAGGAAAACCAGAATGCGTTCTTAAGCCGTTGAACCATCAGTGACGAGAGCCAGCTGCATCAGAAAGACCCCGAAACAAACGAGCAACGTCAGCAGTAGGAACACGTGGATACTCCACCACCAAGAAAGGGGGCAAACTGGAGCTGAATGTGTTTTGGGTGTTGCTAACAGATTATGTTAGTGAGGGAAAACTGTGACAGGCGCTACTACCAAAATATCGTGATGAGGCTGTGGCAGACTGTCAAGATGAAACTTTGCGGAAAGCTGAGCGAGAAGGTTTATTTGCTCGACGACAGTGACCCAACTTACTCTAGAGAGGACACAGTCACACGTTCTTGTTTTTTGGGCTATCCGATTTTACTCATACAGTAAATTCTTCCTGTTTTATCTGATGAAGAAACTATTGCGTATCTGGTATTTCCAGGATGAAGACGAACTGATTATCGAGGTGATACTTTGCCTGAACAGCCGAAATGTATACATCAATTGTAACTCCTTGCCAAGTCATACTTCGCTGGAAAACATGTCGCACTGTAGAGCGAATAGGTAGACGAAGACTAACACTTAAAATCATCACATCTTTCATGGACACAGCTTGATTTTTTTCGATGTGATAATTAAAACTAGCTACGCCTCTCACTTTCTTATTTTCTCCCAGTCCGTCTAGCATGTAGGTTAACAAGAGGTTAATTGAGAACCAACTGTCACCCACGGCTGCACTCGCATATCAGTAGTATTGTTATGAGTGATGATGGGCAAGTAAGCTACTGTATGTGCAGTAACGTCAGCTGCTGCCAAATGTCTGCCTGTTCGGATAAGCATAGCTCGTGATGCCCATCACGATCTGCCCCCTCCCAAGCTGTCTCAGCACACGACGCAGATGCATCGGGATGTACAATGTCCCTGCCGCAAAGTCCCTGCCGCAGAGGGACATGGCTAGAAGCGCACAGCTGTGCATAATGCTATTGAAGTAGCTACACATTATACAACGCACACTTTATGCGAGAAATAGTGTGGATGTATGGATCAAACACACTTAAGATTGTATTAATTACCTTGAATTTTTCACGCGGCTCAAATCAACCAATAAAAGCATTTTCACAAAAATGATAAGATCAAGATTCAAAGAGCAAACAGTTTTCTCGAGGAGTACACATTTTTCCCTAATTCACATAATGTTCTTCGAATCAATAAGTATCCTGCAGTACACACTTTATAAAATAGCGTATGTTCCTCCTTAAGATTGAAGATATCTCCATACCAAAGTTCCACAACAAAGTTCCATGCCAAAGTACCATAATAGATTCCTAATGCCGACCGAGGGAGGTGGCGCAGTGGACTCTCATTTGTAAGGACATCTTCCGAATCCGAGTCCAGCCATTCAGATTTAGGTTTTCCGTGATTTCTCTAAAGCGCTCCAGGTAAAGACCGCGATTGTTCCTTGACGTGGTCAATATCCTTCCCCATATTCGAAACAATCAAAGCCTTTTCTCTGTCTGTAATGATCTGTTACTAAAAAAATATTGCTCTGCCATATAATATCAATGGAATGGTAGTAAAGGACTGGTGAAATCTGATTGGGAGCCGTATGACAGATAATTTTGGTTAATATCGTCGTGACAATCAAAAATCCTGTGAAACTGTGTATTGTACTGTGCAATAAACAGTACTACAATTCGTGACGTCACAGTGACGTCTTACAGTTACAACACATAAAAATAACGCCGTAACAAGCCCACATAAAATTAAAAGCTGAACTACGAAAGAATAAATGCCCAAAACGCTTCTCTGAAAATGCTCTCTAAATTTGTGGTACGCAAACAGACTAAATAAAATTTCAAACATTAGATGGTACACATTAGAATGTAAGACTGCATTGTAAGAGCACGAATGTCTGCATAAGAAATGAATCTGAACTGAACTTTACCTAAATAGATCCTGAAGATAATTTTCAAAATCAGTGCTTAACTGTGAAAGATTTTAGTGTTTCTGATTGTGTCGTTAAACTGGCCCTAACAAATTCTGCGGCCTACTTTGTGGCAACGGAAACTCGGTACTGCTCGAAAGTGATGAAAATTAAAATGCAAGCCAGCGACAAATCAGCTAAAGAAAAGAAGGAAAGCCTTGCCCAAGTGCAATGCAAGGAAAAGCAGCTATGCAAAGCACATCAAAATTTATGTTTTGAGCAACTGTGTTCTCCTAACTGAAGTGAGGCAACACACAATTAGAAAACAAAACTTTCGTGAGGAGATAGTGGTAGAAACTGAGTTTATTGAATGATGTAGAAGAGACCAGCATTCGAAAACTGTATTGTGAGCTATGTAACTCATTCCTTAATAATTTCTACAATCCTTACAAAATTCATTTTTTGTTAAAAAAAATATTGCTCTGCCATATAATATCACTGAAATGGTAGTAAAGGATTGGTGAAAGCTGATTGGGAGCCATATGACAGATAATTTTGGTTAATCTGGTCGTGGCAATCAAACGAAATGACCTGAACCACTAAAAAAAAAAAAATTCGCGCTAAATACTTGCCTTTCTCAAACTCCTCATAAATTACCCGCCAGCAAGCAAAGCAGCAACAACATTACTTGAATACCTTCACACATCTAAAATCAATCTTTACAAAATCATATTTCCAGAAAGCAATATCTTCTACGTTATCATCTCTGTGTTCTACTACTTAGTTCTAGACCGCTCAGCTTGACCAACATTCCACTCTCTCAGTTACTTTTCGCTAAATGCTACACTAGCAACGAAAATGCTACTGACAACGAAACACCATGTTACTTGAACTCAGAACCTCAGTGGCGTAGTATATTCACTACTGAAGAGTTCTGTTTGAAGAATATGCAGTGTACCAGAAATTACAAGAAATAAGCTAAGGACCTACCAATCTGTGAAAAACACAGGAAAGAGATTAGCGTGGCCAGGCAGACAAACACACAAATGTCTTCCGCGATCCGATTATGATGAAATATAGCCTGAAAGCAAATTATCAGCATAAACTCCATGAATGTTTGTCTAGTAGTTTTGGAGATTAGCGTCTTCAGACAAACAACCCGGTTCTAGTGAAACTTTAAATCACGATACCTTTTTCTGGATGATGTGATTGTGATGAAATAAAGCCTATATGGTTCATCAAACTAATTGCGAAAGCCCCATGAAAATTCGCCTACCAGTCTTGCAGAAGAGTGTTAAAACAGGAAAACAGATTTATTATTAGTATATTAAGTATATTCTTCCAGGATTCCTACAGGAAACCAGATATATTAAGAAAATTTCAAACAGTAACCAACCATAAGGAGGGTCTAAATATTTTATTCAGAAGCCACCACAATAGACTCCTAACGCCGACCGAGGGAGGTGGTGCAGTGCTTAGCATGCTGGACTTTCATTTCTAAGGACAGGTTTCAAATCCACGTCCAGCCATTCTGATTTAGGTTTTCCGTGATTTCCCTAAATCGCTCCAGGTAAAGGCCGGGACTGTTCCGTCGAGACGACGTGGTCAGTATCCTTCCCCATCTTCTAAACAATCAGAGCTTGTGCTCCGTCTGTAATGACCTGGATGTCAGTGGGACGCCAAATCCTCCTCTTTCTTCCTTCCTTTCTTTTTTTTACAATATAGCCTGGGAAAAATAAAACAGGACAAGAAAACATTTCATGCACCTTGCGAAAGGCTACCCTAGTTCCAGAGATTGGGCAAATCTATGGAAACTCAGCAAGGAATGCATGCCTGAAAATAACTGTATATGGTACCCAAGCCTGTAGGTTCTGCTGTTGTCTTTGACAACGAACGTCATCTGCGCGATGTCCTTTATGTTCGTCAGTCGTGGTCAGAACAGTGTTCTTTGTAGTTCTGAGTGCATTGAATCGGAGCAAAGGGGCTTAGATTGTGGGCAAATCGGTGGCGCTCGTATGATGGGACCTTCCGTAACCAAAGCAGTCGAAGTGTTGGCGTTTGTGGAGACATCGTATCGAAGTTTTATACGGCGTACAGGGAAAGTGGAAAAACATCACCCGCTAAGTTACAACACGGACAAAAGCGTGTGTTGAGTGATCGTGACAGACTCTAATTGAAGAGGATTGTGACAAAAAATAAGAGGACTACGGCTGCAAAAGGCGCTGCAGAATCGGCTGTCTCACTCGAGAATCCTGTCAGCACCAAAACATCACCCAGGGAGCTCCATAATCTGGAAATTTCAGGTTCAACTCATTGCTCATGCAAGTGCCTGTAACAGGAAACCGTCGCGCCGAAGCCATAGAACGTGATCTGCGGCACTTGGAACGACGTCACCTGGTCAGACGAGTCATGTTTCACACTAGTTCCAACTTGTGACCGAAGGACGCCCCAAGAGAGAAAAATGATTGGACTTCGGTGATGATTTGGGCAACCACATCGCGGTATTCATGGTAAATTTACAAGGTCACACTGCTACGAAGGACTGTGCGACCAGTTTCGCTAATCAGGTCTGCGCCATGATACGAGTACAGTGTTTGTTCCCCAGTAGTGACGCTGTGTTTCAAGATGACAGGGCCCCTGTTTACAGAACTCACATCGCTCATGATTTGTTTTGTGAGCGCAAGGGTGAAATGTCACATCTACCCTGTCAGCTGCAGTCACCAGATCTCAGTATAGGGTGTTTAAAAAAGAACAAACGTATTTCGAATGCATGTATTTATTAAGCTTTAAGACATTCTCTCTCTCCTCCCGCACAGGCCATGAAGGCCCAAAGGTACTGACCGGATTCCGTGTCATCCTCAGCCCACAGGCGTCACTGGATGCGGATATGGAGGGGCATGTGGTCAACACACCGCTCTCCTGGCCGTATGTCAGTTTCCGAGGCCGGAGCCGCTACTCAATCAAGTAGCTCCTCAGTTTGCCTCTCAAGAGTGCAGCCCGCTTGCCTACAGCGCTCAGCAGACCAGATGGTCACCCATCCAAGTGCTAGCCCAGCCGGACAGCGCTTAACTTCGGTGATCTGACTGGAACTGGTGTTACCACTGCGGCAAGGGCGTTGGCAAGCTTTAAGACATACGAATATGAAACTTTACACTCATATTTATGAACCTCTCAAGTTCAGATTACAGATGTTCAATATGCCCTCCATCAACGACACAAACAATATCACATCGATACTCAAATTCCTCCCATACTCGGGCAGCACCAAAAACTTCATCACTGATTTTATGGCAGTACTGATCCGGTTCTTCAACTCTTCCAGGTTCTGTGCTAGTTGCGGTATATAAACGTTGTCTTTAACGAAACCTCACAGGAAGAAGCTAGAAGGTGTCAAATCCGGTGAGCGTGGATCCCAGCTGAGACATAGTGAATCGCCAGCTCCTTGACGACCAATCCATCGGTTCGGTAGAGTTTCATTCAGATATTCTTGCACTTTGCGACTCCAGTGAAGGGGTGCGCCGCCTCGTTGAAAAATTAAGTTCTTCGTGCAGCCTCGAAAACTACCAGTTTTGTAACATAGCGAGATACTGCTGACCGTTAACCGTGTTTCCATCAAAGAAGAATTGGGCCATAAACAGATCGAGATATGGCATAAAACACATTGACTTTGGGTGAATTCGTATATGTTCAATGGCTGCATGTGGCTTTTGTTGGCCCAAAATTCGAACATTGTGTTTGTTTACCTGACTACTAACATGGAAAGTCGCTTCATCTCTGAACATGATGCGTTGTGCGAAAGTATTATTATTGTCAACAGGATCAAGAATCTCGTTATGAAATGCCACACATTTGCTTTTGTCATCAGAACGCAGAGCTTGTAACAGCTGTAACTTGTACCGCTTCATAACCAACCGACGTCTCAATACAGGCCAAATTGTTGTTGTAGGCAGTTGTAGCTTCCGAATTAGTGAAACATTTTCTTCATGAACACCAGGACAGACAGGACTCTTTCCTTTACATACACATTTTGTGTCTAGAAACTGTCAATAGCATATGCGAATGTTCCACCCATTCGGAGCATCAATTTGGTACCTCAACATGAAACGTATTTGCACTGTACTCACGGAGTTGCACTTCCCAAACTCGAGAACACAAAATGATTTCTGCTGCGGAGTAGCCATTTTAAACATATGACGATTACCAAGCAAAACAGAAGACTACTGACATCTAGCGGCTATTAATGTAAACTGGACTATGTATACGTTTCTCCAATAGCCGAGCAGCGGCGCAGTGATCCATAGTTTGGACAAAATAATACATTGTAATACGTATGTTCTTTTTGAAACACCCTGTATTATAACTCTTCGTGCTGCGCAGTGGAAAGAAGAGTTCGTCACCGCTATCCACCTCCATCATCTTTACCTGAACTTGATACTATTTTACAGGAAGAATGGTATAACATACCTTTGGAAACCATACGGGACCCATTTGTATCCATCCCGTGACGACTGGGAGCTGTTCTGAATGCCAACGGTTTTCCTGCACCGTATTGGACATGGTAATGTGTTGTGCTTTTTTAAATATTTTTGTCCAATCCCAGTACATATTCCGCTCTTGGAGCAGAGCATGTAAGCTAGATTGCCTGTCTTAAGGTGTAGGAAATATGTTCCAGTTCAGTTGAATTTTGTCCACTCTGTTGTTGTTGCAGCAACGACATTTATGCATGGTAGGATCTAGTGCATTTCTCTCAGACCGATCGAAATGCCTTGGATGATATGTCGCGTAAATCGTGGGTAGGCTGGGTAGGTCCATCTGCATGGCCAGCAACTTCCTCTGAACCAAGTCTTTCAGGTTGTTACGTGTAGGACCACCTAAAGCAACTCATATATGCAACAGGAGCTCCTAATGTAGTGACATTTCATCAAAGTATCACCGTAGCTAGCGAAAGAGTCCTACAGTTCATGATGAAGAGTGCATAAGTCTGTAGAAGAAGCCGAAGAACATTTAAAGATTTTATACGAGTTCCTGACTTCATAACTTCTGTGAAATGTTCTGTCTCTATTAGAGATAGAAAACGAAGAATATTCTGACCTGTGTTTATGTGTCCCTTTTCGCTTGCTTTTACGTGCGTGAGCAATCAAGATAGAATGTTTGCAGAAGTATATCTGTCAAGCCTTGTTTAGCCTTAGAAGCTAGAATTCAAGGTGTTCCCTTACCTTCAGGAATATTTGTCAGGGTGGGCTGTCAGACGGTGAGCTGTCACTCCGAGGTAATAGAATTGCCTTCGTAACGTTTTATAAGGGCAGAGGTCAGCCACTGAATTTGTGTTTCTTACTGCTGTCTGACACGGCTGGATAATTGCAGTAGCACACTGACATTCAGCACTTTTCCAGCAGAATATAAGTTCTGGTGATGCTTGGGGACGAAAACCGTTGCGTCCATCGACACTTTATTTATATATTGATAAGGGGTGCGTTACAATAGTCTTGTGTTCCACGTAATATTATATCTTTAAAACTAAATTTCCGACGACTATGCTACAGACAGTAGCAGATTAACAGTTATTCTGTAGCGGTTAAGCGAAAGTGGGATTTTTCCTGGTAGTTCAACGCAGTTATGAAAATAAAGTTTTTCGAGCTGTCTGCAGTTTATCTTTCTTACAGTACAGCCGAAATTAGTTCCAATGTTATGTACGAGCCATTAACTGTCGTATTACATGGAATGTGCTGATCATCTGTTTCAGCGGTAGCTTAATTACTTACTTCTTTCCTTTTGGATTTCGGCTCTGTTGCATTAAACACAATTTTCATCAGTCTGCAGTAAAATATACTAACTACTTGAGATTTACACACCAGTAATTTGTGTATGTTAAGGTAACCTACACAATTAATTTAAACGGTTTAAAAAGTAGCTGGTACACATTTTTCAGACTATTATATTACAGAGCAACATCCAGTTATCTACGTAATATTATATCACAGTTCACCTCACACACATAACCATCTGCTTCTTCCAAAGAAATTTTCCAAACAGAGCATTTTCTGTGGGAGAAAAATGTGGGAGTAACCTGACTCTGGTAGTACATTTGATTTTCCTGCGTGAAGTCATAATGAGAGGGTTGTTAGGTAACTGCATAATTTTGTTGAAATCAAAGAAAATGATAACCTATCCATGAGACATGAATACAACGTTGGCCTAAGTTATGCCTGCGAAAATCTTATATAAGATTCCTGAGCAGTAACTGACAATCCTCGATAGTGTGATAGCTACAACAAAAACAAGAATTTCCACGCTGTGAAACAGCAGAAAGAGTGAATTATTGGAACTCCTGGCTCGAAATAAACCACAGTTGTCTCTTTCGGTTATTAGGCGAATTGGCCCACAAAAATTCCCATAAGCTTCTATGATTGCCGTTGAACCACTGCCATCTTTGTTCGGTATCTGGTAAAAAAATGAAACTCGATTGACAAGGGCTGTTGTAAAACAAACGTTGTGGTCAGAGTGACTTAAAGTCGTGAAACACACAAATTAAGAGAGAGATAATCAGTATCACAGAAATGAGGCCTACAGTGAGCGACACATATTTTCTTATGGTTTGAAAGCAATTACATTAACCCAACAGAAAACAGAGAAAATGATTCATAATTCAATGGTGAAATGATTAAAAACTTCAGTTGTGTTTACAACTTACAATATCTCTTGTAAATAAACAAGTATTTTCTATAGCCACATTTACCGTACATGACTGCACATTTGTCTTACTTCTGTAATTAGTTTTAAAATGTGCATTTACGATAGCTTCTTACAGATTGCAGTTGGTACGAGTAATATTCGCGTACCCCAGGAAGGCAGCTCGGTGACTGACGGAAGTCGCTGAATCGATAGAAGTCAAATGACGTCGACCAGTATTGATTCATTTCTGTTCGCTACCAACGTTAGCTAACAAAAAATGTAATGTTTGGTGTGACTACATCTACGAAAGCAGAAGTAACACGCGGAGTTAACCGCCGCTGAAATGTATTAAGTGCGTAGCGACTGGAAAGCCTTTAATAACGATCAAAGTATAAGTTCATTCATACAAAGAAATGAAGATAACAGTCTGCTATTGTTAACAAGATAGGAGCTCTTCATGTTCCAATACAGTATATATTTTATCCTACTTATTACCCCAGCAAAAACCCTACCCATGACTCACCTGTCCGGGCCAAAATGTTTCAGTCTGTTTCTGTTGCACGCGGTTTATCAAATACATCTGAGTCGGAAGTGGTGATCAGCATTTCAAGAGGACTCATCTGATTCAGTTCAACGATACTGATTATGTTCAGTCATAGGCCAGTGCCCTTTTGCACAATCAATGTCTTGGGTCTGCCACGCTCGGAATTAAATGCACTACAGATCACACAAAGGCTGACTGCCTGCCAAATACCAATATTGGTATGACCTTCCTGATGACATACATCAGCAATCAAAATAGTCGCGATGAGACTGAAATTTTGCCTGTGATGGGGAAAAGTGGTCATGGATTCAGATAAGTGGATAAAAGGTAAAACTATGCCAACTCCATCCATAATGAACTTTGTTCTTCGAAATCTTGCAGTTGTGTCACTAATGATTTAAATAATAGAGTAATTCACAAGTTACGGCTTTGTTCCCAATTTTCATCCCAAGGAAATCGAAACATAACAACACACACGAAGTTATCGTATCCAACATCTAATGTATATTCAGATAGTGGTGAAAAATGGGAGTGAAGTCTTGAAACGCATCGAGCTATGAATGGAAGAACGAAATTGCTGCAGTATTTTACTAAATAAATATTAAAATTAGCTGCATTTACGGAACTAAGACGGACAAAATAAAAATTTATCAAGTTTTCCTAAATATAAATTTTTATCCTCATCATACTTTGATGAGATAGCTATTGACAGGCGTACATTAAAACTAACCTTGAAGGCAATAACAGGAGTAAAGGAGCATCTCTCGAGGGACAAAATGAATTTCCACCCTGCCTTGTCACATAGAGAGAGGCAGAAATCCAGTGTCACTTTAAAGAAAGCCCTAACATGCAATGGATGATGACTACTAGCAAGTGTATCTGGAGCCATTTTCACGTAAAGTCTCAAAAGCATTTTGTCACTCATCATTAAAGAAACGCGAATTGATTCTCCCCTTCCCCGCCCCTCCCACTCCCTACTCTACCTCTTCATCTGTAGCGTATATCCTGGAAACGCTCTTGCATAGGTATTGAATAAAGATTCTGACAGCGGTCACAGTTTGCGCTTGCAATCACAGTCTGTGATATGTTACCTACATAAAGTGTGAACTGCCACCTCGAAAAAGTGTTCCCATGCTACGCTAGCGTAGCATGCTGCTAGAAGAGCCAAAACAAAACGGCGTTAATCATCTCTACTGAAAGAAGTTCGAATAAAGGAGAAATGGCGTTATCTATGCCAAGTACAAACTTCAGTTGAAACCAGTCCGCCATCATAGTGAGTCTTAGAACAATGTTTCTCTGTTAAAGCATTGAGTTAAACAGATCCTCTAAGCATTAATGCGTTGAATTGACAGTTAGTTTCTGAGTATCTACTTTGATACAATATGCTTCTGTGTGTTAATACACTTCATCAGACAGTTGAAAACTAAATTTTTAACGTTAATTCTCTCTCGTCGAGCATGGTGTACCTCACACCAAAATAACCGAACATTTTATTTCTCTTGCGAGAAACGAAGAGCACCACTGTAATACTTCACTAATATTAACCTATGTCACGGACGCAGACTTAACTTTTACAGCGTAAGGGCGACTCCCTATATTCTAACCTCCCTGAAACCACTTTATCAATGGGTTGCGCCATTTTCATTTGGTTGCCCTGGCAGCTTGTTACGGTACTATGGTGCACGGATATTAGTATGTGCTCTGGTAGTACAATGTACAAATAGAAGTGAATCACATAACTTCTTCTTCCTCTTCTTCGTGTTGCTTTAAGGCCCTTATGGATCACGTTCCAACTTTAACTCTAAATGCTCTCTTTACTGCCTTTTCCTTCCGGTATTCTTTAATTATTTCTATTTCCAGTCTTCAGACGATTGCGTGCAAATTTTCTTTTCCCTCCAGCCTTGTGAGCCTTTCAGTTCCTAAACTTTTCCAGTAAAATCTGTCTTTCCAATACTTATTCTTCTGTCACATTATTTTCCAAGCGTTTCCTAACCTCTTGAATTCACATCGATGTTAATTTGTTTTCCCAAAGATATTTTTAGATCTGCTTAGTGAGTCTATTGCAATGCAGTCTGCAAATATATCTAAAAACTAGTAATCCGATTTTCCTTATTGTTTCTGGAATGTTGTACACATACTGATAAGTTTCATTGTTATTTATTAACTAGCATTTTCCTGCTACTTCACCCATGTTAATATTCAACCTGTATATTGAACAAATCTCCTCCTTTCTGTCTCTGTGTCTTGCTCTTTCTCCCTATGTATATCCACCTTATCCTCCCATCTCTGTCTTTCTCCTCCCCTCCACTCTCTTTGTCTCTTCTTCTTCTCCTCCCCTTCTCCTCATCCATTTTCTGCACATACCTCTGAACCTATCCGTTTCCCCCTCCCACTTTCCATCTCTGCATACCCCTCTTCCTCTTCCATCTGCTCACTGCCTCACGCATCACCCGCTTCTCCCCTCTCTCTATCCATTTCCTCCTCCCCCTCTCTGTGTCCATTCCAGCATCTATCAATCTCAACCTATCCTCAGCCATTCTCACCAACACATGTAGTCACTGTAATGCAGACGAATAAAGCTGGCTGATACTACCCCCACAACATAGCTGTCATGCAGGACAGGTTACACATTAGGGACCTGAAAATAATTTATTTGCTCTTAACCTACACACTGCTGTGGAAAGCACGTCCATAAAGCAAGCCAATACTACTCAAACACCCCCCCCCACCCCCCAATCATGCAGGGCAGCCTAGTTAATGGAGCTCAGGAAAACTGCTTCTTGCCCCTGACATGTAGACTTCTCTAGAAAGTGGTTTGATTTGACAGGCAGATATTGCTTCCACACAAAATAGCTGTTTTGTGGGGTAGGCTATGTGCCAGGGGTTGGAAGAAAGATGTTTCTGCTCATATCTCCACATCAATTGGAGCTAGAAGATTTTGAACCACACAGTGCTGATACTTACAAGGCCTGCTGTTTCAGTGTCATATTTGACTGAAATCGACCCAGGTGTTTTGGAGGAGATCCTAAACACAGACATATATATATAGATACACTCTGATTTATATTTGTTACAGATTTCCAAACTGCTGTGCTTTGTTAATGACTTAATATTTTCCTACGATTTTTGTTTCTAATATTTATTGTTTATCATGTTTGTAGTTTAATAGTAAGCATTCGCTAGCATACAGACTCTCGGGTTTTACTATCACTCAGTAGTACTTCAAGTTTTTTTAGATAAGCGCCATGTGGGTATTCTTAGTTATTATATGAACACCTGATGTCAGTTCTTTTGGGCAAGTCCAAAAGATCAGACATCATGAATTTATGTAATTTATTTGCTTCGATTAGCAATGAATCCACCACATTCAGTGCTGATTCAAAATTACGTCCGATTTCCTGCAGAATTCTCAAAGAGGCGATCATGGAGGACATGGACAGGAACTGCAGACAGCGCTAGGTGGGACTGTGGGTCGGCCGAGAGCCATACAGAGAGAGTCCGTGCGGGAGTGATAAACATTGTGTCCAGGTGGTGCAGTGGCCAGCGCAACTGCCTAGTAACCAGGAGATCCCGGTCTGGCACACATTTTCTCTCGTCACCGCTGCTGCCGCACAAAGTCCTTCCCTGTCCCTTGCTTTCTCCCTCCTCCACCTTAAATTTACCTAATTCTTAGTTATACAATACACTTTTTCTAACCTGTGTCTTCCTTTCCTCTACGTCTTCTTAAAAACTCTCGCCCAAATATTTGATTTTTCAACTTTCTATGTCAGTTGTTAAATATTTTGGAGCACCTAACTTAATTTTTGCGTGTACTTCTGCTAGCACAGTACTCAGTTGAGAATACTTTAGGGACAGCTGGTGAAATTTTCAGTAATTGGTGAGGGGTCGTGACTAATTGCAAGCCACGTGTCGCTCACTGTACAGAATCGTCGAATAACGTGGAAGTTAGGACTGTTGTTGTCAGGGTGCCATTAGGTCGGTGCGAAATACGCCATGTTGAAAGACTGATTCGCAATCATACTAGGCGCATTGTGACTAACGACACGTGTCTCCCGGCCAAACACAAAGAGGTAGCGAACTCTGCAACAGCGACACCCGCCGCTGCCGGGTCCTCACTGTTAGCTATTAGCAGGTGGCGCACTCCTGCGGCCATCTTAGCGAACTGCTGCGTGGTAATCGCAGGAGTGGATGCGGGCCGCGCCGCCGTGAGCTCGTTAACGCGTCTCGTCCGCCACTGTCTGCCCCTCCCTCCCTCCCCCCCACCCCCTCAGCTCCACCGCCGACACGCGACGAGCAACTTCCAGCGTAACGAGGAAGCTGGTGGCGACAATCTATTAAAGCTGCGCCGCGCCGCCCCACGCCGCGCGGGATGAGCCAGCACGTGTCTGCCCCGGCGGCCTGGCCTCTCTTCCCGGTGGCTGCGCCTTCCGTCCGTCACCTCCAGTGACCCCTGGAGCTGGAGAAGCGCCCCGGTGCCGGGAGAGAAAAGAGAAGGAAAGAAAGAGGCGAGTAAAGTAGCCGACTCTGCGCGAGCGACCACGTGGGCCTCGGTCTGACGCTAAATGTGATGGGTCAGCAAGTCCCGCTCTCGAATCTAGACCGCTGCGAAGGTAAATTACGGAGCGAGTCCCTAATTCTGTTGTAGGTTCAGCAGTTTAAGGGCGGAGCAACAGAAGTAACACAGGGTCTCGCAAACCTTACGAATATAATCACAGTTTGTGAGTCACAGACGTGCAAATGCATTAAAGTGCAAACTTTATAATGCTCTCCATAATTCACAACAGAATGCCACCGTACAAACATAAGAATAAGCTCAGCTCCGTCTACTACAACCTCTCTGTTTGCCATTATCCACGAGTGTAATCAGACGTTAGCTGGTACTCCCGTCTCCACTTAAACCGCAACCCTGCCCATCATAATTAATATTTACAATGAAAAAAAATTTCTTTTAACACTTTTATTTTTAAAATGGAAAAAGATAATGAGTTTTAATTTTTTAAGATTTCTTATTAGACAAGAAACTAAAGAGTCAATGAAGCAGTTAGTATTGTTTTTTCTGACAACTTTTTTTTTCAGAATGATGATGCAGTTCTCACTGCATCACGAGTACTACTTAAAACTCCTTCTCAAAAAAGAAAGCTACACCCACCGAGGGTAGAAACTTGTAAGAAAACACCACTTATCTCCCTACTGACATTTGCTTCACCCACATCCTACAACACATTTAAAATCAAACAAGTTATTGTCTGTAAAGCCATACGATCGCTGAATTTCTTACTTCTGAAATGGCAAAAATTGGAAGGCTTTTGGTTGCCAATGCTTTGTGTCTGACCACTGCTACTACTACTACTACTACTACTTTCTACTACTTCTGCTACTGCTACTACTACTACTAATAATAATACAAGATTATACTGTGCAGACCCGACAAAAGTGTAATATCCATTACAAAATTACTGCTGTTAATTTGTTCCTTTACTGATCTTTCCTTCTAAAAAAAAAAAGGCTCTGAGCACTATGGGACTTAACATCTATGGTCATCAGTCCCCTAGAACTTAGAACTACTTAAACCTAACTAACCTAAGGACAGCACACAACACCCAGCCATCACGAGGCAGAGAAAATCCCTGACCCCGCCGGGAATCGAACCCGGGAACCCGGGCGTGGGAAGCGAGAAGGCTACCGCACGACCACGAGATGCGGGCGATCTTTCCTCCTTGTTAAAAGAAATTTCCGCCACTTGACTGTTACTTGCTCATTCACTTTACACAGTCATGATTTCGGTTTTGTAGCCATTTTCAAGTGAGTGCTGAAATAGTAAAATATGTATGACCAGTCGCGACATATCGTCATTAAAAAAACATAGTTCTGGTCTTATAGACCAGGTGTATTACAGAGTACGAGTATATATCCAAGACTATTAATATGGCTGACATTGTACACAGTGAGGAACAATTAACATACAGCACGGCGTATTTAAGAGATAGTATATTCCTGTACCCTGCATTCATAACTTCTGTTCATCAACTGTCGGTTGAGGTTCTTGCTCAATTCCGAGAGAAAATAAGAAAAAAACATCCAAAGAAGTCACTGATTCTGCATCGAGACAAGGCAATGGGTCACACCTCGCTTTCTCGTAAAAGGTCTATAGAGACCCTTCAACGTTCCGGTACTAGACCATAAATTTTATTCGGGCGATGCTTTCTAAAACATTGCTGATTCGTGCATATAAACTTCTTGGTCTTAAGAAAGTTTATTATATTCGAACTGAGTATATGTTCCAGGATTCTGCAGGAAACAGATGTTAGGGATATTGGTCTGTAATTTTACAGGTCCGTTCTTTTACCTTTCTTATTACTGGAGTCACCTGCGCATTTTTCGCGTCGCTTGGGCATTGTGCTGGATGAGAGATTCACGATAAATACAAGCTAGCTAATTAGCCAATGCCTTAGGGTGCTCTTTGTAAAATTTAACTGGGATTCCATCCGGACGTGGTGTTTTATTTGCTTTCAAATCTTTCAGTCGTTTCTCTACGCTAGATATTCTCATTATTATGTCATCCATACGAGAATCTGACCGATGAGGAAATGGCGGTATGTTTGTACCATTCCCTGTGCGATCTATTTCTTGAACGTAAAATTTAAAATTTCGGCTTTCGTTTTGTTTCCTTCAACTGCCACAAGGAACTGAATGGAAGCCTTAGACCCGCTTGGATATTTTACATACGACCAGAATTTTCTCGGGTTCTCTGCCAGATCTTTTGCTAAGATGTGACGGTGGTAGTTGTTGTATGTTTCACTCATAGATCTTTTCACAGGCTCACGAATCTCTAGTAACTTTTACTTGTCGTCATTTTGAATTCCCTGCAACAGCATCTGTTTCCTGAGCATCCGCCGAAATTCGTTAAGCCACGGTGGATCTTTTGCATCTTCTGTCCACTGAATGGGCACGTAAGTCTCCAGACCACGATTTACAATCCGATCAAACTTTGCTCATAATTCCTCTACATCCATCTTACTAAAACTAAGTGGCACCAATTCACAAAGTGAGATGTTAATAACTGCTTATCTGCTTTATGTAGCAGAAACACCCTCCTATCCTTCTTGACTGATTCACTAATTTTCGCTATCATAATTGCTATACCGATAAGATGATCGGTAATCCCCGTTTCTATACTGACATTGTCGATAAGTTAAGGCCTATTTGTAGCTGCAAGATCTAAGGTATTTCCACTGCTTGTGGGCTGCCGAGCTAGCTGCTCGAGACAACTTTCGAGAAACGTGTTCGAAAGTATTTCGCTCGACTATCTGTCTGTGCCCCCCACAGTGAATCCATAGACAGCCCAGTCTATATACGGCAGTTTAAAATCATCTCCAACTAGTTGGTTCAAATGGCTCTGAGCACTATGCGACGTAACTTCTGAGGTCATCAGTCGCCTAGAACTTAGAACTAATTAAACCTAACTAACCTAAGGACATCACACACATCCATGCTCGAGGCAGGATTCGAACCTGCGACCGTAGCGGTCGCTCGGCTCCAGACTGTAGCGCTTAGAACCGCACGGCCACTCCGGCCGGCGGAATCTCCAACTAGTATTGCATGATCTGGGTATTTACTCGCTATTGGTCGCCGACTCTTTGAATGACTCTAGAACTGTCACAGCAGAATCGGGTGGCCGGTAAAATCGTCCAACAATTAGCTTAGTTTCACCTGCATCTGTTATACGCGACCAGATGACTTCACTGCCACTCAACCTCGACCTCAATACAGACAATGTTATTGTCAACTGCAGTGAACAGTCCCACTGCTATAGTCTCTAATCTGTCTTTCCGATATACGTTCCACGACTCGCTAAATATCACACAGCTTTCCACTTCGCGTTCCAGCCAGCTCTCGGTCCCAAGAATAATTTGAGCGCGAGAATTCCTGGGGGGCAATAAATTCGGGAACTTTGTTACGAATACTTTGTAAGCTTACTGGTAAAATTGTGACAGTCGAAGTGTCTTTATTCTGAATGCCATTTGACTTCCCTTGCTGTGAATCGATTGTCGAGACGTCATCAGAGCACTTCAAAGTACCGCCTAGGCTAAAAAAGGCTCATGTTCACTCCACAAGTACTCTGCTACCCGAGTAGCTGCTTCCTTCGAGTAGCGCACTCCTGGTGTCGCGTTGTTAGGAAAGGTTCTCGCGTAAGTCGTCTCTTGCCGTAGCCTATTAACGCCAAATTTAGCCCCACTACACTAACGATTACGATTTCTGTGTTTATTTCACGCAGTGTTGCTTGTCTGTTAGCACTGACTATGCAAACGCCGCTGCTCTCTGTCGTTAAGTGAATGCCGTCGGCCACTACCTCAGCCGTGGTGAGAGGTAATGCCTCATATTTGGTATTCTCGGCACACTCTTGATACTGTGGATCTCGGAATATTGAATCTCCTAACGATTTCCGAAACGGAACGCCCCTTGCGTCTGCGTGAAAAGCTTGTTAATTTCCGTTGTGTGGCCATAATCACGTCAGAAACTTTTTCACAATTATCACCAGAGTACATATGACAGCTCTGTCAATGCACTACCTAGTATACCTTCTATACGTAATACTTCCACCATTTGTATATATCTGCATACCGATATCCCCTGACCTTTGTCGCCTCAGTCTGTTAAACCTTCGAGGTCATGTCTTACGTCAGAACCTGAGAGATGTAGAGGTGTTTAATTCGCTGATGCAGCTAACTTAGTGGCGAAGCAACTATTATACTACCCAGTGCTAGAGATATTAATTTGTCAATTATTTTTATTAACTATTAGAGCTGGACTTCAACGTGGCATTTGCATCAACACAGCCGGCCGTTGTGGCCGAGCGGTTCTAGGCGCTTCAGTCTGGAACCGCGCGACCGCTACGGTCGCAGCTTCGAATCCTGCCTCGGGCATGGTTGTGTGTGATGTCCTTAGGTTAGTTAGGTTTAAGTAGTTCTACGTTTTAGGGGACTGATGACCTCAGATGTTAAGTCCCATAGTGCTCAGAGTCATTTGAACCACTTTTGCATCAACACAACATTAACTGAGTAGGTTCACAACCGCACAAATGTGATTGAAACATACCTACATTTATTTTACAACGTTTCTCTTTTATTGGATCAAGACTGACCTGCTTGTAGATCTAAAGAATGCTTGTTCTGAAACTACAGGGTGTTTCAAAATGAATATACGCGTTTTAAGAATTTGTTGCATTTGTTACATTCAACTTACAGTTACAAATAATACACTAAATTAAAGAGCATCTCAAACAGTTTTTCCCACGAGTGTTCAATATGAGCACCATTCGTCGCACATCGAATCGATAGTCGAGTTCTTCCCAAACATTGACCAGTGTGTCTGGTGTAATTGTTGCGACAACGCTGTTTTTAAAGTCGCGTAGTTCAGTTGGTTCAAAAATTTTCAAATGTGTGTGAAATCTTATGGGACTTAACTGCTAAGGCCATCAGTCCCTAAGCTTACACACTACTTAGACTAAATTATCCTAAGGACAAACACACACCCATGACCGAGGGAGAACTCGAACCTCCGCCGGGACCAGCCGCACAGTCCATGACTGCAGCGCCCTAGACCACTTAGCTAATCCCGCGCGGCTGTTCAGTTGGTAGCGGAGGCACACACACGTGATTCTTTATAAACACCCAAAGGTGAAAACCGCATGGCGTCAGAGAGTGTGTGAACGTGGAGGTCGTGGAAAACAAGCTCTTGACATTCGGACCCTTGCGCCAATCCAGCGGTCGGGTACAACGCCGTTTAACCAATAGCTTACTGAGTTACGTCAGTGAGGCGGTGCACCATCTTGCTGACAAATTAAGTTCTGTGGTTCCAGCTGAGAAAAACCCATAGTTCTAGCGTATCAAGATACGAAACACCACTTACAGTTCCTCCACCGGAAAAGAAACGCCGGTAAACTTTACGCCGTGATATGACACAAAAAACATTCAATTTAGGGGTCTCTCTTGCGAATGTACCATCTATTTGGGATTTTCTGACCCCCAGATGCGCACATTATACGTGTTCACATTACCACTTAGGTGAAATGTCGATTCATCACTGAAGACGACGCTACCCAGAAAATTTTCGGGTCGTCATAAAGCAACATTTAGTTTGCAAAATTGGCGTGTAACTGGAGTCTGTAGCTTTTACAACATGTAACAGCTGTAAACAATAAGCAGCCCACCTTCTTTATACAATAGTATTCAAAGAACTGTCACTGACGCCCGAACAACACAGACTTACATGCATTGACAATAGAAAATAGTGGTATGTAATATACAAGCCGTATAGTTATGCCATTAGTTGTAACTTTTTATTATATCATCTGTCTATGTACTTCTTGTATTTTTAGAATTGAGAATGGCTAGCTACTAGCCGATATCTGGATTTGCGTAATAAAATCTAAAAAAAGGACGACTGATTGCTGCACTCTGTAATCTATAAGTCACATAATAGTCGCTGAATGCACTCGGAAGGTAACCTGAATAAGCATGTAGTGGTAAGCGTTTCCTTAAAAGTCTCCACACAGAAGTCACTGGAACGTCTAATTCACGACTAGCATTCCGAATTGATTTCTTGGAGGTATGCGCAAAAGATTCACTCGTTCATGTTCTTCAGTCACTCTTGGCCGTTTCATATGCTTGCCTTCGCACACAGGGGTAGAAACAAAGCTGTTTGGGTTGCTCGTTCATTTTATGTATTGTTTATAGTTGTAAGTTGAATGTAATAAATGCTACAGAGCCTTAAAACACATATATTCATTTTGAAACACCTTGTATTTATGTCTTTTCGTCGCTCACTAAGATTACAAAGAGAAGGATAACATGTACATTCGATTAGCAATAACCTGAGAATCACTTTGCTGGATACTAACTACACTCCTGGAAATGGAAAAAAGAACACATTGACACCGGTGTGTCAGACCCACCATACTTGCTCCGGACACTGGGAGAGGGCTGTACAGGCAATGATCACACGCACGGCACAGCGGACACACCAGGAACCGCGGTGTTGGCCGTCGAATGGCGCTAGCTGCGCAGCATTTGTGCACCGCCGCCGTCAGTGTCAGCCAGTTGCCGTGGCATACGGAGCTCCATCGCAGTCTTTAACATTGGTAGCATGCCGCGACAGCGTGGACGTGAACCGTATGTGCAGTTGACGGACTTTGAGCGAGGGCGTATAGTGGGCATGCGGGAGGCCGGGTGGACGTACCGCCGAATTGCTCAACACGTGGGGCGTGAGGTCTCCACAGTACATCGATGTTGTCGCCAGTGGTCGGCGGAAGGTGCACGTGCCCGTCGACCTGGGACCGGACCGCAGCGACGCACGGATGCACGCCAAGACCGTAGGATCCTAGGCAGTGCCGTAGGGGACCGCACCGCCACTTCCCAGCAAATTAGGGACACTGTTGCTCCTGGGGTATCGGCGAGGACCATTCGCAACTGTCTCCATGAAGCTGGGCTACGGTCCCGCACACCGCTAGGCCGTCTTCCGCTCACGCCCCAACATCGTGCAGCCCGCCTCCAGTGGTGTCGCGACAGGCGTGAATGGAGGGACGAATGGAGACGTGTCGTCTTCAGCGATGAGAGTCGCTTCTGCCTTGGTGCCAATGATGGTCGTATGCGTGTTTGGCGCCGTGCAGGTGAGCGCCACAATCAGGACTGCATACGACCGAGGCACACAGGGCCAACACCCGGCATCATGGTGTGGGGAGCGATCTCCTACACTGGCCGTACACCACTGGTGATCGTCGAGGGGACACTGAATAGTGCACGGTACATCCAAACCGTCATCGAACCCATCGTTCTACCATTCCTAGACCGGCAAGGGAACTTGCTGTTCCAACAGGACAATGCACGTCCGCATGTATCCCGTGCCACCCAACGTGCTCTAGAAGGTGTAAGTCAACTACCCTGGCCAGCAAGATCTCCGGATCTGTCCCCCATTGAGCATGTTTGGGACTGGATGAAGCGTCGTCTCACGCGGTCTGCACGTCCAGCACGAACGCTGGTCCAACTGAGGCGCCAGGTGGAAATGGCATGGCAAGCCGTTCCGCAGGACTACATCCAGCATCTCTACGATCGTCTCCATGGGAGAATAGCAGCCTGCATTGCTGCGAAAGGTGGATATACACTGTACTAGTGCCGACATTGTGCATGCTCTGTTGCCTGTGTCTATGTGCCTGTGGTTCTGTCAGTGTGATCATGTGATGTATCTGACCCCAGGAATGTGTCAATAAAGTTTCCCCTTCCTGGGACAATGAATTCACGGTGTTCTTATTTCAATTTCCAGGAGTGTATTAACTGGAGACAAAAAGATTGTTGCTAGGGATACTTTTTACAAAAGTTATGTGGTGAATTTCATCAACATGCGATTTTTGCATGGCATGTGGTGCTGAGTGACTTGTTGGGCAGCGTGTCTCAGCTGATGGCCATGTGAAGTAGATGATGGTAGAACTCGGCCAGGCAGTTAACCACAAGGACGCTAATAGCTAAAGCTAATGCCCAGCAACAAAGTCTACAGTAACGTCCAACAAGGTGTTTAAGTGCCTCAGCCAAGAGTTTACACAAAAGTGTTTGACAACAGAAGTACCAGCCGGCCTGCTCTCTTCCATGGCATTTCCTCGGATTTTCCAGCTCAGATTTTTAACTAGTAAATTGAATTTTTTGGTGATAAATTTAATTTCTGTTGTATAGCACCCTCTGTTACCACACGAAAAGGAGCAGTGTCTTTCCAAAGAAGTCCTTTTTAAAAGCATTCACTTCTTAGTATCGCTTTTTTAACCAATATCTCTCGAAAAGTGCGACTAGCATGTCCCATTGAGGTATGGATGCTCTTCTCCTGAGGGTCATCCATTCTACATTACTGCCAAGCTTGCAGATAGCTTGGGGTCCTCTCGTACAGACTCATTACAGTTTGTTCGATGAACTCAGAATACTCAAATCTGAGAAAACTCATGCCTGTATGTAGCAAGCATTACGGTTCTCTGAGTAAAATCCAAACTTGCAAGGATCGTCGACAGGTGTCGAGCTTCATTTAGGTCACATTTATTTCCATGCTTATGTATTTTCATACCGTGAAACTGTTGAGAAAGTTCTGAAAATACTAGATATGTACAATGTGTTATATTTTTGTTACAGCCGGCCGCTGTGACCGAGCGGTTCTAGGCACTTCAGTTCGGAACCTTGCTGCTGCTACGGTCGTAGGTTCGAATCCTGCCTCTGGCATTGATGTGTGTGATGTCATTAGGTTAGTTAGGTTTAAGTAGTTCTAAGTCAAGGGGACTGATGACCACAGATGTTAAGTGCCATAGTGCTTAGAGCCTTTTTTTTTTTTTTTTTTTTTGTTACGACAGTAAATGTTTAATCGCGTGCAAAATGTCTTTCTTACTTACTGAATCAACAGCACTGGAAATGCACTAGATACTTTGAACGGGGTTTACCTTATATGAACTACGTTTTGCTTTAAATTACAGGATGAAAAAGTGAAATTTCTTATGGTCATATACTCGTAGGGTGAAAAATGGAATGAGCCGATGCTTAGTTTCCTGAATAACCAAATTATGGAAATTTTCATATTTACATTGAAATTAAATTACCAAAGGAGACAGCGAAGTGAGTGTTATAGGAGGAGGAAATGAGTTTTAGTCTGTGGTGGAAAACAATATTAAAAACTTTCACGGCATCAGAAATTGTGTGAGACTGTGAAAAAAGTGTCTAGTTGTTGGACTGTTATTATTTGACGGAATGTTTGTGTGCGCTGCAAAAAATCGAGCACGCAAAAGACTGTTAAGAGCGGAATTCATTCAGATATATGGAACGATTTCACACTACAACAGTAAAGATAACATACTGCAACTTACATATTATTTAAAAAATATTTATTTTAACAGTCTGAGATGCAAATTGTTTGGAATGATGATTGCTTTCTATCACTTAACGGTCATTTTCAGCTCTGATTAATCATAAGTTTGGAAAATTAAAATATATTTGTAAAATACGTGTCACAATGTTGTTGCGTGGGATGTGGATGGAGTGGACTTGGGGCTGGTGATGTGATTGTTTCAGTCAACTTCAAATAGCGGAGTAGAAAACCACTTACAAAAGACGAAATATAGGATGTTTCAAAATGAAGATACGGGTTTTAAGGTCTTCGTAGCATTTATTACAATCAATTTACAATTGTAAACAATACATCAAATGAAAGAGCAACTAAAATACTATCTGTTACAAGTCTTCAGTGTGAGAATCATCCGTCACACATCTTCCTAAACCTTGATAAATGTGTCTGGAGTAATTTTTTCAACAAAGCTGTTTCTAAAGTCGGGTGACTCAGCTGATAGATCGGTTGGTTGATTTGTGGAGAGGACCGAACAGCGAGATCATCAGTCCCAGAGGATTAGGGAACGATGGCGAAGGAAGTCAGCCGTGCCCATTCAAAAGAACCATCTCGGTTCAAAATGGTTCAAATGGCTCTGAGCAGTATGGGACTTAACTTCTGAGGTCATCAGTCCCCTAGAACTTAGAACTAATTAAACCTAACTAACCTAAGGACATCACACACATCCATGCCCGAGACAGGATTCGAACCTGCGACCGTAGCGGTCGCGCGGTTCCAGACTGTAGCGCCTAGAACCGCTCGGCCACTTCGGCCGGCTAAACCATCTCGGAATTTGCCTGAAGCGATTTAGGGAAATCACGGAAAACGTAAATCAGGATGGCCGGACGCGGGTTTTGAAGCGTCGTCCTCTCGAATGCGAGTCCAGTGTGCTAGCCAATGCGCCATCTCTCTCGGTCAGCTGGTAGGCGAGGCACAAACTCGTGATTCTCTATGAAGCCCCAAAGATAGAAATCGGGTGACGTCAGATCGTGTGTGAACGTGGAGGTCCTGCAAAACAAGCTATATCATCCGGCCTCTTGCGGCAAATCCTTTTGTCGGGTACAACGTCGTTTAGCCAAGAATGTAGTGAGTTATGCCAGTGAGGCGGCGCGAAGCAAGGTAAGAAACACCAGTTACAGTTACTTCATCGGAAAAGAAAGGCTCATAAACTTTCCGCCTGGATATGGTACAAAAAACTCTCTATTTAGGGTAGACTCCTTGCATGTATACCGTCTGGTGGGGATTTCCTGACCACCAGATACTCGTTCAACATGTTCTTTGGTCACTCTTGGTCGCTCCACACAGGTATACAATCAAAAGAGTTTGAGGTACTCTTTCATTTGGTGTATTATTTATAATTTTAAGTTAAATGTAATAAATGATACAAAGCCCTGAAACAGGTATATTCATTTTGAAACACTTTCTATATCTTTCTGTAGTCGTACAGAATTTGGAGTACAGCCAAAATAACAAATAGTCAAGTTATCCTTACAGCAATAACGGTACAAATTCAAATACAGAAGAAATTCTGCCTTGCCCCTTAACGGACAACTACATAACTATTTACAGTGTCTGGCACTCGGCTACAACCAAAAATAATAACTGTAAATTTTGTGATAAGTATACTTAACCTTAACTAGGCTCAGTAAGTATAACTTCTAATTACACTTTAATCAACTAGCATTACCACCATCACCACACAACTGAAAGAGCAAACTAAAACACTAGCTATCCACAACGCTATCTAGCAATTCACGCTTATGCCTGAATTACTTCTTGCACAATAACATAGGTAGCAGATTTTTCATGTAAAAGCAATAACCAAAAAACGTTAATGCAAAAAGAGTGCGGCAGAGTGAGGATTAGGCTGAATTACATGAAATCAATAGCAGAATAACTTTCGTCATCACTGGAGTAGCCAACTGTTCACGCTCACATGGATAATCAATCAGTTATGGTTGGTACGCTCAATCACGCCCACAGCGTATGATGACCTCAGCCTGCCGTGTCTCGCAATGCACGATGTCGCCCGCACGCCGACGTTATCTTTTGATGAACTCATATGAGTGGCAAGTGAACCCTTGCTCTCATTCCTCAAGACAAAGCGGTCCCTTCCTGTTGACTGAAGACACACCGTGTTTTCCTCTTGTTGTTATACCATCCCGGAAATACTCATTTAAACTATTTTACAAAAGTCTTAGTGTGTTATTTTCCTTTTGCAGCAAAGATGTGGAAATAAATACTTTCGAATATTCGTTCTTACTGACGAAATTTCTACTATTAAAACCTGCTTTAACCATATCTTTTAATTTTGAATTTAATTCCTTCTCTGTTTTGTCACCAATAAACTAAATGTCTATGTTAGTGAACTGACCATTTACCTTCTGAAATACCTCTTTTTAATTTTGTCGGCGAGATTCTTAACTGAGTCTATCCTGATTGATAGAAAAGACGTTTCTCCGCCTTCTCAGAAAACACAGTTTTCAAAGAATGAGTAGTTTTCTTATTTTCATTGCTTTCTTTACTGTGTTTAGTTAGCACGAAATGACCTGACTAAACATTTGATACTATTTTTTGTTCTTCCATGGAGCCATTAACCTTCTGCTCATTACATTTACTTAACTTATTTGTTAGTAATCGTATCAGAGACTCCTTTTTTATCAGTGAGGGATGCCTTCGTCTTATCAGTGTTTTAGTTGCTTCATTCTCCACCTTAGTAGTCTACTTTAATTCGATGTTAGTACCATCTATTTTGACAAATTTACTGTTTGTATCCCTAATATCCCTTCTTATTTCATGAAACGCACTCTTAAATATTTGCATCATTTTCCTCATACTGCTATGTATGTTTTCATTAGCAACTACCTGAGTACTTGCTTCAGAAATATTTCCTGTTTCTCTTGCAGTTTGTAGAGTTATTTCCTCCTTATTTTCCCCTGAATCACTTATCCTGAACTTCCTTATCTTTTTAGATCTCTTCAAATACTATGAGTACCATAGTGTTTGACTATTATTTAATCCCCTCTTATAACTAATGTGATCTTCAACTTATTTTCTGTAAGTTTTGTAGCTCTCTAGACGATATTACTGGCTGAAGAAGACGTCGACAGTGCGTCCACGCTGCGAACTCCTGACATCTGTGTGTGTGTGCCCAAAGCGCAACCCCTCACTGCTGCTGCAGTACCTTCAATTAGTTTCTACGTGCTCCCAGTGTGCAGCCGTTCCTCCTCTGGATACGCGATAATCCCAACCATGTCTGCTGCCACTGTCTTCCTTCTTCTTCCTCATGAAGATTATTCGTTGTATTCCACTCGCTAAATGATCGTAATCCTAGGATGTGAACTCTGTTTTTCTATGATGCGAATGTTTTACACTCTGCGATGCACACTTTGCGTGCTTCACAGTGAACACTATTATATCTTAGCATTGCTACCCATAATCCCGATATTACAGTCATTTCATGCACAATTGTAACTTTCCCGGAAATTGCGACTCTGTTCGTGTTCCTCATTTTTAGCACGGGCAAACCAGATTATGCCCAGAATAGTGATACCAGATTTCTAGATCACCCCGTGATACTAAACCTCCATAAATATGTCTCAGTCTTGTCACGTGTCCGTAGAAAGTGGTATATAAGAGGCATTCAAAAACAAACGGTCCGGAGGCATAATTACAGAAACCAGAACCTGTATGTTAGACGTACTGACCCTGGCTGTTGTGACACTTGTCCCGCTGTGACGCAAGGCGTTAAATGGCTATCTCATAAAATTCCCGGGGCTGTGATGTGAACCAGTTCCGTACGTACAGCTGGACGTCGTAGTCCACACGAGTGCAGGAAAGGTTACGCTGACGTTCTTTCTTGACCAAGATGGCCCCCTTCTGATTAACTTCCTGCAGCACGGGACAACAACGTTATTCGCAAATCTTGACCACCCTTCGCCAATGAATCAAATCAAAACGACCAGGCAGTCTCACCCGTAGGATCATTCTGCTCCACGACAGTGCAAAGCCTCATACGGCCAGTAGAAGCGGGGCACTTCCACAGATATTTAAATGGGAGGTTGTCGGCCGCCCTCCTTGCAGTCCGCACCTCTCTCCCTGAGATTACGCCATTTTTGGTCCCCTTAAAAAGGCTCTGAGGGGCAAACGATTCACCTCGGACGACGACGTCTAGCTGTACGTGCGGAACTGGTTCATATTCAGCCCCGGGAATCTTATGAAACAGCCATTCACCGCCTTGTGTCACAGAGGGACAAGTGTCTCAACAGCCAGGGTCAGTACTTCTAACATACAGGTACTCGTTTCTGTAATTATGCCTCCGGCTCGTTCCTTTTTAACGCCCCTTATAGATGCCATACAGTAAGGCTGGTCGTTCCTACCTATTGGAGACTGCAAAAGTTAAAGTAGCCCTCACCTGAATCAACTTAGTGAATCGGCACGTAGGACTTCCTCCTGCCTGCTCTGTGCAGTTCTCTCACTGATGTAGTCTTTTGAAGCAGTTCTTATCAGACTACAGTATTTATTTGGAGATGCAGTCTACCTCTGTGGCTATGAATGGACTTTTAGGTAGCTAATCTATTTTAAATAAATTGTAGTATGCTCCTGGAGTGCATTTATCAACAAAAGACATAAACTGGTTCACAATTAAATAGGTTATACCGTTAATATCAATTGTTATTGAAAACTGAGAGCATGGTTTGCACATAGATCAGACTTAGATAGCATCCTAATACGGACTGAAGTACTTAGCACATAACAAAAAGATTTAGCACACTTCGAATAATTTCAAAATGATTCGTACATTGCCGGCAGAATATTAACTAACATTTGTTACTTAATATTCGAGGGCGTACTGAAAAGTAATGGTTCCAAATTTCATGTGAAAACTCTTAAAGCTTTGCACCTCTCTTTGGGGCACGCCCCAAAGAGGGACAAGGTTAGGCACGCGGGCACCAGAAATAGTCCAATTTAAAAAATAGATGTAAAGTCTTGCTTTAAATTTTTTTCGTTTTACTTTTTTAAATACTATTAAATACATTTATTATATAAAAATATAAGTGACAAACCAAAATATAATCTCATTCTAAAAGCATAGGTGAATAGATACTAAGCCATTAAAAATGACTTTATTTAATAAAAAACTTTAAACGATCAAATAACACAGAATTTGACATTTATTATCTATAAGTAGCTGATAAAATTGAAGATTTCATAATACAAATCAAAGAAAAATAAATTAAGTGACTTGGGGGGGGGGCAAGGAATTATGTTGAAAATAATGGGAACTGCTTTAATTGACATAAATATCACATCATGAAGCAAAAAAACCTTAACATCAATTAAAGTAAGGGGATGGACTCTCCTCAGTGCTCTCCAATTGTGCTCTTAAAAAATTGTTCGAGAATGGAGAAAAGTAGGTGCACCAGCGCCCAGACTGGAACCAAAAATTAAGGGCATAGAATTAGACTGTTTAGCTTTGGCTGACGACATGGCACTGATCGCCCAAGACATTACCAATGCACAGAAACAGCTAGAATTATTACAAGAGCAGGCAGCAAAAATAGGATTAGAAATAACATTTGAAAAAGCAAAATTTATCACTGACATCAAAGATGTACCTTCTGTTCTCAAAACTGATAATAACTACATCTCTCGAGTAAAAGAATTTAAATATTTAGGTGAATGGGTTGCAGAAAACTGTAATGAAAAGAAATCTGTCAGATCAAGAATCCAGAGAATGCAGACGGCGTTTCAGTTAACAAAAAACGTTTACACCAAAAAGAGTCTCTCGTGGAACTGCAAAATACGACACTACACAACAGTAATTAAACCGGGAGCTCTCTACGCATTTGAGACACTAAATCTTCAACACAGAACACTAAAATGGAAATTAGAAGCGAAAGAACGTAAAATAATGAGGAAAATCCTAGGACCAAGAACTACAGATGGTGTGCATTATCCAATGCAGAAATATATAAAATTATCTCCAAAATAACAGACACAATGCGCATGAAAGGACTCCAATTCATGGGGCATTTAGAAAGAATGGACTCAAACAGGTTAACGCACAAAATTCATACGTTTTTAAAGAGCAAAACTACAAGCCCGAACTGGTACAAACAAACGGAAAAAGACCTGAGAGAATTAGGGTCTCCAAATCTACATGACACAAATGAAATCAGAAGACTCACGAACACACGGGGTTTTGAGGAAGAAGAGAGAAAATCTAGCCGACATATGTGGTCTGCGCAACGAAAACTAGCCCGTCCGTTGCGTATGAAGAAATACTGAACGAAAAAGAAGACCAACCAATGTTGATTACGCGTGGTCCTAAGAGATCCATCCACGTAGAAGAAGATGAAGAAGAAGAAGAAGAATAGCTTATGTATGAAAATTTTAAAATAATGAAATGTGGTTCTATGTACCTATAAATAACTAGCAGCAATATGGACATACTTGGTGGGTATGATCCTTACAAATAAATTTCCTACATTTTAAGCACCTATTAGAGAAGATTTATTTCCTGACATAGTGCAAATTTCTCATCTTCTCACAGTACTTGGGGATTCTTTTTGTGGAGCAGGAGTTACTTCGGACTCGGAAAGTCCCAAAAGTTCCTTTATATGAAGCGCAATGTTTCGAGGAAGCAAAGGAATATTGTACCATTCTTTCGATTTGAGGTTCGACCAGCTCTCAGCGTATTGTTTCCAAAATAAAAGTTATTTTAATGTTTCCTTTGCCTAAATTGTTTGATTTAAATATAAGCATTGCATTAACACCAGAAATGTTTAACAAGTCATACAAAATTACCGTTGCTGACCGATAAGTGGTACGTGCAATATCGTATTTCTGGACCACTTGATCAAGCAACTCTACACCAATCTCTGTTTTGTTATAAAAAGTTATTATTTCCGGTTTATTTTCTTCTCTTGGCTCTTAGTCAATGGCATTGTGATGCACATTTCAGATTAGTAGTTCAACTTTACTTCATTTTCAACAGTAAGACAAAAGACTGTATCCTTCTTGAAATCGAATAGAGAGCTCTTACGTTCACGACTTATATTTGGCTTGGAGTGCAGGCTTATGTAAGCTTCTTTCCACTCAACTGCTTTACAATGAAATGAGTAGAGAACCAGTTATTCCCATTTTTATGTCTCTTGGGGTTCTCCACAGGCTTCACTAAACGTTGAACGATGTCTTCTCCTGAACTGCTCGACAGATAAGTCCTGCTGGCTGAATTCCAGAATAAATGTCTAAATTGAATGTGTAGAGAGTTTTAACACCTACTAACACATTTTAATACTACATGTAGCTGGCGTACTGGGGATATACTGTTCGAAAGAGCAGCGCCCCGTAAAAGCTAATAGCTGCCCATTAATATGTAGATAGTCACTGGCGGTAAAATTATTTTGGAAAATGGATACAAATCTTTCAAAAATATGGCTCGTTGGAGCCAACTTGTGTATGTCTTTCCTTTCCTATACTAGTGTGAATCACATAAAATCTGAGACATCGGTGAAGGATTCGAAATCTTCTTTGTTACTTGTAAGATAACACGATTCTATTTCTGATCCCTTAGAATTGACCCATATTGGGTGGAAATTGTTTCCTGAACTTCGGAGGCTTCCAATAAGAAATAGGATTCCTATGAAAGCTCTAATATTTTCCATTTCGCCTGTATCTCTTAGAAGCGATACTGTAAGTACTTTTCTCTAATTGAAACTATGTAAACATTTGTGCACGTCGTGATTTTTGTGACAATATCATCAGCCAAAAGTAGTTCCGGACAGTGAATTTCATATTGTGCATTTACAGCATTAGTTTTAGGGCCTGGGAAAA
This sequence comes from Schistocerca nitens, assembly GCF_023898315.1. Lineage (NCBI taxonomy): Eukaryota > Metazoa > Arthropoda > Insecta > Orthoptera > Acrididae > Schistocerca > Schistocerca nitens. Next base: position 395,812,531 of record NC_064620.1, read on the forward strand.
TTTTATAATGTTATGAGCACGGGTTCTCACTTTAGCTATAGGCGATCTTTTCCCCATTTTGTTAAGTTTTTACCAAAATAATATTTATCTGAGTCATTATTATCTTGCTCGTCACTAGAATCACGCCGGCCGCTGTGGCCGAGTAGTTCTAGGTGCTTCAGTCCGGAACCGCGCTGCTGCTACGGTCACAGGTTCGAATCCTGCCTCAGGCATGGATGTGTGTGATGTCCGTAGGTTAGTTAGGTTTAAGTAGTCCTAAGTCTAGGGGACTGATGACGTCAGATGTTAAGTCCCATAGTGCTCAGAGCTATTTGAGCCATTTGAACTAGAATCACTTGAATTTTTCTGAGGTTCATTGGTATCCATTTCCTGTTCGGATTCCTATTGTGTTCGTGTTCCTGTGACTGATCTTCAGCATCGGTATGATCTCTCTCTGCACAAGTGTCATCATCGTCAGTATCACACTGGTTCAGGCGCTGAGGGATGGTGTCTTTATTACTTTCCTCCAATGGTCCAGCTAGTTTTTGGATTCTGACATGTCTCACTGAAGATAACAAGTGCATTAAATTTGGAAAACATAAGACCCTGAGTTTTCAATGAAAAACAAACCAAGAAAATAAATGGACCTTCAAAAAGTGGTGATCGAGCCTTATTTTACAGATGAAGAATACGTTAATATATACTACAGCTCACTGAAAAAGAAATATGAACCAAAGTATTTGAAGCACAAATAATAAAACTCAATAATCTAGAAGAAGTAGAAATAATGCACTCACCTAACACTGTTACACCGTAAGGCGCCTGGACTACAGGCGTAGCAATTTTATTTCCATAAGGCACAAGTTCACTCACACAATGTCAGACCTACACTAGCTGACAAGGGAACCTCCCCATCGCACCCCCTCAGAATTAGTTATAAGTTAGCACAGTGGGTAGGCCTTGATAAACTGAACACAGATCAATTGAGAAAACAGGAAGAAGTTGTGTGGAACTGTGAAAAAATAAGCAAAATATACAAACTGAGTAGTCCATGGGCCACATAAGCAACACCATGGAAAATGTAAGCTCAGGAGCGCCGTGGTCCCGTGGTAGCGTGAGCAGCTGCAGAACGAGAGGTCCTTCGTTCAAGTCTTCTCTCGAGTGAAAATTTTACTTTCTTTATTTTTGCATAGTTATTATCTGTCCGTTCGTTCACTGACGTCTCTGTTCACTGTAATGAGTTTAGTGTCTGTGTTTTGCGACCGCATCGCAAAACCGTGCGATTAGCAGACGAAAGGACGTGCCTCTCCAATGGGAACCGAAAACATTTGATCGCAAGGTCATAGGTCAACCGATTCCTCCACAGGAAAACACATCTGATATATTCTATACGACACTGGTGACGGCATGTGCGTCACATGACATGAATATGTTGTCGACCCACCTAACTTGTACACTTGGCGAATGGGTAAAAAGATTCTTCTACCTTACCCGATTTAGGTTTTCTTGTGGATGTGATAATCACTCCCGAAAAAGTGATGAAAACATAAGAGTTTGTCACATAAACTGAAAATAAAAAAGTAAACTTTTCACTCGATGGAAGATTTGAACCCAGGACCTTTCGTTCCGCAGCTGCTCACCTTACCACGAGACCACGGCGCTCCTGCGTTTCTATTATCCTTAAAGTTGCTTATCTTCCCATGAACTACTCAGTTTGTATATTTTGCTTATTTTTTCATAGTCCCACACAACTTCTTCCTGTTTTCTCAGTTGATGTGTGTTCAGTTTTTCAAGGCTTATCCACTGTGCCAACTTATAACTAAATCTGAGGGGGGTGCGATGGGGAGGTTCCCTTGTGAGAACTAGCCATTAGGTCCGAGACATGTCTGTGCCAGTCTAGAGCGGCAAGGAAGTCGTTAGTGTTCGTGCCGGCTTCATTCGTATTATGCGAGACTAAGGAAGTGTCAAATAAAACAAAAGTTATTAACATTCTACGTCTTATTCTTCTTGTCTATATATTTATTTCTCGTCATAGTCATTGTGATGACGAATACATTGGAGCCAAGGAGAAACTTTTTCGGCGGAGCCAAAACTTCACCTATCCCTGCACGCTCCGTTACTATCAAAGTGAAGTCTTCGAAGGCGTTATTTGAGCTTTGGAAAAAGAGAAAAATCGGGTGGGTCCAAGTCGAGACTGTATGGAGGACAGTGAACCGAAGGCGTCGGATTGTTACAGATGTTGCGCTCGTATATGGTCTGGTACGGTCAGGATGAAGGAGAGGGTACTCCATTTGTAGATGAACCCTTCGAATTCGGAACTCAATTACAGCTTGCTGTTTCTCACGCACCGACATATGTTAAACACCGCCGTGTTACACGCTACAGTCTATAGCTCTCTAGCGACAGAGGGCTGCAGTTACGTGGACTTGAAAAATAGAGATGTATAGTGTTAATAACATTTGTTTTATTTAAAAAGCTTTGTTTTCATACAGAAAAACGAAGGCATTAATTTCTAATTCGCCCTCGTAAGTAGTTCGTTGTATAGCCGAAGAGTGGTAGCAAAGCTCAAATAACTGTTAGGCTCCACCAAGCATTTAAATTCCCATATGTGGCCTTTAATGATTACTATTTGATATAGGAAAATATAGTTTCACGCCTAAATGTTGGTGAGTCCACGTCGATCAAAATCGCCAAGGTGGATCCATTTTCACAACTTACTCAGGGCTCGTCACCTCATGGGCTTAGTTTCAGCATCGCATGACTTTGTCAGCTTATCTGCCAGAGTTCTGCCAGGGGGAATTGCCTTTCTACTCTCAACAGTTCGCGATCTATATCAATGCTTAACAGCGCGAATAATCGCTCTTAACTGCAGCTTTCCAATACAACATTATAAACAGCAAACAAAGTATGTTCGAAATAAACCCACTCTACACACGTAGCTATTACGTTAGTTACCTAGACTCATTAAAAACATCAGACCACGTAATAAGGAAAGAAAATAAAAGAGTATGGAAAATGATGTCCTTGGGCGCTCCTTGCTTTTTGTGTGTACGCTACCGTACAGAAGCGGTCGTGATACGAAGTTCCCTCTTCTCTGCAAACACAAAAAAATGCAGTAGTTAACTGAAATTTTCACGTGGCGATGTCAACAGTGGTATTTACACTGCCTGCGGGTACTGGGTAATAAGTGATCCGCGCATTTATGTTTGTCACCTTTTTATTTCATATAGTAATAGGAGCAAACAAAATGAATGCCGCGCACGCCTCGTGTTCAGAAAGGCTTTTGTGAAAATGGACGGAACACGGGTCGGTCCGCGACCCGCGGGCTTTGTGCTTGGGTTAATCTGCATGTTAACATAACACCGCGGGCTCCCCGGCGGCCAGCGCTTCGTGGTTCGTTGGCTGTGTGCTCGCGAGGGCCGGCCAATTTACGCCCTGTTTTGACTTTGAAGAGCGGAGCGTAACAAACTGCACCCAGGTCTCACCAGGGTCTGAAAGAAGAGAATCACAGATTTCAAGCCGCTGCTCGTAAAATAGGTTCCATGTATCAGCAGCCAAAATTGCCTCGCTAATTTTTTTTATATCTTGTGAACCCAACCTTAAAATACTACTGAAATATTTGCCAATTGTTACAGCTCTACATTATACGTGCGAATGACAATAACGTGTTAAAAATAATGTGTTATGTTAGGAGTCAGTATGTGGTGGAGCTTGCTTTGTTTGACATAGGCTACGATGGGTTTGATGTAACTTTGTTTCCTTTTAAAAACGTCACACGAAACGTAAACCGACTTGAGAAGTATATCAATTAGTGTGTAATAACTACACATCGTTATAATTAGGACCAACTGCAATATAGTTCCCCAGTAGGTATAAACAGCAAGTTTGTACCTCTAGACACAATAATCTAAGCTCATCAACATTTTCCAGCCGTCTAGCCATTACTATACACACAGACGTTGAAAATTAGGTGTGCTGATAAAACAAGAAATAAGGACGTTCTCCAATGAGTGGGCTGGGAGGGGAATATTAGGAAAACACTGACAAAAAGAACATTTGTTAAGAAATCAAGGGATAATCTATGTGGTATCTGAGACAGCTGTAGTCCGTGAAAATTGTAGGGGAAGACAAATTCCAATATAACCAACAAATAATTCAGGATGCTGGGTGCAAGTGTTGTTTTCAGAGGAAAAAGTTGGCACAGGAGAGGAATTCGTGGAGGGTAGCATCAAACAAGAAGAACGATGTCCATAGTTACATCAAACCCATTTAACCTATCACAAACAAAGCAAGCTTCATTGTATACTGAATCCTAGCATAGCACAATACTTTTATCGTATTATTTTCATAATATATAAAAAATCAGTATTTACTTCATGTGCAGACTAATAATTATAGCTATTATGAGTAATATGTTTTAGGTTGGTTAGTGCCTCTAAATAACTGCGGAACAAGCAGGCCATTAATGTTTGTTTTGCCTTAGACAGCAGGTCACGAATTGAAGTATGGACACATGGACGCAAATGGGTACTTTATACTGACAGGTGTAGTCCACTTCCTGGTGTAGTTACAGCTGTGCAGGAAACATCAGGTAGTAATTTTTGTGATGTGTTTGTGGGACGACTGTTAAACATGGAGAAAAAAACAACTAAACACGGAGATGGTTAGATATTAACGTATCAATTATCACTGAATTTGGTTTTCCATCACCTCTATTCCAAGAGTTCCGGAATCTGTAGAGAAAATCGGAACAGAGATCAACGTGAACATCATTTCCGCCCTTTTTACTGCTGATGAAAACCACACATTGCACGTTGTACCACCGTACACCGAGACTTTCAGAGGTGGTGTTCCACATTGCTGAACACAACGGTACCTCTAATACCCAGTAGCACATCCTCTTGCATTGACGCAAGCCTGTTTTCGTCGTGGCATACTATCAACAAATTCATCAAGGCACTGTTGATCCAGATTGTCCCACTCCTCAACGGCGATTCGACGTGGATCCCTCAGAGTGATTCGTGGGTCACGTCGTCCATAAACAGCCCTTTTCAATCTATCCCAGGCATGTTCAATAAGGTTCATGTATGCAGAACCTGCTGGCCACTCCAGTCGAGCGATGTCATTATCGTGAAGGAAGTCATTCACAAGATGTGCTCCATGGGGGCGCGAATTGTTGTCCATGAAGACGAATGCCTCGCCCATAAACTGCCGATATGGTTGCCATATCGTACAGCTGTTACGTTGCTTTCTATGACAGCCAGTACGTACGTCGTCCCCACATAATGCCATCCCAAAACAGGGGGGAAACTTCATCTTGCTACACTCGCTGGACAGTGTGCCTAAGGCGTTCAGTCTGACCGAGTTGCCTCCAAACACGTCCTCAACCATTGTCTGGTTGAAGACGTATGCGACACTCATCGGTGAAGAGAACGTGATACCAATCCTACGCGGTCCATTCGACATGTTTTTGGGCCCATCTGTACCGTGCTGCATGGTGTCGTGGTTGCAAAGGTGGACCTCGCCATGGACGTCGGCAGTGAAGTTGCGCATCATGCATCCTGTTGTGCACAGTTTGAGATGAAACACGACGTCCCGTGGCTGCACGAAAAGCATTATTCAACATGGTAGCGTTACTGTAAGGGTTCCTTCGAGTCATAATACGTAGGTACCGGTCATCCACTGCAATAGTAGCCCTTGGGCGGCCTGAGAGAGCCATGTCATCGACATTTCATGTCTCTCTGTATCTCCCCCATGTCCAAACAACATCGCTTTGGTTCTTTCCGAGACGCCTGGACACTTCTCTTGTTGAGAGCTCTTTCTGGCACGAAGTAAAAATGCGGAGGCGATCGAATTGCGGTGATGACCATCTAGGTATGGTTGAACTACAGAAAACAAGAGCCGTGTGCATCCTTCCTGGTGGAATGACTCGACTGATTTGTTGTCGGATCCCCTTCGTGTAATAGACGGTGCTCCTCATGCATGGTTGTTTACATCTTTGGGCGGGTTTACTGACATCTCTGAACAGTGAAAGGGACTGTGTCTGTGATAGAATATCCACCGTAAACGTCTGTCTTCAAGAGTTCTGGGAACCGGGGTGATGGTAAACTTTTTATTATTTTTTCATTTCTATTGGAAGCTACTATGCTACTAATGTAATTCTACATGTAAACATTAACATAATCTCGACAGTGGACATCTTGCAAATCCGGCTCCTGACAGACTGGAAAACACTGGCTGTTATTATAATTTTTTAAGTATGAATGAATCTTTCAGCGTCAACTTCATTTGAAAGGATTTGCTGTATTTGCTATCGATTTTGTCGCTACCTTGTACCATCTTCAGATCCCTCTACAATATACTGGTCAGTTACAGGGGCGGGCTGAAGATGGTACAGGTAGCGTCAAATGCAATTGAAAATAAAGCAAGATCTCCAAAAACAGCAACCAAAGGGTTTATTCAATCTTTTTTTTTAGAAAAAATTTGCTCTTCCTGTGATCTTCAGTCCGAGAAATAGTTTGGTCCAGACCTCCCCATTAGACTATTGATCTCCAAATAACTACTGCAACTTACATCTATTTGAACCTGCTTACTGTATACATTCTTTGCTCTCCCTCTATAATTTATACCCCTCCCCCCCCCCCCCAACATATTACCCCATCACTAAACTGACGTTGCCTTGCTATCCCAACAAGGTTGACATGTCAATGATCTCTCCTTTTAGTGACATTCCGCCATAACTTCCTTGACTATACTGATAATGAGGCAGATATACGCAGTAATTAATACTGTTCTATACAGCAATGCACCATTTCAATGATTTGTAAAGTATGTTATAGTGGGTAACAGGCATCGATTCAGAGCGAATTACGCTACAACCGACACATAGAATTACGGACTTCCTCAAAACGTACCTTTAATCGCACTATAATAAGACAGAAACACTACTTTCGAAATTCGTAGGATGCTTTAATTACTGGAAGTCTCTGGCAGTTTCATATGGATGACGTTAGCCATAACAGTGTTAAACTTCCGAAAGTTTTAAACACATAGAATAAATCACAATACTCACCATATTTTTATTCGTTCAACGAATGATAAAAAGAAATCTCTGGCAGAACACTTAGTTTGAAAATTTGACGCTATGATGTACAAATTGTAAGCAGAATATTGCGAATCTCACGGCCCCACTCACACACAAAGCGATCCCTGTTGTCAGTTATGTACAATAAGAGAAGGGAACAAATGTGCTACGACCTTTTGATCTCTAAAATGTAGTGACATTTTCTTCCGCAGAGTATCAAGGATAAACACTACACCTTTGGTTTATCTAAATCAAACCGACAGAAAACGAGGATAAATTCCATGTCATGTTTTTGCCGCATGAGGCAGGTAGTTATAAACAGTTATAAGTGTTATTTGTATGGAGTGTCACATACATAAATACCATACATGATGTTTGTCTGCGTAAAACATTTAGCATACACTGCAGAAATACAACGCCTACTTAACAAGTAAGACATACTGAGAACACTGAAGCTATTTTAACAGACTCAAACAGTGGATGTCGCAAACCAATCAGAATCCCAAGAGAAGTACCAATAAAGCAAAAACAGTGTTCACAGAAACACTAAACAAGTATTTAACAATCAACCTCAGAATAGGGAACTGCCTGGTGCTGTGTCTCACGATGATAGGAGACTAACAGATTTACAAAGAAGAATCACAATGAGCAAACAAGTCTTTTGAATCGAAAGTAATGCCTTAACGAAGAGCCACCTTACTGTCAGAACGATGAAAAATTAAAAGCAATTCATTAAAGAATCACAATGAAAAATTAAAAAAAAAAAAATTCATTCTGCGTCTTGATTGCATTAATTATTTTATATGGCCGGTCTTGGTTCGACATGAACCATCCTCAGACCTTGTGCTTCGTTTGCAAAGTAACCCGTCACGTAATAAGACCCACAAAAACGACGCACCATGGAGGAATTCCTACCCCCATGAACCATGGACCTTGCCGTTGGTGGGGAGGCTTGCGTGCCTCAGCGATACAGATGGCCGTACCGTAGGTGCAACCACAACGGAGGGGTATCTGTTGAGAGGCCAGACTAACGTGTGGTTCCTGAAGAGGGGTAACAGCCTTTTCAGTAGTTGCATGGGCAACAGTCTGGATGATTGTCTGATCTGGCCTTGTAACACTAACCAAAACGGCCTTGTTGTGCTGGTACTGCGAACGGCTGAAAGCAAGGGGAAACTACAGCCGTAATTTTTCCCGAGGGCATGCAGCTTTACTGTATGGTTAAATGATGATGGCGCCCTCTTAGATAAAATATTCCGGAGGTAAAATAGTCCCCCATTCGGATCTCCGGGTGGGGACTACTCAAGAGGACGTCGTTATCAGGAGAAAGAAAACTGGCGTTCTACGGATCGGAGCGTGGAATATCAGATCCCTTAATCGAGCAGGTAGGTTAGAAAATTTAAAAAGGGAAATGGATAGGTTGATGTTAGATATATTGAGAGTTAGTGAAGTTCGGTGGCAGGAGGAACAAGACTTTTGGTCAGGTGAATACAGGGTTATAAATACAAAATCAAACAGGGGTAATGCAGGAGTAGGTTTAATAATGAATAAAAAAATAGGAGTGCGGGTAAGCTACTACCAACAGCATAGTGAACGCATTATTGTGGCCAAGATAGACACAAAACCCATGCCTACCACAGTAGTACAAGTTTATATGCCAACTAGCTCTGCAGATTATGAAGAAATTGATGAAATGTATGATGAGATAAAAGAAATTATTCCGGTATTGCCTAGTAAGGTGGTGCGGGTCTCCCGCATCGTTCCCCTACGCTCTGTAAAGAAGCATGGGACTTCATTTTTTTTTTCCAGTGAAGGGAGACGAAAATTTAATAGTCATGGGTGATTGGAATTCGAGAGTAGGAAAAGGGAGAGAAGGTAACATAGTGGGTGAATATGGATTGGGGGAGAGAAATGAAAGAGGAAGCCGTCTGGTGGAATTTTGAACAGAGCATAACTTAATCATAGCTAACACTTGCTTCAAGAAACATAAAAGAAGGTTGTATACATGGAAGAATCCTGGAGATACTAAAAGGTATCAAATAGATTATATAATGGTAAGACAGAGATTTAGGAACCAGGTTTTAAATTGTAAGACATTTCCAGGGGCAGATGTGGACTCTGACCACAGTCTATTGGTTATGAACTGTAGATTAAAACTGAAGAAACGGCAAAAAGGTGGGAATTTAAGAAGATGGGACCTGAATAAATTGACTAAACCAGAGGTTGTACAGAGTTTCAGGGACAGCATAAGGAAACAATTGACAGGAATGGGGGAAAGAAATACAGTAGAAGAAGAATGGGTGGCTCTGAGGGATGAAGTAGTGAAGGCAGCAGAGGATCACGTAGGTAAAAAGACGAGGGCTAGTAGAAATCCTTGGGTAACAGAAGAAATATTGAATTTAATTGATGAAAGGAGAAAATATAAAAACACAGTAAACGAAGCAGGCAAAAGGAATACAAGCGTCTCAAAAATGAGATCGACAGGAAGTGCAAAATGGCTAAGCAGGGATGGCTAGAGGACAAATGTAAGGATGTAAAGGCTTATCTCACTAGGGGTAAGATAGATACTGCCTACAGGAAAATTAAAGAGACCTTTGGAGAAAAGAGAACCACTTGTTATGAATATCTAGAGCTCAGATGGAAACCCAGTTCTAAGTAAAGAAGGGAAAGCAGAAAGGTGGAAGGAGTATATAGAGGTTCTATACAAGGGTGATGTACTTGACAATATTATGCAAATGGAAGGGGATGTAGATGAAGATGAAATGGGAGATACTGCGTGAAGAGTTTGACAGAGCACTCTACCATCTGGTGAGCAAGATGTATGAGACAGGCGAAATACCCTCAGACTTCAAAAAGAATATAATAATTCCAATCCCAAAGAAAGCAGGTGTTGACAGATGTGAAAATTACCGAACTATCAGTTTAATAAGTCACAGCTGAAAAATACTAACGCGAATTCTTTACAGACGAATGGAAAAATTGGTAGAAGCCGACCTCGGTGAAGATCAGTTTGGATTCCGCAGAAATGTTGGAACACGTGAGGCAATACTGACCTTACGACTTATTTTAGAAAATAGTCAAAGGGAAGGCAAACCTACATTTCTAGCATTTGTAGAAAGCTTTTGACAATGTTGACTGGAATACTCTCTTTCAAATTATGAAGGTGGCAGAGGTAAAATACAGGGAGCGAAAGGCTATTTACAATTTGTACAGAAACCAGACGGCAGTTATAAGAGTCGAGGGGCATGAAAGGGAAGCAGCGGTTGGGAAGGGAGTGAGACAGGGGTGTAGCCTCTCCCCGATGCTATTTAATCTGTATATTGAGCAAGCAGTAAAGGAAACAAAAGAAAAATTCGGAGAAGATATTAAAGTCCATGGAGAAGAAATAAAAACATTGAGGTTCACCGATGACATTGTAAATCTGTCAGAGACAGCAAAGGACTTGGAAGAGCAGTTGAACGGAATGGACAGTGTCTTGAACATCAACAAAAGCAAAACGAGGATCTTGGAATGTAGTCGAATTAAGTCGGGTGATGCTGAGGGAATTAGATCAGGAAATGAGACACTTATAGTAGTAAAGGAGTTTTGCTATTTGGACAGAAAAATAACTGATGATGGTCGAAGTAGAGAGGATATAAAATATAGACTGGCAATGGCAAGGAAAGCGTTTCTGAAGAAGAGAAATTTGTTAACATCGAGTATAGATTTAAGTGTCAGGAAGTCGTTTCTGAAAGTATTTGTATGGAGTGTAGCCATGTATGGAAGTGAAACATGGACGATAAATAGTTTGGGCAAGAAGAGAATAGAAGCTTTCGAAATGTGGTGCTATAGAAGAATGCTGAAGATTAGATGGGTAGATCACATAACTAATGAGGAGGTATTGAATAGAATTGGGGAGAAGAGGAGTTTGTGGCACAACGTGACTAGAAGAAGGGACCGGTTGCTAGGACATGTTCTGGGGCATCAAGGGATCACAAATTTAGCATTGGAGGGCAGCGTGGAGGGTAAAAATCGTAGACGGACACCAATAGATGAATACACTAAGCAGATTCAGAAGGATGTAGGTTGCAGTAAGTACTGGGAGATGAAGAAGCTTGCACAGGATAGATTAGCATGGAGAGCTGCATCAAACCAGTCTCAAAACTGAAGACAGCAACAACAACAACACGGAGGAATTATCTGAATGGGATGGAAATCGGTAGATGTGATGTACACTGCCCTCCACAAGTTTGGAAAACCATGATGCGTACTGCAACGGAGCAACATGGAAGTGATCTATGTGAGTTATTGGTTAGAATACGGAATAGCAAACTCAAATAACTGTTAATAATGACACGTACAGTACTGTACACTTAATTATTGTACATATACATACTTATTGGTACATACTAGTATTGATCCGTTTTATGTAAACCGACGTTACCTGTCCATGCAGTTCTACCAAACGCGCCAGGTGGCGCGAGTAGACCGAATCGTTATGTAGAGGTACGATGTTTACATTTCTCTTCACTTTTAGATGCGTTTGCATATAGGTATAACACGGGGCGAAAATAATTGAAAATGGCCCCAAAGTGCCAGTTTCCTTCTGAATCACGTGTAATGATAATCACTTAGCACCAAGAAGACAATAGTGTCCGACAAATAGCAAAGAAACTGATGATTTCCATCAGCGGAGTTGTCAAAACCATACACTAGCATGGAGAAACAGGCTCCTATAGAGATGGTCCTCACTCGGGAGCACTCAGGAAAATATCAGAATGCCAGGGAAAATATTTGGTAGTGACCAGTAAACGTAACAGATTAAAAACTCTCCGTGAATTGACTGTTGAACTAAAGGCAACTAGGGATACACCGGTGAGTGAGTCAACAGTGAGACGACGCCTGGCAGACAACAACCTCTGAGGTTATATAGTAACAAGGAAACCACTATTGCGTCCTGTTAACAAGAAGAAAATGTTTCAGTGGGCTAAGACACACCAACATTGGACAGCTGGGGATTGGGAAAGTGTCTTACTCACGGATGAATCCCAGCTCGAAATATTTGGAAGTAAACGCTGTCAATTTGTACGCCGTTTACTCCATGAACGCTTGAATCCTCAATGCTTAATTCCAACTGTAAACAATAGAGTGGGTTCTGTGACGGTATGGGGATCCTTTGGAGGGAATAAAGTCGAAGATTTGGTGAAAATAGATGGAAAACTGAACCAAAAGGATTATCATGCCATTCTCCAGCAACATGCTAAGACATCTCGTTTGCGTCTGATCGGGAAAGGGTTTGTCCTGCAGCAAGACAACGACTCGAAAGAAACGTCTCGCTTATGTTAGAACTATGTGAAGTCTCTAGAGGTTCTTAAAATATTGAAAAACATGGAATGACCGCTCCAATCCCCTGATTGTAACCCAATCGAGCTGCTATGGAGTGAATTGGACAGGAGGATCCGAAACCGGGAAATCATGAGTGGGTCACTGGGTCACAGTTGTGGGAGGTCCTGCAGCAAGAATGAGGATTAATTCCAACTGAAACCTTGGCAAAACTGACGGTCCTAGAGTTTGCAAGGCACTGATGAAAGCAAAGGGTGGCTATTTTGAGGAATCGAAAATTTAATTGTTGCATCTTCCTATGTATTATTTGAGCTTAATAAACATTTGGGTTGGGTTGAGTTGTTTTGTTGGAAGAGACCAAACAGCGAGGTCATCGGTCTCATCGGATTAGGGAAGGATGGGGAAAGAAGCCGCCAGTGGCCTTTCAAAGGAACCATTACGGCATTTGCCTAGAGCGAAATAAAGATTTGGAAAACAACAAAATGCATTTTTATACTGTATTTCCTTTCCATTGTCTACAATTACTAGGTGTTTCCAAACTTGTGGAGGGTAGTGTACATGTACAGACAAAGAATTATTACCAAATATTACTTAATTTATTCAAGAGAAAGAGCTTCACAAACCGAACAAGTCAATAACGTCTGGTCCACCTCTGGCCCTTATGCAAAACATTATTCGGCTTGGCAGTGATTAATAGAGTTGTAGGACATCCACCCGAGGAGTATAGTGCCAAATTCAGTCCAGTTAGTGTGTTAGATAGTCAAAAACCCCGATATGGTCGCGGAGCCCTGCCCGTAATGCTCCAAACGATCTCAATTGCGGAGAGATCCAACAGCAATGCAAGCCAAGGCAGAGCGTAGCAAGCACGAAGACGAGCAGTAAAAACTCTCGTCGTTTCCGAGCGGGCATTATCTTGCTGAAATGGAAGCCCAGGACGGTTTACCACGAAGGGCAACAAAATGTTGTGTAAAATATCTTCGAGGAACCGCTGTGCTGCAAGTGTGGCACGGATGACAGCCAAAGGGGGCCTCTTGTGAAATGAAACGGCAGTTCAGACCACCACTCATGGCTATCGGGCCGTATGGAGTTGGTATCCCACCGCTGTCCGGGACGTCTTCAGACACGTCGTCGGGGCTCATTTCGAAATGAGACTTATCACTGAAGACACAGCTGGTCCAGTCATTGAGATTCCATGCTGTATGCGCCCGACAGCACTGCAAACTATCTTGTTGGTGTACAGAGGTCAATGGTAATCAACGAAATTTCTTGCGGGCATTAAGCGCTAGTTGCAAGTGAGATCGGTGATAATGATGAATCCGGTATTTTGAGTGTCTCTCTGCTTCTTTCTTGAGGCTGTGTTCGGGTATAGTTCACCCATTACAGCCAGTATCATCGAAGAGGGGCATCACGCCTATTGAAATGTCCAGCGATTCGCCGATTACGCAACCTGTTTCTTTGCGCCCAGCTACACATCCTCTCTCAGATGCTGACATGTGTGTACATTGTTCATACGCTTGTGTGAGTCACAGTTACTGCACAGATTTAAATTTGCAAAGGCTTTATGTCCTGGTTTCGACTGTTTGGTAGACTTGCCGGCTGCACGGTGAAATTGTGCTGCAGCGTCACATAATTATCCATCGGCTGCCGAAGTTTACAAATTTGATTTTTCCGTCGATACCTGTGTTAATATCAATTTCTTAACAGTTTCTATAACTCCTTCACGGTGCCCTGTTTCCTTTTCTTTTTTTTTTGTCTCAGAGTGCAGTTTTATTATTTGATGTAGCTTTAAATTGGGACGGGTTATTCTTGTAACCGATACAACCAGATCTGAGGGTGGTTCATGCCGACCGAAAACGGTCATAAAGACATTAGCGCAGTCCAAATGGGTAATAAATCTGTTTTAAAATCAGTGACTGTGAATTTTTTTCTCCAAGAACGTTACATCAAGTTTTGCAAAGGGAGAAACTGCAGGCTCATTTATTTTGTGTATTTAAAGGTTCTAGTATGACAAAAAAAATAAATTAAATATTGACATATTCCAATTTTTTCAATTTTAATCTGATATATATATATATATATATATATATATATATATATATATATATATATATATATATATATATATATATATTATGTTTCATACTAGAATGTCGTGTTCCCAGTTTGGCACAGCTTTGCCACAGGAAACACGAAAGAGGTCGAAGACGTCAGTCTTCTGGTCGGCTCCTGATCGTTGTCAGAAGGAGGCTAGTTTTTGATTACGCAAAGGCTTCTATTATTTGGAAAAGAACAAGCCGGATTGCTTTACGTAATCAGTTTGAATTTTATGATTACCTAAGGGACCTTTAAAAATGAACAATAATAATTGCATTTGCAAATGAAATCATTAAAAAATGGGGCGGCTATGAGTTGTATAGAAAACAAGGAACGGCCTTCTGTTTACGACCAGGATGCTGCAGTATTCTCTGCTGTAGTAAAGGCTGATTGAAATTTATAAAAATAATATGGCATGGAGATAAAAAAAGAATAGAATAAGAATTCTGGTAAACACTAAATATAATTCTCACAAGCAATTAGGGCTTATTTATAAACAGTACAGCTTACATAAGTAATTTTATTACTATGTTGATGCGATAAGATTTCAGCCTGTCCTGTGATCGCTTCTTGGTTCACGTCTATATCACAAATTACACTCATTATCTTTCTCTTTGTTTCGGCGCAATTCTTTCACTGTTTAACACATTTATAACAATAACTTGCCGATTTACAGTATCGAACAAAAATTACTTGAATTTTACCAATTAATAACTGTTGTCTGCAAGCTGGCAAAACCACTCATTTTTATGACTAAAAAAAATGGTTCTGAGCGCTATGGGACTTAACATCTGAGGTCATCACTCCCCTAGAACTTAGAACTACATAAACCTAACTAACCTAAGGACATCACACACATCCATGCCCCAGACAGGATTCGAACCTGCGACCGTAGCAATCGTGCGGTTCCAGACTGAAGCGCCTAGAACCTCTCGGCCACACCGGCCGGCCTTTATGACTCACAATCGACCTTTTTTACTCTTTCACATTACAAGAATAAGTGCGATAAAATCTGAAGATCTATAAAAGTTTTTACCATCATATTTGCTTTTAGATCGAAGCGAAACGTTCAGTTCAGCTTCTGACTGTGCAGTCGATGTATTAGCGTTTGCGTTAGATGCGCATCTTTACAGTTACGTAAATTACATAAACTAAATGTCTTTCAAAGAATAGGTCTCATTTTATAAGTTGATCATTTAATAAGTAGCTTGGTGAATGGCTTTCCAAGGTTACTTACAGCTATCATACGACAGAAAGCCCAATAATATTACAAGGTGTGGCTGCAAATTGTGAACTCTTGTGAAAGAGGACAGAAATTAGATGTTATAGGTGTCGAAAAGAATAACAAAAGCGTGCTTGACTGAAAGACAAATCACTGTAGCAGCTTTAAAAGAAATTAATAAAGCAAATGCGCTACGATTAATGATTATGAGGATATACCCTGTATGAGTATTTATTGCTGCAAGTTTGCGAATGACATTAAACCGTTAATCGGTGGCTGCTTTGTCACGGGAGCATGTTTGCTGTTTATCCACCTGTGATCACTTCTTGCAGCAGAGGCGCTAAATCTCATTAACCGTGTTCGTTTGTGTTTGGTCGACAGTTGACACTGCTTCCCTTGCGGCCAACTGCCATCTCTTCTCTCTGATGTGATGGGGAAGTTCTAGTCAAAGGTTTAACATGATAGTTGTCTATAGGAATTGACACAAGTTATTTAGCCAGTGAGTTACTTTAAGTTAAATGTTCTTTCCCACATAGGGCTCGCTTAACGACTGTACCGGATTATCAATACACATTTATGCGGACGGAATTGTAGTTTCTCTCAGGTTGACATGTAGTGGGATATTTAGTACACCACATGACCGTTGTGTTGCAATTTACCGGCAAAGGGATCCGGTAGTTCGGGTGAGGAGTGACCTTAAAGCTGACTATAGTGACAGGAATCGAGAGTTTCCAGTTAAAATGATTCTTCCATACATGATGCTCCTAGACCGAGTAGGAATTTTCTGAAAACGGAGATTGGGTTGTGGTAGAAGCAATGTATTCACCCACTATTTTTACAATTATATTGGACTTTTTAGTTTGATACAAAGAGTTGCTGTAATTAAAAATTTGCTAATTCATTTATACAGGTTTATAACTACTTTTAGGTGCTGTTTTCACAATGATTCAGATGTGCACAATCCTCTTTTGTACAAACTCGGAAATACACCGTCAGAATGAAAATTCCGAAGATTTCGTAGCATTAGTCATCGGTACCAATATACTAGTTATTTAGAATTATCTACCATTGTTCTTGATGTTTTGTTACTAACTTATTTTATCGTTATATAATAATTCTTTAATGTCTGTAACGTATAATTCAAGGGGTATGCTTTACTAGTGTTACAGGCATATTGGCCATAATCATATCTTCAGTCTCCTTCACTATATATTGTGTAATTTTAGTCGCTGGCGGAAAATTAGATAGTGAGTTTACTATTAATATTTCTTTGTAAATGTATGTTGAGCGTGTCTAATATACCTTAACCACAGATATAAGTATTGTATAGTTGCCGTTGTTTAATGTGATACCGTTTAAGTGCAGAAATCAGTCATTCTGCAGATTATCTAGGTAAAGTGCAGGTTATCTAAGGTGATCCGTTAAAAAAGCGAAATTTGTTTCATTTCTCTGATTAGGAAGGGGAATCGGAAAATTACCTTGATATTCTGCATATTGCCTACTAGCCACTCCTGAAGGTGAAAATAAGATCTTTGTTGGACCAACCGCAACGTTTCTGTACGCTTTAATTAACATAATGCCGTTTATTTATTTTTTAATATTTATAGAATCAATTTTATACTGCCAAGCCCTGGACAAGTAGTTGGTAGATTCAGTAATCCATCCATTAAAAACTATAACATGAATGATCAAAGTAAATGAATTGCAAAACATGAAAAGTTATGCTTACTTATTAGCGCAGTCTAAGAATTGGTGACACATTGAATTACATTAGCAATTGAGTTTTGAAACAAGCACCCATTTGTTCCTCCCCCCCCCCCCCCCCCCCCATGAACCATGGACCTTGCGGTTGGTGGGGAGGCTTGCGTCCCTCAACGATACAGATATGCGTACCGTAGGTGCAACCACAACGGAGGGGTATCTGTTGAGAGGCCAGGCAAACATGTGGTTCCTGAAGAGGGGTAACAGCCTTTTCAGTAGTTGCAGGGGCAACAGTCTGGATGATTGACTGATCTGGCCTTGTAACACTAACCAAAACTGCCTTGCTGTTGTGGTACTGCAAACAGCTGAAAGCAAGGGGAAACTACAGCCGTAATTTTTCCCGAGGGCATGCAGTTTTACTGTATGGTTAAATGATGATGGCGTCCTCTTGCGTAAAATATTCCGGGGGTAAAATAGTCCCCCATTCGGATCTCCGGGCGGGGACTACTCCAGAGGACGTTGTTATCAGGAGAAAGAAAACAGGCATTCTACAGATCGGAGCGTGGAATGTCAGATCCATTAATCGGGCTGGTAGGTTAGAAGATTTAAAAAGGGAAGTGGGTAGGTTAAAGTTAGATATAGCGGGAATTAGTGAAGTTCGGTGACAGGAGGAAAAAGACTTTTCGTCAGGTGAATACAGGGTTATAAATACAAAATCAAATAGGGGTAATGCAGGAGTAGGTTTAATATGGAATAAAAAAATAGGAGTGCGGGTAAACTACTACAAACAGCATAGTGAACGTATTATAGTGTCCAAGACAGACACGAAGCCCATGCCTACTACAGTAGTACAAGTTTATATGCCAACTAGCTCTGCAGATGACGAAGAAATTGAAGAAATGTATGATGAGATAAAAGAAATTATTCAGGTAGTGAAGGGAGACGAAAATTTAATAGTCATGGGTGATTGGAATTCGACAGTAGGAAAAGGGAGAGAAGGAAAAATAGTAGGTGAATATGGATTGGGGCTAAGAAATGAAAGAGGAAGCCGTCTGGTAGAATTTTGCACAGAGCATTACTTAATCATAGCTAACACTTGGTTGACGAATCATAAAAGAAGGTTGTATACATGGAAGAATCCTGGAGATACTAGAAGGTATCAGATAGATTATACAGGGTGATTCAAAAAGAATGCCACAACTTTAAAAATGTGTATTTAATGAAAGAAACATAATATAACCTTCTGTTATACATCATTACAAAGAGTATTTAAAAAGGTTTTTTTTCACTCAAAAACAAGTTCAGAGATGTTCAATATGGCCCCCTCCAGACACTCGAGCAATATCAACCCGATACTCCAACTCGTTCCACACTCTCTGTAGCATATCAGGCGTAACAGTTTGGATAGCTGCTGTTATTTCTCGTTTCAAATCATCAATGGTGGCTGGGAGAGGTGGCCGAAACACCATATCCTTAACATACCCCATAAGAAAAAATCGCAGGGGGTAAGATCAGGGCTTCTTGGAGGCCAGTGATGAAGTGCTCTGTCACGGGCTGCCTGGCGGCCGATCCATCGCCTGGGGTAGTTGACGTTCAGGTAGTTATGGACAGATAAGTGCCAATGTGGTGGCGCTCCATCATGCTGAAATATGAATTGTTGTGCTTCTTGTTCGAGCTGAGGGAACAGCCAATTCTCTAACATCTCCAGATACTGTAGTCCAGTTACAGTAGCACCTTCGAAGAAAAAGGGACCAAAAACTTTATTGGCTGAAATGGCACAGAAAACGTTCACCTTAGGCGTGTCACGTTCATACTGAGTTGTTTTCCGCGGATTCTCAGTGCCCCATATACAGACATTGTGACGGTAGACTTTCCCGTTAGTGTGGAAAGTTGCTTCATCACTAAACACAATCTTTGAAACGAAAGATTCATCTGTTTCCATTTGAACAAGGATAAAATCACAGAAATCGATTCTTTTAATCTTATCAGCTGCAGACAGTGCTTGAACCAATTTCAGACGATAAGGTTTCATAACTAACCTTTTTCGTAGGACTCTCCATACAGTTGATTGTGGAATTTGCAGCTCTCTGCTAGCTCTGCGAGTCGATTTTCCTGGGCTGCGAACAAATGCTTGCTGGATGCGTGCTACATTTTCATCACTCGTTCTCGGCCGTCCAGAACTTTTCCCTTTGCACAAACACCCATCCTCTGTAAACTGTTTATACCAACGTTTAATACACCACCTATCAGGAGGTTTAACACCATACTTCGTTCGAAATGCACGCTGAACAACTGTCGTCGATTCACTTCTGCCGTACTCAATAACACAAAAAGCTTTCTGTTGAGCGGTCGCCATCTTAGCATCAACTGACGCTGACGCCTAGTCAACAGCGCCTCAAGCGAACAAATGTACAACTAAATGAAACTTTATAGCTCCCTTAATTCGCCGACAGATAGTGCTTAGCTCTGCCTTTTGTCGTTGCAGAGTTTTAAATTCCTTAAGTTGTGGTATTATTTTTGAATCACCCTGTATAATGGTAAGACAGAGATTTAGGAACCAGGTTTTAAATTGTAGGACATTCCCACGGGCTGAAGTGGACTCTGACCACAATCTATTGGTTATGAACTGTAGATTCAAACTGAAGAAATTGCAAAAAGGTGGGAATTTAAGGATATGGGACCTGGATAAATTGACTAAACTAGAGGTTGTACAGAGTTTCAGGGACAGCATAAGGAAACAATTGACAGGAATAGGGGAAAGAAATACAGTAGAAGAAGAATGGGTAGCTTTGAGGAATGAAATAGTGAAGGCAGCAGAGGATCAAGTAGGTAAAAAGACGAGGGCTAGTTGAAATCCTTGGGTAACAGAAGAGATACTGAATTTAATTGATGAAAGGAGAAAATACAAAAATGCAGTAAATGAAGCAGGCAAAAAGGAATACAAGAGTCTCAAAAATGAGATCGACAGAAAGTGCAAAATGGCTAAGCAGGGATGGGTAGAGGACAAATGTAAGGATGTAGAGGCGCATATCACTAGGGGTAAGATAGATACAGCCTACAGGAAAATTAAAGAGACCTTTGGAGAAAAGAGAGCCACTTGTATGAATATCAAGAGCTCAGATGGAAACCCAGTTCTAAGCAAAGAGGGGAAAGCAGAAAGGTGGAAGGATTACATAGAGGATCTCTACAAGGGCGATGCACTTGAGGACAATATCATGGAAATGCAAGAGGATGTAGATGAAGATGAAATGGGAGATACTGCGCGAAGAGTTTGAGAGAGCACTGAGAGACCTGAGTCGAAACAAGGCTCCGGGAGTAGACAACACTCCATTAGAACTACTGACGGCCTTGAGAGAGCCAGTCCTGACACCTGGTGAGCAAGATGTGCGACACAGGCGAAATACCCTCAGACTTAAAGAAGAATATAATAATTCCAATCCCAAAGAATGCAGGTGTTGGCAGATGTGAAAATTACCGAACTATCAGTTTAATAAGCCACAGCTGCAAAATACTTACGCGAATTATTTACAGACGAATGGAAAAACTGGTAGAAGCCGACCACGGGGAAGATCAGTTTGGATTCCGTAGAAATGTTGGAACACGTGAGGCAATACTGACATTACGACTTATCTTAGAAGAAAGATTAAGGAAAGGCAAACCTACGTTTCTAGCATTTGTAGACTTAGAGAAAGCTTTTGACAATGTTGACTGGAATACTCTCTTTCATATTCTAAAGGTGGCAGGGGTAAAATACAGGGAGCGAAAGGCAATTTACAATTTGTACAGAAACCAGATGGCAGTTATAAGAGCCGGCCGTGGTGGCCAAGTGGTTAAAGGCGCTACAGTCTGGAACCGCGCGGCCGCTACGGTCGCAGGTTCGAATCCTGCCTCGGGCATGGATGTGTGTGATGTCCTTAGGTTAGTTAGGTTTAATTAGTTCTAAGTTCTAGGCGACTCATGACCGCAGAAGTTAAGTCGCATAGTGCTCAGAGCCATTTGAACCATTTTTGAGCAGTTATAAGAGTCGAGGGGCATGAAAGGGAAGCAGCGGTTGGGATGGGAATGAGACAGGGTTGTAGCCTTTCCCCGATGTTATTCAATCTGTATATTGAGCAAGCAGTAAAGGAAACAAAAGGAAAAATTTGGAGTAGGTATTAAAATCCATGGTGAAGAAATAAAAACTTTGAGGTTCGCCGATGACATTGTAATTCTGTCAGAGACAGCAAAGGACTTGGAAGAGCAGTTGAACGGAATGGACAGTGTCCTGAAAGGAGGATATAAGATGAACATCAACCAAAGTAAAACGAGGATAATGGAATGTAGTCGAATTAAGTCGGGTGATGCTGAGGGAATTAGATCAGGAAATGAGACACTTATAGTAGTAAAGGAGTTTTGCTATTTGGACAGAAAAATAAGTGATGATGGTCGAAGTAGAGAGGATATAAAATGTAGACTGGCAATGGCAAGGAAAGCGTTTCTGAAGAAGAGAAATTTGTTAACATCGAGTATAGATTTAAGTGTCAGGAAGTCGTTTCTGAAAGTATTTGTATGGAGTGTAGCCATGTATGGAAGTGAAACATGGACAATAAATAGTTTGGGCAAGAAGAGAATAGAAGCTTTCGAAATGTGGTGCTACAGAAGAATATTGAAGATTAGGTGGGTAGATCACGTAACTAATGAGGAGGTATTGAATAGGACTGGGGAGAAGTTTGTGGCACAACTTGACTAGTAGAAGGAATCGTTTGGTAGGACATGTCCTGAGGCAACAAGGGATCACAAATTTAGCATTGGAGGGCAGTGTGGAGGGTAAAAATCGTAGACGGACACCAAGAGATGAATACACTAAGCAGATTCAGAAGGATGTAGGTTGCAGTAGGTACTGGGAGATGAAGGAGCTTGCACAGGATAGATTAGCATGGGGAGCTGCATCAAACCAGTCTCAGGACTGAAAACCACAACAACAACACCCATTTGTTGTATATTTAGACTTGCTGTAACATTTTTTGAATTCCTTCCCAGTCCCAAGGGATTGTTTTATTGCCTTTGATGTAAAGATATTTTTACTGAACGGACATAGTGTTCCGTTAAAAATTCAGATTTTGCTTACAATTATTTTAAAACACCAGTTTTCGTACCACGTTTATAAAAGCAATCCCCGTTTTACTAAGAATCACAAATAAAGCCGAGCGGCACGCTTTGGTACGCCGACTTCAGGTACTTCAATTCACGCAGTGACACCTTCATCGATATTTGTGTCCTCTGCATTGAAACTGCAACCATTTTCTTTGCTTGATTTCTTAAACCATTCTTGGCTTCACCACGCTGTATTTTCTGATTCACATTGTTTCTACAGATGTTGCACAATACATTCTTGCCATAATTTTCCTCTTTAGGTTCCGTTTCACCACATGTTACGTGAACAAACATATCATACGATTTACACTTACTCGCAAATGTTGCGGCTTTAGAGCATACAATAAAGATCATGTCGCGTATAGTGTTCTTTTCAGTCTCTGTACGAAACAGCGAGGGCGATTTTGCTGAAGCTCACTGTAGCTCAATGAGGCCCTCTTCAGATGCAGAGGTAATTTCTTGGAGAGATAGGATAACTGAATATTCTTCATACGTCTATCGTCAGCAAACTATGAAGAAGGCAGTACGAGATTACTATCGATAAATTCTTGTCTCTGAGGCTCAACCGTATGTGACTTTGTATGGACTTATTTCAACTGCAGAAGGATAGGCATGATTATTCATAAATTGTATAAATCGTAATCCCACACTCCACTTGTTAGTTTGGTTATCAGCCATCCAAGTGGTGAGCATGTCTTCAGGGTCTTGATTCGCTGGTGTTACACTTCCTTCATTTTCACTTTGTTTAGGTTTGCCATTAACCATTTTGATTTCTGGCCACAAAGTTCTAAGGTTTTGTTGCAAAATTTGCCTCCATTTTCAGAGTGAAAAGTACTTGGAGCGATAAATATTTGCAAAATATCAAGAAAGTTATTGGTTACTTTCAAAAATGGCTGTGAGCACTACGGCACTTAACTTCTGAGAACATCAGTCCCCTAGAACTTAGAACTACTTAAACCTAACTAACCTAAGGATATCACACACATCCATGCCCGAGGCAGGATTCGAATCTGCGACCGTAGCAGTCACGCGGTTCCAGACTGTAGCGCCTAGAACCGCTCGGCCACCACGGCCGGCTATTGGTTACTTTATCCACCCATATTGATGAGAGCAGCTTCAATACAATTAATTTTGTTAAGTGGTCTTCGTATACTTCAAGAAACTTAATATTGCCATATGGTTGAGAGTGGTAATCGAAAAAATCAACTTGGTATCTGTTACTGAAATGCGATGAAACAATGGGTTTTACAACAATTCTTTTTTCGTACTTTGTATTTTCGCTGGCAAGGTTCGCATGAATCCAAAAATATTTTTATTCGAGCTTGGGCTATGTTTTTATAAAGTGTATTTAATTACTTTCTAATTCTGTTTCTTCCACCATGGCCAATTCACAAATGGGTAGAATTCAATATGTCAAACAATTATTCGATATGAACAAACTTTTTCACACTCTCTCGCGCGTCTCACATTGGGTCAATGAGTTTTTCACAGCCTTGTTTAACCAACATATCATACTTTTCAATTATTCGATAGTTACCAGACCATTCTTACTTCTTGGAAACTTATTTGCTTTAGATCTTCCATTATGACACCACGCTTTTTGCTTATCACTAGAACATCACTATATCTTGAATCTTTGCTAATGCAGTTTGCGAAGAATCTTTCCTTCCTTTTACTCGCCGTTTCGGCTCTTGCAAGTATAGTAGGAGCTAAATTTATCTGCTTTAAACAAACTGCGATACAGATTCACGAGTCTGCTGCCGACGCAAATTATGAGAAGTACAAACAATCGCCGACCATAAGACTCTGGCGAAAGCAACTAAAAATGGAGGGAATGAGTGAAGGAGCAGGGAAAGAATGTGAGAGAAATAAACTTTTGAACTTTAAAGACACGAAGCCATTAATATGAACATTACCTTGATAAACTCCGCCGTTGCCGGTCCCAAGTCCGGCGCTTCATCTCGCAAGTGCTGAAGGAGGAGGGGCAGAAATAACAACTCGTAAAAAAACCTGGGTCTATTTGGCTCCGGGTGGTATCACCCTATGAGGATCCCCGCCTAGGGTGACAGGTGAAGCCTGTCAAAATAGACAAATTCAGTACAACATGAAAATAAAAAAAATTAAAATTACCGTACGCAAACACCTTGAAACGTCCCCATAGAAAAATTTATCAATTACTGTGCTGATAAACCCCTTACGTTATTTGATTTTCAAACAGTTGAGCAAAACTGAACATACTCAGACATTTCTCTCTTTACTTATTCTGATCATCACTAAACTGACACACAATATTTTTTGTGCAACGCAATCTGACTTTCAATAATCCCTACAAAAGAATGGCCCTCTTACAACAATGCTAACCAGCCACAGACTGCACACAGCACAGCCAGTTATTTTCATACAGAGCGCCACGTGGCGTTACCAATAAAAAAACCTATACAGCCTAGTTATAACCTCCGCGAAAAACCAAATCTCGCCTTAAAAGACGTCAAGAAAAATCACATACCCACGTACATAAGAAACACAACGTCACAAAACACACACACACACACACACATACACACAAAAAATACACACACACACACACACACACACACACACAACTATACAGGGTGTTACAAAAATTTACGGCCAAACTTTCAGGAAACATTCCTCACACACAAAGAAAGAAAATATGTTATGTGGACATGTGTCCGGAAACGCTTACTTTCCGTGATAGAGCTCATTTTATTACTGCTCTTCAAATTACATTAATCATGGACTGGAAACACACAGCAACAGAGCGTACCAGCGTGACTTCAAACACTTTGTTACAGGAAATGTTCAAAACGTTCTCCGTTAGCGAGGATACATGCATCCATCCTCCGTCGCATGGAATCCCTGATGCGCTTATGCAGACCTGGAGAATGGCGTATTGTATCACATTTGGTACCGGGGTTGCGTAGACAAGAGCTTTCAAATGCCCCCATAAATGAAAGAGGGTTGAGGTCAGGAGAGCGTGAAGGCCATGGAATTGGTCCGCCTCTACCAATCCATCGGTCACCGAATCTGTTGTTGAGAAACGTACGAACACTTCGACTGAAATGTGCAGGAGGTCCATCGTACCACATGTTGTGTCGTACTTGTAAAGGCACATGTTCTAGCAGCACAGGTAGAGTATCCCGTATGAAATCATGGCGGTGAATCGAGGAAGTACAGTACATACTGACGAAAAAAAAAATGAGCTCTGACATGGAAAGTAAGCGTTTCCGGACACATGTCCTCATAACATCTTTTCTTTATTTGTGTGTGAGGAATGTTTCCTGAAAGTTTGGCCGTACCTTTTTGTAACACTCTGTATGGAATTATGTCAAAGTCGTGTGTTACTGCCTAGATGGCCATTTAATTTGGATGCGCTGCAAGGTAGCATAATAAATGAGGTCGCTGGTATCAACGATGAAGTATTGGGATGTTTATATCAAATAATTTGACTGTTGTATTGACACTTGCCGCGTCACAGAAGGTTGGCCATATTGAGAACCTGTAACATCAATTAAAACTTGCAGTGATGCTTTATCAGATGATATGTAACATTTTCTGTACGTATCATTAACGCTGTATATGTTCTGTGGTGATCTGAAGGAATTTAATTTCGTCACCTACCGACACTGAATCGCTGCGCTCCTGAGCTGCAGTGGTGAGGGGCGGCTGCGCGCCTCTGAGGCTATTGGCGGAGTGTGCGCCGCTAACGCGTTTACTGGCGCCACTCCCCTGGCGCAGCTGGCTGGCAGCTTCGTTAATAGCTGGCAGCATTAGCGGCGGCAGCACCGCACCTCGCCGCAGCCTTCCGCATGCATACCGGCGGTCAGCGGTCTGCCGCCCGCCTCAGGTGGGGTCCGTGGAGTGCTCCAGCTCCGCTGTTGCTCCCACCGGGGACTGCAGCGGGAGGGGTCTGCCTCATCCGCTTCACCATACACTCTATCAAACTTCACCTCCACCAGTATCAGTGTACTGACTATGTACTGCTAGTTAACGAGTGTCACCAACAATCTGTGCTTTGTTACTTACGTTCCAAGCAAGCGCGATTTCTTAATGATATGTCCTTTGATTTAATTTGTTCGACAAAATTACGTTTTTTTATGATGTGTTTATTCTATAAATATTAATAACGCCTGATTCTTTAAAGATCCGAATTTCCGTGTATAAAAAAGATTCTCACTTCTGATTACTTTACAAATGATTAACGAGGAGAACAAGTCAAGTGCCATAACCCGACTTCCCAGAAACTTCGTTCAGTGGAAGAGGGGTCAAAATAATCGAGTGCTTGTCTCGACTTATCTGTAAATACTCGACCGTTTCTGATAAAACAACAGTCAAAGTTGTCAAGGTACTCTCTGTCTTTTAGCGGGTAAATGGTTCAACGAAAGCGTTGGCACCGTGGTCGCACAGTGTAGTTTATACATGACAGAAAGCGGACAGCGCACAGACTTATCCGGTTTGGAAATGCTTCCACACTTGGCCCGAATTCCAATACTTATGCCCTTTTGGACGTAAGGTAAATCGCTACATTTCCGCTTTACAAGGACTGCACTGTAGTCTGTGTCCCCATGACGCACTTCAGTTTGTGAGTGGTTGTTGCACACTGACGTTGAACATAGTCGGTAGTCACATTCATGTGACTGGACTGTGTAACAGAAGGTATGAGAGAAATGCAATAAATCCAGTATCACGTGTGGTTTTGTAAGGAAAAACTGCTATAGACGACATTAAACCTGTATAAATATTTATTTAATTTCTAATTTTTGTTTCCCACTATTAGGACTATTATTGCCGCAATTTTTGTGGTTATTTTCGTTGGTATCCTACTGACTTTTTCAGTCATTACTAACTTTTTATTTTAGATTTATAATTTAGAGCGTCAACCTAACATTACTGGTGGATTAATATTTCTTCTCTGCGAATAACTCATTATATATACCTGATTTAGTCAAATGATGAATGTAATTTCTGATCATTGATTCAAGAACGTGTCCTCCATTTTCATATCAATAATATAGAAACGTGTACTTCATATATAGATTAATAATGAAATATTATTAGCGTTTCGGTGTCATAGTAACTTCTCTTAAAAACGCAGATTGAATTCCTACTTGTCGCCTGACATACATTTTCGTCTACATGACTACTCTGCAAATCACGATTAAGTGCCAGAGGACTCATCGAAGCACTTTCAAGCTACATCTCTATGGTTCCACTCTCGAGCGACGCACTGGAATAACGAACACTTAAATATTTCCGCGTGAGCTCTAATGATCATTTATCCCTATCTTTGTGGGTGCCAACAGAATATTTTCGCAATGGGAGGAGAAAGTTGGTGATTGAAATTTCACGAGAAAATACTGCCGCAGTGAAAGGCACCTCTGTTTTAATAATTGCCACCCATATTCAGGTATCATGTCCGTGACACTCTCTGCCGCATTTTGCGGTAATGAAAAAGGAGCTGCCCGTCTTTGAACCGTTTCGACGTCCGCGTTCAGTTCCATCTGATGCGGATCCCACACCGCACAACAGTACTCCAAAAGAGGGAGGACAAGCAACGTGTAAGAATTCTCTCAAGTAGATCTGCTGCAGTTTCTGAGTGTCCTGCCAATAAAACAGTTTTTAGTATTCTTTCCTCACAAAATTATCTATATGATAGTTCCAGTTTAAGTTATTCGTAACTGTGACCCCTAAATATTTTGCTGAATTTAGAGCTTTTTGATTTCTGTGGTCTGTAGGGTAACCGAAATTTAGAGGACCTCTTTTAGCACTCAAGTAAGTGACTTCACACTTTTTGGAACATGCAGATATCTTGTCTTAACCATTTCAGAATTGGTTTTAATCATCTCATGACTTAACAAGTCGATAAATGACAGCATCATCTGTAAACAATCTCAGAAGACTACTCAAATTGTCTCATGTGTCACTTACGTAGGTCAGGAACAGCAGAGGGCCTATTCCACTTCCTTGCCGATATTACTTCCATTTTACTCGCTGACTTTCTGTCAGTTACTACGAGCTATGACCTCTCTGATAGGTACTCACGAATTCCGTCTCACAACTTAGGCGATACTCCGTAGGCACGCAGTTTGATTAGAAGTCTCCTGTTAGAAATGGTGTCGAAAGCCTTCTGGAAATCTAAACGTATGGAATCAATTTGACGTCCTGTGTCATCAGTACTCATTACTTCATGAGAATAAAGAGTTAGTTGTGTTTCTAAAGAACGATACTTTCTGAATCCGTGCTGACTGTTTGTCAATAAATACGATTTGAGTGATTACTGTCAAAATCAGTTCTTGAGTCACGATCTCAGAATCACCAAATAAGTTGAATACCAACTGAAAATTTTAGAACATTGCTTCTTCTTCGAAAAAATTCTGGAGCCAGTGATAGGAAGTCGGTTCAGAATGTTTTGCACGTCTTATCTGAAAATTACTCCGAATAGATAGCGAACAGATTCGTGACGGTATGGTCTAATAACAAACAGACCCGAGCTTTTCGAAATGGTTCAAATGGCTCTGAGCACTATCGGACTTAACATCTGAGGTCATCAGTCCCCTAAAACATAGAACTACTTAAACCTAACTAACCTAAGGACATATAACGGTACTTTGCGGGCAGGCGTGTCAACTAGCATCATATTAATTAAAATCGGGGAAGAATTGAAAAGGGGAAAGTAATACGAAAATTTAATAACTGCACGTTATCAATAAGAAGCAATATAATGAAAAGTAATAAAAAGCAAAGTAGCAAAGACCAAGCGGGGCAGAAAGATATAGGGGCGCGTTTGTTCTTTAATACATATAAAAGAAGATGTAACACATTATTGAGCGGTCTACCTTCAGTTATCGCGATCGGGCTAGTCGATGAAAAAGTGGTACGCGACTGCAGAATTCGTTAAGGAGATTATTTAAAAACTCTTCAAGCGCGCTTAAAATACATTACGTGTGACGAAGTGATCAGAGGCGTTTATTGTCGGGTGAAGTGAAAATGATTCCGACAACATAATTCAACCTTTGTGTTAGCTGGTAAAAATACTCTTGGGAAACTATTATGGTTGTGGAACCCACGAAAGTTGTACGCAACGGAAAGCTATAGTTTAGGTAATTCTGCAGTTTTTAAAATTGTGAAACGCGTGTGCGCGGAACATTAAGAGAATCTTATCCTTGGACGTTTGCGGGGGTAACTGATACAAACAACGCGCCAGCATAAAAATAGTTCGCTTATTAACTACTATGTATTAATTAACTAAAAACAGTGCATACACCGTTAAATTGAACCCTGCGTGTGCAAGACAATCACATCGGACATTTCGAGAGCAAAGAATACAGATTTCAGTGCCGAATTGATAGCCTGGGTCGTGTCGATATTTGGACATTATATGACACGCGTTATTCAGAACACGATATCGACCATTTTAATACTTAAAAGGATAGGATCACCCCCCCTCCCCAATCCCGATTCATATTTCATATTTAGTTAGTGAGAAGAAAATTGATAATAAACAAACTACATTTCAATTTTATCTACGATTTTGGCTTCATTACGTAGTCTTGACTACTTGATAAACAATATCTGTGCAAGTTGTATACAACGTATCGTCATAATATTTAGTCAGCCAATATTGTGGGATACCAAAAATGTAAATGCCTGAAATTGTTCTTACAGCGGATGTATAACGTGAGAGTGCGACGAACTATATTGAGAAACTGAACAACCATTACGTACTTGCATGTTTATCTGCGAAAATGGTCCTTGTCGGTACATCAGCATGGAGTTCGAATAGAATCGCTGGAACATTGCAAACCATTCAGATTAATCGAACATCTAAATACGCATAATGCTGATATTACACCAGGATGTGTTCTTTCTCCTCACCCCCGTGTAATAATTGATTTAGAGTCAGCCGGGAGTAACATTTCAATCAATTGACGACCATTGAGCTAGCGTCACGAATTTTCAAACGTCCACTGCCATGTATGAAGGCGGGTGACACCACGAGTGCTAACGTCGATCGAGGGGTGTCGTCGTGATCGTATTAAATGACATTGAGCGGTCACAGACAATACACACGTTCATGCCGGAGGCAGGATTCTAACCTGCAACCATAGCGGTCGCGCGATTCCAGACTGAAGCGCCTAGAACCGCTCGGCCACAACGGCCGGCGCAACGGAAGAAGAATGTATCGAAGTGCAGAATGACATTTAGAGTATCGGCGATTAATGCAGGTATCGACAGTCGATCCTGAAGGTAAATAAGTTCAATGTATTGGGCGGAAACAGACGAAGAGAAAGGTGAAAAGTTATGAGAAACACTAACAACAGTAAAATATCTATGAATGACCATCCGGAGTCACATAATGTGAGATGACCACGTAAAACAAATTGTAGGGAAAGGAGACAACAAGCTGACAATCACTGGAGGCATGTTAAGTAAATGTACTTCACCCACGACACAAGTGGTTCAGAAAACGCTTGTTTGACCGATTCTGGAGTATTGTTCTTAAGTCTGGTACCCTTACCGATTAGGATTAACGGAAGAGAGAGAAGATCTAACGAAAAACGGCGTGTTCCGTCACGAGGTCGTTTAGAACTTGAGAGTGTTCAAATGTTCAAATGTGTGTGAAATCTTATGGGACTTAAATGCTAAGGTCATCAGTCCCTAAGCTTACACACTACTTAACCTAAATTATCCTAAGGACAAACACACACACCCATGCCCGAGGGAGGACTCGAACCTCCGCCGGGACCAATGAGAGTGCGTTAACGAGATGTTCAGCAAACTTCAGTGGCAGTCGCTACAAGAAGAGCCTTGTATATCACGAGGTTGAAATTCAGAGAGCATACTTTCAAAGAGAATCTGGGCAACATAATACATCATCTCGCTGTCTCGTGATATGACCACTACGGGAAAATATAAGAGTTTAGAGCTCTACTTCAAGCTTACCGACAGTCATACTTCCCAAGCACTATGTATGAGTTGAACAGGGAAGAGGTGGAAATGGTAGTGGTACCAGTTGTACCCTCCACCACGCACCGTAAGGTGGCTTGCGTTGTGTGGACGTACTCGCATTCATGGGACGCCCAAAACAGTTTATTACGATAAACTGAAAGGAATTGTATTTCAGCTGGACTGATTCAAAACACATTAATTCCCAACAGAGAACTTGATGAAATTTTTATTTCACTCACTCGCCGGAAGCACACGGATAACTATTCCACTAATTTTTCTAACTTCTAAATTACTAATTTATTCCCCCACCCCCACTCCCCCCCTCCCCCAAAAAAAACAAAAACAAAATGTTACACTTCAATCACATGTCCTTGCTTCGCAAATGCTAAATATGTATGGGAATTGGGTATACGTCCTGATCTCCTTTTCCTCCCTCTATATGTCCATCTCTTCCTGTCTTCCCTCTCCGCTTATGTCCTTCTCTCCCCACTCTCTCTGTCCATCACTTCTTCTCCCTATCTGTCTCCACCTCCTCCTCACTCCTCTCTAAGACCGTCTTCTCCTTCCTCTTCGCTTTGTACATTTCCTTCCCCCGTCTCTCTCCTCCTTCCCCCTCTGTCTGAACTTGAGTCCTATTTATTGTTACAGCAAAGAAAACCTAGACTGAGAATTGAAGACGTCTACCATAAACGGACAAACCGGATGGGATCATCGGTATATGGCGTATTAGAGACCTCTCTAGCTGCTGGATCAGTGAGGATAGAAGCTTCAGTGGCAGTATTTCACATAGTTTTAACAACGAAACAGGTAGAATCACGAGGTTTCGGACGATTCAAATTCCACAGTACCTTTGCTAATCATAAGCCTAAGAAAACGTCTATCCTATAGCCGTCCGAATGTTAATTAGAGTTCCATGCAAAAATTTGAAGCAAATTTATGAAGAAGTTTTCGAGATTAATGGTAACAACTTTAAATATCGACCACGTCTTTATACAGTAGTACAGAATTTGTTGCAGGGGCAACAGTCTGGATGATTGACTTATCTGACCTTGTACCAAAACGGCCTTGCTGTGCTGGTACTGCGAACGGCTGAAAGCAAGGGGAAACTACAGCCGTAATTTTTCTCGAGGACATGCAGCTTTACTGTATGATTAAATGATGATGGCGTCCTCTTGGGTAAAATATTGTGGAGGTAAAATAGTCCCCCATTCGGATCTCCGGGCGGGGACTACTCAAGAGGACGTCGTTATCAGGAGAAAGAAAACTGGCATTCTACGGATCGGAGCGTGGAATGTCAGATCACTTAATCGGGCAGGTAGGTTAGAAAATTTAAAAAGGGAAATGGATAGGTTAAAGTTAGATATAGTGGGAATTAGTGAAGTTCGGTGGCAGGAGGAACAAGACTTTTGGTCAGGTGATTACAGGGTTATAAATACAAAATGAAATAGGGGTAATGCAGGAGTAGGTTTAATAATAAATAAAAAAATAGGAGTGCGGGTTAGCTACTACAAACATCATAGTGAACTCATTATTGTGGCCAAGATAGACACAAAGCCCATGCCTACTACAGTAGTACAAGTTTATATGCCAACTAGCTCTGCATATGATGAAGAAATTGATGAAATGTATGACGAGATAAAAGAAATTCTTCAGGTAGTGAAGGGAGACGAAAATTTAATAGTCATGGGTGACTGGAATTCGACAGTAGGAAAAGGGAGAGAAGGAAACATAGTAGGTGAATATGGATTGCGGGGAAGAAATGAAAGAGGAAGCCGCCTTCTAGAATTTTGCACAGAGCATAACTTAATCATAGCTAACACTTGGTTCAAGAATCATAAAAGAAGGTTGTATACCTGGAAGAATCCTGGAGATACTAATAGGTATCAGATAGATTATATATTGGTAAGACAGAGATTTAGAAACCAGGTTTTAAATTGTAAGACATTTCCAGGGGCAGATGTGGATTCTGACCACAATCTATTGGTTATGAACTGCAGATTGAAACTGAAGAAACTGCAAAAAGGTGGGAATTTAAGGAGATGGGACCTGGATAAACTGAAAGAACCAGAGGTTGTAGAGAGATTCAGGGAGAGCATAAGGGAACAATTGACAGGAATGGGGGAAAGAAATACAGTAGAAGAAGAATGGGTAGCTCTGAGGGATGAAGTAGTGAAGGCAGCAGAGGATCAAGTAGGTAAAAAGACGAGGGCTAGTAGAAGTCCTTGGGTAACAGAAGAAATATTGAATTTAATTGATGAAAGGAGAAAATATAAAAATGCAGTAAATGAAGCAGGCAAAAAGGAATACAAACGTCTCAAAAATGAGATCGATAGTAAGTGCAAAATGGCTAAGCAGGGATGGCTAGAGGACAAATGTAAGGATATAGAGGCTTGTCTCACTAGGGGTAAAATAGATACTGCCTACAGGAAAATTAAAGAGACCTTTGGAGAGAAGAGAACCACTTGTATGAACATCAAGAGCTCAGATGGCAACCCAGTTCTAAGCAAAGAAGGGAAGTCAGAAAGGTGGAAGGAGTATATAGAGGGTTTATACAAGGGCGATGTACTTGAGGACCATATTATGGAAATGGAAGAGGATGTAGATGAAGATGAAATGGGAGATAAGATACTGCGTGAAGAGTTTGACAGAGCACTGAAAGACCTGAGTCGAAACAAGGCCCCGGGAGTAGACAACATTCCATTAGAACTACTAATGGCCTTGGGAGAGCCAGTCATGACAAAACTCTACCATCTGGTGTGCAAGATGTATGAGACAGGCGAAATACCCACAGACTTCAAGAAGAATATAATAATTCCAATACCAAAGAAAGCAGGTGTTGACAGATGTGAAAATTACCGAACTATCAGTTTAATAAGTCACAGCTGCAAAATACTAACGCGAATTCTTTACAGACGAATGGAAAAACTGGTAGAAGCGGACCTCGGGGAAGATCAGTTTGGATTCCGTAGAAATGTTGGAACACGTGAGGCAATACTAACCTTACGACTTATCTTAGAAGAAAGATTAAGAAAAGGCAAACCTACGTTTCTAGCATTTGTAGACTTAGAGAAAGCTTTTGACAACGTTAACTGGAATACTCTCTTTCGAATTCTGAAGGCGGCAGGGATAAAATACAGGGAGCGAAAGGCTATTTACAGTTTGTACAGAAACCAGATGGCAGTTATAAGAGTCGAGGGCATGAAAGGGAAGCAGTGGTTGGGAAAGGAGTGAGACAGGGTTGTAGCCTCTCCCCGATGTTATTCAATCTGTATATTGAGCAAGCAGTAAAGGAAACAAAAGAAAAATTCGGAGTAGGTATTAAAATTCATGGAGAAGAAGTAAAAGCTTTGAGGTTCGCCGATGACATTGTAATTCTGTCAGAGACAGCAAAGGACTTGGAAGAGCAGTTGAACGGAATGGACAGTGTCTTGAAAGGAGGATATAAGATGAACATCAACAAAAGCAAAACGAGGATAATGGAATGTAGTCAAATTAAATCGGGTGATGCTGAGGGGATTAGATTAGGAAATGAGACACTTAAAGTAGTAAAGGAGTTTTGCTATTTAGGGAGTAAAATAACTGATGATGGTCGAAGTAGAGAGGATATAAAATGTAGACTGGCAATGGCAAGGAAATCGTTTCTGAAGAAGAGAAATTTGTTAACATCGAGTATAGATTTAAGTGTCAGGAAGTCGTTTCTGAAAGTATTTGTATGGAGTGTAGCCATGTATGGAAGTGAAACATGGACGATAACCAGTTTGGACAAGAAGAGAATAGAAGCTTTCGAAATGTGGTGCTACAGAAGAATGTTGAAGATAAGGTGGGTAGATCACGTAACTAATGAGAAGGTATTGAATAGGATTGGGGAGAAGAGAAGTTTGCGGCACAACTTGACTAGAAGAAGGGATCGGTTGGTAGGGCATGTTTTGAGGCATCAAGGGATCACAAATTTAGCATTGGAGGGCAGCGTGGAGGGTAAAAACCGTAGAGGGAGACCAAGAGATCAATACACTAAGCAGATTCAGAAGGATGTAGGTTGCACTAGGTGCTGGAAGATGAAGAAGCTTGCACAGGATAGAGTAGCATGGAGAGCTGCATCAAACCAGTCTCAGGACTGAAGACCACAACAACAACAACAACAGAATTTAAATGTTTATTTACATTCCATATACATGGTGAACATTAATAAAACCGTCGAACTTCAGGGACGTATTTCTAACTAGGAGGAACAAGGTCCCATGAACATGTGTCTGGAAACGGACGGCGTGCGTGCAACGACAACAGATCGTCCCAGAACGCAGAACACAGCTGCATTGCATCCAAATCACAACAAATGTCAAAGTGGCCCCCATAGGAACGCAGGTGATAGCGATAGTGCCGGCTGTTATGCAGGATACACATACTCGTACTTTGGCTTATACCATGTTGGTGGTCCACTTGCCTGGAGGTTGTACCCCTGTTCGGCTCAATATTCTGTAGAATCCGGTAATTTCTGTAGAATCCGGTAATCCAAAACTGATGTACGCACGGTCGGCTGCCTCCCTGCACTTTCGTATGTCTCAAAGGACCCAATATCACACAAACGCCTAAAAAGAGCTTGAAATGTTCTGTGAAGTGGTTGGTGTCTGTGAGGGTACTTGTTTTGGTATGGCCGTGCTGCCTTTCTATTGTGTCCATCTCCATGGTGGTACACTAACACCTACGCCTTCTTTCCGACATGAATGCCGGACCATTCTGCTGCTTACAGTACGTTCCCTCATTCGTACAGCCTGCAACACGTAAGGAGCACACGACACGTGTTCAGAGAAACTACCATTCGTCAGCGCCATCTACAGTGGCTGTAGTGGACTGACAAGGCAGCCAGTCCACAGTGACGGGTAGCCGAAAGGGCACACGTACACACACGCCGACTGGCGCGAAGTCTGGAACAGGATTCGTAATGAATGTGATAAAGAAAAGAACGTAGCTACTAGAACACTTAACTTTTATATCGTCCTTTGGTATACAGCATTCTTGATGATACAAGTGAGACTATCTTGAGATACATGCAATGGTACAAATGGCGCCTTGCTAGGTCGTAGCCATTAACTTAGCTGAAGGCTATTCTAACTGTCTCTCGGCAAATGAGAGAAAGGCTTCGATCAGCGTAGTCGCTAGCAACGTCGTCGTACAACTGGGGCGAGTGCTAGTCCGTCTCTCGAGACCTGCCTTGTGGTGGCGCTCGGTCTGCGATCACTGCCAGTGGCGACACGCGGGTCCGACATGTACTAATGGACCGCGGCCGATTTAAACTACCACCTAGCAAGTGTGGTGACTGGCGGTGACACCACACTGGCAATGATGCATTTCTGGATACATGTTCATAGGACATTTCTTGCTCCACTCCCAGTCAGGAATCCGTCGCTGCTGCTTGATGGTTTTATTAACGTTCACACTGTAAATTACAAAATATATAGCATACCTCCATCTGAATGTTTATTAGAGTAGTGAGTAAAAATTTGAAGCAAGTGGACCAAGAACGTCTGGAGATTTTCTTAACAACGTCATTCCTATATATCCTATGTCCATCTGCATGTCTATAAGAGTATCGTGCAAAAACATGAAGTCAATCACTCAAGAACATTTCTGAAGTTTTCGTAACAACATTAAACAACGACTTGGCTTTATATAGTTGTATAGACTAAAATCTAAAGCCCTTTCCATGTCTTACTGGATATAATAACAGTAAGAATTCCATTGAAGTTTTGCATGCATGTAAGCTAATGCATAGGAACTAAATAGAGGACATGTACTCTTCTAAACGTACCATTATTACGAAGCCACTTTGTTGATAGCTACTTTTCGGTCCTTCAGGCTATAGGGTTTCCTTGACTATGGCACTACTTATCAACAGTCACGTCAACAGATTTCACGTTATTACCTTACACGTTTCTAGTGAAAGGACCGGCTGTGATACATTTCATACCACATGAAATGTACGTACATACTGCGCATTCCGCCATGGTGTCGGCTAAAATTTTAATGTAATCGACTGAGAGATGCAATGGAGAGCGCAGCGCTTTGTATTCTGACAATACGCAATCAGATGGCTGCAGACTGAGGTATTGTGGCATTGTCTGGCTTGACGCCACATCGGTTCTCGGACAGAAACTGCATTTCCGGCCTGTTTTGACGACTTTTCATTCACTGAATATTGTCTTAACCTTTCTGTGATGAAGATTCCAGCACGTATGTTATTGGTGACATCTGAATTTATCATTAGCGAGCAGCTCCATGTCGATTATAATATTGCTTTTGTAGAAAATATTTCCACTTTTTCGCCGGCCGCGGTGGCCGAGCAGTTCTAGCTGTTTTAGTCCGGAACCGCGCAACTGCTACAGTCGCAGGTTCGAATCCTGCCTCGGGCATGGATGTGTGTCATCTCTTTAGGTTAGTTAGGTTTAAATAGTTCAAAGTTCTAGGGGACTGATGACCTCAGATGTTAAGTCCCATAGTGCTCAGAGCCATTTCAACCATCTGAGCCATTTCCGCATTTTCTCTTATAAGAGCATGCCTTTTAACTCCTGTTGTGACTTGGTAGGGCCTCACTTTCTACAGGAAGACGTACAAAACAAGTGTTGCTGCCCTCAAATGTGCATCTACTTAAACCGTGCAAGTTTTCTGCTAGGTTTAAAAACGGTTTACCAAGAAAGTAAGTCCAAATATGATCTATTCCAGTTTTGGCCCATGAAATAAACTAGTAACTCGATCTGACTGCACAGATGTTATGGAATGTTATGCAGACAGAGAACGGTTAATTCAGGCAACGATTTTTGATGTAACAAAAGCAATTTGAATTTATCTCATTCTGAGTAAACAGCAGATATCTACCCGAGCATGAAGATACGTAATGCAACATGACTTAAGCGCGATGAAGTTCTGTGGGAACGTGGACCAACCTGTGATGGCAGATCACAAATACAAGCATCGAATAAGCACACTCCTGTGGCATATATAGCTGCGGCTCTGCCTGCTGTGTCACATTACAAAAAATGGTTCAAATGGCTCTGACCACTATGGGACTTAACTTCTGAGGTCATCAATCCCCTGTAACTTTGAACTACTTAAACCTAACTAACATAAGGACATCACACTGAAACGTCCCCTTAGAAAAATTATAAATGGCTGTGCTTAAACTGACACACAATATATTTAGCGCAACGCAACCTGACTTTCAAAAATCCCTACAAAAGAATGGCCCTGACTAACAATAACTTATACCTTTCATGAATCACTTACCTCACAAATATCGTCGTTACTCAAACTACTGCAATACAGCGTGCACCAATACTGCCAGCTGAATAAAAGGTTCTAACTACTGAAGGCACTAACTACTGATAGGCATAGTTAGCAAATGAAAGATTTTGATAGAGAACAAACAATGTATTTACCTTAATAGTGTTCAAAAGTCATAATATATACATCCGCTCTCAAAACTCCGCCATCTCTCTCCCCACATCCACCACTACTGGCGGCTCACCTCCAACTGCGCAATGCCACGCGCTGTTAAAAGCCAACTGCCCAACACTACAATAGCAAATTCCAACAATGCAAACCAGCCACATACTGCACACAGCACAATCAGTGATTTTCATATAGAGCGCTACATGGCGTTACCAACATAAAAACCTAAACAGCCTACTTACAACACACATCCATGCCCGAGGCAGGATTCGAACCTGCGACCGTAGCGGTCACGCGGTTCCAGACTGAAGCGCCTAGAACCGCACGGCCACACCGGCCGGCGTCACATTACACACTTACTTATTCTGCTGAAAAAGTCATGCACATATCATGAGTTACGCTATTCCCAGTAAATGACACAAATTTTTATATTTATTGCAGTAAGCAATTCTTAAAGTTTTACCAATTGCAGAAGACAAGTAGTGCGTATGCCATCAAGTGATCGTAGGCTGACTGCTGAGTGTATATTGGCACAAATCTGTGTGAATAGGAAACTTATTGGCATACAAAAATTGATTTGAAAGAGTACCTGAATGTGAAATCGTTAACTTCAAAATGGGAACTAAATTACAGGTGCACGTCTAATACACTGTGCAACGGAATTAATGGATCACTTTTTCGAAATCCCGTAGTTGTGTTCCATCGTGACGTAGATGCTTAGAATTTGGTTCAAATGCCTACAACGTCTCTCTGTAATGGTGCAAAAACGTGGTGCACTGTGACGTCACCCTCGGCTCGACGACACTGCAAACAGCAAGGTATCGGCACATGCAAAAAAAAAAAAAAAAAAAAAGTCTGAGCTCAGAAGTTCATGTGAGGTGTAAAGTGGGTCAATGAAGTCAAATTGGCACCAAATTTCGTCACAAATCTGACCAACGCCACCGTGGACGTGTCACACAATGGTAAGATCGTTACACCCCCTCTTACCCTCATTTCACCCCTTGACGCCACTGCGATGGAGGTCAGAACAGCTACACCCTGCATTAAAGTCACACGGTTTTCTTACGGATGGCCGTGGAAAACATTTCACACTCACCAACGTACAATTACGACTGTGCAACAAATATCGGGTAGTTGATTACGTAATGTGTTTGCGGGAACACTGTTAGACGCAGAAAAAAACAAAAAACCACTGAAGAGGATACATAGTAAGGTCCCAATTATCACAATATCTGCATCTACAGGGTGTTACAAAAAGGTACGGCCAAACTTTCAGGAAACATTCCTCACACACAAAGAAAGAAAATATGTTATGTGGACATGTGTACGGAAACGCTTACTTTCCACGTTAGAGCTCATTTTATTACTTCTCTTCAAATCACATTAATCATGGAAAGGAAATACACAGAAACAGAACATACCAGCGTGACTTCAAACACTTTGTTACAGGAAATGTTCAAAATGTCCTCCGTTAGCGAGGATACATGCATCCACCCACCGTCGCATGGAATCCCTGATGCGCTGATGCAGCCCTGAAGAATGGCGTATTGTATCACAGCCGTCATATACGAGCACGACGAGTCTCTACATTTGGTACCGGGGTTGCGTAGACAAGAGCTTTCAAATGCCCCCATAAATGAAAGTCCAGAGGGTTGAGGTCAGGAGAGCGTGGAGGCCATGGAATTGGTCCGCCCCTACCAGTCCATCGGTCACCGAATCTGTTGTTGAGAAGCGTACGAACACTTCGACTGAAATGTGCAGCAGGTCCATCGTACCACATGTTGTGTCGTACTTGTAAAGGCACATGTTATAGCAGCACAGGTAGAGTATCCCGTATAAAATCATGATAACGTGCTCCATTGAGCGTAGGTGGAAGAACATGGGGCCCAATCAAGACATCACCCACAATGCCTGCCCAAACGTTCACAGAAAATCTGTGTTGATGACGTGATTGCACAATTGCGTGCGGATTCACGTCAGCCCACACATGTTGATTGTGAAAATTTACAATTTGATCACGTTGGTATGAAGCCTCATCCGTAAAGAGAACATTTGCACTGAAATGAGGATTGACACATTGTTGGATGAACCATACGCAGAAGTGTACCCGTGGAGGCCAATCAGCTGCTGGTAGTGCCTGCACACGCTGTACATGGTACGGAAACAACTGGTTCTCCCGTAGCACTCTCCATACAGTGACGTGGTCAACGTTACCTTGTACAGCAGCAAGTTCTCTGACGCTGACATTAGGGTTATCGTCAACTGCACGAAGAATTGCCTCGTCCATTGCAAGTGTCCTAGTCGTTCTAGGTCTTCCCCAGTCGCGAGTCATAGGCTGGAATGTTCCGTGCTCCCTAAGACGCCGATCAATTGCTTCGAACGTCTTCCTGTCGGGACACCTTCGTTCTGGAAATCTGTCTCGATAGAAAAGTACCGCGCCACGGCTATTGACCTGTGCAAATCCATACATCAAATGGGCATCTGCCAACTCCGCATTTGTAAACATTGCACTGACTGCAAAACCACGTTCGTGATGAACACTAACCTGTTGATGCTGCGTACTGATGTCCTTGATGCTAGTACTGTAGAGCAATGAGTCGCATGTCAACACAAGCACCGAAGTCAACATTACCTTCCTTCAATTGGGCCAACTGGCGGTGAATCGAGGAAGTACAGTACATACTGACGAAACTAAATTAGCTCTAACATGGAAATTAAGCGTTTCCGGATACATGTCTACATAACATCTTTTCTTTATTTGTGTGTGAGGAATGTTTCCTGAAAGTTTGGCCGTACCTTTTTGTAACACCCTGTACATCTGTATGCCTAACATCCTGTTTGATGGTCAATGCATTTTTCTGGGACAAAATGACTCTAAAATACTAATTTTAAAAACTGAAGTTATTCACCAAACTATTACGATATGGAGCATATATTATGGAATATCAGGACTCTGTTGTTATTTGTGATAATAATGAAATGTTTTCAGGGATTACTTTGATAAATTTTATTTATAAGCTTATGACTGTAATACATAAATATATTTGTATAAGTACCACAAAAATTTTTATTACAATTATATTTGAAAATACATCAAACATTATCTATAATTCTACTATTTTTGTTGAATTAAAAAAAGACGGCTCCTTTTTTCTATTAAACAGAGATATGTTTTGCATTTGGTGCACTGCATAAATGTGAAACCTTTACATCCTAGTATCCCACACCTGGGATGACTTTTAGGGGTTTTCCTCATCGTTTCAGATAGATGAATGGCATAACACTTCTTTGCTGTTGGTGATGGCACATAGTTAGGTGTCCGGGACGCTTCCTATTAGAAAATATATGGTATTTATGAGCACATACTCGGCACTATAAAGCAGTGGTTCCCAACTTTTTGGAGACCATAATCCCTGACTGCAGTGAGATATTAGCTTATTAATCCCCTCCCCAAAATAATCAACATTAGGACCTAACTATTCTTTAGAGTGAAAAATAATTTGCTTTTAACAGTCTTACTTATTGTACAAATGAATGCTAAATGATATTCCATTTTGGTAGGTGTTTTACTAGACCGCGAAATAATGAGTCAATGAGACAATTGATACTGCTCTTTTGTAACAACCTCATTTTATAAAATGATGAGACAACGTTTTGTGCATCATGATTGCTACCTACAGCTACTTCGCGGAAAAGAACACTTCGCTTATATCACTACTCTTCTTAGTGATACTTGTTTCACCCATTCCCTGCATACCTGTTTGAAATCAATTAAATTAAGAAGGGTGAGTAATGTTTATAAATCATTTGATATATTGGATTACTTATTTCTGAACCGAAAGAAATTGGAAGATTTTAGGCTGGTAATGCTGTGACCACTGCCATTAATAATAATAATAATAATAATAATAACAGTAATAGTAATAATAACAAAAATAATGCAATGTAGCACCTACAGCAGTTTAATACCCATTACTTAGTGGCTGTTGCCTTATGTTGTCAATTAATTTGTTTATTGTTGCGAAGTGAATAATGAAGTGATTTACAATCTATTGCGAAAAATATATGCAACTCGGGCAGGAGATTTTAATCATATGTGATGTATATATCTCAGTCTTAATGTCACAGATGCATCGTACAAAGTAAGCGTATAGAGCGTGGATTATGTGAGGAAGATGATGTTCGTATATTCGTTTCACACACTGAAACCTCCATCACATTTCGTCATAAGTTAATGCTAATATTTGGAAAAATACGAAATTATTGGTAAATTGGTAATCAACATTATGGTCTCATGAAATAGTTATGACAGTTATGATATTTTGAAAATAATTTTCTTTTCTGACTGAAACACTGTTGAACACCTTTTATCCTCAGAAAATTGTTTTCTATCCCTCAGGGGGCAATCACCCCCAAGTTGGGAACCACTAGTATAGGGTATATTAGCATATTGCAGCGCATTCCAAACACATACTTGTTCAAAATTACTAAAATCATACAGAGTTACCTTTCCGGAATGAAATTTTCAAACTGCAGTGGAGTGTGCATTGATATGCAACTTCCTGGCAGATTAAAACTGTGTGCCAGGCCGAGACAAGAGCTCGGGACCTTTAGTTTAGAAAGTAGGAGGTGAGCTACTGGCGGAATTAAATGAAGTAAATCGAGTCATGCTTGGGTATATCGACGGTCTGCCTTTGGCAGTGCCGCTCGGGGTAGCCGTGCGGTCTCAGACGCCTTGCCACAGTTCGCGCGGCCCCTTCCGTCGGAGGTTCGAGTCCTCCCTTGGGCATGGGTGTTTGTATTATCCTTAGCGTAAGTTAGTTTAAGTTAGATTAAGTAGTGTGTAAGCCTACGGACCGATGATCTCAGCAGTTTGATACCGTAGGAACTTTCCACAAATTTCCAAAATTTCCTTTGGCAGCCGTGAGACGAGCACGTCTTGTTTGCATCTCGCCTGATGTGCTACGTAGCGGCTCATCTTTGTGCCCAAATTCATCAACCATCATGGCGTTTTCCCATTACCAAGCCACGATTAAATAAGCTTTGACTTTGGATCACGAACTACCAAAAGCGTAATAAATAGAACGGTTTGTGCTGGATGAAATGCAACTCCCGCAGCAAGATGTTCTCGGATTCATTTTACCATCCTTAGTGTCACTGCGTACATAAAGCTGTCGAATGAAGTGCTGTACGGCGATGTTGCGCGGCTCCACGATGTTGATCTCCAGTTCTGATACTCTGATGGGCATGTAGCAGCTAATGTGGTTGATCGCGCTGGTTTTGGCCTCCGAACGTTGAGTGTTTTCGAACCCTCATTTGAGGTGCTGTCAGACGTTGTAGTGGCCGTCATTAAACCTCACGGAAACTTCGCAAGTCACGTTGCTGAAACGTGGAAGAAATTCGAAACCTACCATGTCAAATGGCTCTGAGTACTATGGGACTTAACTTCTGAGGTCATCACTCCCCTAGAACTTAGAACTACTTAAACCTAACTAATCTAAGGACATCACACACATCCATGCCCGATGTAG
The DNA here is from genome assembly GCF_023898315.1 of Schistocerca nitens. NCBI lineage: Eukaryota > Metazoa > Arthropoda > Insecta > Orthoptera > Acrididae > Schistocerca > Schistocerca nitens. The sequence goes on from NC_064620.1 coordinate 395,857,007, forward strand.
GATTCGAACCTGCGACCGTAGCGGTCGCGCTGTTCAAGTTTGTAGCGCCTAGAACCGCTCGGCCACCCTGGCCGGCCCTACCACGTCCTCAGTGGTGTTTGTCAGATAAAAGTTGAACTGCAGAACCACGAGCCTTCTTACTTGGTTGTCGTCAGCTGCAGGGCTGTCGTCTTGTATGATGGCCAGCCACACACTTGTTCAGGTTTTGGCCAGGAAGGTCTTGTCCATTCTGAGTGTCTCTGACGCACACTGGTTCAGACGCCAATTGGCGACGTTGCTCAAGCTGTGGCGCCCACTGTGTTACTTCTGTCCTATGCGTCCATTGCAGGGCTGCGTGTGCACGCACTCTAAATCGATACTGGCACTGGCTCCTCTCGACGACGTATAGACGTTTTGTCTGCCTCTCCTACACTGCCGGTGGAGACAGTACCAATGGACAATGGCCATCAGCAGACAGAAGCTGCTGTATTTGTAAATCTGCAATCTTTGTGATAACTTCACATGTGGCAAATACATTTCGGTGTGTGTGTGTGTGTGTGTGTGTGTGTGTGTGTGTGTGTGTGTGTGTGGCTGAAAAATACAATCCTGCAACTTCGCAACAAAATCGCGCGGAATTTTCGATGGCTCCAACACACCAAGAATATTTCGCCACAGTGGAAGAATAAAAATCGAAAAATGACGATTATGTAAAGTGTATCTTGCTAATAATGTGAACAACCGTATGATGATGAACTTGCCAGTTCGAAACCGGTTACGGCGCTATTTACTTAAATAAATAGCAGTATTAATTGTGGCTGGTTGCTTTCTTCTTCTTTGTAAGAATCAACCTACATTAATTGTACACAGCCACGGTCTCACTATGTCAGTTATAGACCAAATCGCAAGAAGCTGTCTGTCCTAGTTGTTGGTTTACGATGGAGCTATACTGACTTCCTCTCTTTTGCCATCTGGCCGCATATTGGACGACAATCGTCCGCCATCCGACGCCGACCAATACCTTAGTAAGCAACGGTCGCCAAGGAAATGAAAGAGACAGCGCCAAACATCCATCAGGTGTGCGCACAGGACGATGATCCTCCTACTAATAATGCCCTATCCTCTGACGGCCTGACACCAGATGATGCAATGTCTCTCCAGAATACCATATCTGGTCAGCATCTACGTACAGACACTGACTTTCGTCTGTCTGCATCTGATACAGCTGACCCCATTTCTGTGTCTGACATTACCTGTGGGCGCACGTCTGATATTGTAGCACTGAACTGGCCCAATGAGATGTCTGTCTCCTGTGCAGACGATGTTGATGCTGAGGATGGACGTTCTGGGGGTGTACAGAGTGACGGAACCTCCTTGGTGGAGTCAGCTCATTCCCATTCATAGCAATGTGCCCTGCATCACCCGCACTCCTGGTGAAGGTAGCTTTTCAAATTTATCGCGTAACCACAGTCAATGTGAATACCATTTGCACACGCCATGAGCTTTACTCGATGAAATGCTGTTCGCTGTATGAATCCTTCAGGAGGTGCATGTTGCAAACCTTTCAGGCTCCCCAAGTTCTCTCTCACTTCCCATACTGATAGTGAAGTGACGATCCTCTTACATGATAGTATCCTCGCTGACACACTTGTGTACCTCCCTGATGCCAGAGGCACTACTTTCATGTTTGGTGGTGTCAGGATCATCAACGTCAACGCACCATCTGGTTTGTGTTGCCACTCTCAACTTTCTACTTTTTCTCAGAGGCGACAACACCTCTCCTCTTGGGTCGGCAGGAGCTTTAATGAAAGGAGGCGGCTTCAACTCTTTCCAGGCGTCCTAAGGCCACCTACCCATCACTCTCCACGCACAGTGCTAGCAGCTGTTGTCCAGCACCTCAACCTTGTGGCCTCTTGGGAGCATATTCATGGCGATCGTCCATAGTTCACGCATTTTTACACATTTCACTAGTCATTCTTCATGTGATGTTGGCAGAGTGCAGGCTGCTGAAGTCTGGTCTGTTGCATTTTCTGACTACGAACCATATATCTGTACTGCCTATCTTTGCCACCAAAGGGTCTGGCACTGCTGGGGACCATGAAATCTGAAAATGATTCATCTCACTTCACCTGAATTCTGGCATCTCATTGAGACCACTTAAACAGGTGCCGTCAATGCTGTGATGCATATCAGACTGCCCTGTCATGGTGGATGTCCGAACAAAGCCTGCCTTCCGAACGGCCGTGATTGGTAATGGAATGGAGGTGCAGCGTGGAGGCGATGATCCCAAGATTTCACCATTCTCCAGGGAGGTACTATTATTCGGTATATGCCAGTGCGTCAGGTGATGGTGAATCATGCCATAGCACAGCTCACTGCCCTCTCTCGACGTCACATCTACATCTACATGACTACTCTGCAATTCACATTTAAGTGCTTGGCAGAGGGTTCGTCGAGCCACAATCATACTATTTCTCTACCACTCCACTCCCGAACAGCTCGCGGGAAAAACGAACACCTAAACCTTTCTGTTCGAGCTCTGATTTCTCTTATTTTATTTTGATGATCATTCCTACCTATGTAGGTTGGGCTCAACAAAATGTTTTCGCATTCGGAAGAGAAAGTTGGTGACTGAAATTTCGTAAATAGATCTCGGCGCGACGAAAAACGTCTTTGCTTTAATGACATCCATCCCAACTCCCGTATCATATCTGCCACACTCTCTCCCTCATTACGTGATAGTACAAAACGAGCTGCCCTTTTTTGCACCGTTTCGATGTCCTCCGTCAATCCCACCTGGTAAGGATCCCACAACGCGCAGCAATATTCTAAAAGAGGACGAACGAGTCTAGTGTAAGCTGTCCCTTTAGTGGACTTGTTGCATCTTCTAAGTGTCCTGCCAATGAAACGCAACCTTTGGCTCGCCTTCCCCTCAATATTATCCATGTGGTCTTTCAAAAAATGGCTCTGAGCACTATGGGACTTAACTTCTGAGGTCATCAGTCCCCTAGAACTTAGAACTACGTAAACCTAACTAACCTAAGGACATCACACACATCCCTGCCCGAGGCAGGATTCGAACCTGCGACCGTTGCGGTCGTGCGGTTCCAGACTGTGGCGCCTAGAACCGCTCGGTCACCGAGGCTGGCATGTGGTCTTTCCAACTGAAGTTGTTCGTAATGTTAACACCCAGGTACTTAGTTGAATTGACAGCCTTGAGAACTGAACTCCAACGGATTTCTTTTGGAATTCATGTGGATCACCTCATACTTTTCGTTATTTAGCGTCAACTGCCACCTGCCACACCATACAGCAATCTTTTCTAAATCGCTTTGCAACTGATACTGGTCTTCGTATGACCTTACTAGACGGTAAATCACAGCATCATCTGTGAACAACCTAAGAGAACTGCTCAGATTGTCACACAGGTCATTTATATAGATCAGGAACACCAGAGGTCCCAGGACGCTTCCCTCGGGAACACCTGATATCACTTCAGTTTTACTCGATGAATTGGCATCTATTACTACGAATTGTGTCCTTCCTGACAGGAAATCACGAATCCAGTCACACAACTGAGACGATACCCCATAGGCCCGCAGCTTGATTAGAAGTCGCTTGTGAGGAACGGTGTCAAAAGCTTTCATTTCGTGCGAATAAAGAGCTAGCTGCGTTGCACAAGAACGATGTTTTCTGAAACCATGCTGATTACGTATCAATAGATCGTTCCCTTCGAGGTGATTCATTATGTTTGAATACAGTATATGCTCCAAAACCCTACTGCAAACCGACGTCAATGATATAGGTCTGTAGTTCGATGGATTTCTCCTACTACCCTTCTTAAACACTGGTGCGACGTGCGCAATTTTCCAATCTGTAGGTACAGATCTATCGGTGAGCGAGCGGTTGTATATGAGTGCTAAGTAGGGAGCTATTGTATTAGCGTAATCTGAAAGGAACCTAATCGGTATACAATCTGGACCTGAAGACTTACCCGTAACAAGCGATTTGAGTTGCTTCGCAAACCCTAAGGTATCTACTTCTAAGAAACTCATGCTCGCAGCTGTTCGTGTTTCAAATTCTGGGTATTCCATTCATCTTCCCTGGTGAAGGAATTTCGGAAAACTGCGTTCAATAACTCCGCTTTAGCGGCACAGTCGTTGGTAACAGAACCATCGGCACTGCGCAGTGAAGGTATTGAATGCGTCTTGCCGCTTGTGTACTTTACATACGACCACAATTTCTTCGGGTTTTCTACCAAATTTTGAGACAATGTTTCGTTGTGGAACCTATTAAAGGCATCTCGCATTGAAGTCCGTGCCAAATTTCGCGCGTCTGTAAATTGTAGCCAATCTTCGGTATTTCGCGTTCTTCTGAACTTCGCATGCTTTTTCCGTTGCCTCTGCAAAAGCGTTCGGACCTGTTTTGTGTACCATGGGGGATCAGTTCCATCCCTTACCAATTTATGAGGTATGAATCTCTCAATTGCTGTTGCTACTATATCTTTGAATTTGAGCCACATCTCGTCTACATTTGCTTAGTCAGTTCGGAAGGAATGGAGATCGTCTCTTAGGAAGGCTTCTAGTGACACTTTATCCGCTTTTTTAAATAAAATTACTTTTCGTTTGTTTCTGGTGGATTTCGAAGAAACGGTATTGAGCCTAGCTACAACGACCTTGTGATCACTAATCCCTGTATCAGTCATGATGCTCTCTATTAGCTCTGGATTGTTTGTGGCTAAGAGGTCATGTGTGTTTTCGCAACCATTTACAATTCGCGTGGGTTCATGCACTAACTGCTCGAAATAATTTTCGGAGAAAGCATTTAGGACAATCTCGGAAGATGTTTTCTGCCTACCACCGGTTTTGAACAAGTATTTTTGCTAACATATCGAGGGAAGGTTGAAGTCCCCACGAACTATAACCGTATGAATGGGGTATTTATTTGTTACGAGACTCAAATTTTCTCTGAACTGTTCCGCAACTATATCATCGGAGTCTGGGGGTCGATAGAAGGAGCCAATTATTAAATTAGTTCGGCTGTTAAGTATAACCTCCACCCATACCAATTCGCACGGAGTATCTACTTCGACTTCACTACAAGATAAACCACTACTGACAGACACAAACACTCCACCACCAATTCTGCCTAACCTATCTTTCCTGAACACCGTCTGAGACTTCGTAAAAATTTCTGCAGAACTTATTTCAGGCTTTAGCCAGCTTTCTGTACCTATAACGATTTCAGCTTCTGTGCTTTCTATTAGCGCTTGAAGCTCAGGGACTTTCCCAGCACAACTACAACAATTTACAACTACAGTTCCGACTGTTCCTTGATCCAAGCACGTCCTGTATTTGCCATGCACCCTTTGAGATTGCAGCCCACTTCGTTCTTTCCCGAGGCCTTCTAACCTAAAAAACCGCCCAGTCCACGCCACATAGCCTCTGCTACCCGTGTAGCCGCCAGCTGAGTGTACTGAACTCCTGACCTATTCATCGGAACCCGAAATCCACCACCCTATGGCGCAAGTCAAGGAATCTGCAGCCAACACGGTCGCAAAACCGTCTGAGCCTCTGATTCAGACCCTCCACCCGTCTCTGCACCAAAGGTCCGCAGTCGGTTCTGTCAACGATGCTGCAGATTGTGAGCTCTGCCTTCATCTCGTAAGCAAGACCGGCAGCCTTCACCAAATCAGATATCCGCTGGAATCCAGAGAGAATTTCCTCAGATCCAAAGCGACACACGTCATTAGTGCCGACATGTGCCACCACCTGCAGCTGGCTGCACCCTGTGCTCTTCATGGAATTCGGAAGGACCCTTTCCACATCAGGAATGACTCCACCCGGAATGCACACGGAGTGCACACTGGATTTCTTCCCCTCCTTAGCCGCCATATCCCTAAGGGGCCCCATTACGCGCCTAACATTGGAGCTCCCAACTACCAATAAGCCCACCCTCTGTGATTGCCAGGACCTTGAAGGATCTATGGTGCACACATACGATGGATTAACGCAGGAGCGTCCATCTATGTACCATGTGATAGAAGAACAGGCCACTGTTATAGGAATTTGATTAATGTTCTTACAAATGATGATCAGTGGCGGTTTGTTACCCAATGCGATATAGGGTCTTCCCTCGCTGCACATTATGATAAGCTGTACTTTGCACAACATCACCAGCCTGCGAGGATTGCGGCCGTCTCTTGACTCTGCTGTGGCTTTATTCCTTGGGGTACAATGGTGGATCTGATTGCCGACATCACAGAGGACCAAGTCCGTGATGCTGCGCAGGCAGATCTTATGAACAAGTCGTCTGGCATTGACGGCCTCCTACTAGGGTTTTATCAGACGTTTTGTCCCCTGCTGGCGCAGGTGTGGACGGAAATTTGTCAGGACTTTGTGTCGCCTATCGTGCGAATCCCAGACGATTTCGTCGATGGTCTCCTCATACCCATTCACGAGTCTCGGGGTGCATTACAGATATGCGATTACCACCCACTGACGTTGCTCAACAACAAGACAACAGTCCTTCCCGACTGTTGGCTCCATTTCTTAAACAGACGGCCCAGTACAAGGTTCACCCTGATCAAATCTCTTTGGGAATTGTCAATAACATCTGCACTGGTCTTTGTCACTATTGAGACATAATCGCTCTTGCTCACACTCGTCGTGTGTCTGGACTATTGGCCAATCATGATTTCAGCTATGTGTTTGAACAGGTTGATCGTGACTACATGGAAGAGGTACTCCGTAATGTGGAATACTTGATTCTACCCGCGACACTGTGATGTGTCTCCTTCATGGAGCATTGTACTGTGTGCTCTGCAATGGCAGTCCCATCTTGGTTCTCATTTCGTGTGTCAAGGTTGCTTGGTCTCTGCACATTGTATGCTTTCGCCATGGAAGTGTTGCTCTGTGGCACGATCAACACCTGTTTAGTATGTCACCCAGGCCGGCAATTTTGTCCTCGCTCTTCACAGTGGTGCTGCGGCCAGAGAATCATTGCCATGGGTTACCACCAATGGCAAAACTACTGGTAGTTGCCTTAATGTCCACAAATGGTGCGCTGTGGCTATAGGTGCAGTCAGCGCTGTTCTATTGCGTGTAGCTGCTGCTATCCAGTGTTTAAGACTCTTGTTCACAAGTGGTCCGCAGCTCATGATTGCCCTCAACTGCCTCCGCCTAATGTCCCAATTACTAGCTGTGCTCCTAGATAATCGTTTACTACTATATTTGGTGTTACATATCCCCAACATAGTACAAACACTCACCACTCCAATGTCTATGGCCCGGTGCATGCTAGTGACATTGGGTTCATATGTTTCCCATGGCTTGCTGTTCAAGATATGAGACCTTCACCCCCTAGCGGAGCAGTGGCAGTTTAGGCGTGTATCATATCCCTGACAAAGCGATAGTCCTTCCTGTCAGCTGTCAAATGGTGCTGTGGCACCGTTGTACCAAGTGTCTTACTAGCCTGTTGCTGGAAACCCTTACACTGCTCTCTCTCTCAGCCCCCATCCAGCTTTTGGGCGTCCGGACACCCTTCTTCCACTTCCGCCATTTTTTCCTCGAACTGAGCTATGTCTGTGCTTGACATCGATGAATGCAATCAGTGGCTTTCTTCAGCAGAACAGGTCACTGAATGTGGTTGAGGGGAACATCCCCACGTCGACTGGTGTGCCGTCTGGCGATCAGCGCTCTCCTTATCTTGTCATTGACATCCAGTGTGCATGGTACCTTACGGTCAATGGGAAGCAAGTATGCTGGTTACGCCTTCATAGGATTCACCTTGCAGAGAGCCCGTTGTGCGTCGCCTGCGATATTCTGGACATGGATTAGTATCGTCTGGTGTGCAGATCTGCGATCGGGGTCTGGTTCTTGGTGCGACAGATGCTGCCCTTAATTATCTATGTGACTCCTTATCAGATTCCTCCTCACCTGCTCCTCCTTCAAGACCTGGGATAGTGCCACAAACGAGGACAAACTCAGTGAAGTGGATTTGTGAAGACGTAGTTTACTACTGGTTTTCTGACGACGAGAAAAATATCCTTGATGTTTGGCTCTTCCTTAATAAACGACGTTGTGCAGTTGTCCGAAATCCCAAGTACAGACAATTTTTCTCCAGTTTTCTTTTAAGTGTCTTTCTTAACCCTTCCCGAAGTTGGGGTGTTACTGCAATGAGGAGTTGTTCCACGCTTTTTCCACACTTATTAATCGGCTATTCTCTGGTTTTTGAATTTTCTTCTCCGGAAAATGGCGCACAGTGGCAAGGCCTCGGATTGCGGGCCCTGCCACTTTGCCACACCCCTGTCTTTGAGCTTCAGGAAGATTCTTTTGGAAAAATTTAAAAAAAGTAGTCATCAGAGCAGTTATCCCATAAGGCAAAGGTCTCATGTTAGTCTTGGTCCAGCACACTGTTTTAATCTCCCATGATGTACAAAAAGAATCCCGTAATGTTTGAATACTCCATTAGTAGTATAGCGTTTAACACAGTCACGTCGATTAAATATTTGGGCGTAACATTGCAGAGCGGTATGAAGTGGGACAGGCATGTAATGGCAGTTGTGAGGAAGGCGGATAGTCGTCTTCGGTTCATTGGTAGAATTTTGGAAAGATGTGGTTCATCTGTAAAGGAGACCGCTTATAAAACACTAATACGACCTATTCTTGAGTGCTGCTCGAGCGTTTGGGATCCCTATCAGGTGGGATTGAGGGAGGACATAGTAGCAATTCAGAGGCGGGCTGCTAGATTTGTTACTGGTAGGTTTGATCATCACGCGAGTGTTACGGAAATTCTTCAGGAACTCGGGTGGGAGTCTCTAGAGGAAAGGAGGCGTTCTTTTCGTGAATCGCTACTGAGGAAATTTAGAGAACCAGCATTTGAGGCTGACTGCAGTACAATTTTACTGCCGCCAACTTATATTTCGCGGAAAGACCACAAAGATAAGATAAGAGAGATTAGGGCTCGTACAGAGGCATACAGGCAGTCATTTTTCCCTCGTTCTGTTTGGGAGTGGAAAAGGGAGAGAAGATGCTAGTTGCGGTACGAGGTACCCTCCGCCACGCACCGTATGGTGGATTGCGGAGTATGTATGTAGATGTATATGAAGAACTTTCGGGAGTTGTCGAAGCTATTGTGACAGTGCAATAAACAACTTACTTCAAAAATGGCTCTGAGCACTATGGGACTCAACTGCTGAGGTCATTAGTCCCCTAGAACTTAGAACTAGTTAAACCTAACTAACCTAAGGACATCACACACATCCATGCCCGAGGCAGGATTCGAACCTGTGACCGTAGCGGTCTCGCGGTTCCAGACTGCAGCGCCAGAACCGCGCGGCCACTTCGGCCGGCAAACAACTTACTTCATGCAGAAGTTGAAACCTCCTGGGAGGTTGCGAAACCGAAAATAAATGATGTACAGAAAGAACATTGTGTAAAATGTACGCTTCAGTCAGGAGTAACAAGTTTTGTTGACTCCTTTAGCTAAAGCTGGATCTAGCATGTACGCTACATGAGAACTGTGGCGGTGAATATGGCAGGAAATTTCAAATCAGCACACACTGCACAAACGAAAGAAAATTCATCGTAACGTAGATTTCATGCTGTTAAACGTAGGGTTACTTCATGCAGAGAAAAAGACAAGGAGATGATAGCTTGTGTCACAGCCCTGGCCCTCAGACTGTGAGGCGCGCCTTCGCTTCCGCGTTGTCGGACGTGACCTGGGATGGACTCCCCATCCCTGTGCGCGCGCTGACGCCGCTGCTATTAGCGGTGCCGGTGCGTGGTGTGTGGCGTGCGTAACGCAGTTAGACGCGTCGCCGCCTCCCGCCTCCCACACGGCCCCAGGGGCCGCAGCTGGCTGTCAGCGTGTTAACTCGCACCACCGCAACTCCATCAACTCCGCATTCCGGAAACCCTGGCCGGGCCCCAGGTGTCGCCGCCCCCTGGCCAACATCCGGCCAAGCGCAGCCACCACGCCGGACGTGACGTCAACGGTCTGCTGCCATACACTACTCAACTTACCCCGTTTTCTTTCATTTATCCCGTGATATCCATAAAACAGCAGGATTTCTTATGTATCATGCCTTCTTTTTTGCAAATTTTTCGTCTCCAAAAATGCACTGTCATGGATGAATCTTTCACTCTGTTGCGGAGTGTGTGCTGATTTGAAACTTCTAGGCAGCTTAACCCTGTGTGCCTTTCACCAGTAAATACCCCTGGAGTTCCAGAATGAGATTTTCACTCTGCAGCGGAGTGTGCGCTGATATGAAACTTCCTGGCAGATTAAAACTGTGTGCCCGACCGAGACTCGAACTCGGGACCTTTGCCTTTCGCGGGCAAGTGCTCTACCAACTGAGCTACCGAAGCACGACTCACGGCCGGTCCTCACAGCTTTACTTCTGCCAGTACCTCGTCTCCTACCTTCCAAACTTTACAGAAGCTCTCCTGCGAACCATGCAGAACTAGCACTCCTGAAAGAAAGGATATCCTTTCTTTCAGGAGTGCTAGTTCTGCATGGTTCGCAGGAGAGCTTCTGTAAAGTTTGGAAGGTAGGAGACGAGGTACTGGCAGAAGTAAAGCTGTGAGGACCGGCCGTGAGTCGTGCTTCGGTAGCTCAGTTGGTAGAGCACTTGCCCGCGAAAGGCAAAGGTCCCGAGTTCGAGTCTCGGTCGGGCACACAGTTTTAATCTGCCAGGAAGTTTCACCCCTGGAGTTCTTTTTTCTCTCTTTTCAGTATTCGAAATCTATACTTTATTCAGAGCTGGAACTTTTAAGTTCACCTAGAGGAAATTATTAACTGTCGTGTGCCGTGGTCTTACATTACATGCTACTGCTACATGGTTTTGAGCTAACAGTTGAATTCATTTCTCTTGTTTTTGAAACGTTTACCACGCTTTCACAATATCATTTTCCCATATTGTAGTGTCATAAATTTATTTGCGTCACTCGCTTACTGTCTGCCACGGTTTTGAGTCAAGGAATGAATAAAAATAAATATTGTTTGCAATTGTACAATACAGTGAAAGGGTTTATTGGTATTATGGAGAGCAGTTTCTATAAATGATTTATTTTTGTTTACGCCTGCTTCTACATCAGAAGAAGGCTTAAAGAATATTTTAACTGGAAGTAAAGCCTGATTTTGGTAAGGAGTTTAATAATATTTCACTTATAGGAAGGGTTTTACTACTGAAGAATTTCGGAACGTTTTTTTCCGTATATAAATTTTTTGATGGCCTGAGCACCATTTGTGGAAGAAAATCAGCACTGTCTTGGTCCAACGGTTTTATCCTACTAGCTAACCTATCTCATGCAATATGATGGAATTAATTTCTAAACTAGAGAAGCAAGGTTAGATAGATGCAGAGAGAAAATATGTAGTGAAATTAGTGACTTCATTGATCAGTTAAAAAAAGTGTTCAAATGTGTGTGAATTCCTAAGGGTCAGACACCTGAGCAGCAATGTCTACATGCACAGCGTTACAGTAATAATACGCAATTTAGAAGCTGGAACACTCCAGACAACCAATCCCAGTTATAAAGCTTGTTGAGCAGCAATTACAACATTCTTCCGTCATAGACTGAAGCTTATTGTAAACTTTTTATATACCTGCTTTAGGTGTAAATAATTTTGATGTAGACTAATCAGTCAGGAGCTCATGCATGTAAAACTATAAAATGCCAAGCCTCCTAGTCAGAAGGGACTTGTAACATCTCCCCATTGTGTATATGTGTATAAGCTTTTGCATGGCATATCCTTAATACAAAGAGACTCGAGTTGGCACTGACTCATTGACTCATTTTCTTGTCACGTGTATCTGAAATCTGTTGTCTGTTGTCTTTCCTTGTTGAACCCAGCGCTATTAAAACCGTGATGCAATGATGAACAGGTTAACTGCGAGGTTCCCACCCGCACACTATGGTGTACTTTCATGCACCCAACTCACCATTCTTGGTGGACTGTTGATCCTGATATGAGAACACACATCATGAGATATGGTTCTTACATCTGATGGTAAGAACACGCTCTGAGCTGGTGGTGATTCGGAAGAAATGCAGCAAGCAATTTTGCGTTCACCTCCTCTTTTAATATGAGAATAACACAGAAATTAAAGGATAATGACAGAGAAAAATACGAGTACATTGTTTTATTAAAGTGAACTGGATAACAGTAGCTGTACGTACTGACTTCTGTCTTTCATTTCAAATACATTTGACATAGTGGATGTGTTCCTCGTTTTTCACTATGCTTTCTATGATTCTGTGGGAATGGCAAGCACTCTGGATCTGAGACAGCCGAGGTAGTGACCACTGTAACAAGAAAAGAGGCCCACTCGTATCAGCAGAGGTGGCCAGCTTTTCGTCTTGACTCCACGAGAGTCGCCACTCTGAGCCAGCCACTGCTCCCTATCCTGTGGCTGAGATGAGGCCAAGGAAGGAACTGTCAGCAGGAGGCCAGCACTCTGTCGTGCTCTGAACACTGCTTTAAGGAGATAAGGACATTATGCTTTCCAAAAAATTCACCTTGCAAAATAATAAGAGCCTAGCGTTGCGTGCAGTTTTTGACTTCCAGAGGGCCTCTGATGCGAAGCTAGCTGCTGGGTGCAAAAACACAACTGGTAAAAAACTTTTGTGACATCACAGGGAAGGTGCAGAAGCAGCATCATTTTTGCACGAACAAGGGAAATCGAAAAGTCATTGGCATTTTATCACTGCAGGTTTTGTTGGTGAGTTCTTTTTATCTGTGAAGGAATCTCACCACTGTACAACTGAGTGTTCATATTCTGTGATTAACGGGCACGTCCTGTTTGGTCAGAGGGAATAGCAGGTTGTGCTGTTCAGCTAAACACTTAGGAGTTCATTGGAACATGGAGAGTTTTGCACATCTTGTTCAGCTCGATAGAGTTCAAAGATGGAAAGCCATGCACATTTGTCACGCGTTGTAGAAGACGAGCGGGGCCCATCGTTTGCGTCAACGGAAGCTCGCCCCACGTCCTGTACTACAGAGCCACATCCATGACAGTGGCGTTCTGAACTTCTAGTGCTGATTAATTATGGTGAGTTTAATTAGCAGCACAAGCATTGTAGGACAACTCTTGGTCCACATTTTCCAAGTCGTTGCTGTCGTCAGTCCAAGACCAGCATTGCTTTTGTCGATGCACGAGTTTCTCAATAAACTCTACTCCAATAGTTACTACATTCATTGAGATAAAATTTCGTAAGTTTCAGAAAGTCAGTTGCATATCTGAAAGAGACAATTTAGTTGTTTGTGCAAGTTGCGCTTAAAACCCATCAGTTTACTTGGTAGAATTCTCATAGGGAATATTCATAAAGTCAGTTTATATTATTTAATGGTCAGGTCCATGGCGTTTATAAAGTCAGTCGATATTCTTTGATAGTAAGGTACTAGACTGTGTTTCTTAATTGATTAAATTAATGTGTTAATCCAAAGCTTGTTTCTCTTTACATCTTCCATTCAGATCAGTTCTCCACCTTGAATCTATAGATCTTGCCATAAATTCTTCGTGTCATCCACTCCACTGTGCACTATAATTACAGATTGGATCTTGAAAATGTGACCAGCTCTTAATTATCACCATCTTAGACTCAAGGAGACACTAGATACACTAGAAAGCGTACTGCTACTTCCAGTGGTAGATTTTGTAGATGTACCGTGTGCGCCTCGACAAGAGCTGCAAGGCGTAGTGCACCACGTCGACGGAGTCAATAGTGTATTTTGTTCAGGTAGCCATTGCAACGCCGTCTTTCCAAAGATTATCGTTCGTTCATTCCAAAGTCGGGACTGTCATTATGAAGTCTATTCCAAGACTATTTCTTCAGAAAAAAGTAAATTGGAAGCGGTTCTAATACACTACACTATCCATCATTCATTTGCCGAGAACTCTTCAGTATTCCTAAGAGGGAGAAGACTCCACCGTAAATCGAGACATCTAAAAATAGAGAGCACGTCTAGAGACACTGCACTTTTCCATAACGCCGTTACGAGACTATTACTATGGCATATCGCTCCGATTAAATAGGATCATGTGAGGTAGAGGAAAATGTCCGAACCTTCAACCTTTCGAGGGGAAATGCTGTACTGACTGAGCTATCCATTTACGACTCACGTCCAACGCTCACAGTTTTACTGCCGCATGTACCTCTTCTTCTACTTTCCAAAGTCCACAGAAATTTATTACATACCTAGCGAACTAGCACTCATGGAGGAAGGAATACCGGCAAGAATTGGCTCAGCCACAGCCCACGGGATTCTTTCCGAAATGAAACTTCACTGTACAGCGAAGTTTACAGTAGAGCATTTGCCCGAGAATGGCAAAGATCCTGGATTCTAATGCTAGTCCGATACGTAGTTTCCAGGGGCGCACAGTTTTCAGTCATCACACACACTCCGCTGTATAGTGAAATTTCAGTCAGGAAATGAATTGTAGTTTTCGATGATAGCGCCTACTAGTTTACCTGATGGTGCTACTTTTCCCAAAAGCACTTGTTACAAAACACTTTTCCAAAACTCAATCAAATGCTGTAAAGAAATCTTTCATTCCCTGCCTTACCACACCTGGATTAAAGCAGCGTGAGCTTTGTTCAGTATTTAAACGATCTTCACCTGGACTACCAGCAGTCACATTACTAGAGTTATGTGTTTCCAATACGAAAGACTTCAGATAACTCGCATAATCTTTAGGAATCCACAAAAGGTCGAATAGCTTCACACTGTCTGAAATATTATTTTTTTTCATCTGCTGATACCACTGCTTTACTTAAACTAACTTAATAACCCAGTTCTTCTTCATATTCAACTATTACCTTTTCAGTGTTTTTATCTACCCTATTACCCTTCAGGAAAACATTAACTACCTTTTTGTCTGTCTTGTCCTCTCTTAGGTCTTGAGCTGGGCACAACAAGATCCAATGCTGAAAGATGTCAAATCTTTTTCCGCATTGATATTTTTAAGTTACATCGTGCTTTCCAGACACCGTTTTTCGAGCAGTTTCCGTATTTTAATGGGCACTGTTGTCTCCAAATTAAGTAAAAGTCCTTTTAGGAGTTAATAACGAGCATCAAAACCGATTCAGGGATTAGTGAACACAGGGCTGTCGTAGCAAGATTGAATATCCCCAAAACCTCGAAAAATAAGCGAAAAATATACCTATTCAAAAAAGCAGATAAAAATTCACTTGGTTCCTTCCTAAGAGACAATCTCCACTCATTCCAAATTAATAATATAAGTGTAGACCAGATGCTGCTTAAATTTAAAGAAATAGTATCGGCAGCAATTGAGACATTTATACCAAATAAATTAACAAACGACGGAGCTGATCCTCATTGGTACACAAAACGGGTTAGAACACTGTTGCAGGAACAACGAAACAAACATGCCAAAGTTAAACAGACGCAAAATCCCCAAGATCGACGATCTTCTACAGAAGCTCGAAATTTAGCGCGGACTTCAATGCGAGATGCTTATAACAGATTCCAAAACGAAACTTTGTCTCGAAACCTGGCAGAAAATCCAGAGAGACTCTGGTCGTATGTGAAGTATGTTAGCGGCAAGAAACAATCAATGCCTTATCTGCCCGATAGGAATGGAGATACCATCGAAGACAGTGCTGCCAAAGCAGAGTTACTAAACACAGCCTTCCGAAATGCCTTCATGAAAGAAGACGAAGTGAATATTCCAGAATTCGAATCGAGAACAGCTGCCAACATGAGTAACGTAGAAGTAAATATCCTCGGAGTAGTGAAGCAACTTAAATCACTTAATAAAAGCAAGTCTTCTGGTCCAGACTGTATACCAATTAGGTTCCTTTCGGAGTATGCTGATGCTCATGTACAACCGTTCGCTCGAAGAAAGATCCGTACCCAAAGATTAGAAAGTTGCACAGGTCACACCAATATTCAAGAAAGGTAGTAGGAGTAATCCACTAAATTATAGGTCCATATTGTTAACGTCGATATGCAGCAGGAGTTGAGAACATATATTGTGTTCGAACATAATGAATTACCTCGAAGAAAACGGTCTATTGACACACACTCAACATGGGTTTAGAAAACATCGTTCCTGTGAAACACAACTACCTCTTTATTCACATGAAGTGCTGAGTGCTATTAACAAGGGATTTCAGATCGATTCCATATTTCTGGATTTCCAGAAGGCTTTTGACACTGTACTACACAAGCGGCTAGTAGTGAAATTGCGTGCTTATGGATTATCGTCTCAGTTATGTGACTGGATCTGTGATTTCCTGTCAGAGAGGTCACAGTTCGTTGTAACTGACGGAATGTCATCGAGTAAAATAGAAGTGATTTCTGGCGTTCCCCAAGGTAGTGTTATAGGCCATTTGAAGTTCCTTATTTATATAAACGATTTGGGAGACAATCTGAGCAGTCGTCTTCGGTTGTTTGCAGATGACGCTATCGTTTATAGATTGATAAAGTCTTCAGAAGATCAAAAGAAACTGCAAAACGATTTAGAAGAAATATCAGAATGGTACGAAAAGTGGCAGTTGACTTTAAATATCGTAAAGTGTGAGGTCATCCACATGAGTGCTAAAAGGAACGCGTTAAACTTCGGTTACACGATAAATCAGTCCAATCTAAAAGCCGTACATTCAACTAAATACCTAGGTATTACAATTACGAACAATTTAAATTGGAAGGAACACACAGAAAATGTTGTGGGGAAGACTAACCAAAGACTGCGTTTTATTGGCAGGACACTTAGAAAATATAACAGACCTATTAAGAAGACTGCCTACACTAAGCTTGTCTGTCCACTTTTAGAATAATGTTGCGCGGTGTGGGATCCTTGCCAGATAGGACTGACTGAACACATCGAAAAAGTTCAAAGAAAGGCAGCACGTTTTCTATTATCGCGAAATATAGGAGAGAGTGTCACAGAAATGATACAGGATTTAGGACAGGCATAATTAAAAGAAAGGCGTTTTTCGTTGCGACGGAATCTTCTCACGAAAGTCCAATCACCAACTTTCTCCTCCGAATGCGAAAATATTTTGTTGACACCGACTTACACAGGGAGGAACGATTACGAAGATAAAATAAGGGAAATTAGAGCTCGCACGGAAAGATATAGGTGTTCATTCTTCCCGCGCGCTATGCGAGATTGGAATAATAGAGAATTGTGAAGGTAGTTCGGTGAACCCTCTGCATGGCACTTAAATGTGATTTGCAGAGTATCCATGTAGATGTAATTGTAGGTCGGTAGAATTTTTATTCGCTGATATTTTCATTTTTGTCCATTGTATGCTTTACATCACTTTCTCTCGTGTTACGCAAAAGTTAAATTTATAGAGGAACTGGCATGTACACAACTCAACTGTCTTTGGCGTCATAAATGGTTGAGATCTTTCGAAAACTTTCAGTATCACACGATGTACTACTGCATTAATTTCATACATAGGTGTTCAGAAAAAGTCTGTATTGGTGTCGAAATCTGACATATTTTAACCTTTGTGTTATACAAATTAAATGATCTTACATCGGTGCTTGAGTATGGAAATACGATTTTACAAATTCGTTTGTTAACAGAACATGTAATTTGACTAGAGTGTGAAATTTTATGTGAGCTCGTCAATACCATATTTTTCTTACTGGTTTCTTAAAGCTATAGTGTTTCTAGTGCTGTTTAATTAATTTGACAGTGTAGAATTATAAGTGGTCTTCACATAGAGATGAATCAGTTGGGTGTGGAATATGTTATTTACGACACAATATAACTAACTTTATTTGGTATAAACACTATATAGCTAGTTTGGTGGAACGTGGGATTCTTTTCGGATTTTCTGTTTCCTGAGCTTCCTGGTGAGATATAAATTTCAGAAAACGTGAATTTTGTAATAGGAAATTTCGTTAATCACGTGTTTCTTAGATATCATTGTTGTTTCCAAACTTTGGTACTTTTGAAGGTTATTTACGAGTTGTGTTTGTAGAAGAATCAAGAATCACTGCGCACTGAGTTGTTTCGCTGTTGAGGAGTATTTTTTATCACATAGTTTCAAACTTGGTACAGATTTCAACCATGGGGTCATCAAGTGCATATTAGCGTACCACATAGTATAGACAAAGTTATTATTCCAATTATGAATGATTGTTTCTAATGATGGAAAATATCAACTGAGAGTACTGATGCCAAGTTTGGCGAGTTCTGTTGTTGGGACACCTATCTGATTACAAACTGAAGGGGTCTATACCATCTGAAAACTGTTACGAAGTACAGAAAAAGTAGAAAAATGTCACCTGGACTACGCTTGAAGGTCACAGGGCTCAAATACAGAGAACGAAAAGTTATTTATACTTGTACAGGAACCCAACTACAATTATAAGAGTCGATGGGCACTGAAAGAGAAGCAGTGGTTGAGAACGCGAATTCATGTTCGAGGATAATAAATAAACTCTTTAAGGTTTTGCTGACGATTTTGCAGTTCTGTCAGAGACTTACAAGAGCAGTTGGACAGAATGAAAAATGTTTTGGGAAGAGATTGTGAGACGACCAGCAACAAAGGTAAAACGAGGGTAACGGAATAAAGCGAAATTAGATCAGACGATGTTGAGTGAATTAGATCCTGCACTAAAAAGGCCAGAAGTGTTTTGATATTGGGACAGCAAACTAGCTGATGATGGCCGAAGTAGAAAGTATATGAAATACAGACTCACTAAGGAAGGAAGAGAATTTATTGAAAATAGGCAACTGTTTTATACACAGGATGTTTCGGGTATAAATGCAGATACTTTTGTACGAGGTATCGTAATGCACATGCACATCAGTGTGTTGGTTGCTTCTTCCCTGCGTCAAACGGTCTTCCCACAAACACGTCACAAACTGTACAACGTAATGTTTTCTGCACAGTCATATAGAATCACTAAGTGGACTACGCCTGTCAGTATAGACTAACCGTTTTGAGTCCACACGCCGACGCTTCAACACCTGACCTGCTGCCCGGCGGAAAATGAGCATTAGTGGCTTTCTTTAGCCACATAAACTTGGAGATACTAACAATCGTTAAAACACAGCATTTGTAATGGCCATAACTATTAGCCTTTGAGCGACGTAAACGGGGATGTAATGTTTTTTCGTAGACCGTCCTCAGTTACCAATAGAAATAGCTGCACGTATGCCTATTATATCATGTATATTTAAATGTTAGCAAACCTTTCTGAAGGTATTTGTATGGAACATAACCTTGTACGGAAGTCATACGTGGACGATAAACAGACCAGACAAGGAAAGAACAACGGTATTTGAAATGTACTGCTACAGAAGAATGCTGAAGACTAGATGGGTAGATCGAGTAACTGATGAAGATGCACTGAATGGGTTCGGGGAAAGAACAAATCTAAGTCACAACTTACTAAAAGACGGGATCGATTGGTAAAACACATCCTGAAGCATGAAGTTATAACCACTTTGAAAGTGGAGGGAAATGTAAGGGGATGGGGTGGTAAAAATTATAGAGGGACACTGTGGGGTGAGTACAGTAAACGGGTCAAATGGATGTAGTATTTATGTGGGTCTGAAGAGGCTTGCACAGATTGGCATAGTGTGGAGAACTGCATTAAACCAATCTTCGGACAGAAGTCAATTACAACTTGTCACTGACTATATGCATCTGCATCAATGAATGATCAGATCATCATAATATTGCGACACGTAGTTGTACATTGCGTTTCAGAATGACGTTTTAAAAAATTAGGGGAAGTTCCCTTACAGCAAAACGAACAAAATGTCCTGTAAACATGGGCTCTAAAATGCATATCTTAAGAGCTGTGTGCACTTATTCATCATTGCTACTGTGAAACACATTTCTGCTGCGAGCTCTTTGCGTTGCATATTTTGGAACTAGTATGGATAAAAACAAAAAACAAAAAAAATCCAGTAAACATGGACTCTAAACAGTGAACCTTAATAGCTATTACCACTTGTTCATCTTCGCTACTGTGAAAAACTTCTCTTCTACCGAAGAAGTGCACCTTAGAGCTCACATTAACTCTACAGTTTTCTCTTGTTTGATTCATACTACCTCCTCTCCTCTCAAAATATGGAATGCAAGGAACTTGCAATGGAGGAGACGTAACCGTATTTCACACTCTTAAGGACGAAAAAGTGCTCGTAGCTCTTAAGGTATGGGTGTTAGAGACAATGTTTACTGGACTTTTTTTCTTGTTTTTATGTAAGAAACCTGTCCCATAATTTTTAAAAGTCATTCTGAAACACCCTGTATGACCTCAAGTAAGAATTATCATTGTTTCCTTCCCATAAGCGAAGAATGTGGTAAAATAACATGTGGTTCTGTTCCATGTGGTTTATTAAATTAAAATTGTGAAGACACATGTCTTGGGTACAGCCTTTAGGAAACCGTCAAGCGTTTGCAATGCCATTCAAGAAATCCATTATCTGTCAAAATACGCACAAGAAGTACCCGAAAATGCAGAGTATCTTCCTAAAATTCTACATTTAACATACCTTTGAGAGCAATAGTATCCCATATTCACAGTACGTATGTCTTCGACAGTGAGTGGTAACATATTTGCTGGCGGCAAAAGCATTTCTTCAAATATCAAATATATTCCGCAAGACCTTGGAATAATCTTGGATGAACACCTAAACAAACAGCTTGCCGGAAATCTCTCTCCTCCCTTCATGCAATACAAAAATTTAGAAAAATATTTCCAACGCATGTTAAACAAAAATTAGTCCAAACACTAGTCTTGCCTAATGTGTACTACTGTTATGTAGTTCAACACGGCACAAATAGTGAAAATTCGAGGTGCCTCGAGCTGGGTGATGAATACTTGCGTTAGATACGTGTGCAATATACGGTTGTATGATCATATCAGTCCTTCATACTCCCAGCTAGGTTGGATACGCCCACATAAGGTACGCGATCTCCACACGATGTGCTTACTTCATCGATTTCTTAGTCACTGGTGCCCCCCAGTACCTATCTTCTCACATTAGATACCTATCATCATTCCACAACCGCAATACCAGATCGGATACATCTAGCATCTTGGTTGTACCTTTACATAACACAAAATTTTTCTCCTTGTCATTCTTCATCTCAGCTACACGACTTTGGAACGCTCTCCCCTGTGATCTGCGTCTTATCCAGAACCAGTCAACATTCAAGAGGGAACTCAAAACTTACATATTAGGGACGGTATAGCCACAATTGTTGTGCCCATCTCATCTATTTCTTTCTCCTCTCCATCATAGCTTCGAATTTTACCATTCTATTTCTCCTCCTCTAACCTAGCTACCTCTTCTATATGTCTTTCACCCCATTCTATCGTCTTATGTCTCTGCTCGATGTGAATAACTCACAAGCTGCAAGAACATAACGAGAAAATTCCCAACTAGCAAGAGGACTGACATTCATAAAAGAAAATTATATTTACTTTCATATGCATAGTCATTACTATTATTATTATTATTCTTGATTGTTATAATTATTTTTTGATTTTTATAATTATCCTTGTACTACTGTTATAATATCTATTTTTTCTTTAACATTAATACTGTATAACACGTGGTATGTCCATAATGTCTGTACAAACTGAAATTCGTTCAATCTGAGTATGCCTGGTTAGGTGTAAGAGAGGGCCTGAAGGCCCTAATCTTTCCAGGTAAAATAAATGCATAAATAAATAAAATAAATAAATAAATAAATTGAGAAGTATGTCAACTTGCAGATGCTAATATCAGTTTCGGCCTGTGTGGTTCATTAGTAATTTCTGTCACCAATAGTCATATGTTGGAACAATGCCTTCTTCGCAGTTAAGGACATGGACAGGTCAGGTTAGGTTAGGTTCATTTTGCAAATTTGGTGTACTTTGAGACTCGGATAATATAGTACACACCTTACCTATTTGTACCGAATTTCATACTGCTATTTTGCACGACGATGGAATGCATCAGTAAAGCATAAGTGAAAGCAGAATTAATTTTCTAGTCCATCTGTCAATGTCCGTATTGCACTCGAGTTTTGACATGATACCAGAAAATTGTCATCCGTTTCTTTTTTTGCACTAGTTCTGAGACTGTCCATTTCGTTTTGCTCCAGAAATCTAAAACACCTGATGTAATAGATTCAGGATCTTAAAGAAATTTCGTTTGTAATATAAAACTGTGGAGCGGCCACAATCCCCGTAAATTTCCTTTGTTACTTGTTTCCAGTATGCGCGAGAGTGTTCGTAAATTTAATTGCCAACGGCCACAAATTCAATGCGCCTCCCTGTTTACAGAGCGGAAGCCAAATTAAAATGACAGATATCTTCGTGTAAAGCGGCGCTGTACACAGCCAGACACATTTATCGTGTGCCCGGCGGCTACTAATTGTTTGAAGATGGCCACATCAGACGAGCGATCCGGTAACAAAGAAAAATTGTTTGCGACTCCTGGCTGGTCCTCCGGCTTATTTCTTATGGTGGCCATCACCACGGGAGGCGATGCCTACCCTCGATATATTTTCTCTTGTTCTGGTGACACTTGGTGGGCGGTAACCTCAGACAGCCGGAATTCGTCATCCAGTTTAGGCAGAGATCATTGGAGAGCCTAGTGCAAACATCCTTTGCATACGTCTTCGTGTCTTTGAAAATTGTTTCTAAAGCTTGCAATTATACATGGATTCGATGCGACAAATGGCCTGCGAACACATTACGCAACAAACTCATCACAAACGTGTTTTAAAGTTTAATGCTGGTTCCTTCCTTCACAACAATGCCGACCGTGTTTAGTGTAAATCTTCCCGTAACGTCCCTAAATGTTCAAAATAAATTCCAAGTTGTTTTTGCTCGTAACAAAATATTCCTCTTTGCTTGTATTTATCAGATATGAGAAAGTGGCTCTTATTAGCTGATGATGTCACCGTTGCAAGGGAAGTGTTTCAGAGAAAAATTGTCTGGAAAAAACGTATCTGAGGTTCTGCATCGCACTAGAGTTATTTGTGAAAAACAAACAGAAGAAGAAAAAGTTTTCTTTCCATTCGTAAGAAAAACAGTCGATGTTATCAGACGAGAACGGAAACGGTGAGTAAGATGAGTTTAAAATTCCTTGCACATTTCGTCAAGTCAGCGAAATGTGTAACAGAGTCTACTTAACGGACACTAATAAACAGTCAATTCACAAGCGACGATAAATCTGTAAAGGCTTGGCATACACAAGAGAAAAAATACCACCAGGTTACGGGGTCTTTGTCAGGAATATACACTAACATGCATGGCTTCCGAAAACACAGGTGTAATATATCAGTGATAGAGAAACAGAATACTTTAAACCATATTAAACGTGAACCTAAGCACACGAGACACAACTCCACCAAATAACAAACGAATAATTATTAAGTTAAAGACTGAATCTGTTTCCACTTATAAGATTCCCCGTGCTTTCTCGAAATACTAAATATTCTATAAATTGAAGGCAATCGAAAATTTGAGAGAGTGACCACCTACGAACAGATCATGCCCGAAGGGATAATGAAACTGTGGGGCTACTGCCCCTGATGTGCCAGTAATTAATTTCAACACATAATAAATAAACTGGTAATGATAAGACCCCTCTCTGATAAAGGACGAGTTTTATTGACTTATGATTTAAATAGTGAAAACCGTACCAGTTACGTATTATTTGCTTTTAGCAATTTAAATCATGAATGACACAGTTGCAGGTCTTCCCAGAACATCTAATGTGATGAAGGAAATTAATTTTTTGACTTGATTTATTAATCTTCAAACAATAGAACACTCTTATGTCATTCGCATTCACGCTGAAATAAATCACGAATTAAAATTCCTTTTATTCCAGAAACACCATAGTATGTTAATGTTGGTTGAATATGATTATGACATAAATTTCATAAGTGTCGACTTTAACATTGGGCATTCATATGAACCGCGTAAGTTGGCATTTGGTCAGTACATTTACTGCTGCTCAACCCAAAAAATGTTCCAATGCATATCTACCTTAAATGTAAAATAATATAGCCATCATTGTAACTTTCCACCTTAACTTTTGCGCTTCCATTTCTCTAAACTCTATCTCCAAATCGAGATCCGGACGACCCTAATTTCTAACTAGAAAACCACAGCAGAATCCGCGTGCTCCCTATCGCAAGCATTGTAGACGCTACACGACAGTAGCTCAACTGCTAGAAAAGACTCAGAATGAAAACGAAGACCAGGATCTCAGGTTTCAGCATGCTAGGCCAAAGAGTACAAGTGTCAAGGGCATTGTGCACTTACTATTACAATGGGAGCTTACAATAGTGGGACTAAGTATTTACGTGTAATGAATTTTCAAATTAAAGGCAGTTTTTTTAATTTTTTTTTTTTAAAGATTCCGAAGATATCTAACTTCACTAGGGCGCGAGGAGCTACCGTCCGGCAGCTGTGCGAGATATTCGACAAAACACGATCACTGTGAAGACCTTTAGGGGGCTAAATTGATACCACCGATTGCTTCACCAGTCATGTTAAAAATGTTTCACTATAGTCTTTGACTCAGAGCAATTTTATCTCGACGCAAGCCTCAGACGATAACAGATGAAGAAGTAGGCATCGGTGATGAATGTTATGAAGAAAGATCACAGTATCAAATATATCTACGTTTCTGACGTTGTTACTGATGATGAAAATACATGTCAGTTGACGATGTGGATGTTTCCCGGTACCATTAAACTTAAGGCATACAGTACTGTCGTTTGGAAGAGATAATATCAGCTGCTAAGTAGGAAACGATTTCTGCCTACACATGAGAAGGGCCAGTTTAAGGTCCAAGGGACACAAGCAGCCGCTTGGGGCGCCATGATGAGAGAGGCACCAGACACACCAAGTGCAAAACAGACACGGTTTAAGGGGACACGCCCCTGAACGGACTCCATTTTCAACATTATCTTCACCCTTGTAAGGCAACTGATCTATAAATGAGAGATAGCTCAAAATTCTTACACACAGTTAGAGTTATTAGTCAAAGCATTTCCCAAAAAAATATTGAGATATTTATTATATTTTGGTACTGACAACAATATTTATAATACTATAAAAAACAGAACACTATTCCACAGCGGTACCATTTTCTTTGGAACCACTGACTGTACAGTTTGGAAAAAGAGTCACGTAAGTGGTTGATGACTCCAGTTTTCTTCCCTGATGCTGATCTGTGAAAAAGACAACTAATTTATTTTACTAAAACAAAAATATTTAAAAACGTAGCTCAAATATCATCGACATCATCATTATGTTATAAATTTTTCAGGAAAACGGTAGGTAAGGGAGGTAGAGGAGGTCATTCTAAATATCTGAACTAAATTTTGTGACTGTAACTTCAGTCATTTAGGAGAACAATGTACCTCAATGATGAAAAGTCAAGTTTTCAGTAAATCGCAAAAGAAGATTTACAGATTTATTTACTCCAGTTGTCCTCCTGTTTCCTTATCCTGCATACTCTTTCTTTTCATTCTTTTCTTTATGCTTCACTCCTTGGTAGCAGCTTCTGCAGCTGTCTCTGCTTCGGTTACCCGCCGCTTATCAATAGCAATTAGAGCTGAAGCCATATTCCTGACTATCTGGATGTTCAATACCTTCATGACATTGATCCTTGAACTTACACCATCATTAAATGTTATTATTGCCTCCACTACACCAATCTTCAGCACTGTCAGCCCAAAAATTACAGTTTTGGTTATTCTCTCCTATATACAGCTGTTGAAGCTTTCATTTCTGAGAGAGACCACGCATACATTTCCTAAGTAGATTTTTATTTGCCTGATCTCTCTCTCTCTCTCTCTCTCTCTCTCTCTCTCTCTCTCTCTCTCTATATATATATATATATATATATATATATATATATATATATATATATAAACAGGGTGTTACAACACACAAATAAAGAAAAGATGTTATGTAGACATGTGTCCGGAAACGCTTAATTTCCATGTTAGAGCTCATTTTAGTTTCGTCACCGCCAGTTGGCCCAATTTAAGGAAGGTAATGTTGACTTCGGTGCCTGTGTTGACATGCGACACATTGCTCTACACTACTAGCATCAAGCACATCAATACGTAGCATTAACAGGTTAGTGTTCATCACGAACGTGGTTTTGCTGTCAGTGCAGTGTTTACAAATGCGGAGTTGGCAGATGCCCATTTGATGTATGTATTAGCACGGGGCAATAGCCGTAGCGCGGTACGTTTGTATCGAGACAGATTTCCAGAACGAAGGTGTCCCGACAGGAAGACGTTCGAAGTAATTGATCGGCGTCTTAGGGAGCACGGAACATTCCAGCCTATGACTCGCGACTGGGGAAGACCTAGAACGACGAGGGCACCTGCAATGGACGAGGCAATTCTTCGTGCAGTTGACGATAACCCTAATGTCAAGGTAACGTTGACCACGTCACTTTATGGAGAGTGCTACGGGAGAACCAGTTGTTTCCGTAATATGTACAGCGTGTGCAAGCATTATCAGCAGCTGATTGGCCTCCACGGGTACACTTCTGCGAATAGTTCATCCAACATTGTGTCAATCCTCATTTCAGTGCAAATGTTCTCTTTACGGACGAGGCTTCATTCCAACGTGATCAAATTGTAAATTTTCACAATCAACGTGTGTGGGCTGACGAGAAGCCGCACGCAATCGTGCAATCACGTCATCAACACAGATTTTCTGTGAACGTTTGGGGAGGCATTGTTGGTGATGTCTTGATTGGGCCCCATGTTCTTCCACCTACGCTCAATGGAGCACGTTATCATGATTTTATACGGGATACTCTGCCTGTGCTGCTAGAACATGTGCCTTTACAAGTACGACACGACATGTGGTACGATGGAGCTCCTGCACATTTCTGTCGAAGTGTTCGTACGCTTCTCAACAACAGATTCAGTGACCGATGGATTGGTAGAGGTGGATCAATTCCATGGCCTCCACGCTCTCCTGACCTCAACCCTCTTGACTTTCATTCATAGGGGCATTTGAAAGCTCTTGTCTACGCAACCCCGGTACCAAATGTAGAGACTCTTCGTGCTCGTATTGTGGACGGCTGTGATACAATACGCCATTCTCCAGGGCTGCATCAGCGCATCAGGGATTCCATGCGACGGAGGGTGGATGCATGTATCCTCACTAACGGAGGACATTTTGAACATTTCCTGTAATAAAGTGTTTGACGTCACGCTGGCACGTTCTGTTGCTGTGTGTTTCCATTCCATGCTTAATGTGATTTGAAGAGAAGTAATAAAATGAGCTCTAACATGGAAAGTAAGCGTTTCCGGACACATGTCCATATAACATATTTTCTTTCTTTTTGTGTGAGGAATGTTTCCTGAAAGTTTGGCCGTAACTTTTTGTAACACCCTGTATAGACCTAATTGCCTCCATTACAGCAAGTGGTAAGGAATGCTTGTGGGTATATTGTATGCCTATACCATTGCTCAACCATTATTTGCACTACGAATCTTCCCCTTTTGGACACACACCATGTTGTGGAGTTTCATCTCTTGACACTCTGTGAAACAATTCTGCCTAACAGCTTGTCTCATGTTCTCCAAATCTCCTGCATTTCTCCCTTTGATAGCCCATAATATCGAGTCAAAGAATCAATTTCACTTTTTGTAGGACGACCTGGACCACCTATGTGTTTTTTCCACTGAAGTCTTTACATAATTTTCTCAGCCGTGCTCCCATTCTTTTTTGTACATGTCCAGCACAATCAAGCTTTTCCATCAGTGTGTCCCCATATGGTCTGTCATTAACAACAGTCTTCATCTCCAAGGTAGCCTATATACCTCACACCACGACTGAACACTGGTCTTCTACAAATGTGTAGAACTCTTTTCATTTCCATGTTTCGACTTGGGCCATCAAAGTTCTTTACACAAACATAGGTGCCAATAAATTTACTTGAACCACCCTGGCAGTGCTTTGTCAGATGTTCATAATCTAGTATCTTACCAGTTTCAATAAATGTGGCAGTTGCAACCCCATTCAGAGAAGTATGACCTCTCTTCTGCCAAGATTCATCAAATGCTGCTACAGTGTCTGTATTCTCAGACAGGGTTACTGCTTCTTCTGCTGCTCTTTTCATTGAATGTTCATTTACACCACATAATGCATTATGTAATAATTTATTGTATCTGTCAAACCTCAATGGAGGTGGAGGCAAATCCATCACTGCACAAAAAGTCTGGGCAGCTACCCTTCCCCTTCCAGTACATCGCATTGCATAAGCAAGCTGAATATTTAGTCTGTTCATTGAAAATTTGTGTGTGTGTGTGTGTGTGTGTCTGTGTAAGTACAATCTAACTTCTGCACCATTTCAGTGCACTAATGTGTTCATTGTAAATAAGTATTATAGTAGTTGTATTACATGTTTATTACCTTATAAATAAGTAAAAATACTTTTTTATTTTAAATTCAGTGCATTAGTATTTCTAAAATGGCTCTTTCATATAGTGTTCATTAAAAAATGACGATCATTCCACTTGGGACCTGTGGAATGGTACATTAGCTTATTTGTTGTAGTTGTAAATATTTGTCATGTATTGTTGTTTTTCTGACATGTTCCACATCCTGGAGGACCTCCTCACTACGGATCAATTGGAATAAAAGTAAATCTAATCTAATCTGTAATGTCGGCTACCAGTTACTGGTGATGTCATAGTATCACTGTGCTTCTTACACAAGTTACAGGCAATCACTAACCAACTTGAAAGACCCTTCCTTGCTGAAATGTTCTTGTAAATGTCAATACTATCTTCACAATTGGAGTACTTACATTTCACAGCATTCTTCAAAAGTCTTGACAGCATATTTGCGTTCACAATAGCATTTCCTTCGTTATTGCTGCTCTCAATACTACTAAGCTTGTTCTTATTACATTCAGAAAGCGACAGTTTAGGTCTAGAAGTACTGCCTGTAGACACAGTTTGTGCTGGCGACTGTTGAAGCAACTGATGTCAATTATTCGGCTGTGTTTAGAACTGGTTGCCGCGAAACTTTCGTTTTGGGCTACATTTCTTTACTCTCGGCGTTTGTAGCACAGGAAACACACACAAAGAAACAAAACAACACACAATAGCTACAAAACCACACACATATGAGATTCCGAAATCATATATTCTCAGATCTTTGTTTAGATTCGAACCATAGCCTTCTATACATGTCTGTACTTTGGTTCCAGGAGCCAGTGCCTTCTAGAATACACTTGTGTTAACAATCTGTAAATAACGACGGAAAAAATGGAAGAACGAAAACTGCATTCCGTATTCTGATGCACTGCAAACTGATAGATGGGCGTGGCCCCTGTGCAATAATATGTTCAATCTGTTTTGGAATGAACAGGAAATGATAATGCCCATAAACTTTACATTTTCGAAATCAGCATGAAATGCTCTTTTCTAATGACCAAGATTTTGTTTTCAAATTTTTGTTCATTTTCACAAGCATGTCCCCTTGAAGTATAGGATAACAATTGGTGAAGTAAAAGCCTTGGACTAAACATGCTAGTTTACTTTTTATTTCTTCCTTGTTCCATTCATCTTGTGTTATTTTGATGCCTAGTTAGCAAAATTCCTTAACTTCATCTACTTTGTGATCACCTGTTCTAATGTTAAGTTTCTCTTTGTTCTCATGTCTGATTCTTCTCGTTGCTTTTGTCTTTCTTCAATTTACTCTCAATCCTTATTCTGCTCTCGTTAGACATTCATTCCATTCAATAGATTCTTCTTCAATTTCTCTGACAATAGCAATGTCAACAGTGAACCTTGTCATAGATGTCCTTTCACCTGGAATTTTAATCCTATTCCTGAAACTTTCTTTTATTTCTGTCATTGCTTCTTCGTTGTGTAGATAGACCAGTAGGAGTGAAAGACTGTACCCATGTCTTACAACCTTTTTAACCGATCGCTTTGTCTTTGGCCTTCCACTCTTACTGTTCCCTCTTGGGTCTGGTACAGATTGTACATTACCTGTATTTCTCAACACATTTTTTTCTCAGAATTTCGAACATTTTACCCCAATTTATATTACAATATGAATATTCAAAGGCGAGAGATCCTATTAACTTATCCTAATACACTCTTGCTTCAATTATCAGCGGCAACGTCAGAACTGCCTCACTGGAGCTTCTACTTTATCTAAAGCCTAATTGATCATCACCTAAAAGATCATCTATTTTCGTTCCCAGAAAATTATTGTTGTCAGCACATTGGATGCATGAGCTCTGAAGCTGATTGTACGACAATTACCACACTTGTCGAGTCTTTCTGTGTTCGGAATTACACTTTGAAAAGCCCTTTTGCTGGCACTCCACCAATGGTTTTATAAATTCCAAAGTAATGTCATCTGTCCATTTTGAGTTATCTGACTTCAACTCTTCCAAATTTCTTTTAAATTATGATTCTAATACTGGACCACCTATCTCTTCCCCATCGACTGTTTCTTCTGTCATGTCATCAAACAAGTGTAAATGATTTCTACAGGTCAGTCCCAAAGGGAAGACGTGGTGCAGAGAATATATTTGTCATTTTGGAATATTGGTCTAAATTTGTACACTTCTAGCATTAAGGGCTGCGACAACTTGGTGTGTTATACAGTGTTCAAAGAAAGATTACTTGGAAAAATATCATGTCCCATACTGCATACTATCTGACAGTGCAAGGCAGTTTACAGGAAAGATGTTTAATCAATTGTTGAACGAGAAAGATCTGGAAATTTCATCCTCAGGGAAATCTGGATGCATAAGTATTGACATAGATAGGAAGATTATGTGCAGTTTCGCATTTGCATAGCAAGTGGGCTGAGTACTTCAAGGACTTTGAGTCCCTGATGTACGAATTACCTCATAAAAGCACAGGATTTGCTCCATTACAGGCGTTGGATAGTCAGGTGAGTCGAGAGCCACTGTTAGATGGGGTAAGGTGGCCTTTTCAAACCAAGAGGACTGTCGACCTTAGAAAACATGTAGTGGAGCAAAGAAGTACACAGTATGCTGGATGAAGATTAAAGAAACACAGTAAATTAGCGTGGTCACCTGCATTTAATATTGGGGCTTGGTCATGGTTAAAGCCCATGACCATAGCTTAGAGAATGAGAAAAAGACTAAGAAATTCTACGTGAGGAACCAAGGCCCATGGGAGATAGCTGAAACCAAACATCCTAAGGCTGTATTACTTAAAGACCCTCATACTGGACAGAAGCAAATCAAGCGAGAAACTAATCAGGCAAATGAAAAGAGAATAGGAAAGTTAGTGAGAGACACAACTAACTTTCTAATGGTACTTTTAGCATATATCAGATTAATGGTTTCTATTGGTGTAAAATTCGAAAAACAGTGTAAATGACATAAAAACAAAAAGGTTTTGTCATCAGGTACAAACAGGTACAAATGACAGTATTATAACGATTGTAGTAGACTGGGTAAGTGTTAATTAAGAAATGTTCATGATACAGAAGCAGACTTGCAAATTAAAAGAGAAAGAGAACAGATAAAACAGCCCTAGGTTTTCAGAAAATGTAAGAAAAAATTGGCAGTGCCACTTACTGATATAGGGGAAGTGGATGCATACTGTCAGTTGTGACAGTTTGTGATGTCAATGCCAATATTTTGTGTCGCCAATGTGTGCGACAGTGCTCGAGATTTATGAAGTAATGAATATTTTTCCAGAAATGACTTTTAAGCATTGATGTGAGAACTCAGAAAAGACTTATTATTATATTGTGACTTATTATTACAATGTGAAATAACAACAATATGTTTTATTATTTTCATAACCAGTTTTATACAAAGAATAATCATATAACAAAAGATAATACCACTAAAGGAATGTATTGGCACTGTATTGTCTGTGAAATTTTATTCCTTTTGTGTTCTCTATGATGTGTGAATAAATGGTATATAATAAGTCACTATTAGTGAATAAGATCTGTCATTAGAAAGTGTTTAAGAAAAGGATATCAGCTAGATTCAGAAATCTATTATTATAAAACTTTAATTAAAAGGAACATAGTCAAATATAGCTCACCAGTATGGGGGAAGACGTGTCTAACAAGTATACTAGTTTCTCGCAGCTGAATGTTGAGCCTTGAATGCACATAGATGTAAGTGCCACAGCAATTACATGTAAGTCTAAGTATTTACAAAGTTAAATAATTCCATTGGGATGTAAACCAAGGTGCTCTGAAATTAGCCCAACATGCAATTACTGTAAAGTAGCGAATGACAGATAATAGCAACTTACTTATCTTAGAGACAATGAAACAACGGTAGGTTTACTGTTACCTTAATTTAAAAACAAAGTAGTGACGAAAGCTCATCTCGTTGTATATAGATAAATCTATGTTTATTATTCGCATGTAAAGCTCCATTTATTTTACGTGCATGAGACTGAGAACGTTCACAACAAGTTGCATAAAAGGAAATGATTAAAAGCTATGGACATGTTAGCTAAAATAATAGGTTTCCTGTGATGGAATTATAAAAGAAAAATAGTCCAAGACGTGTAATGTTATGTACATGTAGATTACACTGCCCTAAGCAGTATCTGATATGAAGAGATTATTGCCCAAGAGGAAATGAAAAAGCTACCACCATATGTCGTTCTGTTCAAGGTGGCGTATGTGAAGATAAAGAGCTTTTTACAGCATCAGTTGCTGTAGCAACGACATACGGCAAGTGTCCAACTGAACTTATTCATCTTAAGTATAGTACAACACAAACAATGTTTGTATAAATTAGATTAATTTCTGTTTTGAAATCTACCAACGGTTTATTTGTTGTTTTTTTTGTTTTCTGAATGGTGCAGCAGCTAAGCGGCAGTGGCAGGTATCTTCTACCTGGGTTAGAATGTTAAAGTCGTCAGACACAGACGCCAAACATCTGAAGGCCGTGTGCAAAAAGAAGATGCCAGAAGCTTCCTTAAGATGTTGTGGCCTATGGTTTCAACAATGAAAGGATGTTTCACAAACGCAGATGTAATGTTCCTACTTCAGTTCCATGTCAGAATTCGATGTTAGCTGTTCTGAAAGAGCCATGATTGATTGCAGATGCACACTGAAACACTTATGCAGCAGACATCAGTGAATGGCATTACAAAATAAAACATTTTGTATCATCTTAAAAGAAGAGTGTTCAAGAATAAATTATTTTGAAAATTGATGACTCCAACTTTTTACACAAATATGTATGTGAAGATCAGGAAGAGTGGTAATTTTTATTGAATGAAAATATGCGTACCTTATGAAACTAAAGGAAAGTCATGTTTAATATCTGATTATCGAGCTTAAGTGAAGTGGTATAAAATATGAATCTAGGAATGCTTTTCAAAATATGGCGATCTGACTGGGAACATCAGTGAAACATTATCAATTTTATTACTTAAGAGGCGTGTAAAATGAACCTGAATTACCTAATTAATAATTTCCTGCATTTGAGGATTTCAGTATGCTTAGCAGAGTTAACTGTGCTTACAGATGTTGGTGTTAAAAATCATCCTTGGTTCACTTAGTACTGGATAAACGAATAGAAGCAGATCTTTGGTTTTAGCTCATGTAGTTACACCAAGAAATAGCTTTTCTGAAGCATTTATACTGTTCAATACCTACAATTCGACTGTTAGAGCTGAGTGAACTTATCTGAATACCAATTTTACTAATTTTCGGATACACAGAGGTGTGCTTAGGTAATATCTATGTGAAGGAGATAATGAACTTACTTTGCCTATGAGCTAGATTCAGTCGGAAGACTCATCAAGCTTCTTATCGCAAATGTTCCTATAGGGAGATTGCGACATGACTCACCCTAAGATAGTAATATGTCACATTATGTTTAGATGTTTGCCTGACAAGCAATGTAGATAAATCTTTAATCCATCAACAACGCAAAGTGACTTCATTCTTTATCAGCTGTGGAGTAATACATCTATCTCGTTTTCCTTTTGTGTAATAGAGCAGATATACAACTAAACCTTGAATTTTCTTCATATACAAGAACATTGATACACTCAATTTCTTTCAGATATTTCTGTGGTTGTTATCTCTAAAAGAAACTGAATGTTTCTTTTTCAAAAAATCTTGTTCAGTTCTATACCAATATTTATGTAATTGGATATGCAACCTGAATGACTTTCTACTGGATAAAAAGCTGATTTTATTGCAAAGAGAAAGCATTTTTGTTAGTAATTTGTAATATCAGTTATAGCTTTCTTATCCTTGTTTTTCTTAGGTTGATCAACATATGAAGATCCAAATATTGGGTTATGTTTATTAACACTCGGTTCCAGATTTTTATTGAATATAGAGACCTTCCAAATTGTCTTCTTTGAAAATGTTACATTTCAGTTAAGAATTTTGTTTGTAGAATTGTGGTAATATTCTTCTACATTTTTTGACCTTAATATCACTAGGTTTATTGTTTTAAATTTAAATTACTATGTTTCGTCCTGTCTCAGGAAAGTACCAAGAAAAGTAATATTGACTTTTATTATTTTCAAGTGAGAAAATGTTTTTCATTTTTTGTATTGCAGAATCTTTGACTTGACTGAAAAATTCTTCTTGTCCTACAGTGGTATCAGTAGCATTCATTTCAATTCTCTGGAATCTGGTTTTGAATTCTGCAGCTTTCCTATTAATATCTGTAATTTCTTATAGCAATCACAATCCTGAAAGTTCTTTAAGAATTAGTTACATGCTATTCTATCTCCTCTTTATAATGATTTTTGAAGATCATAATCCTTAAAAGTCTTCATGAAAGCATTTATGTCATCTTCTATAACCTTAATTAGTTAGGATATTTTAAGTTTGGAATATCTGTTGATACCTTTATTCTTAGAAATATATTTTTTTTCTTCTAGAGTTAATACACTTGATGGTGATCCTACATACACATTATTATTGTTTCTGAAAATCCCAATGAGCTGAGATTTATTAAGTTTGGAATACTCTCAAAGTTCTAAACATTTTGCTCTATCTTTCATCTTGATTACTTTTAGAGTTCTCAAATCATCCATTTACAGAGAAAAAAATTTTAATACGTTTGTGAAGAATGAAGTTCAAAAGAAGATTAATAGAAGTTTGTCATCTCCTTTCCTAATCTCATCGAGATGTCCATCCATCACTTTGAGAGAAACATTTGTTTTATTTAGGCAATGCTGGAGGTGTTGCATTTTTAAAGAAGGAATTTTTTTAGCTTACTGAAAATTTTTCTATGTAAATGGATGCACTACTGAAGAAGCTCGATAATGGAAGCAGTTCTAATTTGTTTAAAAAAGTAGTGCTACATGCAAATGTTCTGCATTCTATTACTGGTTGTGAATGTTTGGATCGTAGATATGGGAAGAAAATATGTTTGGAACTCAATAATGAGTTCAAATTATTTTGCCTGAGAGATATTTGAAATTGATTAATGGTTATGATTTGAATTATTATGAAGATGGATGGGTTACATTGAGGAACAAGGAAATGAAGAAACTTAAAAACAATTATTATCAGTTTCATGAAGTGAATATTTTGCAGGAAAATTTAATTTTTAACTCAAAATTTTCCCTATTATTTCATCCACTCATTATATGTTTTGTGGAAACATTTTATTCAAGTTTTTAATCCATGTATTTTTTTTCAATTTTGTCGTACATGCTTTGAACTATTACCACTTTTCTAATGCCCTTTTTGTGTCCCAAATTATTAATGTAGTGATATTATTTTAGATATGAATTGTGCTCTTGTTGCCTATTAATTTTGGTTATTTTCCTACATTTGCGTTGCCCATTCATTTTGAGTTTTTAATGGAAAACCTGGTCAATTTTGAAAATGGTATATCTGAATAATTTTCAAAATGCTCTATAATTCTTATATTATAGCTACCCCCTTCTTTCGATAGAACAATTCCAAGGCTTTCAAAAATGTAAGAAAACTGTCCATCTCTTACACGAATCATCCAAATGCCTGGTTTACTGATGTTTTACTTTGCAAATTGTGTTATTCAGTTTTCACACCAGAAGTAAAAAAATTCCAAAAGGCCATATGGGAAGAAGACAGTGAGATAATGTTAATTCTGGGCAATGCTCCCAACAACCCCTCAGAAAGTCTTCTTGATAGACAAGACAGATATTTCAAAACACTCTTCCAGCTACCAAACATAATGAGTTCGCTGCAGCTAATGGACCAATCGAAACTATGAAGCAACATTGCAGAAGAGAACTGTTGAGGTAGTTACTGGTAAAAGATGGGAATGAACAAGGCATCGTAGCTCATCACCAAAAATTGAATTTGTGCTCCTACATAGTGATGGAAGTATGTGATTTGTTTAAGCAGTCGTTAATGTACACTATGCGTAAAATAATTACTGTGTCACACTTTTGTTTCTTTAGCTTCATGCTAAAAGAAAGCGATGTATTGTCTCTGTTCTTCTTTGTTCTCTGTCTAGTAAAGATGTAATTTCAATTTCCTAAGAGAGTCATTATGTAACAAACTAATTGTAATTATTCTATATTTAAAGATCATTAGCAAAATATAGATACAGCCTTTGTGTTGAGAACTGAGGAGTTTTCTGCACATTAATTTTGTAATTAGAATTCCCTGATGACTCATCATCCATGAATCAATCAAGAATTTTTGAATGAATATGAAATGGTATAGTCTTTAGCTCATGGTCAGACCCAACACAACTTGCCTCTTTGGATTGAGATCAAGAGTTAGCTATGTTTTACAGTGGCCAAACATTGCGGGCCTTTAGCTGGAAACAATCGCTATGCGTGGCACTACCATGTACGTTTCACCAGGATTGTCATACTTTTTGTGTGAGTGTATCTATTGATAGTGACTGCGCCAAATATCTCACGAAATAAGCATAAAACGAAAAAACTACAAAGAACGAAAATCATCTAGCTTGAAGGGGAAACCAGATGGCGCTATGGTTGGCCCGCTACATGGCGCTGCCATAGGTCAGACTGATATCAACTCCGTTCTTTTTAAAAATAGGAACCCCCATTTTTTATTACACGTTCATGTAGTACGTAAAGAAATATGAATGTTTTAGTTGGACCACTTTTTTCGCATTGTGATAGATGGCGCTGTAATAGTCACAAACGTAACATTCCTCCAGTGCGGACGGTATTTGATTCGTGATACATTACCCGTGTTAAAATGGACCGTTTACCAATTGCGGAAAAGGTCGATATCGTGTTGATGTATGCCTATGGTGATCGAAATGCCGAACGGGCGTGTGTTATGTATGCTGCTCGGTATCCTAGACGACATCATACAAGTGTCCGGACCGTTCGCCGGATAGTTACGTTATTTAAGGAAACAGGAATTGTTCAGCCACATGTGAAACGTCAACCACGACCTGCAACAAATGATAATGCCCAAGTAGGTGTTTTAGCTGCTGTCGCGGCTAATCTGCACATCAGTAGCAGACAAATTGCGCGAGAATCAGGAATCTCAAAAACGTCGGTGTTGAGAACGCTACAGCAACATCGATTGCACCCGTACCATATTTCTATGCACCAGAAATTGCATGGCGACGACTTTGAAATTCGTGTACAGTTCTGCCACTCGGCACAAGAGAAATTACGGGACGAAGACAGATTTTCTGCACACGTTCTATTTAGCGACGAACCATCATTCACCAACAACGGTAACGTAAACCGGCATAATATGCACTATTGGGCAACGAAAAATCCACGATGGCTGCGGCAAGTGGAACATCACAGACCTTGGCGGGTTAATGTATGGTGCGGTATTATGGGAGGAAGGATAATTGGCCCCCATTTTATCGATGGCAGTCTGAATGGTGCAATGTATGCTGATTTCCTACGTAATGTTCTACCGATGTTACTACAGGATGTTTCACTGCATGACAGAATGGCGATGTACTTCCAACATGATGGATGTCCGGCACATAGCTCGCGTGCGGTTGAAGCGGTATTGAATAGCATATTTCATGACAGGTGGATTGGTCGTCGAAGCACTTACCGTGGCCCGCTCGTTCACCGGATCTGACGTCCCCGGATTTCTTTCTGTGGGGAAAGTTGAAGGATATTTGCTATCGTGATCCACCAACAACGGCTGACAACATGCGTCAGCGCATTGTCAATGCATGTGCGAACATTACGGAGGGCGAACTACTCGCTATTGAGAGGTATGTCGTTACACGTATTGCCAAATGTATTGAGGTTGACGGACATCATTTTGAGCATTTATTGCATTAATGTGGTATTTACAGGTAATCACGCTGTAACAGCATGCGTTCTCAGAAATGATAATTTCACAAAGGTACATGTATCACATTGGAACAACCGAAATAATATGTTCAAACGTACCTACGTTCTGTATTTTAATTTAAAAAACCTACCTGTTACCAACCGTTCGTCTAAAATTGTGAGCCATATGTGACTATTACAGCGCCATCTATCAAAAAGCGAAAAAAGTGGTCCAACTAAAACATTCATATTTTTTTACGTACTACACGAATATGTAATAAAAATGGATGTCCCTATTAAAAAAACGCAGTTGATACCCGTTTGACCTTTGGCAGCGCCATGTAGCGTGTCAATCATAGCGCCATCTGGTTTCCCCCTTCAAGCTAGGCAAGTTTCGTTCTTTGTAGTTTTTTCGTTTGACGCTTATTTCGTGAGATATTTGGCCCGGTCACGATCAATGGACCACCCTGTATATACATAAAGGAACTAAGAATAATATCAATTATAAAATCCCACAATTCTGAATCGGTCGAAAACAGAAAGTGTTAATCAAAAACGACCATTCGAGCAGACTTTATGCACCAAGTAGTAATTTTAAAAATTTAGTTTTGCTGTTGGAAATTTGTTTGCTTGCCTTTTCATCTTTCCCTCATTTGCTGAGTACTAAGTTGGGTTGTAGTCTGAGCTTTTCAGATTCACACAACTGCTTCTCTTTCCACCAAAGGTGTTTGCTATCAGCGAGCTTTATCTCTCCACTAGTCATATGTTTTTAGCCTTGCAGGTGTGCACCAGCATTTCCTGCTTAGCCTTTTCGCATTTTCTATCAGTCTCAATTTTTTGTCGTCTATATACCCTTTTGCATACTTCATTTTTTCTATTTTTATAATTCTTTCTTACATCTATTAGATTCAATATCTCCTGGGCTATCGAAGAACTACTACTAGGCCTAGCTTGTTATCTATGTAATCACTTGCTGCCGTCAAGCTAACCATTCATCTTCTGCTGTATTCCATTCTCTTCTTTCAATTCAGCGTTTTCTAGCACATCCTCTAAAAACCTTCTGGTTTTTCAATCCAACCGGATCTCATCTCCTTAATTTCCTACTTTTCTGCAAGTTTCTCAGTTTTTATTAGCCTTTAATAACCTACCGAGCGAGGTGGCGCAGTGGTTAGCACACTGGACTCGCATTCGGGAGGACGACGGTTCAATCCCGTCTCCAGGCATCCTGATTTAGGTTTTCCATGATTTCCCTAAATCGTTTCAGGCAAATGCCGGGATGGTTCCTTTGAAAGGGCACGGCCGATTTCCTTCCCCATCCTTCCCTAACCCGAGCTTGCGCTCCGTCTCTAATGACCTCGTTGTCGACGAGACGTTAAAACAACACTAACCTAACCTAACCTTTAATAACTAATGAATTTTTGCCAGAGTCCACACCTCTTCCTGGAGGTGACATAGTATAAGAACTGGATTTTAAATATGTCATACTATTTTACTGCCTGTCTAAAAACCTTCCAGTGTCCCTGGATATCTTCCAAGTAATCATCCTTCTTTGATTGTTCTTAAATCAAATGTTAATGATAATTAATTTAAGCCATTAGCAAAATTCTGCTGTCAACCTTCCCTTTTCATTGATTTCCCCCAGCCACTTTTCTCCTGCTACTTATTCTTCTCATCCTTCTCCTACTGTCAAATTCCAACTAGATTTCCTTTACCTCATCACATATTCTTTAAATCTTTTTTTTTTACCTGTGGAGCTGGTTAGTACGTAAACGTATACTATTGTGGTTGGTTTGGCTTCGTATCAATCTTGATTACGTTGATAAATTCACCACGGCGTTTATAATAGCTTACGCCCATTGCTAATTTGTTATACATTGATCAGCCTACTCCCGCACTAATTTTGTTTCATATTGTGGTGACAACTTTGTACTCACCTCACTAAAGTCCTACTAGGTATGCCTTGTTATCTATGTTATCACTTGCTGCCTTTCGTCAGATTCATCTGGCCTGTGGCCTCTACAACTACTTAAAAGACTGCTGCCCCTCCTCAGGAGCCGTAGTTTAGTCTGGCCTCGCCCACTGAGTCCCTTATGTTGTGACTGCACTTAGAATACGGCGATGTTAGAAGATCCATCGGTCCTAGGATGGCGGGGAAAGTGAGGGGTATATATAGGGTAATAATGTGTAAATGCACTTAAATAGCAAATATAATAATAGCTAAAGAATAATACTAATAGCACTGATAATGGTAATGTGGATGACGTGTAGTAATCTATGAATGGGTCACAAGTACGAGGACGTGCTGAAAAATAGCGCCTTCGAATTTTTGATGTGGAGACTTTTAAAGATTTTTAAACAAACATTCTGTATCTTTATTCTCCATGTCTACATATTTGTTTCTCAAGATAGTTATCCAGGTGGCGAACAGATTTCGCCCAACGAGAGACCATTTTTTGTTGATCCGTCACTGCGCGATGTTTGACTTTGTTGATGGAGTCACCTCACCTCCGTCTGTACCGCTTCAGCACTATGAAACTGAAGTCCTCGAAGGCGTTCTTTAAGTTTTGGAAAGAGATGGAAATCAGATGGAGTCAAGTCGGGACTGTGTTATGGGGGATGATCGATGACAGTGAACCCAGGGTATCGGATACTTGCAGATTTCGCAACGCTCGATGCGTAGCTTGGTTCATGATGTCCGTGTGTGGACGAACTCTTCGAATTAGAGATTCGATCACGCGCGCTGCTTTCTCACGCACCGACGTAGTTACGTTCACACATCCATGTTAGACGCCCTATAGCGACAGACGGTTGCAGATATATAGGCATGAAGAACAGAGATGTAGAATTTTAATAACGTTGATTTTGTTTAAAAAGCTTCAAGAGCTTTCACGTGAAAAATTCGGAGGCATTATTCTTCAGCACGTCCGCGTAACAACAGGAAAAAATTGCAATCTACGCACGAATAAAGTATTATTGGCTTCATAAGCTTACCTGGATTACTAGTCAAGGAAACAGGTCCAACTAAGCTGGTCGCAGAGTCAGCTTGTAGCTAGGACCTCTCGTGGTGCAGTTTTAAATCAATACGCGGCAAAACGAGCGGTCTGGCTAATGAGGCACACACTGGTAAATGAGAAACCTGAGTGCGGTTAAATGGCTTTTGTCGTCGTATACATAAGCGACGGTCATTAAAAATGGGCGCTATCTGGAAACAGCACGTTACGCTAGTGGTACATGAAAATGCAAAGTAACAAAGCCAAAATAGCGAGCGTGTCAGATTAAAAAGAAAGTGTCAGACAGTAGAGAGACAACAGCGAAAGTTATAACTAGCTCCCTAATGTTTTTTTTTTTTTTTTTTTTTTTTTTTTTTGATCCAGGTAACTCTTTATGGAGAATAATAAACGGAACTTCCCCAACTAGCTGTAATTCTACATACAAGTGCCTCAAAATAATGGTACTGAAAGTTTTTATTAAGAAAAACAGTTGCGTACTATGAAGAAGATTGTTTGTATATTATGGTTGAGTCATTATTCTGGTACGGTATTTTGTAGACGAGTGCGAAAACAGTGTTAAAAGAACAGAGCTGGAAGCATACGACGGCACGCTCTTGCGCTCGGTCAGACACACACACACACACACACACACACACACACACACACACACACTTACACACTCACACACACTCGCCCTTGCAAGACCACATTCGTGTGGCGTTATTGGTAAACATCCGAAACCTGTAACCTGATTTCCTGACGTTCTCTTCGACTAGTTGTAACAGTCTTTTTATCCGTCCAGTCGCAGCACTACAAGCAACAGCAGAGATACACTTTTCACGCTGTTCTCTACAACAGCTCTGTGTACCGCAAACAGCGCTGTCAGCAACATCGTAACAGCCACCCCTAGCACCAGAAAACACGTGAACAACGTACTACAGATGAAAATTGACAATCATGAGCAGAAATATAGGGAGAGTCAGGAGGACAGGTACGTACTTTGAGGGTTGATGGTACTGCTGATTCTGAACAACTACAAATGAACTTATGCCTTTTTATTAAGCCTATCCGAAATACAGCTGTTTCAAAACCACAAGTGCTAGGTGTTTGTCCTTCTTCACCTGTACTCACCTGCGAATACAACCAAACCGATATTAGGCTTCGCAGTGTTGTCTTCACTGACCACTACAGTGCAGTATTATTGATGAAAATTCACCGTTACAGTTGTTGTCATTAATAACCGTCTGAATGAGTACGGTATACTGCTTTCCTTCAAAATGTATTACGATAGTACTTGCGGAACATTCATTTTAGTAACACGATGTCGCATTTAGGGGAAGTAGGCTAAAATGACATACCATATTCTTTTTAGGGCATTATTACTTCATGATGTTAAATAAAATTTCTATCAGAACCGTGCCTCGTTTACTTGTAGGTTTAACTGTCTTGGTGTCATGTTTTTAAATTAATATAAATCATGTGTTTTTGAAATTCTTGTAAGAAGTGCATAATATGTCATTTTAGACCAATGTTAGGGGAAAATGACATAGGAGTAAGAAAACGGAAGAATTTCGGATAAACATTTTATATTTGATATATTTAATAGATTTGTACTTGAAAAGAAATGAAATACTCTTCCTGAAACAATTCTTCAATAGTATCAACTGAGGATTCTCAGTTCATTAGCACAGAAAGTGAAGACCGCATCTAGAGTTACGAATGTTAATCCATGAAAGCAAAAAAGTTAGTTCTGTTTTCGAAAAAATAATTCTCATCAATTCTATGTATTTGCAGATATCGCAATTATAGCTTCTTGTCTCGCTTCCCACGCCCGGGTTCCCGGGTTCGATTCCCGGCGGGGTCACGGATTTTCTCTGCCTCATGATGACTGGGTGTTGTGTGCTGTCCTTAGGTTAGTTAGGTTTAAGTAGTTCTAAGTTCTAGGAGACTGATGACCATAGATGTTAAGTCCCATAGTGCTCAGAGCCATTTGAACCATTTTATAGCTTCTTGTTCTGTGGCTTTGTAAGTAGGCTGTTTATGTTTTCTTATTGACAACGTTACATAGCGCTCTGTATGAAAATCATTGGGTGTGCTGTGTGCAGTCTGTGGCTAGTTTGCATTGTTGTCTGCCATTGTAGTGTTGGGCAGCGGCAGCTGGATGTGAACAGCGCGTAGCGTTGCGCAGTTGGAGGTGAGCCGCCAGCAGTGGTGGATGTGGGGAGAGAAATGGCGGAGTTTTGATATTTGTAAGAATGGATGTTATGAACTCCTATATATATTATGACTTTTGATGACTATTAAGGTAAATACAT
The DNA here is from genome assembly GCF_023898315.1 of Schistocerca nitens. Classification (NCBI taxonomy): domain Eukaryota; kingdom Metazoa; phylum Arthropoda; class Insecta; order Orthoptera; family Acrididae; genus Schistocerca; species Schistocerca nitens. The sequence continues at coordinate 395,900,513 of NC_064620.1, forward strand.
TGTTTGTTCTCTATCAAAATCTTTCATTTGCTAACTATGCCTATCAGTAGTTAGTGCCTTCCGTAGTTTGAATCTTTTATTTAGCTGGCAGTAGTGGCGCTCGCTGTATTGCAGTAGTTCGAGTAACCAAGATTTTTGTGAGGTAAGCGATTTGTGAAACGCATAGGTTAATGTTAGTCAGGGCCATTTTTTTGTAGGGATTTTTGAAAGTCAGATTGCGTTGCGCTAAAAATATTGTGTGTCAGTTTAAGCACAGTCATGTATAATTGTTTAAAAAGGGGACGTTTCAGCTTACTTCAGCACATTCAGTGTGTGCCCATAAATTACGCTGCTGACACCTTACCATTGTTCTCCTGGCTTTGAATGCAATTATCATTCCAAGCAGTCAACAGTGACTATCTTCGGAAGCATCACCGTTGTCGCCAAAAAGGTCTTTATTATACAATATTTCTCTTCCTAACCTATGTTCCTTCTTTACTTCTCTTGACAATTTGCAATGCTAGTCGTCTCGCCTCCTCCACAGCCATATCAAACACTCGCGACTCTAATAGTTTCAGGTGTTGTACCAGTTCACGGTCCAACTCAGTGTTGAAAGTTGGCTGGAATCTACCCAGTGCTTTCTGAACGCCATTGAAGATTCTGTTCGTACTACTTGTTCGTCTTTTAACCATAGCCTGGGAAATTCCTAATGCTTTCGATTTCCGCAGCCATCCCATCCTCGCCATTGGTTACAGCATGTATAGCCTGCTGCATCTGCACCGCATCCGAAGAATGTCTTGACGAATTCTTTACTTTGTTGCCTTCCGTCTGAAAAGAGAAATTCACGTACGTATATTCGCCCCACCTAAGTTAATTTAATTTGTATATAATTGCTCAGTTATCAATTCATGTTTAATGTTTCGTTTAATTTATTTTATTGTAGAGTTATTTAAACAGATATGTAAAACAGTTACCTTAATTTAAATATTAATCACACAGAATAGTACTTGAGTCCACATCGGGGTAAAACGACACACTGTGTTATTTTACCATAGCACATGGTATGCCATTTTGTCCTGAAACGCTTTCATTGATTCACTCGAGAAACTTTCAACTACTGCCTGCTCTAGCAGAACCTTCTACCTCTCAAAACAAGGCTAAAAGTATACTTTACAAAGTAACTTATACATCTCCCAAACATGTAACTACCGACAATATTAATTAATGAATATATGTGAATAAAACTAAAAAGTTGGAGGCTTACCTATAAGTTTTCCGTTCATAGTATCAACACGGAAGCTGACAGCTCTTCGCCATATTCGTAGGAACAGGGTTTCCAATCGACCTTTCCATATAGCTTAGTGCAAGTGGCACCCCTTAGATGGTTTCGTTCGTAGCATTGGTACATCATTTTACCCGGGTATGCCACTGTAGCTTGCCTTCCCCTAATTTCAGCGCGACGGAGCACCGGCATATTCCATATGTCTAGTGACACAGAATCTCACTGAAATGTATCCTGGGTGTGGGATCAGTCGACCTGGAATACCTTTATGACTTCGTGGCCACCGATGTCTTGCGGTCCTCTACCATTAGGGGTTTATGGGTTGTGGGTCCGACTTAAGAGCGAAGTCTACAACCGCAGAGAGGACACAAAGGAGGAACTTCTCTCGTATTTCATATGCTTGTGCTCAAGTAAAGTACCATACGAATGAGCTCGGATAAGGAACACGTCAGATGTCTACAAGAGCTGCCTTCGTAACAGTAGACGGTGGACAATTTGAATATTGTTTTTGAGGATATGTGCGCAATTAAACAAAACATTAGATCACAATATTTCATTTAATGACACCTGTATTTGTCCTGTTCCCCCGTTTTTCGTTTGTTTCATCGGAAACTGTTAACAACAGGACATACGTTCATATGCCCATTTTTGTTTAGAATCGCTAATAGTATCACCGTTAAAGCACATACTTTTCCTCTTGACTCACCCTGTATATATATAGCGAGCCGGTGCGGCCGAGCGGTTCTAGGTGCTTCAGTCTGGAACCGCGCGACCGCTACGGTCACAGGTTCGAATCCGACCTCGGGCATGAATGTGTGTGATGTCCCTAGGTTAGTTAGGTTTAAGTAGTTCTAAGTTCTAGGGGACTGATGAACTCCGATGTTAAGTCCCATAGTGCTCAGAGCCATTTGAACCAACACCCTGTATAATAAATGAAAATACCTCCTGCATGATGGTTTGAACACACACGGAAGTTGATCTCCCCGTGAAGCAACATCCAACAAAAATACCGAGTGAGATGGCGCAGTAGTTGGAAATCTGGACTGGAATTCAAGAGGATGAAATTTTCAAATCCCTGGCCGGCCATACAGAGTAAGGTTGTCCATGATATCACTACATCGCTCCAAGAAAATACCTGGAAGATTTGTGTGAATAGGGCACTGACGATTTTGTTCCCTATCCTTTCGTACTCCGAGTCTTTACTCCGTCTCTAATAACCGCGCAGTCGACTCTTACCTTCCTTCCAACAAATCTGCGTAGATAAAACGTGCATAGACTGTCTTTAATTTAGTTGTCTATATGAACAGTTTGCATAATATGATTGACTGATATTTCGTACCCTATGAACAAGACGGCCTATCCCGGAAGATAAGGGATGCACAGCACTGACTTGGACATAACATTAGTGTAGAATTGTAACAAACCATGCTTGTACCAACCGAATGTTTCTTGGTAGACAATGAGACATAATACAAATCAAGTGAACTTAAATGAAAACTAATTAAATTATTTGCATACCCATTTAACCTGCCTATTGTCTACATCTACATCTACGTCTACATCTAGATGATTACTCTGCAATTCACATTTAAGTGCTTGGCAGAGGCTTCATCGAACCACAATCATACTATCTCTCCACCATTCCACTCCCGAACAGCGCGCGGGAGAAACGAACACCTAAACCTTTCTGTTCGAGCTCTGATTTCTCTTATTTTATTTTGATGATCATTCCTACCTATGTAGGTTGGGCTCAACAAAATATTTTTGCATTCGGAAGGGAAAGTTGGTGACTGAAATTTCGTAAATAGATCTCGCCGCGACGAAAAACGTCTTTGCTTTAATGACTTCCATCCAAACTCACGTATCATATCTGCCACACTCTCTCCCCTATTACGTGATAATACAAAACGAGCTGCTCTTTTTGCACCCTCTCGATGTCCTCCGTCAATCCCACCTGGTAAGAATCCCACACCGCGCAGCAATATTCTAACTGAGGACGAACGAGTGTAGTGTAAGATGTCTCTTTAGTGGACTTTTTGCATCTTCTAAGTGTCCTGCCAATGAAATGCAACCTTTGGCTCGCCTTATAAATCCAACGGATTTCGTTTGGAACTCATGTGGATCACCTCACACTTTTCGTTATTTAGCGTCAACTGCCACCTGCCATACCATACAGCAATCTTTTCTAAATCGCTTTGCAACTGATACTGGTCTTCGGATGATCTTACTAGACGGCAAATTACAGCATCATCTGCGAACAACCTAAGAGAACTGCTCAGATTGTCACCCAGGTCATTTATATAGATCAGTAACAGCAGAGGTCCCAGGACGCTTCCCTGGAGAACACCTGATATCACTTCAAATTTACTCGATGATTTGTCGTCTATTACTACGAACTGCGACCTTCCTGACAGGAAATCACGAATCCAGTCGCACAACTGAGACGATACCCCATAGGCCCGCGGCTTGATTAGAAGTCGCTTGTGAGGAACGGTGTCAAAAGTTTTCCGGAAATCTAGAAATACGGAATCAACTTGAGATCCCCTGTCGATAGCGGTCATTACTTCGTGTGAATAAAGAGCTAGCTGCGTTGCACAAGAACGATGTTTTCTGTAACCATGCTGATTACGTATCAATAGATCGTTCCCTTCGAGGTGATTCATAATGTTTGAATACAATATATGCTCCAAAACCCTACTGCAAACTGACGTCAATGATATAGGTCTGTAGTTCGATGGATTACTCCTACTACCCTTCTTAAACACTGGTTCGACGTGCGCAATTTTCCAATCTGTAGGTACAGATCTATCGGCGAGCGAGCGGTTGTTTATGACTACTAAGTAGGGAGCTATTGTATCAACGTAATCTGAAAGGAACCTAATCGGTATACAATCTGGACCTGAAGACTTGCCCGTATCAAGCGATTTGAGTTGCTTCGCAACCCCTAAGGTATCTACTTCTAAGAAACTCATGCTAGCAGCTGTTCGTGTTTCAAATTCTGGAATATTCCATTCGTCTTCCCTGGTGAAGGATTTTCGGAAAACTGCGTTCAATAACTCCGCTTTAGCGGCACAGTCGTCGGTAACAGAACCATTGGCACTGCGCAGCGAAGGTATTGACTGCGTCTTGCCGCTTGTGTACCTTACATACGACCAGAATTTCTTCGGATTTTCTACCAAATTTCGAGACAATGTTTCGTTGTGGAACCTATTAAAGGCATCTCCCATTGAAGTCCGTGCCAAATTTCGCGCGTCTGTAAATTTTATCCAATCTTTGGGATTTCGCGTTCTTCTGAACTTCGCATGCTTTTTCCGTTGCCTCTGCAACAGCGTTCGGACCTGTTTTGTCTACCATGGGGGATCAGTTCCATCTCTTACCAATTTATGAGGTATGAATCTCTCAATAGCTGTTGCTACTATATCTTTGAATTTGAGCCACATCTCGTCTACATTTGCTTAGTCAGTTCGGAAGGCTTCTAGTGACACTTTATCCGCTTCTTTAAATAAACTGGTTTTGCGTTTGTTTCTGGTGGATTTGGAAGAAACGGTATTGAGCCTAGCTACAACGACCTTGTGATCACTAATCCCTGTATCAGTCATGATGCTCTCTATTAGCTCTGGATTGTTTGTGGCTAAGAGGTCAAGTGTGTTTTCGCAACCATTTATAATTCGCGTGGGTTCGTGGACTAACTGCTCGAAATAATTTTCGGAGAAAGCATTTAGGACAATCTCGGAAGATGTTTTCTGCCTACCACCGGTTTTGAACAAGTATTTTTGCTAACATACCGAGGGAAGGTTGAAGTTCCCACCAACTATAACCGTATAAGTGGGGTATTTATTTGTTACGAGACTCAAATTTTCTCTGAACTGTTCAGCAACTATATCATCGGAGTCTGGGGGTCGATAGAAGGAGCCAATTATTAACTTAGTTCGGCTGTTAAGTATAACCTCCACCCATACCAATTCGCACGGAGTGTCTACTTCACTACAAGAAAAACCACTACTGAAAGACACAAACACTCCACCACCAATTCTGCCTAATCTATCTTTCCTGGACACCGTCTGAGACGTCGTAAAAATTTCTGTAGAACTTATTTCAGGCTTTAGCCAGCCTTCTGTAGCTATAACGATTTCAGCTTCTGTGCTTTCTATTAGCGCTTGTAGCTCAGGGACTTTCCCAGCACAACTACAACAATTTACAACTACAATTCCGACTGTTCCTTGATCCAAGCACGTCCTGTAATTGCCATGCACCCTTTGAGATTGCAGCCACCCCGTACTTTCCCGAGGCCTTCTAACCTAAAAATTCGCCCAGTCCACGCCACATAGCCTCTGCTACCCGTGTAGCCGCCAGCTGAGTGTAGTGAACTCCTGACCTTTTCAGCGGAACCCGAAACCCCACCACCCTATGGCGCAAGTCAAGGAATCTGCAGCCAACACGGTCGCAAAACCGTCTGAGCCTCTGATTCAGGCCCTCCACCCAGGTTTGCACCGAAGGTCCGCAGTCGGTTCTGTCAACGATGCTGCAGATGGTGAGCTCTGCCTTCATCTCGTAAGCAAGACCGGCAGCCTTCACCAAATCAGATATCCGCTGGAATCCAGAGAGAATTTCCTCAGTTCCAAAGCGACACAAGTCATTAGTGCCGACATGTGTCACCACCTACAGCTGGCTGCACCCTGTGCTCTTCATGGCATCCGGAAGGACCCTTTCCACATCAGGAATGACTCCACCCGGAATGCACACGGAGTGCACACTGAATTTCTTCCCCTCCTTAGCCACCATATCCCTAAGGGGCTCCATAACGCGCCTAACATTGAAGCTCCCAACGCTGAAGGCTGTGAATCACCTCTGAAACAGGCCTGGCAGCTGCATCTGGCTCAGCCAGAGACAGTACCTGAAACATGTTTGTCAGATGCACCGGGGAGGCTTTCTGATCAGCCTCCGGGGACGCCTTTCGCTGCCTGCCACGCCTTGGATCGACCTTCCAATCAACTACAGGTGAGGGCTCAGCCCCACTGCGGGCAGCAACCGGGGCAGCCACAGCGGCAGACCGATCTGGGGACAGACGGGACGAGGTTGACATCCTCGTGATACCCAAGTCCGGCTCCCCACAGTGGTGCCCATTGGCAACAGCCTCAAGCTGCGTGACCGAAGTCAGTGCCGCCTGCAGCTGTGAGCCAAGGGATGACAACTCAGCCCTCATCCGAACACAGCAATCACAGTCCCTGTCCATTCTAATCGATGTTGAACAACAGTTATTGAAACACGAGTCCATGCCTAGATAACGCAAGGGAAACATGCAAAGAATGTATGAACTAACCTGTACAAATGCCTAACGACTGCGCTACAATCTGTACACTGTTCAGATACTAAAGCGCGATGCTACAACTCTCAAATACTATAATACGCCCGAAATTTACGAATTAAACAATGCAAGTACCCAAAAACACACAAAGAAATTAAGAATTAAACTATGTAACAAATAAGTAAGCTAGGAGTATACGACTTGCTGCTGGCAGCTGCTTACCCAATGGCGGCAGGGAGCACACTGGCTGCGACCAACCGACACTGGCCGTTCAAAACAAAAACAGAAGACAGACGACTACGCAAATTTACATTATTCCGGTACTAAAGCGCGATGCTACAGCTTTCAAATATTATAATACGCCAGAAATTTATGAATTAAACAACGCAAGTACCCAAAAACACACAAAGAAATTAAGAATTAAACTATGTAACAAATAAGTGAGCTAGGAGTATACGACTTGCTGCTGGCAGCTGCTTATCCAACGGCGGCAGGGAGCACACTTATGATCTACACCAGTAATAACGTTACTGTTTACTAGTTTACACTTTGAGGATGGTATATCTGAAGTCAATTTCATATTATGAATGTTTCACAAATTCTCATTTTTATACTGTTAAGCAGCTGTCTGTGGCCATGAATTCCAACAATCAGAATGCAGATTATATTGAAAATCTGAGCACCTACGCTGGCCTTCTACTTTAACGAGTTACTATTAAGGTACCCAAGTGCGTATGATTTCATTTTTATTGTGATTTCAATTACCAAGTAATTTGCTGCACCCGTTTTTTTAATTTTTAAGCAGATCGTAGGGAGACTTGCTAAGAAGTCTAAACTGTTATAGTGCCATCTGTCTGAAAGTAGGCTGAATTAACACAGCACATATTTTATTTACAAGATGGTAGTTTTCCAGTCGGCCGTGTGGCCGAGCGGTTCTAGGCGGTTCAGTCTGGAACCGCGCGACCGCTACGGTCGCAGGTTCGAATACTGCCTCTAGCATGAATTTGAGTGATGTCCTTAGGTTAGTTAGGTTTAAGATGACCTCAGATGTTAAGTCCCATAGTGCTTAGAGCCATTTTTGGCTGCTGTGGGTTGTTGGCGGCATTATTTTTGATCGGATGCCAGAGCTGGAGAAATGAAAAGTACGAAAGGCATTTCGTTTTGGAGAGCGGCTGAGAGTTCATTCGGTGACAGAGGTTCGTGGAGCGAACACTCTGTTCATGAGCACCGTGGAGGACACAAGTTTCCTGAATCTGAGACTGATGGAGAGCAGTGGGTGTTTCTTCAAGGTCTGAGACGGCAGACAGAATGGTAGGTGTCCTTGCTGCACTGTCAGTGTTTAACTGAGATCGGCATTGCGTGAAGTTTAGAAACCTTGCTATCAAGTTAGTGTCCTTTCACAGCTGTAGCTATGATTCTTAATGTTTTGTTTCATTTATTTCGCGGTTCGGAATGCAACGTTTGTTAAATTGAATCTTCAGTTACCATGACTACTTCATTAACTTGCCTGGTAAACTTATTAATTCTGATGCTTTTCTAACCTCTGTTTAATATCAGAGGTATTGCAGGTATTTCTGCCACATTATTTAGAGTTTATTCGTAAGCGATCTGTGGAAATGACGAGTCTTTTATACTGTGTTCTGCAGTACCTTACGGACCCATACATATGTATTGCTTGTAGCTCAGACAGTTTAATCCTTAACATACTTCTCGTTATTTTGATTCAAGACTCTCGCCATGTTTGATTTTTACCATGTATGTAGATCTTTGTAAAATAAATGCATAGTAACTGAATTCCTCTTCATATCATTTCGACAGTTAGTTAATCCAATGGCACTTGCGTGTTGTTTAACCAAGGTCATCAGCCATACTTTGTTTCTTATAAAAGTTCGGTGGTGCAAATCTTCTTTTAACTAATAGATAGTTTCTGATTAGTCTACGGGAAATACGATACATTCCTTTTTTTTTTTTTGTAACAATCGTTGATGCTTGTATTGAATCATTACTAGAATCAAAAAATTGCAGCATACATAGTCCCTCACAGAAATAGACAGGTTTCATTTTAGCTCACCTTACCAGAACAATACCCCTATCAGTAGCAAATAGGTTTCGCCTTGTATAAAATGGAAACATACTGTGTCGATTTTTTTTATAACGAATGATCTGCCTGTTATTTGTCGACTTCTATCAAGATATTGTATTTGCATCGATTACAGGCCCATTATTCGTTGAAAAGAGGTGACCGCAGCAGCAGTTACGACGGTGAATTGCTCTAGACAAAGACCAAGAAGTAATTACACCACCTCCGTCGCTTTGAAAGACGTCGCTCTGAAGCTGTTCGTAACAGACAGATGCACACCTGAGGGACGTAATAAGAAATGTGCAACATGAGGGACATCTCGCAAAGTTTCTACGTAGATAGAACTTACCTCGCATCTTCTGTAGATGTGCCTTTCTATGACAAGATAATGCTCGGTTGTAACTCCGTTTATAGAGTGGTCCTGCAACTGTGATTACTAATAGCATATTAATAGTAGGTAACTTTTCGAAACAGATGAGTGAAGGAAGGCAGACGTATTCGAAACTGGTAGTGAAATAATCAACTTTACCAAAATGAGGATGAATAGTAATAGCGTTGATGAGATTCATAGATCGTGAAGTACACTGAGCAACATATTTAAGATATTAATTTTTTTTGAAAGCCCGTAACTATCTCTCCTTTCGACGCATAAGTTTGAAATTTGGCTCAGCGTTGCCCACAACTTTCCTCTGTAATGGTACATAATCGTGACATACTGCGACGTCACCTTCGGGCTGGGACATATTTCAAAGTGCTTGTTCTCAACACATGCGGAAATAAAAGGCCACAGCTCAGAAGTTCTTGTAAACTGTAACTTATGTTAATGATATATTGGCACCAAATTTCACCTCAATTTTGCACAACACCACCGTGGACTAGCATACCCACATTCCACCTCCATCTTTTGACCGCTAAGAAGGTCAGAACCAAGACGCCCAACGTTGAAATCAACCGATTTTCTTATGGGTAGTCGAGGAAAACACTTCAGGCACACCGCTGATCAGAACCGACAGGGAAAAGTCTCAGTTGAAGGCATAAAGGGCGTCAATGGAACCACCCCTTCCCTTCGGCGTTGATTCTCACATATTTCGCGGCCAAAGACCACATTTCGTTGTGGTTTGAACAACACGACGATCTTCGATACTGCTACAACCCCTGGGCGTTTCAACCCTACTCTAAGGACTTCGTGGGGCTGCAACCTAATTTAACGTGATCTGACCCCTGAGTGTAGTGGGAACACAATTTTTGGTCCGGTAGACAGCTTGGAACCACTAGGACGGTTGAAAATCCCTAATGGTTGAAAGTTGAATTTGATGAAAAGCAGCGAAGTATGTCTATGACTTTTCAGGCCTCCTGTGGCGCCATCACAAGGGGGGGGGGGGGGGGTGCAACATTAACGTGTGCTTGAATGAAGCGGTGAAGGATCTCTCTTAACTCCCCCCCGCCTCTCCCCAGTTTGGCGTCACCCTCAGACCCACCCACACACTTTTCTTAAGCACTTTAAAAGTGTGCCTGTCAGAAACTGCGACTTCAATTTAGCCTCTCGGCTGCTCTAGCGCCTGAAGGTAGACAAGCCCCACCTAAAGGTGTCAAAAGCGTTTCGTAACTCTCAGTCGCTAGAGCAGCCGCGAGAGGGAATTGGTGTCAAAATGTCTGCTGCTCAACAAGCGTGCGTGGGTATCACCCACCTTACAGCTCACATAAACTTCTAAGTTGTGACCATTTTTCGCATTTGTCGACACTTTGCTGATTGATGTGCCGCCGAGACCGAGGCTGACTTCGCAGAGTGCCATGCTTTTGCACCAGTACAGAGGAAGTTTGGGCATAATTTCAAACTTATAAGTCGCAATAAGAAACAGTTACGGGGCTTCGAAAAAGTGATCCTTTAATCCTGTTGTGCAGTGTATATTGCTTACTGAATTATTTCCACAAGTGACATTCGTTACAGCAAACATTACTGAGTGACACTATGAACTTTAATTGAGTTACAACTTCCCAGTGATAAAAGATTTTCGTAATTTTTCGGTCAGCAATGTGATAACATGTGATGTAATCTATGCTGAATATGAATATTTAATCCTGTAGCGGTTATTCATCGATCAAGTGGAGTCTACATCTCCTGCGCTGTGCACACATTTACATGCCTAATGGTGCTAACCAACTTATAGAAGCAATATCTGGTAACACACTTTTTAATCACGTCGTAATAATCCATTATTCAAAATTTCCACTGCCACCGTTATGTAGCAGATGCGCATAGGTATTAGCACAGGCAATTGAAACACCATACCTATTGTTCTTTAGGGCACCGTTTTTATGGGAAGAGAACGACGAGAATGTTGTATTGAAACTCTTATTCCAGTGCAACGCAGACCTCCTGGACAGATTTAAACATTAATTACCGGTAGATGGTAATCAGGTTATCGTGCAGGGCCGATGTTTAATGAAATTACCAGGTATTGACTGTTTGCAGTAGCGAAGTGCTTAATGCTCTCGATTCACCGAATGGAGTTTCAATCACAACGCTTCCTGTCACTCTGTGATATAAAGTATGTGTCATGTCACCACGTCATTTGAATCTATTACGCTACAGTGTATAGATGTACCTTTAAAACCAAACTAACTGCGTGATTGGAAATGGTGCGGAAATTAAGCTCAAATAACAGGGAAATATTATTCACTTAAAACTTCCGGGCTGACAGGCTGTGGTCGAAGTATAAAACTCTCCCCTGACGTTTCGTCTCCGACTGCGGGACACATCCTCGGAGGTTCAGGGGCAAACTGCGAAGAGAACTCGAGGAAGCACTGATTATATAGGCAGTACAGAGGGCACCACTGTCGATCACCTGGCGTCGGCTATGAGGTTGTCTCTGGTAATGCCAACATTCTCGATTGAAAGTAATCGATCGTCACGCTTGCGGTGCAACGCTGACATCCAAATTTTATCCATTTTAACACCTTCGTCTTTCCTGTCAAAATTATTATGGTTTTTATCAATGTCGATATCCTCTCTATACATGCGTGCATAATATTGCGAGGTTTTTGATATGACGCTCGTCTCGCTGAATTTTATTTCATGATCACCTTCCTGGTAAACATGTTCCGCTACGGCCGGTTTATCCGTGTGACCCAGGCGGCAATTCCTCTTTTGTTCAACAAGACGGGTGTTCACACTTCTCTTTGTCGTACCGATATAAACGTGTCCACAACTACAGGAATTTTATATACCGCCGGTGTAGTTAAAGGGTGTCGTGCATCTTTTGCCTATCTTAAATATTCTTTTATTTTCCTGGTGGGTATTTTCAGACCCACCAGGGAAATAAAAGAATATTTACCGGCCAATCCATTCATTCAAAGAAAATGTATGGTCAGTAGCGCATAAATAGCCATATGACGCAATACTTGTTGGAGGCGACTTTAACCTACCGAGTATAGACTGGGACGTCTATGGATTGATTACAGGAGGCACCGACAGACTGTCTTGCGAAGTACTTTTGAACACGTTTTCCGAAAACTGCCAGAAGCAGCTAGTTCGACAGCCCACATGCAATGAAAATAATTTAGACCTTGTAGTTACAAAAATGACGAGATAAAAGAAATTATTCAGGTAGTGAAGGGAGACGAAAATTTAATAGTCATGGGTGACTGGAATTCGTCAGTAGGAAAAGGGAGAGAAGGAAACATAGTAGGTGAATATGGATTGGGGGGAAGAAATGAAAGAGGAAGCCGCCTTGTAGAATTTTGCACAGAGCATAACTTAATCATAGCTAACACTTGGTTCAAGAATCATAAAAGAAGGTTGTATACCTGGAAGAATCCTGGAGATACTAAAAGGTATCAGATAGATTATATAATGGTAAGACAGAGATTTAGGAACCAGGTTTTAAATTGTAAGACATTTCCAGGGGCAGATGTGGATTCTGACCACAATATATTGGTTATGAACTGCAGATTGAAACTGAAGAAACTGCCAAAAGGTTGGAATTTAAGGAGATGGGACCTGGATAAACTGAAAGAACCAGAGGTTGTAGAGAGTTTCAGGGAGAGCATAAGGGAACAATTGACAGGAATGGGGGAAAGAAATACAGTAGAAGAAGAATGGGTAGCTCTGAGGGATGAAGTAGTGAAGGCAGCAGAGGATCAAGTAGGTAAAAAGACGAGGGCTAATAGAAATCCTTGGGTAACAGAAGAAATATTGAATTTAATTGATGAAAGGTGAAAATATAAAAAATGCAGTAAATGAAGCAGGCAAAAAGGAATACAAACGTCTCAAAAATGAGGTCGACAGGAAGTGCAAAATGGCTAAGCAGGGATGGCTAGAGGACACATGTAAGGATGTAGAGGCTTGTCTCACTAGGGGTAAGATAGATACTGCCTACAGGAAAATTAAAGAGACCTTTGGAGAGAAGAGAACCACTTGTATGAATATCAAGAGCTCAGATTGCAACCCAGTTCTAAGCAAAGAAGGGAAGGCAGAGAGGTGGAAGGAGTATATAGAGGGTTTATACAAGGGCGATGTACTTGAGGACAATATTATGGAAATGGAAGAGGATGTAGATGAAGATGAAATGGGAGATAAGATACTGCGTGAAGAGTTTGACATAGCACTGAAAGACCTGAGTCGAAACAAGGCCTCGGGAGTAGACAACATTCCATTAGAACTACTGATAGCCATGGGAGAGCCAGTCATGACAAAACTCTACCATCTGGTGAGCAAGATGTATGAGACAGGCGAAATACCCACAGACTTCAAGAAGAATATAATAATTCCAATCCCAAAAAAAAGCAGGTGTTGACAGATGTGAAAATTACCGAACTATCAGTTTAATAAGTCACAGCTGCAAAATACGAACGCGAATTCTTTACAGACGAATGGAAAAACTGATAGAAGCGAACCTCGGGGAAGATCAGTTTGGATTCCGCAGAAATGTTGGAACACGTGAGGCAATACTAACCTTACGACTTATCTTAGAAGAAAGATTAAGAAAAGACAAACCTACGTTTCTAGCATTTGTAGACTTAGAGAAAGCTTTTGACAACGTTAACTGGAATACTCTCTTTCAAGTTCTGAAGGTGGCAGGGGTAAAATACAGGGAGCGAAAGGCTATTTACAATTTGTACAGAAACCAGATGGCAGTTATAAGAGTCGAGGGGCATGAAAGGGAAGCAGTGGTTGGGAAAGGAGTGAGACAGGGATGTAGCCTCTCCCCGATGTTATTCAATCTGTATATTGAGCAAGCAGTAAAGGAAACAAAATAAAAATTTGGAGTAGGTATTAAAATTCATGGAGAAGAAGTAAAAACTTTGAGGTTCGCTGATGACATTGTAATTCTGTCAGAGACAGCAAAGGACTTGGAAGAGCAGTTGAACGGAATGGACAGTGTCTTGAAAGGAGGATATGAGATGAACATCAACAAAAGCAAAACGAGGATAATGGAATGTAGTCAAATTAAATCGGGTGATGCTGAGGGAATTAGATTAGGAAATGAGACACTTAAAGTAGTAAAGGAGTTTTGCTATTTAGGGAGCAAAATAACTGATGATGGTCGAAGTAGAGAGGATATAAAATGTAGACTGGCAATGGCAAGGAAATCGTTTCTGAAGAAGAGAAATTTGTTAACATCGAGTATAGATTTAAGTGTCAGGAAGTCGTTTCTGAAAGTATTTGTATGGAGTGTAGCAATGTATGGAAGTGAAACATGGACAATAACCAGTTTGGACAAGAAGAGAATAGAAGCTTTTGAAATGTGGTGCTACAGAAGAATGCTGAAGATAAGATGGGTAGATCACGTAACTAATGAGGAGGTATTGAATAGGATTGGGGAGAAGAGAAGTTTGTGGCACAACTTGACTAGAAGAAGGGATCGGTTGGTAGGACATGTTTTGAGGCATCAATGGATCACAAATTTAGCATTGGAGGGCAGCGTGGAGGGTAAAAATCGTAGAGGGAGACCAAGAGATCAATACACTAAGCAGATTCAGAAGGATGTAGGTTGCAGTAGGTACTGGGAGATGAAGAAGCTTGCACAGGATAGAGTGGCATGGAGAGCTGCATCAAACCAGTCTCAGGACTGAAGACCACAACAACAACAACAACAGCTACAAACAGGTCTGACCTTGATGATGGCATCAGCATAGGGATGAGGGTTAGTGACAGTCGTTACCAAAATTAATAAATTAGTGAATAAGGTTAGGAAAGTATTTCTGCTGGAAAGAGCAGGTAAGCAACTTTAACATCGCATTTATACAATAAACTGACATCATTCAGTTCCTATATGAGAGACGTAGAGGAACTTTGGAGAAAGTTTAAACGAGTATTAAAGCGTCCTACGGCCAAGTGTATGCCTAGTAAATGGATTAAGGACGGAAAATACCAATCGTGGTATACCTAAAAAGTTCAGAAAATGCTGAAGAAGCAAAGGCTGTTGCACTCTCGTTTCAAAATAGTAGGAGCAACTGACGGCAGGCAGATGGTTTGTAGAGATTCCAACGTCTGTGGGAGGACGTATGCCCGTTGCATTCAACAACTACCATCGTCGTATCTTAGCAAAACATCTGGCCGAGAAACCTAGAAAAATCTGGTCTCAGGTAAAATTGCTAATAGTATCGAAGGCTTCTATCTAGTCATTCGCTGAGAAGTCTGTTGCGGCAGTAGAAGATAGAAAAGGATTGACGAAGATTTAAATGTCGAATTTAAGAAATCGTTCACGTATGAGAATTGTACGAACGTACAGTCGTAGGACCATCGCACAGAATCCCGTACGGATGACATAGCAATACACATACCTCGCTCAGAGAAGCAACTGAAAATGTTTGGAAAAATAATAAGTTGTAGGTCCGGATGGAATCCCAGTTCGGTTTTACAAAGGGTACTCTTAATCGTTTGCCACTAACTTAGCTTGCATTTATCGGGAATCTCTCGCCTAGCGCAAAGTCCTATGAGACTGGAAAAAGGTGCAGATGACTCCTGTGTATAAGAAGGGTTAAATAATGAAGCTACACATTTGCAGACCAATATCCTTAACATGCGTTAATTGCAGACTGCTTGAACTCAATCTGAGTTCGAATATAATAAATTTTCTTAGACCGAGAAGCTCATGTTCACGAATCAGCTCGGTTTTAGAAAGCATCGTTCGTCCGAAACTCAGCTTGCCCTTTTCTCACGTGGCACATTGTGAACTATTCATGAAGGCCAAGAGAAAGGTTCCATATTTCTAGTTTTCCGAAAAGCATTCCACATTGCGTCTAATTGCAGACTGTACGACCATACGGAATGGATTCCTAGATATCTGAGCGGCTCGAAGACTTCTTAAGTAATTGGATCTAGTACGTAGTCTTCGAAGGTGTTTGCTCATGAGAGATATGGTACCGTCAGGAGTGCCTCAGGGACGTGTAACAGGATCGCAGTTATTTTCTGTATGCATAAATGTTGTGGCGGACATTGTCGGCAGTAATCTGCTGCTGTTTGCTGACGATGCTGTGGTGTACGGGAAGGAGTATTCATTGAGGTACTGTAGGAGGATACAGGATGACGTAGACAAAAATTTTAGTTTGTGTGATGAATGGAAGTTAGCTCCAAATGTGGGAAGAAATGCACAAGAGGAGAACAAACAAACCCGTAATGTTAGGATACAGAAATAGTAGTGTCCTACTTTACACAGTCACGTCGTTTAATAATCTGCGCGGAACTTTGCAAAGATAAGTAAAGGTACGAGCATGTAAGGATTGCATTAGAAAAGGCGTATGGTTGACTTCTGTTTATTAGGATAATATAAGGAAAGTGTGATTAATCTGTGAAGGAGACCGTATATAGGACACTAGTGCAACCTATTCTTGAGTACTGCTTGAGTGTTTCAGATCAGCACCAGGTCCATTTAAAGGAAGACACCGAAGCGACTCAGAGGGAATGTAGGAGGATGACACAGACAGCTGACTGGCTGGCCGCTGTGACCGAGCGGTTCTTGGCGCTTCAGTCCGGAACCGCGCTGCTGCTACTGTCGCAGGTTCGAATCTGCCTCGGGCATGGATGTGTCTGATCTCTTTAGGTTAGTTAGGTTTAAGTAGTTTTAAGTCTAGGGGACTCATGACCTCATATGTTAAGTCCCATAGTGCTCGGAGCCATTTGAACCATCTGAAGCTGACTGCAGGATAATTCTACTGCCGTCAACGTACACGTCGTGTAAGGACCACAAAGATAAGAAACGAGAAAGTAGTGCTCATACGGAGGCACATAGATAGTTGTTTTCCCATACCCTATTTGAGCGTGAACAGGAAAGAAAATGACTGGTAATGGTACAGAATACCTTTCACCACGCTCCGTACACTTGCTTGCGGAGTATGTATGTAGATGCAGATAACATCAGCCTACTCTTCATCATTACAAAATTGTGATCTGGGTCTATATCTGCCCCTGGGTACGCCTTACAACCCGGCAATCGATTTCAATATCTTCACCTGATTATAATGTAACCTAATTGAAATCCTCCGGTATCTCCTGTCCTTATCCAAATATCTCCTCCTCTTGTGATTCTTGAACAGTTTTTGATATTTCCATCTGAAATTTATTGTAGAACTCAGTCCATCTTAAGTATCGTTGTTGGGTTGCTCAAGAGAATGTGTACAGCACAATGAATCGATCATAATACGGCTGGATAAATAAAACGAAATCGCCCATTCAAAAATCAAGTTGAAAAAGTCGAAAACGCATATATACGCAAAGTGCGTCTAAGCGAAATCCCCACCAAAAGTTCTATCCTGAGTGCCCTCGAATGTTTCACATTGTTACTTACCACAGCGCCATCCCACGAATAACTGACTTTGTAGTTTTGTAACTCTTCCCGGCTATGTTACTTGGTGCATTCTCCCTGGAGCAGTTAGGAAATCGTAAAGAAACGACATACTGGTGACAGGTACCCTGGCCGATCTGAAGGATGTTAAAAATTCCAGTAGCTGTTGCTCAGTCCTCGCGCCAGTTCTCTGCACAAAATTTGAACAAACCAGACGTGGAACTTACTATTGCTCGCCCCCTGGCTCGCCTGACCAATCCCAATTCGAACTTTTTGAAAAGAGCGGGGCAACTGTTTTCTCCAATCTGGGCACGCTGCTAGCCAACTTCGAAAACTAAGAATTTAGTGGGTGTTCTCAGGCTTCTGCAACGACAACCAAGAACGCTATATTGTTCCTCCTATCACACGTGCCCTTCCAGTCACCTGCACATTCATACATCGCGGATCTAACCGTGATTTTGGGTAATACAGAATGCTGATATGTAATAAAGGAAAATAAGAAATCAATCCTTCTACCAGGAGTGATTACATGGCATGCAAAAGTCAGGAAGCAAACAGCTGAATGTCGCGAAACCACGTTAATCATTAAAAATAATAATCTCATGAAAAGTAGTTGTGACAGATGCCTTTCACGCTCTTTGACAAACGACACCGTTGAAACTTGCCATGAAAGTGTTCCAATTGCTAAGAAAATCCATTTTCTTATCAGTAATATGCTGCATTTTTCGTAAAGCGCCAGTTAACTTACTTTGTAATTATTGGTTATTACTAAAGCCAATGCGGAACGTAATTATTTAGAAAAGATACATTAACTACTGAAGAAAGTCCTGTAACGTGCTAAAAGGAACTAGGTCATAAAAGTTTAAACTTTTTCATGTACACAGTTTTTATTTTTTCACATATGAAACGAAGCCTGACATTCACACAAATATTATGTGTTACTGATATTGTCTTTTCAGGAGAAAAGAAAGAATGCTTCAAGTGTGATTACGTTTTCATTAGTTTCCTTGCAAAATGATAGGAATGACTAAAGCTTTTGTAGCCGTGGATATGCCGGGCCAGTGAAGGACCGTATTAATTGAGACGGCTTTTTCTATAAGTCCTACAAAATGTTCGTGCAAAAGAATATGAAAAAGAAGAAGCGATAAAAGTGAGCCAGCGTAATGTAACTGGAAGTGCCGGCGTACTGCATGGTTTCATAAAGTTAGTAGAAGATATGAACTTCGGTGAAATATGTCTCCAAGAACCGTATACTAACGTAAGACATGTAAAGTCTCAAGTATGCCAGTAGCTACGCCCAAGAACAATGTCGTGAGGCAGCAATTGTATTTATAATAGGACCGTTATGGATAAAAAAACAACTTGACAGTTGTTTAGAAGACGTACTGTGATAGTAAGAAATCACAGTTGTTCCCCTTTTTACAAACAGTTTTAAGTTACAGATGACGAAGCGTTTGTAAAGAGGCTCAGTGATGTTAGTCACATAGGACGGTCTTATTTCTATGTGTACTACGTCGATGAAAACGTGGTAAGGTTCAAATGGCTCTGAGCACTATAGGACTAAACATCTGTGGTCATCAGTCCCCTAGAACTTAGAACTACTTAAACCTAACTAACCTAAGGACATTACACACATCCATGCCCGAGGCAGGTTTCGAACCTGCGACCGGAGCGGTCACGCGGTTCCAGACTGAAGCGCCTAGACCGCACGGCCACACCGGCCGGCAAAAAACGTGGTAAGGACCGAAGACGAACTCTTAACCTCCCGTCGACGATGGGATCATTAGAAACGGAGCAGAAGTTCCAGTTGGGAAAGGGTGAGGAAGCATCAATGCATTCGCCTCAGCGGTATGGAGAATTCACGCAAAAACTAAACCTGCGTGGTCGGACGGGGATCTGAACCACTTCTGAACGCGAGTCTGTGCTACGTCTTAACTCGATCGATGACGAAAACGTCTGACTGAATAATGTAGTAGATAACGAAAAGAGACAATAGTGGAATTCAGAAGTAATGGTGCACCTCGAGATCTGGAGGAAGAGTCACAGCAATTTCAAAAACAAGCTGGAACCTAGCTATTACGGCAGTGACTGACTTGACTGGCTATATGAGAAGAGAAGAGTGATATCGAGCGATCATAACTTAATACGTTACGTCATAACGGTGTGGCCGAGCGGTTCTAGGCAGTTCAGTCTGGAACAGCGCGACCGTACAGTCATAGGTGCGAATGCTGCCTCGGGCATGGATGTGTGTGATGTCATTAGGTTAGTTAGGTTTAAGTAGTTCTAAGTTCTAGGGACTGATGACCTCAGATGTTAAGTCCCATAGTGCTCAGAGCCATTTGAACCATAACTGGAAAACTTTCTGTCCTACGCTGGAGTAGGAAGAATGCATATCTTCGTCACGCCCAAAAACAATGAAGTGGTGACTAATTGAACCTATAGACCGTTGAAGTAGCCTGTAATGAAAGGGATCACACAGTAAACAGTCGGGAGGAAGTACAAGGCACAGCGGAATTTGTCTTACGGATTATAAACCTGCCATGAGAATAAGAGAATAACTGGAGATCAGTAGACAAGTCGAACTCTGCCTATCCAAATGGAGAGGTAACTACGCTGCTGCTCGTTGCAATTGCGACACCATGACGACAGCATACAACAAGCATCAAAGTGGCACAAAGTGTAGCCGATCCGGGGGCAAGTTTTTGCATGGGGCACCCTTGAGCGTGAGGCACTTTCACGCAGAGCACTTTTCCCGGGAATTATTCTTCCTAGAGCTCTACGGACGACGGAAGGTTGGTACTGCCATGTACTGATGGCTCTCGGTGAACTTTACGGCACCATCTGAGTGACAGTCTTACTGCGAAGAACATATTTTTGTTTTTGTGTTACGTGAGTAAATCTTTATACTTCTTTTCCATTCGTGATAGATATCGAGTGTGCCTGTTTTTGCACTTAAGAAACAACAAATGTGTGTGAGATATTACGGGACTTAACTGCTAAGGTCATCAGTCCCTAAGCTTACACACTACTTAACCTAAATTATCCTATGTTCAAACACACACACCCAAGCCCGAGGGAGGACTCGAACCTCCGCCGGGACCAGCTGCACAGTCCATGACTGGAGCGCCTAAGACCGCTCGGCTAATCTCGCGCGGCTGCACTTAACAACGGACCAATTTTATTCTACATTTCATCTACGATATAAATGTAAACCTCTGTGTTCTACCGATTTATATTTATGTTCGAAATGTACTTTAGTGTTGCAAATTTCATTCTACAGTACAAGACAATAGTGGAAATTAGTATAAGGACAGGGTTCTACGAAACTAATAGATAATGTCTGAAGCACACATGTATTAAATTTACTACGAAAGTACTAGTTACATATAAGACATAATCATGAAGGAATTACAAAATTTCTTTCACAATGCGGGTAACAAAGGAAGGTGTTTGCATTTCCTGGTCGGAGATAAGTGTAAAGGCACTCTCTCACTGTCCTATTGCGTTATTGCATTTTTAGTATTTTGTCCAATATCCGTTCTTCATAATTACCTCAATAATTCTCTTAGACACTGATTTTGTTACGTTTTATAGTACTTTCAGCGAAATTGTCTCCCATTTTTCTCGTATCGCTCTTTTCAGATCACATACGTCCTCAAGTTGTCTTCCATTGTGATAAACACGCCTTAAAAATATACCACAAACGTTTTCCACAGGGTTCAAATCCAGGGAAAGACACTGATATATTTATCTTAAAATTACTTTTTCGTTCTAGCAGAAACATATGCAGATGTATTATCTTGTTGAAACGGTAGACTTCCGTCCTCGTACATAAGTTTCGTTTCTAGCATCTCAGTGTACACGTTAGAGTTCATTCTAATGTTCAGACAAGCAGTGCGTAATTTACCTCTAGCGTAGAAGGCCGCCAATATCATAACACTTCCACACCAAAATTTCTCCTCATTCTTACCTGCTGCTGTTTTCTCGTATCATACCAATAATACTGAAATCTATTTTGCCCATCTAAATTAAACTTCTTGTCTTCACACAAGATCACTTTATCTGATCCAGTCTAGGGATTAAAATGGGCTTCTACAATCGTTTCTTGAATTGAAGATGTCTCTCATTTGACAACATTTATCGTACACGTCTGGCGGTTGGTGGCAACTATAGATTAAAAACAAGGTGAGGGGAATAAACGGTTTGTGGCCCTTACTTTTCTCAAAAGGAACCGTTTCTATGCCTCTTTTGCCCATGTTTTCCGTTCTGCCGGCATAGTTTCCCAATCTAACGAAATTGTCAATCACTGTAAGTGAAAAGTACATCTTCTTGGCAGTTTGACGATCAGAGAGTCCATTTCCTTCTACGTATCGATTTTTGCTTTAACATCATATAACTGTTTTCGCTTGGCATTGTCACAGTCGTGGTTTATGTACACAACATCCACTATCACTATGGGTGTCTGTTTCCTATTTGCAACATAGGCACATACGAACACACTAATACCTCACGGAGCCGACAGCTTTTGTACAGGGCCGGCCGCGGTGGTCTAGCGGTTCTAGGCGCTCAGTCTGGAGCCGCGCGACCGCTACGGTCTCAGGTTCGAATCCTGCCTCGGGCATGGATGTGTGTGATGTCCTTAGGTTAGTTAGGTTTAAGTAGTTCTAAGTTCTAGGGGACTAATGACCACAGATGTTGAGTCCCATAGTGCTCAGAGCCATTTTTGTACATAGTTCCATACCCCACCATCTGCATTAGTTG
This sequence comes from Schistocerca nitens, assembly GCF_023898315.1. NCBI lineage: Eukaryota > Metazoa > Arthropoda > Insecta > Orthoptera > Acrididae > Schistocerca > Schistocerca nitens. Next base: position 395,922,706 of record NC_064620.1, read on the forward strand.
ATGGTTTTTTATCTACTCTACTACTGACATAAAATGCGACACCGACTGACTGCATCTGTCAGTATACTGGATATCAAACTAATGCATATGTTGTACACAACTAATCCAGTGGACAATGTTAATTTTCTTGCAGTATCCATGCCTTACACTGATTTCCACTACTGTATGGAGAATTTCTGTGATCATTTTATTTTATTTTTTGTGCTTGTCATCACCAAGCAATGCTTATTTTTTATTTCGATAGCTGTTATTTTTTATGTATAATATTTCTGTATACAAACAATGTCGCCATTAATCGTAGTACTTGCATGAGCTACGCCATCTGTCGTAAAACACCAGTCTCGTATGTCAGTAGTCTCAAAGAGAACGCTATGAACTATACTGTGTAATTATTTTACATTGCGCTTATCTTCTGAACATTTTTTTCGCCTTTTTGTACATTGATTTGGTTTAATACTGTTTGTAAGACATATGTAAATCATAAGATGGTCCTGTACAGCGCCATGTCTACTTTTGCTGCGCCGTCTGGTGTTCAAAATTCTTTTATTCGTATAATGGTCAGTAATGTTGTCTCAGTCCTCCCATGTTTGGTGGCACTAAAACGTAACTTTTATGTCGACCGGTTACTTGAAATTCCAGGATACGTGTATTTTTATGATTTTAATATTTTTGACTAAATGTCTAGATTGGTTTTGTAACCTGTTTTTATTTCATATACAGTTATGTGAATTATTTTAACAAGTGTCTGATGAAGACAAGCACCGAAACACGTAATACTGAATTAATAAAGTCATTTAGCTTTCAGTCAATGACTTTTCCCACTGCAACCTGTTCATTGTTTTCCAGGTTGCACATAGTTTTCCACAATATCGCATACCTTGTTAGTGATTTATTGTCACGGCTAGGTTATTTTATGCCTTTCAGGGATATTCAGAAGGTCGAAGTCTTTACATTTTCTGAAGAAAAATTATAATTAATCAAGTGAAAATTATTATCAACAAGAATTCTTTGAGCAGCGACGTAATTCTTAAATGCGCTAAGTTAACGCTAAGCTCTTCTGTGATATCACAACGCGTCAGAGACAAGTGTGAACGTGTGTTAGTGAAAAGCGAAATAAAAACGACGTATGAAGTGAAGCATTTCGCATATATTACAGGTACTTAATTTGTAAATGGTTATCGCATGTCCCTTCACAGTATTTTTTTCGTGAACTTGTGTTGCGAAAGATGTTGTGTATGCAGAAAACATTCCCGTAACTGCATGCGTTTACTGCATCGCGTGCTCTAGTTAACCCACACGACACTACCTCCGCATACAAACATTCTTTTGCGTCTAGTGTTGTGAAATTGACAGAGTTAGAAATTTCGACTGAAGACAGAATCGTTTAAGTAAAGAGATAAATTTCAATCTTCCGCCAAAGGTAGGTGCACAAATTATTAAAAGGACGATAGATAAGGTAAAAGATGTCTGTGAAACGTGTAAAATTTTCCAACTATTGCAAGTCAAAATCACAGTCACTGCTCGTATAGCTCTTTAAAAACTTTCATGTACTGGTCATTTCTGCGGTTCCCTTTCAGCAACAAAAAGTGGATTGATTGACAGATTACGCGAAAATATATCGTTCCCACTAGAGTTGACAAGATTTACTCTGAAGTCTTCATTTCAGATTCAGGTTACTTTATGAAAACTGCAGAATTTTTTCAAGCTAAAACATCGTTGAAATCAATAAATGCCCACTTCAATAATATCTTAATGATATGAAAAATGTTATAAAAACCCTAATTTTCTATTTGCTTCACATTGTGCTAAAAGAAGACAGATCCCAGTTAATCCTAAGTGTCCTCCCTCTGCTCAAAAATTAAGTTCCGTAAAGTGAATCACCCTATTCGTCCGATTGTGAATGGTTGTCAAGGACTTAACTACGTTGTTCATAGTTGCTGCTAAGAAAAGCTGAAAGCGGCATTCGCTTTTGCTGAAACTTGGCCTGTAAAAATATGTGTGAAATGGCAATGCTTCTTAGGGATACCACCACCCTCAAAAGCCTATGATTGCCTCTTTAACTATCCCTTATCATTACACTAATATTCCGAACGACGAGGCACTGCTAATTATACGTACAAACATTCTAATGCATAGGAAGATGAGTGTTGGAGAAATACGTGAGCTACTGGAACTAAAACGGTTATCTCTTCCTTTTTAATCTTTCACTTCTGACAGTGAAACATATTTTCAGAAAGGTGACCTTGGGATGAGTTGTAGTCCGTCAGGCATTTTAGCTGACATTTTCATAAATAATTTAGACAAAAAATTTTTAAGTATAACAAATACATTACTGATAACATTCTGGTCTACCACAGATAGGTCAATGATGTATTTGACATATTCCATGGTAATGAGCATTATGTAATGATTGTAGCTAACGAAATCAATCATTTGCATGCAAAGGTCCAATTTACTTTGGGAAAAGAATGAAATGAATGGCTCAAATGGTTCAAATGGCTCTGAGCACTATGGGACTTAACATCTGAGGTCATTAGTCCCCTAGAACTTAGAACTACTTAAACCTAACTAACCTAAGGACATCACATACATCCATGCCCGAGGCAGGATTCGAACCTGCGACCGTAGCAGTCGCGCGGTTAAAAGACTGTAGCGCCTAGAACCGCTCGACCACACCGGCCGGCTAATGAAATGAATGCGTCAACTATCTTGGTCTGAAGATAGTTCTGCATTACATATATATCGTTTGAGAAACTGAACCTTGACATGAATTGTGTAGATAGAGAATCTGATATTATTGTGCAAATAGGTGTGGACGATGGGTATACAGAAGGGTTCATCCGTGATACAGGCAAAGCTGTGTTTGATAAACAGGCTTCTAGTTCTGTTCCAATTGATGACAACATTATGTATGCCTCCGTTTCATATTCAGATCAGTTCTGTGAATGAATCAGCAGTGCTTTTAAAGTAGCTCAATTACGGATTGGCTTCCGTACACCGAAGAAACTCAGTTAACTTCAGACAATCTTCCAAAGTCCGGCGTTTCCAAAATTACGTGCCGATCATGTGATCGTATATATATGTGGCAGATTGATTACGATCTTAACACAAGATTTAAAGAGTATGATCATAAGAGCGCTACTGCCCTTAGATGTCATTCAGCTAGCGAGAATAATTCCCTAGGACCAATTTAAGTGCGATGCCTATTTTCCGCTTTGAGTCAAATTTAGGTGCATTTTAAGAACTTGAATAATGCACACAACGTACTGAAGGAGCAAACAAATTCGAATGAGAAATGGTTCATTGACCTATATAGCGATTTCTTGGATACATGGTGTTGGTTAAGCTCTTTCTTTTGTCACTTTCTCAATTGTCTCCCATGACTGCTTGTCAAGATGTTATTTTTAACAACCTCCTCCACCAGAGGTGACCAATCATGGAATACCTCATAATATAGAGAAGGACCTCCTATTTCCTAATACAGTGCAGCAACGCGACGTGGCATGGACTCAAGAAGTCGTTGGAATTTCCCTGCCGAAATACTGAGCCATGCTCCTCTGTAGTCGTCCATAATTGCGAAAGTGTTGCTAGTATAGGATTTGAAATGTAATGGCTCTGAGCACCCTGGGACTTAACTTCTGAAGTCATCAGTCACCTATAACTTAGAACTACTTTAACCTAAATAACCTAAGGACATCACACACATCCATGATCGAAGCAGGATTCGAACCTGCTACCGTAGCGGTCGCGCGGTTCCAGAATGTAGCGCCTAGAACCGCTCGCCCACTTCGGCTGGCTGCTAGTATACCATTTCTTGCACAATATATCCCCCCCCCCCCCCATTATTTCTCATGAATGTTTGACGGGATTCACGCCTGGCGATGTCGGTAGCCAAATCATTCACTCAAATTGTCCAGAATGTTCTTCAAACCAGTCGCGAGCAGTTGTGTCCGGTTACATGGCCCATGTCATCCATAAAAATTCCATCGTTGTTCGGCTGCAAACGGTCTCCACTAGGCGAAAATAACAATTTCCAGTCAGTGGTAGGTTCGGTCAGACCAAAATACTCGGTCATTTCCATGTAAACACAGCTCACACTATTATGAAGCCATTCCATCTTGCACAGTGCCTTGTTGACGACTCCGATCAAAGGCTTCGTGGGGCCTGCGCCACTGGCGACTCATATGAGCGGACCACGATTTTCCATCGTTTAGCGTCCAATCGATTTGGTCACGAGCCCACGAGAGGCACAGCAGGCGATGTCGTCCTCTTAGCAAAGGCATCCGCGTCGGTCGTCTGCTACCATAGCCCATTGACGCCAAATTTCATAGCACTGTCCTAACGGATTCGTTCTTCGTACGTCCCACATTGATATCTGTGGTTATTTCACGCAGAGATGCTTGTCAGTTAACACTGACAAGGCGAACGCCGCTGCTTTCGGTCGTTAAATGAAGGCCATTGGCTACTGCATTGTCTGTGGTGAGAGGTAAGGCCTGAAATTGGGTATTCTCAGCACGTCTTGACACTGTGGATCTCTGAATACTGAACTCCCTAATGCTTTCCGAAATGGAATATCCCCTGCACCTACCTCCAACAACCATTCCGCATTCAAAGTCTGTTAATTACTGTTGTGCGTCCATAATCACGTCTGAAACCTTTTAATATGAATCACCTACGTGCAAATGATACCTCGGTCAATGCAGCGCCCTGTTATACCTTGTGTACGTGATGCCAGCCTCATCTGTATATGTGCATATTACTACCCCTCAACTTTTATCACCCATGTATATTTAAACTTTACATGTGTACTCATAACACCCTACAGTTGTGTTTAATGTATCCATGTTTAGTCATATGCAGTGCCCTGAGATTGTTTTAGTATTGTTTTGTCTGTTATAAATAAAATGTTACATATCATATTTCTTTCTTTCTTTCTTTCGTTCTTTTCCTGAGCCTTGTTCCGCAGTTACGCAGGGTCGGCTATGGGTAATCGGATGTGGCATGTTAAGTGTAAGGGGTGGCCAGATGCCCTTCCTGCCGCCACCCCATACTCCCCAGATAGGACTTAGTGTACTCCAGCTGTCTGTGTCTGTTGTAAGCCATGGAAGAGTGCGAATGTGTTGCGAATGTCTGCGAGTCGTCTAACTGAGGCGGAACGTGGGGACCAGCCCAGTATTCATCTAGGGAGATGTGGAAAACCACCTAAAAACCACATCCAAGCTGGCCGGCACACTGGCCCTACGTCGTTAATCCGCAGGGCGGATTCGATCTGGGGCCGGCGCGCCAATCCGAGTCCAGGAAGCAGCGCGTTAACGCTCTCAGCTACCCTGGCGGGTAAAAAGTTACATATCATATTTGTCTCAAACTATTTCTGTACCTCAGTTTCTCACTTGCAAGTACAGATAAACTAATGCGTTTGAAGTATCCGTCTGTATTCAGTTGTGGTTTCTTTCTGGGACCTTCTAGTGAATACATGATGAAAATTCTGTCATGGGCAGACATGATAGACGTAGTTATTTGAGAGGCACGAATTACTTTTTGAATTTAGTTGCAAATATATCTGTGTGAATGTGACTACTTCTCTTCTTCTCTACTTCGACCATCATCAGTTATTTTACTCCCTAAATAGCAAAACTCCTTTACTACTTTAAGTGTCTCATTTCCTAATCTAATCCCCTCAGCATCACCCGATTTAATTTGACTACATTCCATTATCCTCGTTTTGCCTTTGTTGATGCTCATCTTATATCCTCCTTTCAAGACACTGTCCATTCCGTTCAACTGCTCTTCCAAGTCCTTTGCTGTCTCTGACAGAATTACAATGTCATCAGCGAACCTCAAAGTTTTTACTTCTTCTCCATGAATTTTAATACCTACTCCGAATTTTTCTTTTGTTTCCTTTACTGCTTGCTCAATATAAAGATTGAATAACATCGGGGAGTGGCTACAACCCTGTCTCACTCCTTTCGCAACCACTGCTTCCCTTTCATGCCCCTCGACTCTTATAACTGCCGTCTGGTTTCTGTACAAATTGTAAATAGCCTTCCGCTCCCTGTATTTTACCCCTGCCACCTTCAGAATTTGAAAGAGAGTATTCCAGTTAACGTTGTCAAAAGCTTTCTCTAAGTCTACAAATGCTAGAAACGTAGGTTTGACTTTTCTTAATCTTTCTTTAAGATAAGTCGTAAGGTTAGTATTGCCTCACGTGTTCCAACATTTCTACGGAATCCAAACTGATCTTCCCCGAGGTCCGCTTCTACCAGTTATTCCATTCGTCTGTAAAGAATTCGCGTTAGAGCTATTTTATTGAAAATTTATGTTAGTATCACGGGCTACTGTTATGTGCTAGTATGTCCATTGGAGAGTTCAGAGAGCCGTTTCGAAGCAGGGAAACCTGCATACTTTAGGAGGTTTGTAGAGGAAACGTATCAGCCACATACTGTTAAGGCACTTGGTCTGTTTAAAAATAGACTGCCGGAGAAAATCGAAGCAGCAAGAAATAATTAACATAAAGAAATTATATTTTGGGAATACATTTGTCTGGGTAGCATACTTGAGCGAGTAACACTATTTAAGATCACAGGTTATTGTCAGATCAAGATAAGCCATTGCAAATCTGAAATGCTTTTACGTTAATAACCAGTGGAACCCCCAAAATGTGGGATGCAGACATGCAAACATGTATGCATTGTGTTGTACAGGTGTCGGATGTGAGTTTGTGGTTTAGACTTCCATGGCTGTCGCACTTGGTCGATCAATACAGGGACGGTTAGTGCTGATTGTGGATGACGTTGGAGTTGTCGTCCAAAGATGTCCCATATGCGCTCTATTGGAGGCAGATCTGGCGATCGAGCGGACCAACGTAATATGTCGACACTCTGCAGAGCATGCTGGGTTAAAACAGTGGTATTTGGGCTAGTGTTATCCAGTTGGAAATCACCACCTGGAATGGTGTTCATGAGTGGCCGCACAACAGGTCGAATCATCAGATTTACGTACAAATTTTCAGTCCGGATGCGTGGGATAACCACGAGAGTGCTCCTTCTGTCATGCGAAATCGCAGCCCTGCTAATAACTGCAGGTGTAGGTCCAGTGCGACTAATACGCAGACAGGTTAGTTTGCAGGCCCTCAGCTGGCCTCCTGAACAACACATGACCATCACTGGCACCAAAGCAGAACCAGCTTTAATCATAAAACACAACAGACCTCCACCTAGCACTCCAGTGAGCTCTTACTTTAAGCCACTAACTTCACAGATGGCAGTGGTTTGGGGTCAGTGGAATGTACGCTACGTGGCGTCTGGCTCGGAGCTCTTCTTGAGGTAACCGCTTTGTAACAGTTCATTGTGTCACCGTGGTACCAGCTGTTAGTCAGATTGCTGATGCAGATGCAGTATGATACGCCACAGCCATATGACGAACACGATGGTGTTCCCTCTCGTAATGCCACGTTCTCGTGACCACCGCTGCCAGTAATCACATACAGTGGATACATTCCTGCCAAGTCTCTCTGCAATATCGTAGAAGAAATATCCAGCTTCTGGTAGCCATCTTACACGTTCTTGCACAAACTCAGTGAGGTGTTGATAATGTCGTCTTCGTCGCCTTAAAGGCATCTAGACTTTCACTCACCACGTGCAATGTCAAAGGTAACTAATGATTACGACCGTTATAGAGTGTAATTAAAGCAGATATGATCTGCGTCCTCGTAGTGACGCCACTAGCACGACTCTTACGCGACTGGCGCGACGTGTGAATAGACATCATCTTTCAGATGTAGAAAAACGCCTACCAACTTTAGTTTTATCGCACAACTTACTTCTGGTATTGCGATTTTTTCCGTCAGTGTATATTCCACTTGTTGTTTTTCATTACTGTCAGACGTGTTTTGCACAGTAGGTTATAAATCAATTTGTCTATTACATCTGTCATGTCTTCGGAAGAGGTAGCCATCTAGATCTACTGAACTTGTGAGGATACTTGTTTTTAGCTAGATCTCCAACTGAAGTATTACAGCCGCGCGCGATTACCCGAGCGGTCTGGAGACCGCCAAAAATGACCTCGGTTTGAGGAAGGCGGGCGTGTACCAGATTCCGTGTCAATGTGGCAAGTCATATATTGGTCAGACGATGCGTACCGTCGAGGATCGATGCCGTGAACACCAGAGGCACATTTTTCGACTGATGTATCCGAGCAAGTCGGCGGTCGCTGTACATTGTTTGTCGGAAAATCACGCTATGGAGTATGAACGCACGAGGATTCTGGTACAGACGTCGAGATACTGGGACAGCGTTGTTAGAGAGGCCATCGAAATTCGCACGATTGTGAAAAACGTTCGCTATATTCTGAATTTTTGGAGGAGTTTCGTTAACCAGTGCGTTAACTGAAAAAAAAGCGGTCAGGGGCGCTGCAGTCACGGACTGCGCGGCTAATGCCAGCGGAGGTTCGAGTCCTCCCACGGGAATGGGTGGGTGTGTTTGTCCTTAGGATAATATAGGTTAAGTAGTTTCTAAGCTTAGGGACTGATGACCTTAGCAGTTAAGTCCCATAAGATTTCACACACATTGGATTTTTTTTTTTTTTATTAAGTATTACATCAATGTCAGTCCGCAGGTCGTGGTCGTGCGGTAGCGTTCTCGCTTCCCACGCCCGGGTTCCCGGGTTCGATTCCCGGCGGGGTCAGGGATTTTCTCTGCCTCGTGATAACTGGATGTTGTGTGATGTCCTTAGGATAGTTAGGTTTAAGTAGTTCTAAGTTCTTGGGGACTGATGACCATAGATGTCAAGTCCCATAGTGCTCAGAGCCATTTGAGCCATCAATGTCTATATCTTGAAATATATAACGGAACTCATCTACATTAGCTGGCACAGACTGATATTTGCGAGTCAACATGTAACTTGGTGCGTTCAGGAACAGAACGGGCGACGATGCCACTGACGGACGTTCACGACTCTGGGTTGGCGAGAAAACAAAACAAGAAAACGCACTAAAGTTGGGGAGTGTAGATTCGAGGAAGTGAAACCTGCAGGTACCTTCAGAGAGGAGGGAGGTTTGGCGGCCAAGGCCAGCGGTGTTTGCAGCCATCGTTAAACAGCCGAGTGGTGACGGGAAAAGAAACTCACTAAACAGAACATGAATAAATACAGAATGTACTATAAATGGCGCTAATGACGAGTAACTCTATACATGTAACTCTATATATGTCAATGTATTTCACTGAATACCAATGGCATTTATCCAAGGGCGTAGCCTTAAGTTCAAATGGTTCTGAGCACTATAGGACTTAACATCTATGGTCATCAGTCCCCTAGAACTTAGAACTACTTAAACCGAACTAACCTAAGGACATCACACAACACCCAGCCATCACGAGGCAGAGAAAATCCCTGACCCCGCCGGGAATCGTACCCGGAAACCCGGGCGTGGGAAGCGAGAACGCTACCGCACGACCACGAGATGCGGGCTAGCCTTAAGTCTTGCATTGTGCACTGTGGTGTATTGGGTGGCAAATATTGTAGTGGTAATGGTGCTGCCAACACGAATTGCATGGTTATCTGTGTCTAGCATGTCGCAATGCTATTTATAATAATCGAAATAAAAAATAACAAAGGAAAAAACTGCTGACGAAAACTATGATTCAATACCAATTCAACATTTAAAGAAGGAGTACTTAATATCTGTGTGTAATAACAAAGAACGTGAAAATATATCCGACCAAATTGCCAAACGTGAAAGCAACTTTTCGCGACCATATATAGTGTCGAATAGACAAAAGATGGCGCGGAACAACGGAACCGATCAACAAAGCCAAGACTGTCTGGAAATGTTACGATAAAACTCGCAACGAAGGAGAAAGTATCTAACAGAAGAGCAACGTGGAAATATTAGGGAGAGAGATCGGAGAAAAACATATACTTTATAAAGGGGAAATGGTATTACCAAAAATCTCCAAATGTTCTTAACTAATTTACTTGAAATTTTTGCAAAATACTCTAATGATCATTCGGACGGACATCGTCTATATATTCTTAACATTTGTAATATATTTAATATATATAATATATAATAGTGAAATGTTAACAAACAGGAAAGTTGTATACAGGGTGACTCACCTAACGTTACCGCTGGATATATTTCGTAAATCACATCAAATACTGACGAACCGATTCCACATACCGAACGTGAGGAGAGGGGCTAGTGTAATTGTTTAATACAAACCATACAAAAATGCACGGAAGTATGTTTTTTAACACAAACCTATGTTTGTTTTAAATGGAACCACGTTAGTTTTGTTAGCACATCAGAACATATAAACAAATACGTAATCAGTGCCGTTTGTTGCATTGTAAAATGTTCATTACATCCGGAGATATTGTAACCTAAAGTTGACGCTTCAAACCTCCGACGTTCAGTTGCGTGTTGTAACAAACACGGGTCACGGTCGGCGAGCAGCATCTGCAGGGACATGTTTACGATGACGACCGTGTTTATGAGTGTGGCTGTAGTGCACTGTTGTGGTTTGGTCTAGCTGTCGCAGTGTCCGCATGTAGCGCTTGCCGCTATTGTTATTCTGCATTCGTCTCCGCACGCAGACCAACTGTAGTACACCGTGTTACCAGACGTCTGTGATAGTGTAGTGTTGTAGGAACTATGACCATGGTGTATTAGAACTCTGAAAAGGTGGAGATGATACTCATCTATGGCGAGTGTCGACGAAATGCAGCTGAAGCCTGCAGGGTATATGCAGAACGGTACCCGGACAGAGAGTATCCAATGTGCCGCACATTTGCAAAACATCTACCGCCAACTGTGTGCAACAGGTATGGTCGTAGCACGCAAACGGGTCCGTAACAGGCCCGTCACAGGACAAGCGGGTGCAGTTGATGTGTTAGCTGCTGTTGCCATGAACCCACACATGAGTACACGGGACATTGCGAGAGCCGGTGGACTGTGTCAAAGTAGTGTCATGCGCATACTGCATCGTCGCCGCTTTCACTCGTTTCATGTGTCGCTACATCAGCAATTACATGGTGATGACTTTAATCATCGAGTGCAATTCTGCCAATGGGCATTAACAGAGAATGCGTTGCAGTTCCACCTGTTTACCGATGAAGCGGGTTTCACAAACCACGGGGCAGTGTATCTACGGAACATGCATTACTGGTCCGTGGACAATCCTCGCTGGCTCAGACAGGTAGAGCGACAGCGACCGTGGACTGTAAATGTATGGTGCGGAATCATTGGCGACCACCTCATTGGTCCTCACTTCATTGCAGGGGCCCAAACAGCTGCTACATACATCGCGTTTCTACAGAATGATCTGCCAACGTTGCTCGAAAATGTCCCACTGGAAACGCGTCGACGTATGTGGTATCAGCATGATGGTGCACCAGCACATTCCGCAATTAACACTAGTCTGACCCTTGACAGGATGTTCGACGGGCGTTTCATAGGACGTGGAGGACGCATAAATTGGCCAGCCCGTTCTCCTGATCTTACACCTCTGGACTCCTTTCTGTGGGGTACGTTAAAGGAGAATGTGTACCGTGATGTGCCTACAACCCCAGAGGATATGAAACAACGTATTGTGGCAGCCTGCGACGACATTACACCAGATGTACTGTGGCGTGTACGACTTTCATTACGCCAGAGATTGCAATTGTGTGCAGCAAATGATGGCCACCACATTGAAGATCTATTGGCCTGACATGTCGGGACACACTCTATTCCACTCCGTAATTGAAAACGGAAACCACGTGTGTACGTGTACCTCACCCCTCATGGTAATGTACATGTGCGTCAGTGAAAAAGACCAATAAACAGGTGTTAGCATGTGGACGTAATGTGCTGTTCCAGTCTCTTCTGTACCTAAGGTCCATCACCGTTCCCTTTGGATCCCTACGTAATTCGGTGCTCTCCGATACACACGATCGAACAGCGGATGAGTGGTACTCAAGCGTCAACTTTAGGTTACAATATCTCCGGAAGTAATTAACATTTTACAAAGCAACAAACGGCACTGATTACGTATTTGTTTATATGTTCAGATGTGCTAACAAAACTAGCGGGGTTCCATTTAAAAAAACGTAGGTTTGTGTTAAAAAACATACTTCCGGGCATTTTTGATGGTTCGGTCTGTGGAATCGATTCGTCAGTATTTGATGTGGTTTACGAAATATATCCAGCGGTAATGTTAGGTGACTCACCCTGTATATGGCTTTTCGGGTTATGGTTATTACTAAAGAATCAGAATTGGGAAGAATAGTAAGCAAGGTCAAAGTCTGAGACAATAGAGAATGGAAAGGAGGAGGTGGCCAGAGAGACGGGGTAGGAGTAGATGGAGAGAAAGTAAGAGGAGAAGATGGACAGAGGAAGGCGTGAGGAGATGATGAACTGAGAGGGGGAAATGAGGAGGAGATGGAAAAAGAGAGGGAGAGGAGGAGATGGACAGACACGAGGCAGAGAAAGAGATTGGGTCATATATCCATGCTTTCTCTTTTCTTTATTTTCCATTTAACCAGAGTGACCCATAGCAACGCGTGGCTAAGATCAGCTGCTTGCTAAAGAAAAATGTAAGTAAGATAAAGTTGTTATATTAAATGGCAAAGTAAATAAGGAACCATAAAAAGCATGAATTAGTAATGAAGTAAAACAAAGCAGTTAAGACATTAGATAAGTTAAGGAGATGATGGTCTGAGAGGGGGAATGAGGAGGAGATAGATAAAGAGAGATAGTTTGAATCAATACCAGACGCTAAAGGAAGGAATTGCGGGACACACAAAATGTAAGGGTAAATTCTAGTATCACCCACGCCTGCTTGAATGATATATGTTACGTGGGGGACGCTCATCGCTAGTTGATGACGAAATTCAAAAGCGTAGAAACTAATATGGGCAATACATGTAGACAATGCATGGAGCAATGATAGCTTCGATATCCATCAAGAGATACCCTCCCAGAAGAATACCTGGTATCTGGACCGAGAGGCACTACAGAAATTATGGTATGAAACTAAGAGTCAATGTAGAGACAGGAAAAGTTCTACTAAGTTCATTATAGACCAGCACGCAATTAGTGACCTTGAGCAAAAATATATGCATCCATAGATGCCCTGTGAAATCTAGAAACAATTAAATACTTTTCCAGGAGTTATGAGTATTTATTTAAAGTGAGGTTGTGTGACTGTGTATGTTACCTGTCAAGCTTTTCGTTGCTTGTGAAAATTACTGGAACCATCAAATTATAGCACTGTAGGTCATTTAATATTTAAGGCGTAGTAGATGTAAGGGGATTAAAATATCAAGACAGGGTACACAGTGTTGGAAGTCAACATTAAACCAGTTTCAATAGTATCTTTAGGACTACAAGCGAGCAAATTATCGAAAAGTTTATTAAGTAAGTGTTTACAGAAACTATCTCTTTGTAAGTATTTAATGTTTCGGTGAACCAAATACGTTAAAAAGACTTTCAATGTATATTTTCTGATTGATAACGTTGTGACGAACGAAACTTACCTTTAGTTGGCAATCCTGATACTAAACATCACACCCTCACAGCTTCAAGTCTGTCATCGAACTTATTTTCCAAACTTCGTGAAAGATTTCCCACAGACCACACCTGAACTATCACACCTGAGATAAAGGATATCTCGGCAGATTTGAAGTTATGTGCGTGCTTGTGACTGGGGCTCGGGTAGGTGGGGTTGAAATCGTGAACCATGCTTCGGTAGCTGAGTCAGTAAGAGAATTACTCGTGATATGTTCGGCTTTGAAAACCTCTCGGGCAGTCAGTTGAATTATGTCAGGAAGTATTAAAGCAGCGTAGGCTCTGGTACGGAATGAAAAATCCATCCTGGAAACCTTTGGCAGAAATTTGTTTCCTAACTTCTTTTTCGCAGCTGAGTCTATATAATTTGTTCGAATGACGGGTTTTAACTGTGAAAAGGCAAGTGAAGTGAGCCTCAAAGTACTTAACCCTTTTACCACGGCACGCTGTTTCTGTGCTGCCAGTGGAAGGCTCTGTTTATAGATCTGACATGACGTTTGAGAAGTCGCAGCGTGACTGAGGCAGCACTTTGACGTGCCCTGTTTTGCGTTTGCTCCAGGTCTCACTTTGTTCTGGCGATTGCTTCGCAGTGCAGTTTTCAGGGGAGCGAGTATGTCAGTAACAGATCTCTTATTTTGATTCGAAGAGACTAAGCAGCGTCAGTAATCAGCTCGTTGTATGAATGAGGGCTATGGCTGACCTGGCTCACCTATAAATTCTATACGAGTTTAGGAAAGAAGCAAATGGAGGTACTCAAAATTTGTCTAAGATTTATCAAATGGAAAAAAATTTATGGTACCGTTTCAGCCGAAAAAGTGGGGACGTTTGCAATTTTTTTTCCCCAGAGTTGGGTTTCACTGTGCTCAACACGTACTTGTCTCCTGAGGCAGTCTCTTCATATTACAGAAGCACTTTCTATCTCACTTTAGCTATTTCAACTAACGTCCTCAATTACTTGCTGGATGTATTCTAATCTCTGTGGTCTCTTACAGTTTTCCCCTCAATAGCTCACTCAGGTACCATGGAAGTGGCGTTTGCGTAGAGTTGTCAGTGCTAACAGATCAGCAACACTGCATGAAGTAACCACAGAAATCAATGTGAGACTTCACTTTGCTCGTAGTCAGATGACTTTCACAGAGAAGTTAATGAGTTAAGACAATTCATATAACAGCGCTTAGCTTCATAAATTAATACTTAGTGTAACTACTCATGATAGGAGACAGAATGGGAAGCTCAAGATTTCACTTGATACAAACAAAAAAAAAATTTAGAATATCAGTGTCTGTCAAAGGGTTAAAAGACACATGACTAGCTGTCAAGTCGCTTAGCTTTGCTGTGAAATTTGAGGATAATAGAAAGAATAGCAGCTCATAAGTAATGATGAAGAAAAACATTTTGCCTGCAAGTGGTAAACTGAATCATTGAAGTAATCCTCCTGCGCCAAGGATGATCAGCTTATACAGCAATATAGTTGCGTTTTTCGGCTAGTTTGAGCAGCACGTGTTCTGTATCGGCGGGGATTAATGTTCCCCACTGCGTCCAGCGAGCACAAGTTCGTGGTGGAACTTTTCTCATTACGTCTGCAGCGGTCGTAACAGGCAACCGTTATCCAAGTACTGCTTTGAAAACTCATTTAACCCAGCGGGAGATACGATTACAAACCGAGGTTATTAAAGCTTGCGGATATTCATCGAAGTCCGATTCCATGTAAATATTTCTCTTGGTAGAAATACTTCTAGTAGACTAACGGTACGCTTTTTAAGAAAAGCGCTGCTTCATATTAATTATAAATAGATGTTAAGGAGTTTAAATGGGAGCATAGTACGTCATCATTGGTAGAATATTTTCAATAAGTATTTAATAAACCTGTCGTGCCCTCGGTGGATCTACGTAAAAGATTTATCAGGTGGCGTCTACAGCACTGTGTTTAATGACGGCGTTGTTCTCCACAGAAAAGTATCACCTTTGCGTGATAGTAAGGAAGGCCCTGGGTAGTATTTACAGTTGGCTTACTGAATTACAGCTTCTTCAGATACGGATAAATACAAGTTAATGAGAAAAAAACAAGAAATTGGAACCCAGTGGTGTTAGATTACAACGTTAGCGCTGCCATCGCTGAGTTCACATCAACAGAGCACCTTTCCTGTGCAGCGGGGACCGTTTCACGCCAGTTTGGAGTGTTCATTTCTTGAAGTGAAATGACTGGATGTGTGGCGTTTCGGCCTGGTGTTCCATACTGGAGAGTTTGGCCGCGTGACGCAAGTCTTTTTATTTTACGCCAATTCGGCGACTTTCGCGCCGATGATGATGATCATCAAGACATCACATATACCATGTTCTGAGCGGAGAAACTGCCCAACTCGGCCAGGAATGGAACCCGGGACCACATGATTGATAATCATCAGTGCTAATCATAAGACCACGAGCTGATGAGTGCTTATTTCTTAACTTACTATTACGGAGCCTCTAGGATAGCTTTGTGTGTGCTAGGATTCCTCGTAGAAGGATATGGTGAGCATTCGAAGGTCTCGTTAGGGTTACAACAGCTCCTGTATTGCAGCTTGTTTAAAATCAATGATTTGGAGCTGCACATAGCGATGGTGGGCGTGGTGAACACCGTGGCCTTTCCCACTGTGTTAGCCCCAGGGAAGCTGACCACGCACACTGCTGCTGCGGCTGAATCAAATGGTTCAAATGGCTCTGAGCACTGTGGGACTTAACTTCTTAGGTCATCAGTCCCCTAGAACTTAGAACTACTCAAACCTAACTAACCTAAGGACATCACACGCATCCATGCCCGAGGCAGGATTCGAACCTGCGACCGTAGCCGTCGCACAGTTCCAGACTGTAGCGCCTAGAACCGCTCGGCCACTCGGCCGGCGCGGCTGAATCTCCGGAATCTCATGTTCCTCGGCCAGAATATGCGAAGTCGTTGAACGTTGCTGCGGCAATGTCTGGAGGCAACACGCTCCCATTCCCCGAGTGTATAGGTTCTCTTCCGGCCAGAGTGGCCGAGCGGTTAAAGGCGCTACAGTCTGGAACCGCACGCCCGCTACGGTCGCAGGTTCGATTCCTGCCTCGGGCATGGATGTGTGTCATATCCATAGGTTAGTTAGGTTTAAGTAGTTCTAAGTTCTAGGGGACTTATGACCACAGCAGTTGAGTCCCATAGTGCTCAGAGCCATTTGAACCATTTTATAGGTTCTCTGTTGACCCCTTGGTGAGGGCTGCGATGGCTGCTTCCTCATTTGGTACTCTCGAAACAACGACAAAGCGCCGGGCTACCGAGATGTCCCGATGCTTAGGAGACGGGCAGCAATTCGTAGCTCCGCGGACGTGGATATGGCAGCGACATTGACGCAGCACTGACCAGCAAAGATTCGGCGTTTCATAACTGCCTAGCTGCTGGTGTGGGAAGGATTTAAACTCAGCTGAATATTTCGTCCATAAGAGCCGGTATTATGAGGGCTTCGACTGTTGATCAATACAACTGAAACAGTTTGTGCGTCAGTCACTTCTTTGTTTTGTCATTACGCATTTCGATGGTTCACACCACCATCTTCAGGTGTAGATATGTTTATTTACATTACTGGAGTTGATGAGGAGTGTGGTGTCACCGCCAGACACCACACTTGCTAGGTGGTAGCCTTTAAATCGGCCGCGGTCCGTTAGTATACGTCGGACCCGCGTGTCGCCACTGTCAGTGATTGCAGACCGAGCGCCGCCACACGGCAGGTCTAGAGAGACTTCCTAGCACTCGTCCCAGTTGTACAGCCGACTTTGCTAGCAATGGTTCACTGACAAATTACGCTCTCATTTGCCGAGACGATAGTTAGCATAGCCTTCAGCTACGTCATTTGCTACGACCTAGCATGGCGCCATTATCATTTGTTATTTATCTTGGGATGCATGTACAGTCAGACCGCTGTTCACCAATTATGGATTAAAGTTAAGTATTCCAGCAGCTACGTACCTTGATAGTATAATTACTTTACCTGTTCCAGACCTCACGCCAGCCTGCGTGAGCTTAAACGCGTGCCAATCGGCTTCCTCCAAACCCGTGAATTGGCTCCTGCCAATTCACAACAAGGAGTGCAGACGTCTTTTCACAGGTCTGCGACATCACCAACATCAGCCATGTAAAGAGACACTTCTCCACCGGGAGATGACTGTGAACTATCCAAATGCGTAGTGGCAAAATAAAGAAGTGAGTGACGCAGAAACTGTTTTATTTGTGTTAAATGAAGCTGCTTGACGCTGACTTGGTGGCAGTGTGGCGTTTGTGTGTCACTGGAAAATTGACTGGAACAAGTTGATGAATAGCGTCTATATGATGGAAAGGCAACAGTGTGTAAAACTTCTGAAGTTACACGACTTGGCAGGTCGTTGATATGCGTAAGTTGCGGTACGGAATCAGGCACACCGCAAGGGGTGCTTCTGTCAGCGGGATGTTGGCCAAGGCTCCTGGCTGTCCAGATACGGCACTGTCACTTTGCTGTGTCTTAGGCTATTAAGTTATATACACAAGGATTTGCAGTGAGGGAAAATAAATTCCATGTATTTTTTGGGTATGATTCGGATCGGAAAATTCTCACTTCCCGTTGTTAACGAGACCGTTATTCTTTTCATTTTTTCCTGCTGTAACTGAAGTATGATTTCACAGGTTGGCTTTCTTTTCGAGACAAATAAACTGTGCTTGGAAAATGCCTTGAAGTTATTGGTAGGTGGTTTTCATTTAGAGCATTTCTATTAATACCAAGAGTAATTTACCTTAAATATTGCTCAGGACTCGGAGATGGGAATGAATGTTAATTTATTTCTGGCACAATAAGTCCCAAACAAAATATAAAGCGTAGAGTATGTGAAAGAGTATTTACTTACGACTTCAGAGTGTGAAATCGATAAATTTGTTGGCATGTGCAGTGCACCTAAGAGCAGTGCACTGAACTCGGCCTTCTGGGTAATGTTTTTTTTTCTTTTTTGTTATTAAAGTTCTCAGCAAAGAGGCGGGCTGGCAGCTGATAAAACAGCAAAATGTTACATATAATATAAAGAAGTTTTAAAATTTAAAAGAAAATGTGACAAAGGATGCAGTTCTTTTAACAAGCACGTTGATAGGCATTATTGATAATTTTTAAAACTTTATGTATGAGTCATTTTAATTAAAATACGATAATGGTATGACGGATATATTTGTGTTGCATGAAAAGGCAGGGAGAGCATGGAGTATGGGGCTTAATGGAGCTGCAGGTAGCGACGTAAAGTCAGCTGGATGTTTTGTGACGGCTCCCAAACCCAAGGTCTTCGGCGGTACTTTTGGGGCAGCCACCACAAATTGTATAAAGCGTGGGTAGTGACCAGGATGTAGCTATGTCTGTTGGCCGAAAAATAATTAATGACAAGAATTGCGCCAGCTAGAATGAAGAGATAACTTATCTTTATTTCTGACGAAAAGTCCACCAGCAATACAAGTCCAAGCAATATCCAAGAGTAATCCGTGTACTGAGCCTAGTCGAATACAATAGCAAATATCACACTGCAATGGGCGCTATAAACTCCACCAAAGGCTAGCAATAGACAATCGACAACAGACTGTCTGTCTCGGGGCCAGCGCTCCTCCTTATATGCAAAAGGCAGGGGCCATGCGGACCCGAGTTCAGCCATGGCGCGACCTCTTCCGTCGGCGGTAACGCCCTGAGACGCCGACGGCCGCGACAGGAACTGTGGCCAGCGATGTCACGGCCAGGTCACGCGTGTGCGAGTCGGTTGGTTGGTTGGGTCCGTGGATACAACAGGATGGAGGAGGGTGAAGGGAGAAAAATGGAAAAATATGGGGTGAGGAGGAGAGTTGAGACTAGGATTGGAAAGAGAAATGTATCTCGGATCCAATTTCAGCATGGGAGATTGGGACTTGGTTGAAATTCCAGCGGGAGGTAATGGATAAAGTACGAAGGTCCATGGAAGATGGAATATAGATGTAATGGCGTAACAGCATACCTGCATTGATGGGATATTGGGTGCCGGGACTGCGTTTTTCGGTTGTTTTGCTGGCTCCAGGGGGTTTCAAGGGACTCGAAGGGTTTAGGGGACGAGAGAATCCAGCCGATATTGCCGTAGGTTTCCAGAAATTTTTTGTCTACAATGAAAGCCATGCCTAATAGTGCTGCTCCTTTGCCAATTTTCTGGTTTGTTCACTTTTGAAGATTTTGTGATTACAGTAGTATGTCGTTTCTGGGTCTGTGAAATGTACTTCTTGCAGGGCGAGAATTTGGATTTTCTGCTTCTTGATATCTGTTGTGAGATTGTCTACTTTTCCTCCTCGGATGAGTGTCTGAATGTTTGAAGTGCCAACACAAATGCGTTCTTTCCACGGAAATTTACCAGAGCTCTCCGACCTGCTTTGTTACATAAACCCAAGCTCCCCAGAATCGGCATGCTTGGATGCCACTTTGGAGTGGGTGGATCGTCCACCTCGGACAATTCTGTCTTTACTTGTACGAATCACGTTTGTTTGTCACCAGTTCTCTAGCTTTTTCTTGTGGTGTAAAACCGGGAGTTGTGAGAGCCTGGAGCACCCTTACAGCTGCACCTCCTGGTGAGTAGACGCTGCCTATACCGTCGCTTGCTCCAAGTCAGGCACAGCATAGATTTTGTTGTTATTTTGATTCGCGTGTGGTGTTTTATTTCCCACCTACTTTTCATATCTGCCCCCTGGGGACCGGCCGAATAGGGGTTGACAAACTCCACAATTATTATTATTATTATTATTACATTACAGCTCGCACAATTGGCCAGTTTCGGCCTTACAGGATATTTTCAACTGCATAAAAATGATGCCGCAATTATTTTCTTGGTTTACTGATACCCAAAAAATATTTTACAACGGAGAGCCTTAAACTGTACTTACAAGTGTCAATGTATTTTAATATTTTTCTGTTATTAAACGGCGGATATTTCAGTTCAGATACGGAGGACAAAACGTCCCAGTGTCAAATTAAGTCAGAATGCTTGCTGAGTTAGGTAATAGTTATCTCCATAGCTAACATCACGTTGTAGCTCACAGTATGTGCTTACTTTCGTTTTTCAACAGAAACTGCCACTTCTGTCCACGCGGGAAGCCGTACAGCAAAGACACAGCAATTTAAATCAGTGTAGTTTAAGAGACGTATCGTACTGTGTGTTACTAGACGCATATATTTGAAGGTAAAAATTGTAAAAACCATAACGAACGGTGTACCAAAGCATCAAATGCGTCTGAAGAATTGTGCGAAATCCAGGAAAAGGAGAAATGAAGTCTTTATTGTGCTTTGAAGATGTACCAATAAGCATGTAGGTGCAAAAATACATGAAGAAGTTAAAGATTAACACATACGTTGCTGTTTCCAACACGCTTCAATCAGATACAATTTCAATAAAGTAAATGTTTTTAATTAAAAGCTATCAGAGTTATGAAGTAACTCACAGTATTCATAATCTTTATGGGTTGGCTCTTCTAACTATTCTGTCTAGGAAACTTGCCTACTCGGTTGCTACACAAACAAACAGCTCGTATTAACGAGTTTTATTACAAAAAGACAATGACAGTACTTAACTTTGATATGTGTCTAAACAAAGGGCGGCATACAGAATAATCAGTCTTCTTCAGTATATAAAGATTCTTAACGAAGCTGCTATCGAAGTGGGCCGTTACCAGCCGGCGGCGGGGCTTATGTCCTCTACACCTAGGGGTAGTTGCTGTCGCGTTGTTGTCCTGTAAGGGAGGTGGGTAAGCGTGCGATTGGCTGATTTCGTGTTGGAGCCGAGACCCTGTCGTTCCCGACTGGGGCGCCGGTGCTGACTTTACACCGCAACACTATAATCCGTTCAGCATAAGAATAAACCTGATGTAAACAAACAAAAACGCTATGATTGCTCAAAAGCCGTGGCACATGTACGCTGGTGTTGTTATGTATTAGATATCTTATTACTAAGATACGAACTTTAAGATATTCAAATGTATTAACAGCTAAGATATTCAAATGTATTAACAGCCATCAACGTTATTCGTAATCACGCTTTAGCTACATAGTTTTCATTTCAAAAATTGTATACAGTCACAGCCTCTGCAGCATTGTGCACTGATTGTCGCAGTGAAAATGTGCAGGATGAAAATGGCTGAGGGTGCTTTCTGTTCTGTAGTGAAACACGCGCGTGGAAGACAGTTAAAAAGTGCCGAGAAATAGGCTGCTCTTAACGTTTCTCATCAATTTACGAAAGTAATGGCTTTGAAGTTTTCCCAGCAGTTGATAACTAAACTCGCATTGGTAGCGTAATGGAATGTGAAACAAATGAAGTTGTTCGTGCTGTGGTTCAAACCTCCACAGAATATTTTTTTTTCTCGTTCAGTTTGAAATACTTACATCTCGTAATTATAAAATTCTTAATCATCGATGTTTTATGAAAGACTGTTCATAAAAGTTGTAGAAATTAAGAAAACATAACAGTTTAATTTTTTAAAGCAAAAATGAAAAACCAAATCCTATTTGTTTGGACTATGCCCATCGTTTTATATCACAGTGGTAGATTGGTGTAGTAGAAACATGAAAAACAATCATTTTCACAGCATCGAATACATCGTAAAAAACACAGCATTTTTACATTTGCTACTGCACCATTACAATATGAACCCAAGAGAACTGATCTGGAGCCACGCTACGGGATTTGGCCCGGGAAGTAACAAGACTGTTAAACTGCCAGACGTACTGGAACTAACGCACCCAGCTTTTTCACATGTCACTGCCGAACGCTGGCGTGATACACAACGGCTCGTCATAAAAGAAGAAGAGAAAATGCTGTGCCTGGTTGGCTTTGTGGATTCTGTTGTTGATAGGCTCGTTAACAACGTAGCAATTGACAAGTGACAAGAACTGAAATGTATTTCTTTCGGATAAGAAAGGAGCTAAGAGATTACCAGACGACTGATTGTAAGTAATACCTTCAGTGACTTCAATATTTAACTATACGGTTAAATCCTCAAATACTCTCTTACGTTACCCACAGCTTATGCAGAAAAATTACCCTGTGGTTAAGTCAGGAATTTTCATCATTCTTGTTTTAATTACAATAGTACGTTATCTAAAAACGATGGTGTTGCTGTTTTCGTCCATTCTTCTAAGGAGCGTATTGTGGGAGATTTGCAGTGTATCATTTGATTCTGCTTGAAAATTAAATTACATTGGAAGCTGTATTGCTTCTATGCTCGTCTCTCTTTACGTGTGAACTGCAGCTGGCCACCTCACTGCAGGCTGGCTGTACCAGCTGAACGGCCAGTGCTGTCCAAGTGAAATGTGCCGGTAAAGCTGTTGTCTCGTATTATCGCTAAGTCGAAGTGCGAGTAAAGCAGTGCATAAAACGTACCACCGGCCGCTCTGGCCGAGCGGTTCTAGGCGCTTCAGTCCGGAACCGCGCTGCTGCTACGGTCGCAGGTTCGAATCCTGCCTCGGGCATAGATGTGTGTGATATCCTTAGGTTAGTTAGGTTTAAGTAGGTCTAAGTCTAGGGGACTGATGACCTCAGATGTTAAGTCCCATAGTGCTTAGAGCCATTTGAATCACTTTTTAAACAAAACGTACCCTTATTATCGTACTTGACAGTACTCGAGACAGCTTGGCCGCAGTCCCACGTGAAACGGAATTCCAATGAGGCTCCAGCAAACGGGCAAGAATACATAATACAATGTTTACATCAGATTTATTCTTATGGTGAATGTATTATAACAGTAATGGCAAGAATGAAAGCAAGGTTTTGGAGCTCATAAACTGCAGTTAGACATATGTCGCACAGCTGTGCCAGTTCTCATCTACACGAAATACCCTCCTCAGTAGGTAATTCCTTACCTTATTAATAATGATACAATATTCCTCAGATAACTTTTGCTGTCTGGAAAGCGAACAAAAATAATCCCAGCTTATACTCTGCCTCTAAGGACCTCCTAGTCGGTGGACGTTGAACTCTGAACGGAATAGATACGTCAGTGTCTTGACCAGTTTTGCATTTTCCAAATTTACAAATAATACAATGAAGTAACGAAAACAGCACAAGATGTATGTAAATTTTATTTCCTTTGTTACAGGTGATGCGCAACACACGGCTCTTCTTTGCCACATCTGGGTTGCTAGTTCAGTAAATCTTAACCGAAACTAGAGGGCGTTAATCAGCTTAGGCAGCGGTGAGTCAGCTGCAAGGAAGCGGCTGCTTTCGTGTTAGAAAAACGTTGTAGCTGGCTGCGAACGCGGAAGTGTTAACCAAGTAATGAGCGCTGGTTGCTCCGCGCGGAGACCCGCCATAAAGGCCGGTGCTGATATGCATATTAGGGGTATTAGCGCGATTTTTTAGCTGATACCTCCGTGACTAAAAGTCCTGTCCGAGCCGCAGCACGCGAGCCAGCCTCAACACTGGCGCGAGCGAAGTTTCAGCACGGCCAGCCACTGATATATTCAAATATACAGCTGTTAATATCGGTGCTTAACGTAACTTCTCCTTCGTGCTCCACGGAATCGAGAACTTGTTCTGATACTATCTATGAGCAAAATTGTCTTCGATCGTTCTTGATAAATAATGTTAGCACCTAATTTCACACATTTCTGTTTTTTTTTCCTAAGAGAGGAAAGAACCTATAGCACTTATTGGCTTGTATAGAGGTAAGATACTTTAGTTTTTAGGTCATCAAGATATCGCCCACTACGTAATCCTACACACAACGGCATCAGTTACTTGTGTATATTCTAATATCCTGATGTAACACACGTTCTTTCATTTCGTCCCTTCTTCAGCCTTAGTTTTACACATATTCCTATCCTCGTCTATTCAGTGGAGAACCACTCATTTCTTCTATTACCAGTCTATTTAATATTCTCTTCAGAAATAACACCTTGAACGTTTTAATTTTCTTCTCTTCCGGGGATTCCTTACAGTCCACTTCCATGACACACTCCAGTCGTACACTCTCAGAAATTACTTTCGCAAATTGAGGCCTATGTTTTTTAGTAGCAGAACACATTTTTCGAAGAATTCTCTCATTGTGTGTACTGTCCTCATTGTCTCTTCTTCTACACGCGATCCTCAATTTCGACGTTAAGGTAATCATTGTCTCACTTCACCTGCTCTTTAGTGTGTACGTCTTCCTTCGGTTAACTCTCAATGCATATTCTGTTCTCAGTAGACTGTGCACGCCAGTGAATAGGTACCGAACGAAGTGACGCAGAAGTAAGAGACTATACCCTCATTGTCGACGACGATGATTCGGTAGGATTGATAGAAAAAAATAGAGAAGATAGAAACAAGGGCACGGATTCGTTTAAAAAGCCCAAGACCTTCACGGAGAAATTCAAGCAGCTAGAAGATTTTGACACTACCTCCACTTATCTATCAGGAAGACCACGAAGACAAAATTAGAAGGACTAAAATTGGCACAGAGAGTCACCAACATTCGTTCTTAACGTGCTCCACTTACGTCTGGAACAGGAGAGGGACAATTGTACGCCATCAGTACAAAAAGTTTCGGGACTGGACTAATAAAAAAATAGAAAAAAATTAAGAGGACAGTTGTAGTTCTTCAGGTGTTCGACATAGTCTCCTACACTTAAGTACAACACATTGAACATTCACACAACCGTTTGAAGCTGTCTTGAATGCCCTTCTTTTGGGTGTTGTTCAACTCGTATGCTACACTGGCCTGAGTATTGGTTATGTCGTCAAAGCGATGACCCTTCATGTGAATTTCCGCCCTTGGTCGTTTTCTGGGAAGTTCGTTTTGATAACACCAAGTCTAACCACCCGTGATGCTGTTTTCAGAAAAAGTATTGTCCGTGTTTTGCATTTCAATCACCCTGCATCAATTTTTTTATTCGGAAGTCAAGGAGTGCGGGACAAGCTTTGCAGACACATTTCTCTTTTCCAAAACATTCTGGAGAATTTCTTAAGCACTGAGTTTAGAGACGTAGCTGCATTCTGCTTTGTGTTGCATGCACCACGACCTCGTGTTCATTGGCTCTGAGCACTATGGGACTCAAGTGCTGAGGTCATAAGTCCCCTAGAACTTAGAACTACTTAAACCTAACTAACCTAAGGACAACACACACATCCATGCCCGAGGCAGGATTCGAAACCGCGACCGCAGCGGTCACGCGGTTCCAGACTGTAGCGCCAGAACCGCTCGGCCACCAGCGGCCGGCGCGTGTTCATTACTTTGACACTATCTACTTACAACTACCTGGTCGAATGAACATCCGTTGTTTACAGTTGTTAGTTCAAGCTACCAGCGTACTTACTGCGCTGACGTCACTTATATGCCAGAAATACCTTCGGTTTCGGAACTTCGCGGGCGGACGGTGTATATTGAAAGTACCTTCTGCCATACACCCTAAACGGGTTTGCGGAACATAGACATACTTGAAAATGTTGAAACAGTTTCGTTTTTCGAGGTGCACACATCACTTCGTTGAACTGTAGTTGTAACGCAGCTAAATCCTTTACGGGAATTTTGTATCAAACCGGGAATGCTAAAGTCAAAAGTGTGTTCGTAAGTATTCTCTTTTCGACACAACTAAACACGCCATCCACTCGCGATGGTGGTGGCAGACAGCTAATAGTGTCCCTTCGATAGTGAGAAAGTTATGTAGCGGTGGCTATGCATGGTTGTGAGCGAGTGGCGAAAATGAGTGACGAGGTTGTGTTTTTAACACATTGTTGTTCACCGTCAGTTTCTCCACAACTGACAGCTATTATATCCATGACGAGGTGGAAGTCGTATCTTTTTAACCCATTTTTTGACGGTCGCTTTTTCCATAAATGTGGTGGTACATGGGGCTTAGTCTTTCATCGGCAGTATGAAGTTTAGTAGCGGTGACTGTGCGGTAGACGAAAATGATTTGCGAGATTCACTCTCTTTCTCTCTCTTGCTTACTAACACCTAGTTTTCGTATCGGGAGGCCAAGAAGGCCTCGACATATGTAGCAGATATGAAGGTATGAAGGAACGATACAGATGTGCGGAGGAGACGGGCCTGAAGTAGAATATTCCAAACACTTCTAGAAATTATTGGGAATCTTCCGGAACCAGAAATTGTAGACGTATATTCTATTAGATCGGCGAAGGTGTCCAAGGGAAGGCCTGGTATGTCATTGTTATGAAATATACTGAAATCGATATCCAAAAATCTTTCAGCGCTAACAATAAGTTAAAACAGCAAATAATTCACTGCAGCAAGAAAAATAGTGTCACCGCAAATCAGGTGTTCACAGTTGTCCACGGTTCTACAAACGGCACACAGGAAGGAGCTTCACTAAGGTAGAAGGATTACATGGATGTCCCCGGACAAAAATAACTTTGATAAATGCATCTTCGTAACATATTAGAAAGAACATGGTCACTCAACCACAGACATTAAAGGCAGCCTTCAGATCCTACAAAATATTTTCATAAAAAAGAGAATAAATCTGCTTGAAGAAGTTGAAATGTCATTCTTAATCACTGGATATACCTAGAAAAGAAGTAATATCTACAAATGTTCCATAAATTACTCATAAACAAAAAATGAAATTTATTAGCCTCTTATGACCAGCAGACACAAAAATCTTAAAAGTATTGAACATGGCTATAAATTCAGCAACAATACGACAGTTAACTTCGAGAGGTTCAAAGAACCAGCCAATTAGTTGAAATAAACGTTTACTGTATTCTGGTCTTAGGTTTCGAAAATTTTAAAATTTTCTGTAGAAGTCACAATGAATCTTGTTACATTACATACCGATAAAGTACATTGAATAAATCCAAAGGGCTCTTGCCATTGGAGGCATTCATCTTACGAACACTAATAATGACAGGCCATGACTTAATACTCCAGCAACATAGAACGTGTATTTCAGATGTGAGGATAAATACCAAGTTTTGTGATCCATTAACGTACGGCTCTCGTACATAAGTCGAATTTTACGTTGACAAGAGTCATAGTATAATCTGCTATTGCAACTGAAGTATATCTTTACTCCTGAAATACTGTGTTGCTGCAGTCTTAAGTTACAGCGTGTGATTATTTGTGTTCATAAGATGGGTAGGTGATATGACAAGAACTGTTTGGCTTCATTGAATGTACTTCATCAGCATGTGATGTGACAAGATCCATTACAGCTTTTTAAGAAGACAGTTTTAAAACTGACGAAATCTAGTCAAGAGTCCTAATAAAACTTTGTTTGCCACAGATTTTGTCAACCTCTTCAAGTACAAATATCTTAGATGATTAACGCCTTAGCACAAAATTTCATCTACAAAACTTAATTAGTATAAATCCTCTGAAAACACAATTTACGAAAATGCATACTTTAAACTCACTGTCTCACTTATATAAAAGAATCACGGCAATTTCTGGCTATGCCACACAAATCTCAGCGGGACTGTATTATATACCGTATTTTGACTGTACTGCATACTGCAACCTGCAATTTGACTATGGCACGTAATATAATTTGACTGTTTGGTTCTGTAATCATGTAACAATTTTCGACGTTCGTAATATCTACCACAGTTCCATGTTGTAAGACCTTTGTATTGTACATGGGTAGGGAAGGGGGGAGAAGGCTGTTGCATCCGCCTGGCGACAATAACGTACAGCAGGTCAAGCGCTCAGCCGTTAAATGACAGAACTGGAAATTAGGTAAAATAAAGAGAAATTATTTCAGTGTACTGTCTACAAGGGAAGTTACGAGGTTTACATCTACATCTACGTCTACATCTACATCTACATGGTTACTCTGCAATTTACACTTTAAGTTCCTGGCAGAGGGTTCAACGAACCATTTTCATGCTACTTCTCTGCCATTCCACTCTCGAATGGCACGTGGGAAAAAGGAACACCTAAATCTTTACGTTCGAGCTATGATTTCTCTTATTTTATTATGATGATCATTTCTCCCTACGTAGGTGGCTGTCAACAAAATATTTTTGCATTCGGTAGAGAAGTTGGTGATTGAAATTTCGTAAATAGATCTCGCCGCAAAGAATACCGCCTTTGTTTCAGTAACTGCCATCCCAACTCGCGTATCATATCAGTGACATTCTCACTCCTATTGCGCGATAGCACGAAACGAGTTGCCCTTCTTCAATCCAACCTGGTAAGGATCCCACAACGAGCTGCAATATTCCAGCAGAGGACGGACAAGTGTAATGTAGGCTGTCTCTTTAGTGGATTCGTCGCATCTTCTAAGTGTTCTGCCAACAAAGCGCAGTCTTTGTTTCGCCTTCCCCACAATATTATCTACGTGGTCTTTCCAACTTAAGTTGCTCATAATTGTAATTCCTAGGTATTTTGTCGAATTAACAGCCCTTAGATTTGTGCGATTTATCGTATACCCGAAATTTATCGGATTTCTTTTAGTACCCATGTGGATGACCTCGCACTTGTCTTTGATTAGTGCCAATAACCACTTTTTGCACCATACAGAAATTCTCTCTAGATCATTTTGTAATTGGAATTGATCGTCTGATGATTTTTCTAGCAGGTAAATTACAGCGTCATCTGCAAACCATCTAAGGGGGCTGCTCAGATTATCACCTAGATCATTTATGTGAAACTGGAACAGCAGAGGGCCTATGACACTACCTTGCGGAACGCCAGATATCACTTCTGTTCTACTCGATGGTTTACCGTCTATCATTACGAACTATGACCTCTCTGAGAGAAAATCACGAATCCAGTTACACTCCACATGCACGCAACTTGATTAATGGTCGCTTGTGAGGAACGGTATCAAAAGCCTTCAGGAAATATAGGAATATGGAATCGATCTGAGATCCGTTGTCAAAAGCACTCCGCTTTTCTGAATCAGTGTTGGTTATCCATCAATAAGTCATTTTCTTCAACGTGAATCATAACGTTCGAGTACAGGATATGCTCCAAAATCCTACTGAAAATTGAGGTCAGTGATATGGGTCTGTAATTCAATGGGTTACTCCTATTTCCCTTCTTTAATATTGGTGTGACCAGTGCTACTTTCCAGTCTTTAGGAACAGACCTTTCGTAATGTGGCGGTTGTATATGATTGCTAAGAAAGGCGCTATTGTGTCTGCGTACTCTGAAAGGAACCTGATTGGTATACCACCTGGACCGGAAGACGTCTTTCTTAAGTGAGCTGACCGTTGTGGCCGAGCGGTTCTAGGTGCTGCAGTCTGGAACCGCGCGACCGCTACGGTCGCAGGTTCGAATCCTGCCTCGGGCATGGATGTGTGTGGTGTCCTTAGGTTAGTTCGGTTTAAGTAGTTCTAAGTTCTAGGGGCTGGTGACCTCAGAAGCTAAGTCCCACGGTGCTCAGAGCCATTTGAACCAGTTCTTAAGTGATTTGAGTTGTTTCGTAACACTTAAGGTATCTACTTTTATGTCACTCATGCTAACAGCTGTTCTGCTTTAGAATTCTGAAATATTTACTTCGTCTTCTTTCGTGAAGGAATTACGGAAAACTGTATTTAGTAACACTGCTTTAGTGGTACCATCGTCGGTAACATTTCCATCGCTGTCGCGCAGTGACGGTATTGAATGTTTTTTTGCCACTGATGTACTTTACATACGGCCAGAATCTCTTTGGGTTTTCTACCATATTTTGAGACAATGTTTCATTGTGGAAACTATTAAAAGCATCTCGCATTGACATCCACACTAAATTTCGAGCTTCCGTGAAACTTAGCCAGTCTTGGGGATTTTGCCTTCTTCTGAATTTGGCATGCTTTTTTCGTTGCTTCCGCAACAGTGTTCTGACTTGTTTTGTGTACCACTGTGGATCAGTCTCGTCTCTTATTAACTTATGCTGTATGAATCTATCTACTGCTGTCGATACTGTATCTCTGAATTTGAGCCATATCTGGGCTACACTTACATAATTAGCTTGGATGGATTGAAGACTCTCTCTTAGGAAGGCATCAAGCAAATTTTTATCTGCTGTTTTAAACAGATATATTTTGCGTTTATTTTTAGTGGTTTTCGTTGATATGGTTTTGAGCCTCTCTACAATGACATTGTTTTCACTAATCCCTGTATCCGTCATGACGCTCTCTATTAGAGCAGGATTATTTGTAGCTAAGAGGTCAAGTGTGTTTTCGCAACCATTTACAATTCGTGTGTGCTCATGAACTAATTGTTCAAAGTAATTCTCAGAGAAATCATTTAGTACAATTTCGGAAGATGTTTACTGTCTGCCACTGGCTTTGAACATGTATTTTCGCCAACAAATCGAGGGTAGATCGAAGTGTCCACCAATCATAACTATATGAGTGGGGTACTTATTTGTAATGAGCTTCAAGATTTCTTTGAACCGTTCAGCTATTTAGATCATCTGAGTTCGGTCAGGAGGGGGGTGGTGAGGGGAGGTCGGTAGAAGGAGCCGATTATTATTTTGCTACGGCTGTTGAGGATAACCTCTACTCATAGTAATTCGGCAGTGTAATTTGGCCAGTGTAGGAGATCGAACAACTAAGTAAGTGGGCAACGGAAGGGCAGGCGGTTCATGTTAACTTACGCCCGTGGCCGGTCATGGAACGCAGAACCGGAGGCTCTGCCTCCCACGAAAGACGTCTGTTCTGCTCGAGGTCTGGATCACAAGACCGAGAAGCTGCTGTGTTCTGCACTGCAGAATCCTCCAGCGTTCACACACGTGACCTGTATCCCACGCACGCTATTGGCTAAAACCGGTGGCGTGAATTCGCTAGCAGTTTCAGCAGAGAGCTCAAGGCGTCAGCCTTAACTGGACAGAACTGCCTCAGTTCTGAAGGGAAGACAATTGTGCCACGTAGGCAGTTGCTCTGGGAGAAAACTTGTAAAGTTTTGACTGGGTCTTTGAAATAAATTTTTTAAACCAGTTCCCTAAAATACCGCTTGACTAGCAGCGACCCTGTACAGTATCTCATTCCTATACTGCCTCCGGCCACAATTTCTGTATTCGAGTGTAAACGCTTTGGATACTGTGACTTCATGTTCCGTCCATAATTTGTAATAATTTCAACCGCATTAATGAGTGAATATATAACAACGGTGTTTCAAATGATTATTTTCGAGTCGAATATGCAGTGAACATTTGGAAACTATCTTCATGAAAGTGTACAGAAAATTTTCCAGTTTCAATGCTTTCACTTACGTCTCCTTAGCCAACGATATGTAACTGGCGCTTCTTGTGTTAAACAGTGCGCTCCAGCGGCTTAACTTGTCATTATTCAATAAAAGAAACGAACAAAACTATGCTGAGATGGGAAATGAAAACGGACCCTTTGTCCACTGGTGTCACTTGAAATGAACGCGCCGCTATCCAGGATCACTGTGCCGCCCTTGCATTGAATATTATATTTCCTGCTGCAGGCGTAATTTGCTTTGGTCTCACTCTTGATGACAGTGATAGTGGCCAAGCACGGCTAAAATTATGGACAGGAAAACTTTTCCTAAAGAAGGGTCGACTACAAATTCGAACGTACATATTATTTCATAGAGACACAAGAGGGCACTACATTTAATAAATGAGAAAGCTCAGAAGTGATTGGCAAAACTGCTACATACGGTCAGTACGGTAACGGGGGAGGGGGGGGGGGGGGGCTTAGAAGTCTTAGAAGGACCGTTCACTGACGCAAATGTAGCATGACCCCCCCCCCCCCCCCAATGCCCCCTCCGATCACGCATGAGGAAGGTGTGAAAAAGATGAGCTGAAAAAGCATAAAAACCCCTTTGCTGCTTCG
Organism: Schistocerca nitens; assembly: GCF_023898315.1. Taxonomy (NCBI): domain Eukaryota; kingdom Metazoa; phylum Arthropoda; class Insecta; order Orthoptera; family Acrididae; genus Schistocerca; species Schistocerca nitens. The sequence goes on from NC_064620.1 coordinate 395,954,996, forward strand.
GATGACGTTCAGATTTAATCTAATGATTCTGAGTGGTCTCTAGTGGTTCCACCCTGTATACCAGAGCAATAACTGCGATCACACTACACTCCAAAGGATCTAAATCACGTTCAGTGTGGTTGCAGCCCCACGATGTCCTTATAGTAGGGCTGAAACGCCCATGGGGTGGCAGCAGGGTCGTAAGTTGTCAAGAACGTCGTTCTGTCGTTCATCGAATTGTGAACTGTTGTCTTTGACGGCGAAATGCGTGGGAATCATCGCCCCAACGGAAGGGGTCGTTACATGGATGTGCTGTCTGCCACCTTTTCGTGTCGATTCTGAGGGGCGATGTTAGTCTGTCATCCATAAAAAATTGAGTGCTTTCGACAACGGGTGTCGTGGGCCTGACGTCTATCACAGAGGGGGCAAAATAAGGGGTCAAATGGAAACCACTGATTTAAAGACACGGAACTTGTATCCACAAGAGATGTAGCCCGTAAATGAAAAAAGTGTCATGATGATCTCTCCATTGGCATATCTTGGAGGAGGCTAAGGGGGAGGTGACCATGAGAAAAAGATTGATTATCCATCGAAAGGATAACGTTTTACGAGTTGGGGCGTGGAATTTCTTATGTTAGAGCGTATTAGAGCAGCTAGAAAATCTGAAAAAGAAATACTAAGGCTTAATCTAGACATATTGCAGGTCAGTGAAATGAAATGGAAAGAAGACAAGGATTTCTGGTCAGATGGGTACAATGTAATATCTACAGAAGTAGAAAATGGTATAACGGGAGTAGAATTCTTTTGAATAGGAAGGTATGGCGGAGAGGAACGTACTGTAAACAGTTCAATGATAGGGTTGTTCTCGTAAAAATCGAGAGCAAACCAACACCGACAACGATAGCCCCGGTATACATGCCGACGTCGGAAGCCAAAGCTGAAGAGATAGAGAGTATATGAGAGGACATTGAACGGATAATTCAGTACATAAAGAGAGACGAAACTCTAATAGTTATGGGGGAAGATGTAGAACAAAAGGGAGGTAAGGGATTGGTACTAGGAATGACGGAGAAGAAATAATAATAGAGTTCTGCAATCAATTTCAGCTAGTATTAAAAAATGCTCTGATCAAGAATCACAGGAAGAGGAGGTATACTTGGCAAAGATCGGGAGATGCGAGAAAATTTCAGTTAGATTACATAATGGTGATGCAGGGATTCCGAAATCAGATACTAGATTGTATGGTGTATCCAGGTGCAGATATAGATTCAGATCACAATTTCGTAGCCATGAAGAATAGGCTGAAGTTTAAGAGACTAGTTAGGAGTGCCCAAGTGGGATATGGAAGTACTAAGGAATGAGAAGAGAGTATTGAATTTGTCTATAGCTATAGATACCATGATAGAGAATAGCTCAGTAGGCAGTACAATTGAAGAGGAATAAACTCCTCTAAAAAGCGCAAGTGCGGGAAATTTTAAAGAAAAACGTAGGTACAAAGAAGGTTACAGTGAAGAAACTATGGATAACACAAGACGTACTCCAGTTGATCGATGAAAGAACGAAGGACAAAAATGTTCAGGAAAATTCAGGAATACAGAAATACCAGTCACTCAGGAATAAAATAAACAGGAAGTGCAGACAAGCTACGGCGAAACGGCTGCAGAAAAAATGTGAAGAAATCGAAAAAGAAATGACTG